>NC_135807.1:63519309-64140651 GCF_964213995.1 Mustelus asterias | reverse complement strand
ACCGATCGCCTGCAGAGTGGCAGCGGACCCCCTGCCCCAGCTTCCAAAGAGCGGGTTCAGAGCCTCCAGTGGCTCTCTGACTCAGATCATCCTCTGGGGGGGGGGGGGGGGGGGGGGGGGGGGAGGAGGAGGGTGGGTCAGATGTATCTCTGGGGGGGGGTGCGAGAGGGCTTATCATTGTCTGGTGGTGGGGGGGGGGGGGGGGGGAGGCCTGATCGCTCACTGGTGGGGGGGATTTTCAAATCTCCCCATGGCCTCAGTCCTCCCTATCTCTGTAATTTTCTCCAGCTACGCAAATCTCTGAGATTTTTGAGCTGCTGTAATTCCAGCCTGTTGCACATCACAATTTTAATCACCTCCACCATCCATGCCGTGCCTTCGTTAACTGGGCCCTAGACTCTGAAATTCCCTCCATAAACCTGTCTGCCTCTTTCCTACTTCATTATGTATCTTTATAAATACATTTAGAGAGAACGATAAAAATAAATGTGGGGCCATTAAAGACAGATGCGGATAAGGCTATAAAACATCAAATTTGTTCAATGAAACCTTTGGTCTATACATTCACTCTGCACCCCAACTCCGCCCCCGCCCCCCAACCCCCCCCGCCCCCCCCCACATCCCACCCCCCCAACCCCCGCTCCCCCCTCCTCCCGTCCCCCTCCTCCCGCTCCCCCTCCTCCCGCTCCCCCCTCACCCCTCCCACCCTCCCCCCCCACCCCTCCTCCCACCCACCCCCGCACCCCCCTCCTCCCGCCCACCCCCCCCCCACCCCCATGCTAAGTTATATCACCCATTCATCCTCGTGGCCCTCTACATCAATGGGGACGAAGTAGAAAGGGTCAAGATCTTCAAGTCTTTAGGTGTCCAGATCACTAACAACCTGTCCCGGTCCCCCCATGCCGACACTATAGTTAAGAAGCTCACCAACTCCTCTACTTTCTCAGAAGACTAAGGAAATTTGGCTTGTCAGCTATGACTTTCACCAATTTTATAGATGCACCATAGAAAGCATTCTTTCTTGTTGTATCACAGCTTGGAATGGCTCCTGCTCTGCCCAAGACCGCAAGAAACTACAAAAGGTCGTGAATGTAGCCCAATCCATCACGCAAACCAGCCTCCCATCCATTGACTCTGTCTACACTTCCCACTGCCTCGGCAAAGCAGCCAGTATAATTAAGGACCCCACGCACCCCGGACATTCTCTCTTCCACCTTCTTCCTTCAGGAAAAAGATACAAAAGTCTGAGGGCACATACCAACCGACTCAAGAACAGCTTCTTCCCTGCTGCTGTCAGACTTTTGAATGGACTTACCTTGCATTAAGTTGATCTTTCTTTACACCCTCGATATGACTGTAACACTACATTCTGCACTCTCTCGTTTCCTTCTCGATGAACGGTATGTTTTGTCTGTACAGCACACAAGAAACAATACTTTTCACTGTATGTTAATACATGTGACAATAATAAATCAAATCAAAATATATCCCTTATGCTAATTTACTGTCAAATTATGTCATCCCAAGCTGCCACTCATCGCCCTTCTCCCTTACACCCAACATGCCAACTCACCTTGTATCCACTATGGGCAGATCTCAGGACCCGTGCAAAGATTAGATAAAATAAAGTTCAATAAAATTAAGTTCAAAGTATCTACTGCAGACTTAACTATATTGCAAAAAATCACCCTCATTCATAAAAATGCATTTACTACATTTACTTACCTCTACTATCTATTACATCTTGCAACAAACATTTCATTTAAGTGCACAATCCCTTATAACAAAAAGCATTGGAATTCATAGTTGCACATCAAAGACCCTATAACCACTCGTAGCTGTCAATCAAACGCTGAAATGGCAGGCACCCCACTGTGAAAAGGATGGTTATGAAATCAGTCATGCAGTGCAAATCCAGTCACAGAAGCTCTCAGGCTTATGTCAATAGACAGTATAACATAACAATCATTTTATTAACACTCCAAGACATTTTTGCAAAGGTTTGAAGGGCAGGACTTTTAAATGCCTTGATATCTTGACAGCTCCTTTTGACAGGTGCTTTTGACAGATCCTCTCAACAGTTCCTCTTGACAAATTCTGCTGACAGTTTTGACGGTTGATTTTGGCATGTCTGTTTACAGTTTCAATGAACATGACAGTAATGAGTTTGTGCATTTTGTGCACACATTTATGCCTTTTAACAATTTTAAAGCGCACCTTACCTCTCTCAAAGTGCACCTGACCAACTCCTAAGGGCATCAGACCTTTACCAAAGGGTACCCTAGCTCCACCAAACGGCACCTGACCTCTATCAAAGGTGTCCCAGGACCAAATCCAAAGGGGTACCTTGCCTCTCCAAAGAGGTAACCTGGTTATCCAGTGAATCCAATGAAAGCTCAGATATACTCTTACCAGGTCTATTCTGCACACTTCACGTTTCAGCCACAAAGTCCTTCAAAGCTCTGGGCTTCCTCCAGTAGAATTCAAGCTCTATTTCTTTGAAGATTTATCTTGATCTCAAGCTAATAGCAGGACCCAACCAACCTGAATTCTAGGGCACAGTTTTCACCAAAATGGCATATCTATGCCGAACCTCCTCAACTCTGCTCGAGATGCTCTGTCTTGATGGCATCACAGCTGCAGCAGCAGTGCATATTCCCCAATCCTGTCTTCTTCAGTTTGCCTAAAATATTACCACGTGGATCTGAGCTTGAATGATTCTATGTCTTTTTATCTGGTTTCAAGCAGTGTCAGTTTTTCAAGAAGTCGGAATTTTCTGCTTCTGTTTCCATTTTAATTTTCCTAGAAATATTCAGTTACCTTTTCAGTCAGCTGATTTTTCTGTTTTAGTTGCAGTTAGGGTCTGTCTCAGAAAATCCAAGCTTTAAAGCCATAGATTCCTTTACATCCTTAATGTTCTTTGTTTTGTAGTCTCTCCGGTTGCCCAATTGCTGCAGCAGAGAAACTGGCTAAATCCCAGGACAAGCAGAATGAGCTCACGAGGGTTGGACAAAGCTCAGACCAAATGCTGAGGTATATTCCCATTTGATGTTACCATGTTTCATTCTCTCACCGTAAGTAGTGCTGCCAGAGGCTATGTTATCCGGTCAGTAGTAAAGCAGCTGGGTAATTTCCACTTGCTCTGCCGAGGCAGGACTCTGGCCATTATGGCGCGATCAACAGCCCATTTTAGAATGTATCTAATTTTCACCCCATCGAAATCAAATAAAGTGAATGAAAATAAACTAGTTACCTGTGATATGTCTCGAAATGTTTTTTTTAATTACTGTTTAGTGCAGAAGTTTTTGTTTGTCTAGAATAATAAAGCTAAGATTACTGAACAAGACAGTAACATAAGCATGATCGATTAAAAATGATGCTGAAAATGTTGAACTATTTAACAATGTCATTTGAATGTGTAACTTTGTGCACTTTGAGTCAATTCCACAATCAACACATCAATCCCCTTCTCAGTTCCTCTAATTCAAGGAGTCTGAGTTCACATAGACTCAGAGTCATAGAGGTTTACAGCATGGAAACAGGCCCTTCGGCCCAACTTGTCCATGCCGCCCTTTTTTTTTAAAAACCCCTAAACTAATTCCAATTGCCCGCATTTGGCCCATATCCCTCTCTACCCATCGTACCCATGTAACTATCTAAATGCTTTTTAAAAGACAAAATTGTACCCACTCTACTACGACCTCTGGCAGCTTGTTCCAGATACTCAACACCCTGTGTGTGAAAAAATTGCCCCTCTGGACACTTTTGTGTCTCTCCCCTCTCACCTTAAACCTATGCCCTCTAGTTTTAGACTCCCCTACCTTTGAGAAAAGATATTGACTATCTAGCTGTTCTGTGCCCCTCATTATTTTGTAGACCTCTATAAGATCACCACTCAGCCTCCTACGCTCCAGAGAAAGATTTGACAAAGGGTCTCTGGACTCAAAACGTCAGCTCTTTTCTCTCCTTACAGATGCTGCCAGACTTGCTGAGATTTTCCAGCGTTTTCTCTTTTGGTTTCAGATTCCAGCATCCGCAGTAATTTGCTTTTATACTGACTGACCATCCTTCATGATATTGCTATGCTGCTGCGATTGGCAAGTGTACCTCTCCCACCACGTGAATGAACCAAACCCCAAATTTGGGTAAGAGGCAAGGCAGGCCAGCAGCTGCTCTGTCCTGCCCAGGAATTCATCCTGGGCGATGAGATTAAGAATTCCAGTCTCTACTGATATCCACATTTGGAATTATCCTAGACAATAATTCTTCTCAGTAAACCTGTGGAATAAAGGGAAAATAGAGGTGCAATGAATTATATTCAGGTTATGATTATGTAACTCACCTGGTAGGGGTTTAAGGAGTGTCACTGACAGCAGCTGAGGAGGGCAGGAATGTCCTTCTGAATAATGTGCAATGTGATTAGCAAGGGAAGCTGGGGACAAAATTGGATAATGAAATAATAAACAGCCAAACTAGTTCATAACTTTTCTGTCCGCTGTGTAGGCCAATGTGTCTGGTGAAACAGATGGAGATTTCTCAGTTCAGTTACGGATCAGCACAATCAATCAGCACACCCCATACCACCATATCAAAAGAACTGGACAAATGTACTAAGGCTCCCTTTGATTATGCCAGCTTCGATGCACAAGTATTTGGAAAGCACACAGTAACGTCAAAAGTTCAAGAATGGGAGGCTGTTCAATCTTGTGAATGTAAGTATTGAAGACCGAAATGATTATGGTATTCCATTATGTGAAAATATTAGAACGCAGAAATCACTGATAGGTAGTAAGTTAAAATTAGTTTCCCCAAATCTCTCACTGGTACTCCAGCAGGGATTGGGCAGACCTCCCAGCAAAACCATAAGGGCCTCTTAAAACTGTTTGTGCAAGATGCCTCAGCACTTTGTAAGGCCAGATGTTCCATCCTCCCACCATCGCCGTAGAAAGTAAATGATAACCAAAGTATGGAACCAGGAGTGAAATTTCCCTAATTCTTCAACAAGTGGGGTCAGACATCTTGACCGCCCAAAAGGTCTTGCAGTTCTGTTAATCAGCCCCATTAGTGAGGGGCAAATATGACTCCTGCTTTGCTGAGATTCGGAAGAATATGGGGTGCTCACCTGCTCCATGATAATGAGATCCTCTCCCACTGATCCCACAATTCCGATGGGATCAGGGTTGGAGGCTAGACTGATGTCACAATCCACATAACATTTGGACCAGTATAATAAGTTGACAACAAAAGTGTAGTTTTACACTGCACAATCATTTCGAGCAGTTTTTTTGGGCCTTGGAAATTCCAGGGAAGTTCCGACCTTCCTTAGTTAACTACTTCATAATTATTCAACTTGAATACAGATATGTAACTCACCAAGGCTCCTTCAACAGCATCTTCCCATCCACAAACTCTACTACCTTAACGGAGAAGGTGAGCAGATGCTTGGGAACGCCACCCCCTGCAAGTTCCCCTCCAAGCCACACACCATCCTGACTTGGAACTGCAATGGTTCAAGAAGGTAGCCCACTACCGCCTTCTCCAGAGCAATTAGGGATGAGCAATAAATACTGGTCTAGCCAGCGACACCCGCATTCCATAAAAAAATAAGAAAACAAAACATGCTGCTGAAACAAACCTGTTACAGCAACAAAACTGCTGATATGCAATGAATAAATTCATCACTTTCATTAAAGCTCCAATAAAAATGCATTTCTTTTCAATTAAAATTTAAAATTCAGCGTTTTATTTCTGTTTCCCCTTTCTTTCTCTTCTCCTCAATCTGCTGCTCCTATTTTTACTATCTTAGTTTTACTTATGCTTGATGTCTAATTGAAATAGCTTACTATTAAATATTTTTGAAACTTAAAATATTTTCATTCATCTGTGTTTTTTGTCTGCCTTCTAGGTCACCCTGTCCATTTTAGGGATAGGATCCACAAATGTTTCTGATTGGCTAAAAAACATCAAATTTTAGACTATATAGGCAGAATTTTCCCGTCCCGCACTCCACGGGAGTCGTAGCGGGCAGGACCATGCAAAGGCCGTTGACCTCGGGTGGGATTTTCTGGTCTCGGGTGGGCGTGGTCGGAAAATCCCACTCTATATATTTTTAACTCACTCTCAGGATTTTTAACTAAATTGAATTCAGATTCTCAAACTGCTACAGTGGGATTTGAACCCGCATTCTCTGGATTTGTCCAGGCCACTGGATTGCTAGTCCAGTAACACAAATACTGCACTACCCCTACCTGGTGCATGAAGCATAGAGAACTGTATCAAATCCGTAGATAGGGGCAGGTCAATTATTGATGCATTTTAAAATACCACCCAATGGAAACTATGGCAGCCCAAGTTCTCTCATTTGTAACAGTGACAGTTACTTGCAATCTGACGATTCAACCTTAGATTTGAAGGTTTATATGATCAGTTTAATTTTCCCTTTTCATAATATATTGTACTTTATATAAACTGGGATATCAAAGAGACTTTAGGGACAATTTCATATCTTTATTACATTGGTGTCAAATGCTGGATTCACTGCAGCATTTATTCGGATTCTGGTAGATTCTTTGCCACAAACCAAACAGTGTGCTACTCTTACGTAAATAAAACAGTAAATGCTGAAAATACTCAGCAGGTCTGGCAGCATCTGCGGAGAGAGAAACAGAGTTTAACGTTTCGAGTCTGTTATGACTTCTTCAGAGCTACTTTTACGTTCCAGTTTAATATTTATTTGGTTTCTGTAGATATCTTTGCACCTTCTATGTCGCTTAACTAGAAACATAATTTAAAAAGATGAGGGAAAAGGTCAAACTATTAATGTAATTAAGTTGTGGCACTCATTCCAATGCATTTTTCACCTGCATCTGTTGCCAGCCAAACACTTTTCAAGTCCGGTGACTTCCTCCAGCCGACTGTCCAGTGCCTCTGTACAAAGCCCATGCCATTCCTGCCATTCCAGTATCTACAGTTACAGTCATGACGCTGAAGCCACTCATATAGCAGCCGCAGCTATCCTCAACCTATCCACACGCTGTCGAGAGATGCCAGAGAACCTCTGCACAAAGGCACAGGATTTGTCAACTAAGGTGAGCTAGTATGTACAAAATGGTCATTTCCATTGAAACTATCACTGAAGAATATAAAACTAAGAGGTTTCTGAGGTAGGAAATGAAAATCTCTATAAACCTGTGGACTGAGTGTTCATTAGCTGTGAATGTTATTGTTTGTTGTAGGCCAGAGGATTGGGAAAGGTTTGGAAACCAGCGAAAGGTCATTACAAAAAAGAGGGAGAAATTGGAGTATGAGACAAAACTAGTAAGAAATATAAAAACAGACAGTGATAGCTTCTACAAGTATAGAGAAAGGAAGAGAGTAGCAAAAGAAAGCACTGATCCCATAGAGGGCGAGACTGGGGAATCAGTAATGGGAAACAAGGAAAGGGCAGAGATTTTGAACAAATGTTTTGTTTCTGTCATCACAGTCAAAGACAAGACACAAAAAGCATCCCAAGAATAATAGAAAATCATGAGGAAAAGGGGAACCTAAAACAATCACTATCATTCGAGAAATACATTTCCATTAGAATCTCAGGCACTCTCAAGAGATTTTCTCCCTTCACAGAATATTCACAGGACACCGGAGTAAAGTCACGCTGGCACCATTTACAACAGCTGTATAAAAGTGTGAACCTGGTGCCCTTACCTCCGAGGGGCATTTTGGAGGTGAGCGCTCAGGAGCACCCTACAGGGTGCTCAAGGCTCAGGGGGCACCACAGAATACGCGGGGGATGCAGATACATGTAATTTGGGGGTGGGGGTGAGGTTTTGTTCATGTGATCTCAGAGCGAGGGGTCTCGCGTAGCCCTCATCCTTCCACTCATGTCAAGGTTTCCCCTGCCTCAAAGGGGTCTGGTGGCTGGCTTGCAGGCAGTGTCTCCCATGTCTTCCCTGCTTGGCTGCTTTTCTATTCCACGCAGTGTGCCCTTCCTTTGTGGGAGCTTGAGGTTGAGTCACATGAGAGGAGTGCAGAAAGTCAGTACTGGTTTCCACTCCGAGCTCCCATGTTGTGCTTTGGAGTGAAGGCGATCTCCTCGGGCACAGTGGGGTGTCTTAATTCCTGCTGCATGAGGCTTGAACATCCTCCAACATGGGGAGGGCGGCTGCATGTGTTGTGAACCCCACATTCAGGCAACAGTATGAGCCCAAAGTGCTTTACCTGCATGAAAGTTCAAATCCACTTCTCAGGGAAATTTGATTGTCAGAAATAAGTCTTGGTGTGCATGGCTGTGGCTGATGGAAGGCATGTCAACTCTACAGTCCTTGTGACCTGGGAGAATGAGGATGGCCTTTAGGAATGTGCTAATTGCAGTCTCCTCAAGTACCAGCTGTGCCTCGTCAGCCATAAAAGGAAGCCAGTTGTCAGGAAAAACCTCACACTTACTTGACTAATCAATCCTGGCAATTAAATCTCCAAAACTAAACATCAATGCCACTGATAAGAGCCAAGCCCTTAACCCTTTGGAACCATAGGACCCGTGCCCATTGGGCACCGTAGGGACTGGGATGCCTTATCAATCCCTTTAATCACCTTTTAATTTGACTTGTGATTTTTTTTTAGGGCAGTTTCCCCCTTTAAGGGACTGACCCTTTTACTTTGTCTCTCAGTTTGTTCAGTTTAGTTTAATTAGTTTTCCAGCAAAAGAATTGGAACCCCAGGTCCAAAGCATTGAGATGCAAAGCTTCAACAAGCTTCAACTTGACACCAATTACACTGATGTAAACTCCGATGTCTATCACCACTCACCTCGTTCAATGTCATGACGGGGGCCATCTTTGATGTACACTGGTCTCATGCAACCACTCAACTGCCGTTTTACATAATGCCAGGTTTCAGTGGGGGGGAGGAGGGGTGGAATTCGGGGGTTAGATACCACAGAGACTCTGGAGGGTCCACGTGCTTCATCTTGGTGGAGTTGAGAGGGACCTATGTGGGGATGTGGCAATAGTCTCAGAGGGGAAGGTTTGAAGGAAAACAGAGAGGAACTCACTGAGTGGGGTGCACTTGGGTGGAAGTCCCAGTGGCGTTGAGGGATGAGGGTCAGGAATCCTCATAGCTCACTGTGGTGTTCTCCACTTTCCAGTGCATGATTCTGGAGAATCATGGAGCCAGTTAAATTGACAATTCTATTCATTGGGCCCAATTTTACCATTTTGATTCGAAGTGCTGAATCTGGGTGCAAATCAGATCCGACTTGGAAAAATATTCTCAGGCGCCCCTATATGCATTTAGCCTGAAAAAAAATTGCAAGTCTGAATTGCGCTGTGGGCGGGGCTTATCGTGCCCAAAACGCTGCAGCTCCGATCGGAACTTCGAACTGCGCATGCGGAGTGAGAAAAAGTTTGAAAAACGCTCCCCTGTCACATCGCTCCCGGGCCACAAAAAGCGGATAAAGCGGCCCGGGAGCGAAAAGCGTGAGTGATGGCCCCCACAGGCATCTCCCCACCCCCACAACATAACTGTCCCCCTTATCTACCCACTCCCCCTCGCTACCCAGACCGATCGCGACCCTCTGCCACCCTTCCCCCCCCCACCGATCGCCCATAGAGTGGCAGCGGTCCCCTGTGCCCCACCTCCCCCCCAGATCCATCTAGCCTTCCTCACCCCCCCAACCAGAGAGCGATTGGGCCTCCGTCTCCCTCCTCACCGCCCCCCCCCTCAGAGATGCGTCTGACCCGCCTCCCTCCTCCCTTCCCCCACCAGAGAACGATCTCGCCTGCCCCCTCCCCCCGACCAGAGATACATCTGACCTACCTCCCTCCTCCCTTCCACCCACCAGAGAATGATCTGGCCTTCCTCCTCCCCTACCCCCCCGCACCAGAGAATGATCGCCCTCCCCCGATCAGAGATACATCTGCCCTGCCTCTCTCCTCCCTTCCCCCCACCAGAGAACGATCTGGCCACCCTCCTCCTACCCCCAACCAGAGAATGATCGGACCTCCCTCTTCCCCCACCCCCCCCCCCCCCACCCCCCCCGCCCCCCACCCCAGCAGAGAATGATCGGGCCTCCTCCCCCCACCCCCCGCAGAAAATGATCGCGGCTCCCTCCTCCCCTCCCCCTCACCAGAGAATGATCCAGCCTCCCGCCCTCCCCCCACCGCCCCCCTCCCCCCCACCACCAATCTGAGTCAGGGAGCCGTTGGAAGCTCTGAACTTACCTCTTCAGAAGCTGGAGCGCCTGAAACAGACCTTTGCCGAGCATGCCTGTTTTGCGCAGAATCTGGACGGGCGAACGTGATGGTAAAGGGGGAAGTGCTGTAAAGTTGGGCATGCAATCCATTAATTCAATTTAAATGCATGCAAATGCATTTAAATCGCCGTTGCGCCCGGATGACAGCCATTTTCGGGCCTTGGTAAAGTGGGCATCTGCACGGACACGGATGCGGATCGCGCTAATCGCCTCACGCCCGACTTTACCAAGTTTCAGGGTGACGCAATGGTAAAAGCGGGTCCATTGTCATAGAGCAGCAGCAGAGACACTGATGTGCTGCTGTATGCCACTCACCTGACGAAGGAGCAGCGCTTCGAAAGCTAGTGGCGTTTGCTACCAAATAAACCTGTTGGACTTTAACCTGGTGTTGTTAGACTCCTTACTGCTGTATGTGGCCAGGACCAGCTTCCTGCAGATGAGGGGGAGGCTGGGCCCGTAGCTATAGCTCCCACCCTCTGTTCTTGCCTTAGGCTGCTTTGTTTATTAGGACTTGAGAGAACCTTTCCGCTGATTCCATCCCTATCTTTGCTACTGGCTTCCTGTGCTGAAATCCTAGACTCCATCTAGTGGCTGAAGGTGTCAGTACAGGGGGAGATGGTAACATTACGGGACTGATAATGCAGAGGCTAATGCTGTCGGAGCAGACGTTCAAATCCCACCACAGCAGCTGGTGGAATTTGGATTCAGTTAATAAATCTGGAATATAAAAGCTGGTTGGTCTTAGTAATGGTGGCCTTGAAGCTGTCATTAATTGTTAATTTAAAAATCTGATTTATTGCTGTCCCTTAGGGAAGGAAATCTGCCATCCTCACCTAGTCTGGCCTTCATGTGACTCCAGACCATTAATAATATGGTTGACTTGGTAATGTGATTGGCTGTTAATTGTCCTCTGAAATGGCCTAACAAGTCACTCAGTTCAAGGGCAATTAGGGTTGGCAACAAATGTTGGCCTTGCCAGTGATGCCACACCACATGAAAGCATAAAATCAATAGTTCTGGGATTTCAGTTAATAACTGCACTGACCAACTTCTACCACTAGGTAGAGCATGGTCAATCTAAAAGTATGATGAGTGTATTTTTTTTATTATATACTGTGTGTTACAGTATTTACTTCATATTTAGGTTTTTTTTGCAAGTTATTTCACCTCAGAATGCAGAGTGAATACAATATTTCAACTTTCAACTTATTTTATCCGTGCAAAGGAATCTAACTCTGGCTTTGATATTGATTCCTATGGGAACATATGATTCACTTAAAGTTGTTCCATTTAATGTACAACATTCAACAACACACCCTCAACTTGAAGTGAGGACTTACTGTACCTGTTCAGAGAAGGCTCATTCGGCTGATTCCTGGAATGAGGGGGTTATCTTATGTGGAACAATGGAGCAGGTTGGGCCGATGGTCATTGGAGTTTAGAAAAATGAGAGATAATCTTACTGAAATGTATAAGATTAGGAGGATGTGTGACAGGGTTTTTTGATTTGATTTATTATTGTCACATGTATCAGTATACAGTGAAAAGTATTGTTTCTTGCATGCTATACAGACAAGCATACGTACATAGAGAAGGAAAGGAGAGGGCACAGAATGTGAAAGAGTTAAAATAGAGTTTTAAAAGCAAAGAAGGAGAGTAAAAGGTAGAATTAGAGGGTATGCTGGGCACAGCTTGGAAGAAAGCTTGCCGTCCTGCTCCAGCGCCATCTTGGATCTTGTGGATGGATATTGAGAGGATAGTTTCACTCATGGGGAAATCCAGAACTAGAAGACACAGCCTCAAATTAAGGGTTCTCACATTTAAGACAGAGATGAGGAGGAATTTATTCTCATAAAGTCATTATTTTCCTCAACAGGGAATGGAGGCTCGGTCATTGAATATTTTCAAGACTGAGTTAGACAACTTTTTGATTGACAAGGGGGTTAAAGGCTATGGGGGTCAGGCATAAAAGTGGAGTAAGATCACAATTAGATCCTCCCTCCTCGAGGGACTGAATGGCCGACTCCCATTTCTTAAGTTCTTAGGTTTATATAGAGCAACTTCCCAGTGTTAGCTGTCAACCAGAAAAGAAAGATATAAATATGTAAAAGATATAAATCATATGGAACATGTATTTGTTTGAATCATGTCCTCAAAACTATAAGCTAATGTTATTTTCCAAAAATGTGAAACGTATTTACAAAATTGCTAATGTAATAATTGTGAAAGTTAAGCAGATTACATGACTGCAAAATGACCTCAATCTGACCTGATGAAAGTTCCTCTTGGCAAAACTGTCCAATTAACTTACAGCAGCCGAATCATTCTACATTGCCATCATACAGAATGAATTTGTGAAATATTATCATGTTATCTCTGAGTCGCTATGAACTTTAGTATCAGTATGGTTTGTAACCATTACTTTCATACTTCCTGCACCCAGTTCGGTGCTATTTCCTTCTCAAATCAACCAAGTCTTTCCAAGTCCTTACATTACTGCTTCACTTATTAGGGCTTGCCAGAACCTGTGATGAAAACAGATATTTTTGGCCTTTATTAAAGGATTAAAACTTGTCTACAATCTTTTAAGATTTGGCTGAGCTGGTCATCAACTGGAGTTACTGGATTACGTTTGCATTTGAAGCAACAGGAAAACAGCTACAACACCACACTCCCAATTGATGTTCTATAAAATAATCTTCAAAGTAATGCAATCTCTTTAATACAGTATAGTAGATAACATTTATTTCAATTAATAACAGTTGTTGGCCTCTTTTTAATACAGATCACAGATATAGAAGTGGATGAAAACGGGACACTTGATTTAAGCATGAACAAGAATAGAAACCGGGACAAAGTTGCCACTGTCATTTCTGCAGTAACCACCCCAGAATCTCCCCCCTCATACCTAAACAGTATCTTGATAACTCCTCAGTACTACCAAGCATTGTGTGAACAAGAAGGATGGGATGCACCTGTCAACTACACTAAAGCACAGATACACAAGGAAGAAGAGAAAGAGGTAATGCATGAGGATTTCCTTTTGATCATTGATGGAAGGCATGTCTGAATGTGAGTTGCAGTTGTCTTTTCATTTTTGTTGCAACTAAATTTGAACTGTTAACAGAACTATGTTTGGAAAAGCAAATGATTTTTGGGGTGATTCTGTGCTCTGTCAATTCCAGTGGTGCTGGTCGGGGCCCAGCTCCGGAAATTACACCTTTGGTCCATTATTTTTCATCTATTCATTTTCCTAATTTCACTGAGACCAGTCGTCTCCAATTAAAGTGTTGGATTGCAGAATTTCCCTTTTTTAAAAATATGTGCATTTGCATAACAGGTTAATTGTAGTGTGTGGGGTCAGAAATTACAACATAGATAATGGCGAGGTTAATGGCACTAACTGTTTTTCATGAAAAATGCAGACAGCAACTTTAAAAAAGTGCAGATATGCAGATAAATGCAGAAATTCAGAAGGTGCTGTTAAGATGCACTACTCCTTCATATCCTGTGAAAAAATAGCATCTCACAATCTGGTTCACCATTCAAAGGATTGGGTTCCTGTATTTATGTCATTATGTGGACAGGGACTAAATTAATCACAGAAAGTTTGGGCCAGATCACTTCCGCCTAAGTACCCTTTTCAATAGCATGACAACCAATCTTTCAGGCACTGGAAACTAGCTTTAACTGCTGCTAAAGATTGTTGATTTTTTTTAACTTTCTGCCGCTTTTTCTGTTTCTCATAAACAAATCTTTTTCTTTCGCTGTCCTTGTTTTGCTTTCTGTACTTAATTTAATATTGAGTTAAATTTGCATTTCCAGTTCAGTCATTATTTTTAAACCTGATTGGTTGAGGAGATGCACCATTACCAGGCCTACAGATAGCATATCCCCTGTGGAGGGTGCCACACTGGACTGGATTCTTCGATCTCCTTTTCTTCATCCTGATGCCAGCAAGAGTGGAGAATTACAGTCAAAACTCCATTCACTGCAGCATCACTGGAGAATCCCAGCCACGGGCGAGGTCGGAGGTTTTCAGTGTCTGTTTCAAAGTCTTTTTTTAATTCTTTCATAAGAATAGACCTTGCCAGTGATAACCTGTAGGTGTCCCTGGCAAGGTCAGCAATTGTTGCCGCTTCTTAAACGGTCTTGAACTGAATGGCTTGCAAGGCCATTGCAGAGGGCATTTAAGAGTTAGCAACATTGCTGTGGCTCTGGAGTCACATGTAGGCCAGACAAATAGGTAAGGAAGATATCCTTTCTTGAAGGACATGAGAGAACCATTGCAACAATCAATGATGGTTGCAATGGTCACCTCTATTGAGATTAGCTTTATATTTCAGATTTAATGATTGAATTTAAATTCCACCAGTTGCCATGGTGGGATTTTGAACCCTTGTTCCAGAACATTAGCCTGCATCTCTTGATTAAGTAAAGGCAAAGTCAGCATAGTTCCAGATGGCCAAAGGCTGCTCTGCCGTTTGAGTGCGAGAGCTAACTGGTGATGATTTAACCTGAGGATCACCACACCTCAGGCAAGGGGCAAATTTGAGAAGGTGGGGCTTTCATGAGGAACCTCAGCCGGAATGAGAATTGAACCTGCACTGTTGGTGTTGCTCCGCAGCATGAACCAGCCATCCAGCCAACTGAGCTAACAGATTCCCCGCTTTACAAATGATAGTAACACCCCGCACCAGCATTTCCCCCTAACTTGCACATCTGCAGCAACTTGCTGTGCAAAAGCTCATGGAAATTAGATATGTCAAGATAAGTCTATTGGACAGCAAGTGCTGTTCATTTGCTGGTCACGATACATTTGACCCAATATGTTTCATGACAGTTGCAAGGTCAACACTACTATCAGACATCAATGTATAAAATTTGACGCTACAATGGTGTTCTGTTTACTTAGCAGGAACTCAGACCTAATTATCAAGCAGGGTTCTGTGTTTTATGCTAATGCCTACTTTTTAATAAAATTAAATCAGAGGGTAACTTTTCTGTTATTTTTCATGTGGCATCGTGAAATTACCAAGTTGTATCAAGTTTGGATTGGTAAATTGGGCTGGATTGATCTCTAATGATAACCAGGCCTGACGAGACATCAAATTGAGACCCAGTCTGCCCTCAGTCTGATTCAGTCATCACTCTTGATCGCTGACCCATATTGGCTCCCGGTTGAGCAAAGCCTCAATTGTAAAATTCTCACCCTTGTTTATGAATTCCCCCGAGACCTCACTTCTCTGTGTACTTCTGTAATCCTCCATGTCTTAAGATATTTGCACTCCTTCAATTCCGGCCTTTTGCACAGCCGAATATATTTGTGCTAGTATGGGCAGTTGCAGTCACAGCTGTCTAGAATTTCCATTTTAAATATTGCCCTCTCTAAATCTTTCTCCTTTAAGACACTCCTTGAACCAAACCCTTTGACCAAATTTTTGATAATCTGCTCTCATATCTCCTTATGTTGCTTGGTGTCAAATGTTGTTTGACAACACTCATATAAAACACTTCAATCTCAGGGACATTAATGGTACTGTATATTTGCAAGTTGTTTTGTTACTATTAAATATATCAAGGAATATTTTCAAAAGCATTTTTTTTTTCAAATTTCTTTTAAAAATTTACTTTTTAATTTTTAAAAGACAATTTAATCATTTGCACTGGCTCAGGGTAGATTTTCGCATTCAGTGATAAATTAATGAGATTGAGCAGAAACTCATGGAATGAAAGCACTCTTCAATAAGTGCAGTTTGGGGTAATGATTTGCACCCAAATTGCTGATTGTGTCCAAACCAGAAACTCTACCATATCTCTTTATTTGATTTGGTATGATCACAGAAAGAAGATATTGGCCCAGAGGAAAGTATGGAAGAGAGGAGATATCCTGGTGAGGTCACTATTCCAAGTTCTCAGCCCAAACTTCTGAGCAAAGACTCAAAGAAAGAGCTCATAACGTAAGTTACAGCTCACCATTCATGACTTTGCTGAAATGTACAACAACTTGCATCCATCATTTAATAAATATATGAACGTTGCAGGTTACAATATTTGATGAAGCAATTTGTCTTTATCTGGTAGTTTAAAGTGGATAAATGCGAATTTACAGCCAGTTTTCTTTATTTCCATTGAAGTCAAATGGAAATTTGGGATTTTCCAATTTGCTTTCACCAAATTTGCTGTGCTGTACATCTACCTCATTGAATGATTTGACAAAGCAAGAGAAATGGGGAGGAAATGAAAGGATTTCAAATTTTCCATCAAAAAAACTGCATATGGGTACGTGGCATTTCTATTCTAAGGTGCCAATTAAATGCCTCCTTGCTGGGCAGGAATATGATACCTTTGTGTCCTCATTAATATTATAGTGAGTTGTGAATGGAATTAAAACTGCTCGAGTGCATTTTTGTATCGTCCTATGCACTATTGAATTTGTTTTACTGCTCCATGCACTAAAGATGTTTCAGTATGCCAATTCAAGGAATGGAAAAATACAATATTGTGAATCAAGAGTCATCCAAGGTAATTTTAGTTTTTTTTGTCCATTTGCTGGCTGTGTTAGAGGTATAGAATCATAGACTCCTGCAGTGCAAAAGGAGGCCATTCGGCCCATCGAGTCTGCACCGACCACAGTCCCACCCAGGCCCTATCCCAATAATATTCATTTAACTAGCTAATCTCCCTGACACTAAGGGACAATTTAGCATGGCCAATCAACCTAACCCGCACATCTTTGGACTGTGGGAGGAAACCGGAGCACCCGGAGGAAACCCACGTAGGCACGGGGAGAATGTGCAAACTCCACACAGACAGTGACGCAAGCTGGAAATTGAACCCGGGGCCCTGGTGCTGTGAGGCAGCAGTGCTAACCACTGTGCCACATATTCTATCATCATGCCAGATACTTTGCAATTCTTATTTAATCCTATCTCCTCTATATTTATCAATATCCTAGAGATTGCATTGTATAGATACTCACAATTTTTCCCATGTGCCATAATTGAAATGCTTACATCTCCTGTCTATCCTTTGATGAAGTGGGCAAAGTCTTGTTTCTTTTATTTCTTCATTTACTTTCAGAATTTTAATTGACAAAGATCACCCCTTAGCTTTAACCATAGAATCATGAAAGATTACAGAGCAGAAGGAGATCATTTGACCTGTCATGTCCAGGTTGGTTCTCTGCAAGAGCAACTGCTATCAACTCTAGATTTATTGCTTTATCACTCATGATCTCAACTGGAACCCTATAACTCAATTGATAAAGTTGTTTTCAAGAAGACGAGTTGCCTATGGAGCAAATTACTTTCCCTTCAACAACTTTTAACTTTTAATGATGTCTAGTTGTGCCATCTCTGTGCCCCAGACTTGGGTTAGCAGGGTGTTTGAAGGACTAAGTACAAGATTGGAAAAAAATATCATATATGGAATCATACCTAACTAGTATACTCACAAAACAAATGGGTAAAAGGTTTCTGTAAATGTTCCTAATGTAACCCTGCTATGTGATAAATCATACTATGCTATGAAATTATGGATGTTGTTGTTACACTAGTAGTGTCACAGGGTCTTTTATGTCCATCTCAGAGAACAGGTGAATAGGTTGAGAAAGGAAACCTGGGCCCCAATCAACACGTGCTTAACATACAGAACATTTAACTTCATAGAATTATACAGTACAGAAGTCTGTACCGACTCTCCAACAGAGCATCTTACCCAGGCCCTAACCCTGTAACCCCACATATCTCCCTAATCTATGCATCTTGGGGCATAAGGGGCAATTTAGCATGGCCAATCAACCTAACCCGCACATCTTTGGAGTGTGGGAGAAAACCAGAGCACCCAGAGGAAACCCACACAGACACGGGGAGAATGTGAAAATTCAACACAGGCAGTCACCCAAAGCTGGAATTGAACCTGGGGCCATGGCGCTGTTAGGTAGCAATGCTAACTGCTGTTCCACCGAGCCACCCTATTCAGTTGTGACTAGTAGTCCGTTCTGGTGTGAATTATCATTCATCAGCACAGGAAAAACAAGTTTCAAGGCTGACACTTAAATGCTGGAGTCCTGTCAGCTGCCATCTTTCAGAGGAATATTATACTAAGGAGGCTAGGAAGGAAATTGCGGGTCCCCTAGCAGAGATATTTGAATCATCGATAGTCACAGGTGAGCTGCCTGAAGATAGGAGGATGCCAGCCTTCAGGAGAACAGTGACCACAACACCACACAACCCTGCCACAGCAACCTCTGCAAGACATGCTGGATCATCGACACGGATGCCATTATCTCACGTGAGAACACCATCCACCAGGTACACGGTACATACTCTTGCGACTCGGCCAACGTTGTCTACCTGATACGCTACAGGAAAGGATGTCCCGAGGCATGGTACACTGGGGAGACCATGCAGATGCTACGACAACGGATGAATGAACACCGCTCGACAATCACCAGGCAGGAATGTTCTCTTCCTGTCAGGGAACACTTCAGCAGTCACGGGCATTTAGCCTCTGATCTTTGGGTAAGCGTTCTCCAAGATGGCCTTCATGACACACAACAATGCAGAATCGCTGAGCAGAAACTGATAGCCAAGTTCCACACACATGAGGACAGCTCAACTGGGATCTTGGGTTCATGTCACACGATCTGTAACCCCCCACAACTTGCCTGGGCTTGCAAAATCTCCCTAACTATCCTGGCTGGAGACAATACACACCTCTTTAACCTGTGCTTAACCCTCTCTCCACTCACATTGTCTGTACCTTTAAGACTTGATTCCCTGTAAAGACTTGCATTCCAACCATTATCTTGTAAATTGAGTTTGTGTCTATATGTGCCCTGCTTGTGACCACAACTCCCACTCACCTGAAGAAGGAGCGACACTCCGAAAGCTTGTGTTACCAAATAAACCTGTTGGACTTCAACCTGGTGTTGTGAGACTTCTTACTGTGCCTTTGAAGAAGAGCAGGGGAGATCTCCCGATGTGCTGACCAATATTAATCCCCCCATTAAAATCATCATTAGATGACCAGATTATCCGAGCATTATCTCAGTGTTGTTTGTGAGGCCTTGCTAAGTGGAAATTGGCTGTTGTGTTTCCCTATGATAGTGATTCCATTTCAAAAGTACTTATTTGGCAGTAAATCACTTTACAACATCCTGAGGTTATGAAAGGAATTACACAATTGCAAATCTTTTTTGTTTATTCATTTACTTCAAACTGGTTGTCTTCTAATTCCTCAGAGTGCTGTTAATTATTGTGAAGATGTTGCTAGAAACTGTTGCCAGAATTTCCTACTGCCTGTATACATCGAAACCCTCGTAGCGTACATATGAACAGACAAATTAGGTGCAGGAGTTCGGCCGCTCGAGTCTGCTCCATTATTTGACCAGACTATGGCTGATCTTATACTGGCTTCAACTTCAGTTTCTTTCTCACTCCTGATAACCTTTGACATCTCCTAATTTACAGATTTTTCCCCTTTTTCCAGAGTGTAAAATAACAACTCAGGGATAGCAAGTACTCTGTGTAATAACTGGTTACAAAAGCTTTTCTACAGAAGCTTAGAAAAATATCAGTTATTCAAAGTTTGGAATTGCCATCAAAACACAAGAAGAGTCAAATTACAATTCAGGAGGTAACTCTTGAGTAGCGAAACCAAGTCATAACCACCTCCCGCTACGTACAGAGGCATGGATATTCTTAACTTAAATAATGATCTACGTTGAAAGCCTGGAGCTGCTGTTATTTTGACCATCTTTTTTCTTATGCTCTTTCCTAGTTGCCCAACCCCAGGATGTGATGGTAGTGGCCATGTGACTGGTAATTACGCATCACACCGCAGGTATGCGAAAGTAGTTTTTCTCACTCCTGAACACCTATACGAAGCACTAATTTAATTAATTATAAACACTGATATCTGAGCAGGGGTTTTATTGCAATGTATAGGTACATTATTATGGTCTTTCCTGATGTTTTCATTGTGTACAAGCTAGAAGGGCTTATTTTTGAGCTGCAGTTTATTCTTCTATGTGGGAGAGTTAGGCATTCAAAACAGAAAGACTTCTTTCTGCACAAAGGGTGCAATTGCACACTCACTTTACAAAATTACAAAATAGTTTCTATCTTGTCTCCACGGACCTTTAGAAATGGACAAGACACGACTCAGGGATTCCCACTCCCATTCCCTAATTTTTACTAGTATGGGAGAATGTTACAGGCTTGTATTCATCACCTGACTGGCTCCATTTCAGGGGTAGGCACGGTTCCATTGCAGGGGTAGTCACCTCTTACCTCCCCACAGTTTTTGTGGAGTGAAACCGCTTTTGAAGGACTTGTCGAAGAATAAGCTGCAGCTCAAAAAATAAGCACTTCCAGCAGGTCCACAATGAAAGTGTCAGGAAAGACCATAACAATGTAGCTGCATAATGAGACGCAGCTGAGAGCCCGGACTTCCATCAGTTTGTTGAAATAGGTGCACACAAGAGAAAACATTGCTTGATTGACAGGATTGTTCTCAGATCCACTTTACCAATGGCTCAATGTTTCTTTACACAAGATAAAAAGATGCCAAGTGCTTCTAGTTTCTGTGATTGATCCATTGAAGTTCTGGCTGATTGATATTTTTATACCATTCCAGTAACAGCATAAAGTCATAGAGGTTTACAGCATGGAAGCAGGCCCTTCGGCCCAACTTGTCCATGCTGCCCCTTTTTTTAACCCCTAAGCTAGTCCCAATTATCCGCATTTGGCCTGAATCCCTCTATACCTATCTTACCCATGTAACTGTCCAAACACTTTTTAAAAGACAAGATAGTACCCGCCTCTACAACTACCTCTGGCAGCTTGTTCCAGATGCTCACCACCCTCTGTGTGAAAGAAATTGCCCCTCTGGACCTTTTTGTATCTCTCCCCTCTCACCTTAAACCTATGCCCTCTAGTTTTAGACTCCACTACCTTTGGGAAAAGATATTGACTATCTAGCTGATCTATGCCCCTCATTATTTTATAAGATCACCCCTAAGCCTCCTACACTCCAGGGAAAAATGTCCCAGTCTATCCAACCTCTCCTTATAACTCACACCATCAAGTCCCGGTAGCATCCTAGTAAATTGTTTCTGCACTCTTTCTAGTTTAATTATATCCTTTCGATAATAGGGTGGCCAGAACTGTACACAGTATTCCAAGTATGGACTTACCAATGTCTAGTACAACTTCAACAAGACGTCCCAATTCCTGTATTCAATGTTCTGACCAATGAAACCAAGCATGCCGAATGCCTTCTTCACCACTCTGTCCACCTGTGACTCCACTTTCAAGGAGCTATGAACATGTACCCCTAGATCTCTTTGTTCTGTGACTCTCCCCAATGCCCTATCATTAACTGAGTAAGTCCTGCCCTGGTTTGATTGATCAAAATGCATCACCTCACATTTATATAAATTAAACTCCAGCTGCCATTCGTCAGCCCACTGGCCCATTGCAAGATCCCATTGCAATCCTAGATAACCTTCTTCACTCCACTATGCCACCAATCTTGGTGTCACTTGCAAACTTACTAACCATGCCTCCTAAATTCTCATCCAAATCATTAATATAAACGACAAATAACAGTGGACCCAGCACCGATCCCTGAGGCATACCACTGGTCACAGGCTTCCAGTTTGAAAAACAACCCTCTACCACCACCCTCTGTCTTCTGTCATGAAGCCAATTTTGTATCCATTTAGCTACCTCACCCTGGATCCCGTGAGATTTAACCTTATGCAACAACCTACCATGTGGTACCTTGTCAAAGACCTTGCTAAAGTCCATGTAGACAACATCAACTGCACTGCTCTCATCTATCTTCTTGGTTACCCCTTCAAAAAACTCAATCAAATTTGTGAGACATGATTTTCCACTCACAAAGCCATGCTGACTGTCCCTAATCAGTCCTTGCATCTTTAAATGCCTGTCGATCCTGTCTCTCAGAATACATTCCAACAACTTACCCACTACAGATGTGAGGCTCACTGGCTTGCAGTTCCCAGGCTTTTTCCTGCAGCCCTTCTTAAACAAAGGCACAACATTTGCCATCCTCCTATCTTCATGCACCTCACCTGTGACTATCGATGATTCAAATATCTCTGCTAAGGGACCCGCAATTTCCTCCCTAGCCTCCCACAGTGTCCTGGGATACATTTCATCAGGTCCTGGGGATTTATCTACCTTGATGTGCTTTAAGACTACTAGCATCTCCTTCTCTGTTATATGTACACTCCACAAGACATCACTATTTATTTCCCCAAGTTCCCTAACATCCATGCTTTTCTCAACAGTGAATGCTGATGAGAAATATTCATTTAGGATCTCACCCATCTCTTGTGGATCCGCAATAGATGACTTTGTTGATCCTTAAGAGGCCCTACTCTCTCCCTAGTTACTCTTTTGCCATTTATGTATTTGCAGAAGCTCTTTGGATTCTCCTTTGCCTCATCTGCCAAAACAATCTCGTGTCCCCTTTTTGCCCTTCTGATTTCTCTCTTAACTCTACTCCTACACCCTCTATACTCTTCAAGGGATCCACTTGATCCCAGCTGCCTATGTATGTCATGTGCCTCCTTCTTCTTCTTGACCAGAGCCTCAATATCCCAAGTCATCCAGGGATCCCTACTTCTACCAGCCTTTCCCTTCATTCTAAGAGGAATGTGTTTACCCTGAACCCTGGTTAACACACTTTTGAAAGCCTCCCACTTACCAGATGTCGTTTTGCCTTCCCACAGACTCCCCCAATTAACTGTTGAAAGTTCCTGCCTGATACCATCAAAATTGACCTTGCTCCAATTTAGAATTTTAACTTTTGGGCCTTACCTACCATTCTCCATAACTATCTTAAAACTAATGGAATTATGGTCACTGGTCCCAAAGTGATCCCTCACTTACACTTCTGTCACCTCCTCTTCCTTATTTCCCCAGAGGAGGTCAAATTTTGTCCCTCCTCTAGTCGAACCATCCACATACTGAATAAGAAATTCCTCCTGAATACACTCAACAAATTTCTCTCCATCCAAGCCTCTAATACTATGGCTGACCCAGTCAATGTTGGGAAAGTTAAAATCCCCTACTATTACCACCTATTTTTCTTGGAGCTATCTGTAATCTCCTTACATATTTGCTCCTCAATTTCCCGCCGACTATTTGGGGGCCTATAGTACAACCCTATCAAAGTGATTTCCCCCTTCTTATTTCTCAGTTCAACCTATATAGACACAGTGTGCAAACCCTCGGATATATCGCCTCTCAGTACTGCCATGATGTTTTCCTTAATCAAAAGTGCAACTCCCCTTCCTGTCTTACCCCCTGTTCTATCTTTCCTATAGCATTTTTTAAAGAATGTTATGAATAGCAATTTAAAGCTTGTCCATACTTATCATTGTTACTGTGAGGTTCATTGGTTCTCTACTGAATGTATACTGGGCAAAACGATGTGGAATTGCCATTTGTGTTTTATTCATTTGTGAGACATGGGCGTTGCTGGCTGGCCAGCATTTATTGCCCATCCTTAGCTGCCCATGTTCAGAGGACAAAGAACAAAGAAAATTACAGCACAGGAACAGGCCCCTCGGCCCTCCAAGCCTGCACTGACCATGCTGCCCAACTTAACCAAAACCCCCTACCCTTCCAGGGACCATATCCCTCTATTCCCATCCTATTCATGTATTTGTCAAGACGCCCCTTAAAAGTCACTACCGTATCTGCTTCCACTACCTCCCCCGGCAATGAGTTCCTGGCATCCGCTACTCTCTGTGTAAAAAATCTGCCTCGTACATCTCCTTTAAACCTTGCTCCTCGCACCTTAAATCTGTGCCCCCTAGTAATTGACTCTTCCACCCTGGGAAAAAGTTCTGTCCATGCCTCTCATAATCTTGTAGACTTGAGAGTCAACCACAATGCTGTGGTTCTGGATGTAGGCCAGACCAATTAAGAATGGCAGATTTCCTTCCCTAAGGAACATAAGTGAATCAGATGGGTTTTTCCAACAATCGACAATGGTTTCATGGCCATTAGTAGATTTTTAATTCTAGTTTTTTTTAATTGAATTCAAATTCCACCATTTACTGTGGTGGGATTTGAACCTGGGTCCCCAGAATAATAGCTGAGTTTCTGGATTAATAGTCCAGCGAAAATGCCACTAGGCCATCACCTCAACTATTGGCATGGAGCGTATGAGGGGACATTGGTTGGATGGAGGGGCATGGGTTGGCATTGAAGATATGAGGGCAGATTGGGAAAGGTGTGGGGCATAGATTGGCTTGGAAGGTATAGAGGTTATTGAGGGTGGCTGGGGGGCATGATTTTGCATGGGTTGGCATGTATGGGCATGAGAGCTCTACAGTAAAGGGTGAGGGTTAGAGGACCTAATGCTGAACAAAACAACTGCTGTGAAGTTTCAGAGAACCAAGGCAGGCCTTTTAACCAGCCTACTTCATCACTCAACAACTCCGCTGGTTGCCTCCAAGCTGTTCCAGAGTCATAGGCCCAACTCCAACATGCATCATCATTCCCCACGACCCCCCCCCCATCTCTGCCACCCCACCCTGCACTAAATATAAATTGGGCTTTTCAAGGCACATTTTCCCAAGACAGATGTGCCAAGCAAAGACATTTCCTGACTCCCGCTACATGTCTCCAACATGAAAATCGAACCCATAATAATAGTGTAATTGCAGAGTTGGGTTCTGATTTGACTGAAGTGCAGTAATGTGACATTAATTGGGAAAGTCATGGGTGCCCTTGCAGTCAAATATACTTCCTGGATCATTTATGAATTTACTGTAGAGCTTTTTTCTTAAGTTTTAAAAAAGCAGCAACTCTGATATACGTGATGGAAACTTTCAACTTTTACTGGCCTGGAATAAAGGTTTGCATATGCATGTAACGCATGAGTACAAGGTATGGTGATGATGGATACGGTGCAAGTTACAGTGATTTAACTCCAGTCTTGCTAATAACACTTGGTGCTTTTACAGCTTCTGCTCTCAGACACAAGTGTGGATAACTGAAGCCTGGATCGCAAGTTATAAAAATGATTTGCAAAAAAATATGCATAATTTCTCCATTATGTGTTCTGCCAGCAACTGTATCTTTTAGAAACAGAAAATTGGCCTGCAGTTTGTGGCTAAATTAAAAACCGCTCGCTTGTAAGCTGCATATTTGTTTTCAAAATGTCTCAAGTGACTGTTGTGCTTATCTAGCTGGACACACTGCAATAATATAGCATGTTAATGATTTTAAAGGAACTACATCTGAATCTTAAGTGATTTAAATTGAGTTTTCTCTTGGAGTTTCTCCATTGAAGGAAAAGACACATATATATATATATTTTTCCCAGTACATGGAAACCTTCTCAGTCTGTGACCAAAAGTAATAAAAAAAACCTTAATATTTATGAGCATCACATGAGCATCATATTAAAAGCACACATAAACATTAAAAAAATAGCCCAAGCTAAATTTAATTTGCATTGTAAAAATGTGTGCTTCGTTGTGCTGACGCAAGTTTGTGTTAGCACACAATTTTAGACAGACCATTGTGCAATTTTACAAACAGAGTGAAATAAATGTCTGTAGGCTGAATTGATAAAATATAATATAAAATGTTGATGCTCATTTGGAGCATTGATGTCTCCAATATTAACAGCAAAGAGTGCGTGGTATTGAAACACAAATCTAGCATCTACGTCATTCTGTCATATTTGATGCTGCAGTGATGTCAGGTAGAGGCAATTAAGAGATACATTCTTTTAAACATTCACTTTTGCATTCTATTGGCCAGTCTTCTCGGTAATTGTGTCATTTACAATAGATTGACAAATATCAATGACTGTTCCTGCAAAAAGTTGAAATCTGAGAAATTTAACTTTGCGCTCTTCAAATTGAGAATATCCTTTGTTATGTCACATAAAATTCCATACCGTAAATCCAAAATTTCAAGATCACATCCCCAGTCTTCAATATTTCAATGTAAGATTCTGCTAAAATTCAAAGCAATATAAATTATGCAATGGAGATAAATGATCCTGTGTAATCTCATAACACATTTTTGAAAGGTAGTTAGTGGTGGCAGGAGGATGATGTACATTAAGCCACTCACTCAGCAGTTCCTCATTAATTAGATGTGTTGTATCATTCTGAAATGCCAGTAATGAAGTTAACTATAACCTGCAACAAATTAATCTGTTAACAAGTAAATAAAAATCCCTTGTAACAATTGGATTTTTAAATATTTACATGAACAATAGTCAGGAACATCCTGTTATCAGATTGGATCGTCTAAATATGAATGTGAGAATCTCTGCTGGCAGGTAAAGGTGATAGGTTTCTCCATTTCTCATTTAGGAAATGTCAATATATTATCAGAAAGGTAATAGAAATTAAATATTTGCTTTCTTTTTTTCAGTGTGTCTGGTTGTCCTCTGGCTGACAAGAGCCTAAAGAGTCTTATGGCAGCCAGCTCCCAAGAACTGAAGTATGCTTTCAAAGTCTATTTCGTAGAATTGTCCAATATCTTTCCATGGTTGTCAATGTCTGGCCTGAATGACTTATGGGAGGCCTGCTGACCCACAGTGAGATAGTAGGTGGAATTCTCCCAAGCCCCTGCTGCCATGTTTGATGGCGGGCATTGTGGGAGAAAATGCCAGAAGGCCCAGATATCGGTTTACACTGGCTTGAATTTACAGTGGGAACTTCCACTGTGCCCACTATAACGGATCAGAAAACCCACCATAGCATGGCCTGTACCTCATTTGCATCCCGCTAATGGGACACTGATGAAGGCCTGACCCAGCACGTCAGAATCTCCATGATGGGTGGGAAAACATACTGGTGCGAAACACTCTCGTACAACTTGGCATGCAGATGTTGGACTCATCTGAACAATGCTTAGAACTGTCTCTGGAGTTCAGAATGGAGGCCACTGGCAACCCAGGACCCTGGAACATCTCAATGGTGGATGAGGGTTTACATCTGAGGTGGACCTTCCAGATTAGATATCCTGGAGGGGGTCCATCTTCCAACCTCAGCAAGTTCTTGGAGATTCATCTTCATTCTCAGAAGGTCCATCTGCTGGGCTCAGTGTGTTCATGGAGATCCTCTTCATTTTCTTTCTTCAATAGTGTGTCAGTGATGTTGGGTACCTTTTGGCATTTGGACATGGTGACAGACTAGGTGCTATTAGGCCACTGAATACCACACAAAACACACGGAAGCATTATTAATTAGGTCAGTGCTGGAAGATTTGACGTGTTTTCCCACCGGCTTCCACAGCGGGAAATACTCCACATTCCCGCCCCCACCACAGCACTTTGTCTCAGATTGGGAGAGTTCCGCCCAGTTGACACATTAAAGGTTATATTCAAAGCTTTCAGTGATCAAGAATGTTTTAAAAATAAATCCTTCAAAATATCCTCTTCTGGGCTTCTCCGAAGGCTTTTGCTGAGGTACTTGCTGAGTTAATTAATCTCAGCAAGGGATGCTATTATCGGCCAGTGTTGCTGAACTATGGAGGGAGGAGGTCAGTCAGGGTTCGCATTCTTGGTTGCTCTCGAATTATGCTTGTTATATGTTGTATATGGAGGAAGGCTGGTATCAAATTCAGATTCAATAATCTTCATTCTCAAATTGTCTGCTAGCAACCATAGTGGAGGATTATAAATTTAGGGCAGAATTCTCCCATTTTGAGACTAAGTGCTATGGCGGGTGCAGGAACATGGAGTGTTTCCTGCTGCTGCGGCCGGGAGAAAAATATGCCAAATCTTCTGGCCCCAACCTCATTAATTAAGCACCCGGGTATTTCATGCCATATTCTCTGGCGGGGCAGACCTGGATAATGCATAGTCTGCCATCATATCCAAACACTTCATTGGAAAAGTGCCCAACATCACTGGCCCACTATTGAAGAAAGAAGATGAACCTCCTGAAAATGAAGACAGATCCTCGGGAGCATTCTGTGACCGGAATATAGACATCCTGAGAATGAAGATAGATCTCCAGGAACACTCTTAGGCTGGAAGATGGGCCCTCTCCAGGACACCTAATCTGGAAGGTCCACCAACAGATGCTCCCCTCACCTACTGCTGTGGTGTTCCAGGGTTGCCGGCAGCCTCCATCCCGAACTCCTGAGGCAGCTCCCCAGCCATTGTTCAGGTGAATCCCGACATCTGCGTGCCACATTGCTCCAAACATGTTTCATGCTGGCATGTTTTCCTGCTGGCACATGGAGTATCTGGCATGGAGAAGCAAGCCTTCAAATGAGGTTCATGCCAGCCTCTGGAGTTTTCCAGCCCACCATGGCAGGCATCAGCAGAAGATCCCACTGTAAATTCACACTCGTGTGAAACCAACTTCTGGGAACCCCGTCATATTCTCCCACCACGCCGGCCATCAAACACACCGATGGGGGCTTGGAGAATTCTTCACTTAGAATTATGCTCTCTTTAGGAAAACTGTAAAAAAGAATAATCAGCTATTTTACGAATGGATACCTCTTGCACAACAAAGTATAGAAATGTGTTGCAATTTGAATTGTCACAATGTGAAGCTTCTACAGTTTCTCACATCTGACATTCCTAATTTTAGGCACGATTTCTGGGGAGAAATGGGACAGAATGGAGATTAGCTACTTCACGAAAGTAAAGGAGGGCAATAAGGATGAAGATTCACCTGTTGTCATTTTGCAGTAGCTTATGGTCAAACGTTACGGAGAGGAGAGGGATGAATTTATCAGCCCCATTTTCTCCTCTTACTATCCATCCACAGAAAGGTGTTTTTAATTTCCCCCTTTATAAGTGGTGGCATACCCTTCAGTTTGAAGTCGTCCAACATGTTATTAATAACCCTACAGCAAACCTAAGATAAGGAAATATAAGAGGGTTGGCTTTTTTTACACACAAAATGCAAGAAGGGATTTACCAACTTCCACCCCTTTTGCACTCACACAATAAAAGGGGATAAGAGAAAGGGGGTCAGGAAAGACGATGGTAAAAATAAAGTCACTGTTTAGTCCAGACTCTAGAATCAGAAGTCCAATGGTGTATTCTATAGACCAGTGGTGATAACCACAGGTAAGTTTGAATTTCTCAGGCAATTGTTGTGCTCCGGGAACCATCCACAAATGCAATCTAAATCCCAAACTTTGGATGGTTCCAAATCTGTTACTGTAATAGTTACTCAGGAAAGTTAAAAGAATTGAAACCACTTCTAATTTCTGGGTAACTATAGTGCTTGATCACCTTGCTCTCTCCCCAAACCCATATAAACCCCCCACATCCCCAACTACGTCCCCAACTCCCTGACCCTCCACAGGACCCTCTTAGAAACATAGAAAACTACAGCACGAAACAGGCCCTTTGGCCCCACAAGTTGTGCCGAACATATCCCTACCTTTTGGGCATACCTATAACCCTCCATCCTAGTAAGTCCCATGTACTCATCCAGGAGTCTCTTAAAAGACCCTATTGAGTTTGCCTCCACCACCACTGATGGCAGCCGATTCCACTTGCCCACCACCCTCTGTGTGAAAAACTTCCCCCTAACATCTCCCCTGTACCTACACCCCAGCACCTTAAACCTGTGTCCTCTCGTAGCAGCCATTTCCACCCTGGGAAAAAGCCTCTGAGAGTCCACCCGATCTATGCCTCTCAACACCTTATATACCTCTATTAGGTCTCCTCTCATCCTACATCTCTCCAAGGAGAAAAGACCGAGCTCCCTCAGCCTATCTTCATAAGGCATGCCACTCAATCCAGGCAACATCCTTGTAAATCGCCCCTGCACCCTTTCAATCTTTTCCACATCCTTCCTGTAATGAGGCGACCGGAACTGAGCACAGTACTCCAAGTGGGGTCTGACGAGGGTCTTATATAGCTGCGCCATTATCCCCGGACTCCTAAACTCAATCCCTTGATTGATAAAGGCCAGCACACCATATGCCTTCTTAACCACCTCCTCCACCTGCGGGGCTGATTTTAGAGTCCTATGGACCCGGACCCCAAGGTCCTTCTGATCCTCTACAGTACTAAGAGTCTTTCCCTTAATATTGTACTCCTTCATCCTATTTGACCTGCCAAAATGGACCACTATGCATTTATCTGGGTTGAAGTCCATCTGCCACTTCTCCGCCCAGTCTTGCATCCTATCTATGTCCCTCTGTAACTTCTGACATCCCTCAAGACAATCCACAACCCCACCAACCTTCGTCTCGTCGGCAAACTTACCAACCCATCCCTCCACTTCCTCATCCAGGTCATTTATGAAAATGACAAATAGCAAGGGTCCCAGAACAGATCCCTGGGGCACACCACTGGTGACCGACCTCCATTTAGAAAAAGACCCATCTATACACACTCTCTGCCTCCTTTGGGCAAGCTAGTTCTGGATCCACAGGGCAGCAGCACTTTGGATCCCATGCCCTCTCATTTTTTCTAGAAGCCTTGCATGGGGGACCTTATCGAAAGCCTTGCTAAAATCCATATAAACCACATCTACCGCTTTCCCTTTGTCAATGTGTTTAGTCACATTTTCGAAGAACTCCACCAGGCTCGTAAGGCACGATCTGCCTTTGACAAAGCTATGCTGAGTATTCTTGAGCATACTAAACCTCTCAAAATGCTCATAAATCTTGTCCCTCAGGATCTTCTCCATCAGCTTACCAACCACTGAGGTTAGACTCACTGGTCGGTAATTTCCTGGGCTATCCCTATTCCCCTTCTTGAAAATAACCTCTTCTGCCTTCCCCACCCCTGACCACACTTCCCGTCCCAACTAACCCCGAAACTGCCCTCCACAGTCCTGACAACACATCAAATAATCTGACTGTCTCCCCACCCCTGACTACACCCCTACCCCCTTCAACCACAGCCCCACCACATGGCTGCACTCCCCACTTCTCCATCTGTCCTCCATACCTCCTGACTGCCCTCCCATCCCCTGACATAACCTCCATTATCCTGACTATCCCACCAACCCTAACTACCACAGAACCCCTCCCAATGGCCACCTGCTCCCTCCACTGACCACATCCACCTCACTTACCAGCTGGCTCTCCTTTGACACCACGTGGACCACCTCCCCCACTGATCTTCCTTCCCAACCACCTCCACTGACAATCAACTCCACTGACCTCCTGACCTCTCCCATCCTACCCTCTGCCTGCCTTCTCAAAGTGACTGCACCTTTAAAGCTACCTGCTTTATAGTAGCAAGCACTGTAAAAACGTGGGTGTGGCTTCCTTGCCTCCAACTCAGCTGCCCTGAACACAAGGCCTCGGGAAGCTGCTGCACTACACCTTTCTCACCCAGCCCGAGAAAGGAGCGGCTTCATTTTAAGGTAAGCAATCCGACTCTGATTGCCTCTCCACTGAAATTATAGCCCAATGAGGGTGGAATTTTCCATTTCTTGCACAGCCTGCTGGCTGAGATGACAAAACCAATGTGCAGTTTGCCAGCAGCGCAGTCAACTTCTCCCATCAGATAATCCAGCACCCTGTGCAGAAAGAAATCTGGAGGCATGGCCCACGCTGGGAAGCTGGCAGGGCCGGGTGGCTGGAAAAACTTGACAATGCTGGGAATTCTGAGATCAGGGCTCCATAGATAAAACAGGAGCACACCTCCCCCCACCCCGACACAGACACAAGGAACCCTTCCCCCCCCAACATGCACAAGGCAATCCCCCCCCGACGCAGGAAACTCCCCCACACATGTGCCAGGGAAACCCCACCCAACATGCACAAAGGCACCTTCCGCACTGATAAAGAAAACCCTCCCACCAATAAGGGAAAACCTTTCCCAATAGAGCATCCCCCTTGGCATCTTGCTTTATTCATTCAGTGCTCACAATGATACGCTGTGTTCTTAGTAATCTGTTGGAAATGCATTTATTGTCGAATGATAATCCAACAAGTGAAGTCCAATTCATGTCAGTTTTAGTAAACAATATATTTATGTTCAAAATGTTTTTCTCTTCTTACATTAGGTGTCCAACACCTGGTTGCGATGGTTCTGGTCATGTGACTGGAAATTATGCTTCACACAGAAGGTAATTATGGTAACATACTGTGCGACAGAAAGATTGCAGGGCTGTGTTTATCAGCATCAAATATTCCATATGTGAATGTACAATCAATTTTATTTTTCAGCCTCTCTGGATGCCCACGTGCAAAAAAAGGGGGAATTAAACTAACATCCAGTAAGGATGATAAAGAAGACTCTGACTTAGTCAGGTAGGATGAAATACAACTGCCCATTATTAAGAAATTCTGCCAGTTGGTAATGACTTTGACCTTCTTTTTTATTCCTTGGACTGTAAATTGTAGGATCTAATCTATGGATGATGTTTGAGCACGTGTTGCGGATAAGTCATGAGAAATCTTTGTGGATCTTTTTTATCCACAGTGAACTAAAATTTGAAATAAGGTCAGAGCATGTCAGCTGTAGCTCAATAGTAATACATCAGCCTCTGATTCAGGTGGATTGTGGATTCAAGCCCCATTTCAGAGATTTGAGTACTAAAATCTCGGTTAGTAGTAAAGGCCTCGTAAACTGTTGGAGATAATGTCTTTCAGATTAATTTTTAAACTGAGGCCTTGTCCACCCTTTGAGCTGGATGTAAAAGATCCTCTGACACTATTTGAAGAAGCCATGAGATGGAGATGCCGACATTGGACTGGGGCGGGCACAGTAAGAAGTTTCACAACACCAGGTTAAAGTCCAACAGGTTTATTTGGAATCACGTGATATCAAATAAACCTGTTGGACTTTAACCCTGGTGTTGTGAGACTTCTTACTATTTGAAGAAGAGCAAGGAATATATTCCTGGTCAATATTTACCACGCAAAAATAAATCTGTTCACTATTGTATTGTTGTTTGTGGGACCTTGCCTGCAAATTGGCTGCTGCATTTCCTACATTATACTTGTCATTGCATTTTAAATGTAGTCCAATGATTGTAAAGTGTTTTGAAATGTCCTGAGGTTGTGAAAGGTGCTACATAAATGCAGGGCTTCCTTTCTATATATTTAAAATTAAATGTAAAATAACTCCTGCTGCTTATAATGTTTACCTTTCTCCAAGTAGATACTGTAAAAAAATGCACTATGAGAAAATGATTGGCCATGTGTGGATTATGTTGAAGTCACTTTTCCAAGACTGAGTTTCCCTGTGAGTGAATGTTAAGTAACAGCAACAATTTGCATTTATATTATTCCTTGAAGGTAAAAAAAAGTATCCACAGATACTTCACAAGAGAAGTAGACAGATAAGCAGATGGCAAGCCATGTTGAGTGAAGTTGGGAGGGGTGACTGAAAGCTTGATCAAAATAATCATTTTTGAGTAGATTTTTAAAAGTAGAGAAATGGTTTCATGACGGTGTTCTGCCAGTCTCTCAGCAATTGCATCTTTTGGCAATTAACTTGTTAAGCCAATTGCATTGTTAAAGACAGGTAACGATCACTGGCGCAACAACCAAAAGAGTATCAACGGACACAGCTGGAAGATTTGTGTGTGAGGAAGTAGGAGGAGATTTTCATTATACTTAGCTGCTCCGAGAGTTACCTTGCTTAAAGTAAAAGACAAGATTCAGACTTATTCCTTCACCATGTATGATTTTTTTGGAATTGGCATGCTCCAAATACCAAATAATGATGGTGTGGATATAAGGCTGAAGGAGTTTACCTAGCTAATATATGAGGGCGGCACGGTAGCACGGTGGTTAGCACTGCTGCTTCACAGCTCCAGGGACCTGGGTTCGATTCCCAACTTGGGTCACTGTCTGTGTGGAGTTTGCACATTCTCCTCGAGTCTGCGTGGGTGCTCCGGTTTCCTCCCACAGTCCAAAGATGTGCGGGTTAGGTTGATTGGCCACGCTAAAAAAAAAATTGCCCTTAGTGTCCTGAGATGCGATGGTTAGAGGGATTAGTGGGTAAATCTGTAGGGATATGGGGGTAGGGCCTGGGTGGGATTGTGGTTGGTGCAGACTTGATGGGCCAAATGGCCTCTTACTGTACTGTAGGGTTTCTATGATTCTATGATGATTTCTACAAGGCATGGTCATAGAACTTCAAAGATGAGGTAGAGGGCTTTAAAGTCAATGTCTTTTCTGGATAGATTGCTAATGTATACGAGCGATATTGGGACTGGGTAGAATGTGGACTCTGAAGTTCAGCTCCAAGTCCAAGAATCCATCACATCTTTTCTGGTTCAGTTGAAAATTTGATGAGGAAGGAGGATGAAATTGGTACAGAAAAGCTGAGTTTACAATAGATCCAAATGAGTAACAACATTCGGGTGGGATTTTACGGCCTTGCTCGAGCAGAGATTCCCATTGTCGGACCCTCGCCCCCTCTGATTCCGTGCCGGGCGTGGTGGTTGAGCTCTGGCATCTATCTTTTGTTCAGTTGAAAGAAACAATGAATCATTGAGCCAGGTGGCTGATCAGATAGCATGGAGGTAGTAATGGTCATGAGAGGTGGTGAGGTATTAGAGCTACATGCTTCACTATTGATCATGTGCCCATAGATTGTGCCATTACCTGCTGCCTATAGATAAGTAAGAAATGGACTGAAGGTTATGGGGTGGAATTTGGTTATGGCCCAATACCCCCTTTGATCTGGGTAAACCAATTTCCAACTCTGGTACTACAAAGACAGTAAGCCCCTTGTCAGTATATTCAAGGGCTTAAAACCAATTTTAGCCAGGCATCTGAGACATCTCCATAACTCCAGAATGAAGATGGCATAGGACATGTTTCAGGCACTGAAGATCACCATACACTGGATTCATTTGTATCAGTTTTCCACCAAGAAAACAAGCACAGCAAAACTGGTTTCCTCAACTGATTCTGTATCTTTTTACAATTGACATTGAGATTAAAGGTAGGATATGATATGATTGGGATTTAAGGAGGTTGTGTACTGGAGAGGATGAGCTGAAGGTCGTCCTTGCCCTGTGGGATAATCCTGGAGTAGTAGGAGTTTTTGATTGCAGAGAGTGTAACATTGTAATTCTGGACATGTTCGAGACAGATTTGGCAATGAATGAACAGACTGATTGTGTGCCATTTGTTCTCGAAATTTGAATAGATCAGTCCTAAAATTAATAACGCATTATTGTTGTATTAAGCATGCATCCAAAATTTGATGTGACAACTTAACATTCATATAATAAGAGGAAAATAATATAGAATTATACCAAGAAGTGAGGTAAGAATAGAGAATTCTCACTCTCCTTGTCTCCAAACCTCCCTCCCCCCGCCCCTCCCCTCCCCCTGCCCCCACCTTCAGGGCAACCGCCACATTTCTCAGGCAGTCCCTTAACAATCTGTATCTCTGTTCTGTCATTCACACATTCTGATCATTTAATTTACACTTTTAGCACCTTTCTCAGCCTTCTTCATCGTCATTTGCATTTCTTTTGTCCAATTATAGTACCGCTCACCTTCATAGTATAAATCTCGTCTGATTTTCTTTGCTCTCAGCCCTGACGAAGGGTCATTCATACTTGAAACATTAGCTCTATTCTGTCTCCACAGATGTCATGATGTGGAGATGCCGGTGTTGGACTGGGGTAAACACAGTAAGAAGTTTAACAACACCAGGTTAAAGTCCAACAGGTTTATTTGGTAGCAAAAGCCACACAAGCTTTCGGAGCTCTTAGCCCCTTCTTCAGGTGAGTGGGAATTCTGTTCACAAACAGAGCTTATAAAGACACAGACTCAATTTACATTGAGTTTCAATTTACACAGAGTTTCACTGGCTGTCTTGTCTGGAGACAATACACATATTTTTAGCCTGTCTTGATGCTCTCTCCACTCACATTGTTTCGTCTCTTAAAGACTTGATTAGTTGTAAGTATTTGCATTCCAACCATTATTCATGTAAATTGAGTCTGTGTCTTCATAAGCTCTGTTTGTGAACGTAATTCCCACTCACCTGAAGAAGGGGCTAAGAACTCTGAAAGCTTGTGTGGCTTTTGCTACCAAATAAACCTGTTGGACTTTAACCTGGTGTTGTTAAACTTCTTACTGTGTCCACAGATGTTGTCAGACCTGCTGAGATTGTGGTGACCCACTGTAATTACATGTGTATGCCTGGACACACTCATGCTGCACCTGTCCCGAGACTCCTCCCTTTCCACCTGAGCGAGGTATAAAGGTGATGGTTCCTCCTCTTCGCCTCAGTCTGGGCCAGGTTAGCTACAAGGGTGTGCTCCAGTTCTTTGTGAATAAAAGCCTGTTATTTCACTCACTCACTGGAGTCCTCATATCGTAATTGATAGTGCATCAGAGATTTTCCAGCATTTTCAAGTTTCTTTGACCATCATCACTTACAAGACATGTACAGGAAGTGCTGTCTTTTGCAGCATCTTCAGCTCCAGGTTTTACAGTTTGAACTGCAGCTGGTGTCACTGAGGAGCATCTGTGAGGCTGAGAACTGTACAGATAACACATCTCTGGATGTGGTCGCCATGCAGCTTAAGCATGTCCAGAGAGGGAATGGGTAACTGCCAGGCTGTCAAGAAGGATCAGATAGGTAGTGTAGAATCGTCCCTGGAAAACCTCTTGTTCTCCAACCAGTATATATTGTTCTGAATACTGGAGAGAATGAAGATTCCTGTAGGGAATGCAGCCAGAACCAAGTCCATGGCACCACAGCTGTTTCCACTGTGGATGGGGATGGAAACAAATAATGTCAGAGGATTCTATAGTTAAGGTGCTTTTGCAGCAGCAGTCATGAATCCAGGATGGTAAGTTGTTGTCCTTGTGCCAGGGTCAAATATGTCACTGAGCATCTGCAGAGCACTCTGAAAGGGAAAGGTGAAGAGTCAGAGGCCATGATCCATAGCGGTATCAGAGTCAGAAGCTGAAAGAGGGATAAGATCCTGCAGGTGGATTCTAGGAAACTAGAAAAGAGAGCAACAAGCAGGACCCAAAAGGTAATAATCTCTGGATTACTCCCGGGCCACACATTAGTGGATATAGAAATAGGTGGATGGAGCAAACTAATGCATGGGCTAGAGAGATGTTGCTGGAGGGAGGGCTTTAGATTAAATAAAAGCAAAATACTGCAGATGCTGGAAATCTGAAGGGACCGCATTGGGAGCAGTGAATACAGTAGACTAAATTGATTTTGATTTGATTTATTATTGTCACATGTTTTAACATACAGTGAAAAGTATTGTTTCTTGCACGCTATACAGACAAAACATACTGTTCATAGAGAAGGAAATGAGAGAATGCAGAATGTAGTGTTACAGTCATAGCTAGGGTGTGATCAACTTAATGTAAGGTAAGTCCATTCAAAAGTCTGACAGCAGCAGGGAAGAAATTGTTCTTGAGTCGATTGGTACGTGACCTCAGACTTTTGTATCTTTTTCCTGAAGGAAGTAGGTGGAAGAGAGAATGTCCGGGGTGCATGGGATCCTTAATTATGCTGGCTGCCTTGCTGAGGCAGTGGGAAGTGTAGACAGAGTCAATGGATGGGAGGCTGGTTTGAAAAAAAGTACGTAAAATGCTGCTTTATCTGGAAGGGGTGTTTGGAGCCTTGGGCGGTGACAATGGAGATTGCAAAGGGACAGGCGTTACAGCTCCTGATATTCCAAAGAAAGGTGCCATGGGAAGGGGGTGAGGTGTTGGGGGCAATAGAAGAATGGACCAGGGTGTCACAGAGGGAATGGTCCCTGAGGAATGCCAACAGGGGAGGTGAAGGGAAGATGTATTTGGTGATTGAATCATGCTGGATTTAGCAGAAATGATGATGCTTTAAATATGGAGGCCAGTGAGAGCAAGGGGAAGCCTATCATGGTTCTGGGAGGGAAAGGAAAGGGTAAGGGCAGAGGTGTGGGAAACGTGTCGGACATTGTTGATGGCCCTGTCGACCACAGCCGAGGCCTCGACTGGAGTATTCAATACAATTCTGGGCATTATATTTTAGGAAGAATGTACACTTTAAAAAGTATAGAAAAGACTTATGAGAATAATTCCAAGAATAAGGGATTTCAGTTACAATGGATAGATTAGAGACGTTCGAGTTCTTCTCCTTAGAGACTTTCAAAATCATGAGAGATCTACACAAAGCAACTAGAGAAAAAACTGTTCCAGTGTGGAGAGGATCCTCAGCTCAGGAAAAAGGAAGATAAGTCAGAAGCACCGCTGTGGAAGGTAGCATCATTGGGGCAGCTGTAATGGATGCAGAGAAACTGGGAGAATAGGATGGAGCCCTTGCAGGAAGCAGGTGTGAGGAGGTTCAGTCAAGGTAGCTGTGGGAGTCAGTAGGCTTGTAATGAATATTGGTTGACAGTCTATCACCAGAGATAGAGACAGAGAAGTTAAGGAAAGGAAGGGAGGTGTCAGAAATGAACTATGTGAAGATGAGAGAGGGGTAGAACCAAAATTGATTTAATTTTTCCATACGAGAGCACAAAGTAGCACCGACACAGACATCATTGTATAAGAAAAGAGTTGTGGGAGAGAGCCTGAGAAGCACTGGAACAAGGAGTGTTCCACATACCCAACAAAAGGACAGACATTATTGAGACCCATACAGGTTCCCATAGCCACACCTTTTATTCAGAGGAAGTGAGACCAGAGAAATTGTTCAATGGGCGAACAAGTTCAGTCCGGTGGAGGAGGCAGTGGTGGATGGGGATTGTTTGAGCTTCCGTTCAAGGAAGAAGAAGAGAGCCTTTGGACTGTCTGGGGTGGCACGGTAGTTCAGTGGTTAGCACTGCTGCTTCACAGCGTCAGGGACCCAGGTTCGATTCCTGGCTTGGGTCACTGTCTGTGTGGAGTTTGCATGTTCTCATCGTGTCTGGGTGAGTTTCCTCTGGCTGCTCTAGTTTCCTCCCATATTCTGAAAGAGGCGTTGGTTAGGTGCATTGACCTGAACAGGCGCCGGACTGTGGCGACTAGGGGAATTTCACAGTAACTTCATTGCAGTGGTAATGTAAGCCTTACCTGTGACTAATAAATAAAAACTTTAAACTTTTCTGGGGGATGGAAGTATAGAGGGATTGGACCTCCATTGTGACTAGGACCAGGAAATTGGAAATTGTTGAAATGATATAGGGTGTTAGAAGAATCATGAATATAGGTCTGAAGAGACTTGATGGGGAGGAAGAAAATAGAGTCAAGATAGGGAGAGCTGAGTTGTGGGGCAGGAACAGGATTAAACAATGTGACTACTTGGACAGTCCTGTTTGTGGATTTTGGGAAGGAGTTAGAAGCGGGCTGTGTGGGGTTCAGGGACTATGAGGGAAGATCTCCAGAGAAGATGAGGTCAATGACAGTCCTGGAAACAATGGCTTGATGTTCAGCGGTGGAGTCATGGTCTAGGGGGAAGTAGAGAAAAGAGTTTGAGAGTTGGTGCACAGCCTCTGCAAGGTAGCGGTCATTATATCAGACAACAACAACAGCATCTTTGTCAGCTTTAGTCTTGGATTCTTGGGACATTGAGACCAGTTCTGTGGGTGGTGGGGCCTTTACTAGCTAGGCAGATTGCACCTGAACAGAGCCAGAACCAGTTTGCACTATGGGGGAGGATTTAAACTAAATTGGTGAGGTGATGGGAACCAGGCTGTTACTTTAGAAAGAAGACACTAGGTGCACAAAGGATTGGGAGAGACACATAGCAGTAGAGTAAAAAAATAGTAAGGTCTTACAAGGGGTCAGATTAAGAAGTGATACAATGAGATCTAAATTAGGTTTACAGTGCATGTATGTAAAGACCTAAAACTGCAAGTACAGATTACCAAATGGGAATGTGATGCAATAATACAGAAAATAAATTGCAATCAAAATAGAGCAGGACTGCTTCTTAAATATTCCTGGCGACAAGGGCTGGAATTTTCCATTGGAGGTGGGAAGCAGGAGTCAGAATTAATCCCAATGGCAGTGCAGGCAAGTGGGATTTTTACCTCTTGGAAGGGGGACAACCTGGAGTTGAACCTGCTGCGTCTGGCAGAGACAGCAGTGGGTTGATGCCAAAGCTGCCATGTTATAAAGCCCGCATCTCTTCTCAGAAACAATGGAGCAGTTCTTCATATTAATATAAAAAGCTCCTCATCCTCACCCTCTTAATCACCCCGCCCCCTCATTTCTCTTCACTCCGACTCCCATTTCAACCTCCTAATGCGCTTACCCCTTCACCCACCAAACCCCTCACCTCTTAGTCACAAAGCCCCTTTATGCATACCCTGCTTGCCCTACCCCTTCACATCTTAGGCTCTCTTCACATCCATAGAACCATATAATCCCTACAGTGCAGAAAAAGCCATCTGCCTCATCGAGTCTGTGCCGACTCTCCTGAAAGAGCTTCCCACATAGACCCTCCCCTCTACCCCAACCCCGTTACCCAGCGCATTTACCGTGGTCAATCCTGGACATCTTTGGACAGTGGGAGGAAACCGGAGCACCTGGAGGAAACCCATGCAGACACGGGGAGAACATGCAAACTGCACACAGACCAAGGCCGAAATCGAATCCGTGTCCCTGGCACTGTGAAGCAACAGTGCTAACCACTGTGTCACCATGCCACCCTTACCTGCCTCACCTTTATCCCTTCACACTTCCTCTGATACTTACACCCACCCCCTTACATCCACCATCCTAAACCCCTTCGTCCCCTACTCCTTCATCCTCTTCACCTTTCTAACCCCTTTGCCCCCCAGCCCCTATCCATGTCATTCTCCCTTCCCTACCTCCTTCACTTTCTTCACTGTATCACCATGTCCTTCAACTCCCATCCCCTGTAACCCACTCACACAGTATACACTTTATAAAGAGAACTCACATACTCTATAATAATACTGAAAAGCTTGTAAATTGGAAAAAATTAAACCACATCACTTGAAAGGTAGTGGAGAAAACATTGTTCTCTCCAGAAGCTTGTAAACCTGTCAAAACCATCAAACTTACATTCCCTGGGACAGCTGAATAAATAAATTTTACAATACAAATTCAATGAGTGCATTTGGAGGCAGCCTTCAAACAGCTAAACAGATGGCTGTGCTGATCTGCAAAGAATGAATGGGAGCTCGTACATCTGTCGGTATGGTTAAAACCCATGGGATAAAAGGGGCAATGTCAGCATGAACATGATGTTGGCTGTTTGACAGGAAACAAAGTGTAGTAATGATCGGTTATTTTTCAGACTGGAAGAAGATAGTGAGTGGATACATGGCAGATTAAATTTAGTTGTCAAAAATTGTAACATAATGCATTTTGGTAGGATGAACTGGGAGAGGCAATAGAGAATGAAGGATGAATTTCTGAAGGGTGTAGGAACCTAGACATTATTTGTACACATTGTTGAAGGAAATAGGGAAAGTTGAGAAAGTTGCTACGGAGACATGCAAGATCCTGGGCTTTGTCAATAGTGGCATCGAGTATTAAAGGTTATGATGACGCTTTATAAGCCAGTGGTTGTGCCTTGACAGGAGTATTCAATACAATTCTGGGCATTGTACTTTAGAAAGAATGTACACTTTAAAAAGTGCAGAAAAGATGAGAATAATTCCAAGAATGAGGGATTTCAGTTACAATGGATAGATTGAAGACGTTCAAGTTGTTCGCCTTAGAGATTTTCAAAATCATGAGCGGTCTACACAAAACAGCTAGAGAAAAACTGTTCCAATCTTTGGAAGGATCAGGAACTAAAGGACAGTAATTTCAGATGAATGAATTTATGCTGAGATGAATAAAAGCTTTTTTATGTGGTGACTGGTTAAGATCTGGAATGCACTGGCTGAAAGTGTGATAGAGGCAGATTGTGGCTTTCAAAAGGAAAGTGAATCAACAGTCAAAGAGATACAGTTTGCAGAGCTGTGGTGATGGCTGGGGATTGGGACTAGCTCTGTGCAGCTCTTTCAGAGAATGGCATGGACATGACAAACTGAATAGAGTCCTTTTGTGCTATAACGATTCTATGATTGTATAGTAACTCTTTTCTGCATGTGACCTGATGCCATGGTCCATAGATATGATGATTTACAGCGCATTGTTACTGTCTTCCTAAGGTGCCCAGTGATAGGTTGTGATGGGCAAGGTCACATATCTGGCAAGTACTCATCACATCGCAGTGCATCAGGTTGCCCTTTAGCTGCTAAGAGACAGAAGGAGGCTTCTCTGAATGGATCCCAATTCCCATGGAAATCTGGCAAAGCTGAAGGTACAACTTGCCCTACACCAGGCTGTGATGGATCTGGTCATATCAATGGCAGTTTTGTCACTCATAGAAGGTTAGTGTGGAAGCATTCTTCTTGTTACGCCTGTAGTAAAAATGTACTTACATTGTAGCCATATTTGTAATGTTTGGATTCAGATTGGAGGACTTGTCCTGCATTATACTTGCTACTTTGATGCAAATTAATTAATCCATTTGTAATTTTTAAAAGATGTTTTTCATTCAAAATACTGTAACATGTGACCAAATTAAGAAGTTTAAAAATAAATTATATTTGCTTCATTTTTAAGCAGTGAGTTATAATACAAAGCAGATTAAAATAAATGAGAGCGATAACAAGAGGCAAACAGTGCTATGATCTGAGTTAAGTTACATTTTCAGACTGGTGCTGTTTCCTTGCAAACACTTAACACACTAATACTTCTGTGCACTTTTTCAACCCATGCATCAACCTGTTAACTTCAAATTCATTTGCTGGAAAATATAGCCCCTTTTCTAATGAATTGAACATGAGGACTCAACTATTTATGTAGCCATTCAAGCTGAATGCAGAATAATAGGGGGCAATTCTCCCATCCCACCGCGCTCAGATTTGGTTCTGCCAAGATCACTTAGCTCTGAGCTTCATTTACAGCCTTGAGCCAACTATGGGTAAAAATGTTGAATTTCAGAGGTGCGGTGCAAGCGACCTCCCTCAATATCAAGGCAGCATTTGACCAAGTGCAGCATCAGACCAAGTGCAGCATCAAGGAGCTCTAGTAAAATTGATGCCAATTGAAGTGACTCCACCGACCAGAGGCATACCTAGCACAAAGGAAGATGGTTGTGGTTGTTAGAGCGCAATCATTTTCGCCATAAGACATCACTGCAAGAGCGAATGTCCGAGACTGAACCGAGTGCATCTTCACCTCACAGGCTGCAGTGTTTCAAGAAGGCAACTCGCCACCACCTTCTCAAGGGCAATAAATGCTGGTCTTGCTAACAATGTTCACAGCCCATCAATGAAGAAAGAAAAAAAGTGAAGTACCAATTTTGTAAAATGTCAGGATATGAACTGGACGTAACATTATCCAATTTTAAACGTGTCTAATTTGGTTATATATTAGTTCAAAAGTATTCTTAGTTCATTTTTCATCAGCCTAAGATTAAAGCCTAGAAATTGCAGCAGTCAATGACTCTTTAATGTATTTCTATGATAGTCTTCGGATTTTATTTTGAAGTAAATGGTTTAATGCATCTCTTAAAACAGCAGCGATGTGTCAACCAATCACTTTTGTTTTTGCAAATGGTAATTTCTAACTTTAAGTGACTCTAAATTGATTTGTGCTTGAGATCATTGACACCCACAGCTGAAAGGCATGTGTCCCTTAATTGGAACCACTGCTTGATGCAGAGGTACTTGTGTATCTGCAGCACAGTACTCAGCATTTCAGTATACATTGTGCAACGTCTTAAGTAGCTGCACTTAACTGAATTTCTTTCCTTAAAAGGAACAGAAAATGGTTTTTGTCATCATGTTTTTGTGTTTCCAGTTTGTCAGGCTGTCCCCGGGCCTCCCTAGCTCTAAAGAAAGGCAAACTATCAGGTGATGAATTGATGACCATCAAGCTCAGGGCAAGCAGCGGTAAGAACAAGCATTAATTCTGATCAGAAGACATAAGCCATCCAATTAGAATTAGTTTATTCAACTTAAGGACATTATCTCAGGTACATAGCCTCTCCTATTCCTATCTAGCACGCCACTTTATCACCGGTTTTCTACATAATCTCTATCTTCCTACACTCGAATTTCATACTTGTTCTTTTATAATATAAATTTGACCATTTGCTTATCGAAATTCATGGCATTCTTTTACTGATCTCATGGATACAAAACTTACTCCAATCCTTAACTCTCTGGGTTCCATGTGATGGACCTGTCTCCTTCTCCTCCTGTATTCCCTCCCATGTTAACAACACAATGGACTGTAGCAGTTCAGAAAGCAGCTCACCACCTTCTCAAGCAATTAGAAATGGGCAATAAATGCAGGCCCAGCTACATCCCGTGACAATTTTTAAAAGTCAATGGGCAGTAGTGGTTGTGGTGTGCTATGCTTCACTCATGTTGCTGTGGTAACATGCATGTTGTAGTCTGGAGTTATGGACAGTGATGGTAGAGGCCTCAACATTCTTTCCATCACATAGCTGACCAGCATTCTCCCCCACTCTTACCATCTTCCATTGGTATATGTTGGAAGCATTTGCAGGTTGATACTCAACCTGTTTGGCCACCTTCCTTAGCCATCAAGGGTGGGACTCAAACCCAGAAACACTACCCACTGCACGATGAGACCTCCTCGATTGGTAACGAGGGAAATGTAATGCTACAACAAAAACTAACATCTATATAGTGCTGTAAAAGTTGGAAAATCTCCCAGGCATGCCACAGTAGCAGATAACAAGGCATTGCAGAGTCAAAGAGGGAGAGACAAGGAGCTTGATTTAAAGCTTGATCAGTGAGTTGTGTTAAAGAAGTAAAGAGAGGGGAAGGAGCAGAGGAGTTCAGAAATGCAATCAAAACCCAAGAGGGAGGTTTTAAAACCACCCATCAGCCAGAAATGGCCCACCTCAACAAAAAGTCAGTGGCACAGTTGAGTGGGGATTCCTGTATCCCTAAACCCCTCAGTTGGTGGGTACATCATTGTTGGCAGGTCTCACCAAAATTGGGAAACAGTGGTGATGTACTTGGGGCGTACTTGGAAATCCAAATCCTTAGTTCAGTCTGGACCCCGAAGAAAGTACGTAACTTTGGTCAGCATTTTGGTTCCCTTTGAGGGGTTTTCGAGGGGTTGGTGGGGGGAATTGGGCACCCCTTCCTAGTCCTGACAGTGAACAAACATTCCTATATCTCATAGGGGAAAACGAGCTGCAGATTAAGGGACCTCCCCCACTCACACACATCTCAATGAAATCAGCACTGCACCAAAGCTAAATTTAAGAAGTGACATATTCTTTCAACATGTACACCATCTATGAGTATATTCCATATCAATAAATGTCATGCCTTTATTTTCTGTAGGAGCTGAAAATGATGAGGAAATCAATCATTTGGATGATGAGATTAAGGAGCTGAATGAATCAAATTTAAAAATGGAAGCAGATATGATAAAACTCCAGACACAGGTAATATTAACCAGTACTGGAACTGAACATAACACCAGAAACCATTTAATGCATTTTTGCCGGACAGATAGAAGTGGTTTCTATGAAGAAGTGGATTTTCTACACAAGATTACCGTTTACTCTTACCCAAAATAATGCTATAAACTTAGTTCCCTCCTTTAACTGTTTGAATCTATTTCCCCATTTCTTGTTCCAAAGTGTTGAATAAATACTACATCTTTATGGATTATCTGATTCCCACATCAATAAACTCAACTTGACATACTAGCTAATTCTCTAGATTAATAAGTGCAAGCGTCTTAGTGCTACATTGTAAGTAATAAATCAAAGCTGTATTTCTGTGAAATTTGCAAAACGCCCATTATGTAATTAAAGAAAAATTATTTCCAAATTTTTAGATTACTTCCATGGAGAGCAATTTGAAAACAATTGAGGAGGAGAATAAACTAATTGAGCAGCACAATGAGAGTTTGTTAAAGGAATTAGCTGGTCTGAGTCAGGCCCTTATTAACAGCCTCGCTGACATCCAACTCCCACAAATGGTAAGATATCAAATAAGTAACTGAAACTAAAACATTTTTGAACAGCATAATGACGATGAAAATGTGAATATTTATGACCCCTTAAATCAATCTTTTTAACTGATATGCTTTGTGATGTCATTGCGAGATTTCAGACTTTTTAAAAGTATATATCTGTCGCTCATTTATCCCTGTAAAGTTAAAAATAAAATAAAAGCAAACTAAATTAAATAATAGATTATTTCTATATATGCTTCTGCCACAGACATGTTAATTATTGGGTGCTGCTAATAGAATAGAATTAAACAACAGTTAGACTATATTGCCTGGATTTTCACTCCCAGGTTGGGATCGCAGAGGACATTTCCCGGATCTGCAAAGCCAACCCGGGATAAAGTGCCCCAGAAGCTGGGATTTTTGTTGCTGGGTGGCAGGGTTTTCTGAGAATCTCGCTGGCAACCATAGAATGAGTGCAGAGGCACCGCAATTTGTCAAAGTTTAAGAAAGCAAACATTCTTCCAGCCTTCACCGCTCACATTCCCTCGTCCTTCAGACACTTCATATGCCCCATCCACGTCAACCTCTATCACATCATACCCTGTACCCACTCCCCCCAGGCCTATCATACCCTGCATGCCAACTTATGCCCCTTTTCACACTCCATAACCCCTCATACCCTCCAAGTCAATCTATGCCCCTCAACACCAAAATGGGCCTTTATAGATCAATGCCAATTCACACCTACCATGCCACCTCACCTGGTATCCAACATTGGCAAATCTCAGTTGACATGAAGAAATGAAATAAAATAAAGTTCTAAGTGCTTATAGCATTCTTCAATATATTAAAAAAACACTTATTCATAAAAACACATTCATTATATTTAAATTGTTTCAGTGACATAAACTCTTATAAGAATAAACATTTCATTCAAGTGCATAATCTCTGGTCCGAAGAGTCTATAAGCACTTGGAGTTGTCAATCAAACTATGAAATGGAATGCATCCTGTGAATAATAGGAAGTTGTGAAATCAGTCCTGCAGCATTAATCCGGTAATGATAACCCTCAGGCCTATGTCAACGGGCAAAGTGAAAGCGCAAACATTTTTTTTAAACACCAAGCTATTTGTTTCAAAGATTTAAAGGGCAAGAGTTTCAAATGAGTTGGCAGCTTGGCAGACACTTTGGATAGTTGCCTTTGGTAGTTCTAACAGCTCTCTTGATAGTTCCAATGGGTTTATGAACTTTATATGCACATTCATGTCCAATTTTAACTGTCCCAAGGGGGCAATTTCATGTCCAATTTTAACTGTCCCAACTCCACATCAATTTTAACTGTCCCAAGGGGCACCTTACCTCTCCAAAAGGTGTCCTGAGACCATATCCAAAAGGTAACTTACCTCTTTTAAAAAAAAGCATACCCCATGAGGAAGATCTTGAGCCCATGTTTGTCGTCTGCGTGATCAACACTGGGGCTCAGAATCCGGCAGAAGCCAAAAGTCACAAATCTCGCTGGCAAGATTGCAAATTCCAATTTTCATGTCCCCCATCGGCGGCGTCATCAGTGCCCATAATGGGCGTGAAGCTGATTTAAATACAGATTAACATTTGAATCTGATTAGCCCACCCCCCTCTGCATATTGAACCCTCCCCCCACCCTCCCCCCCATCACTACCACCACTGTATATTGACACATGATGTCATTTTGGCATGGTTTACAGAAGGTTCCCGAGATGTGAACCTGCCGTGGGGGTCTCCCCGGGAGGCATAAAGGTAAGTATAGCACCCAGGGGAGAGCACATGGCAGGGAGTGACCTGGCAATACACCTAGCAACCTGGCAGTGCCAACCTGTCCCAAGTGATGGATCCCAGTGAGTGAGTCATTGGGGAGGGAGGGGGATTCATTTAGAATTAGTTGTGGGCCTGGAACGGATGGAGGAACAGGGGATGCCGGCGATGGCGTTGAGGTTGTGGGGGATGGTGGGAGGTGGGTACCGGCTCCAACTGTGGAGTGTGAGGAGAAGATGGAAGGGGATGATCAGGAGGGGGGGTGGGAAGGAATGATGATCGCGAGACAGGAAGAGTCGATGATTGCCGAACATGTCCCAGGTAGGGACATGTTCGGCACAACTTTGTGGGCTGAAGGGCCTGTATTGTGCTGTAGTTTTTATATGGATGGGGCGTGGAAGATACTAATCATCTTGCGGGGGAGGAGCGGGGGTTGGGCAGGAGAGAGGTGCCAACTTCAATCGGGGCTGGGGACAGGAGCCCCTGAGACATACGTGGTGGGCTGGACAGGGGGTTTATTCATGTTCCGATGGAGTGCCTTTAAAGATGGTGCCTCGATCTCAGTGCAGCTGGGCTTTGCTGGCATGTTGAGGCCCCACCTTCCTGCATGTCAGTGTGCAACACACCCCTTGAATTTTTTGTGTTCCCTATTAGGTCCAATCTGCATAAATTGTGTTTCCTACTCCTGGCTAACGAAAATCAGGCATGACTGGAGGCAGCTGCTGTTTTGTACAGACAGTTCCTCAGAATACTGTCCTCAACACAACCATCTTCAGCTTCTTCGATGACCTTCCTTCCATCATGAAGTCAGAAGTGGGGATGTTTGCTGATGCTTGGACAATGCACAGCACCATTCATGACTACTCAGTCCATGTCCAAATGAAGCAAAACCTGGATAATATCCAGATTTGGGCTGAGAATTAGCAAGTAACATTTGTGCCACACAAATGCCAGGCAATGACTATCTTCAACAAGAGAGAACCTAACCATCACCCCTAGACATTCAATGGTATTACCATTGCTGAATCCCCCACTATCAATATCCTTGGGTTTACCATTGATCAGAAATTGACCTGGACTAACTGTATAAATACTGTCGTTACAAGAGCAGAACTGAAGTTCGGAACCCTGCAGCAGGTAACTCATCTCCTGACTCCTCAAAGCCTGTCCACCATCTACAAGGCACAATTCAGGAGTGTGATGGAATACTCTCCACTTGCATGGAGGAGTACAGCTTCAGCAACACTCAAGAATATAGACACCATCCTATTTAATTGGTACCCCATTCAAAGAAATTCATTCCCTTCACCACCAATGCACAGTGAATTGTGTGTACTCTTTACAAAATGCCCTGCAGGACTTCATCAAGGCTCCTTAAGCAGCACATCTTAAATGCAATTTAGATGGACAAGGGCAGCAGACACATGGGAACTGCATCACCTGGAAGTTCCCCTCGAAGTCACTCACCATCCTGACTTGGAAATATATCACCGTTCCGTCACTGTCAATGGGTCAAAATCCTGCAACTCCCTCTCTGTCAGCATTCTGGGTGCACCCATTCACAATGACAGAGAAGTTCTCCATCATTGAGGAAATCAAGCCTGTGGCCAAGTTTTTCCGGCCCTCCCACAGTGGCAGAACACACTGGAAAAGCAGGGATTCTGAGATAAAAACGGTGCCCAAATCCCAAAGATATGTATAAGAATCCCCCACTATCCCCCCCAGCTCTCCCCCAAACTGATATGGGGACCGCAAACCATAGAGATTGACAACACCCCACAAGCCCCACATTGAGACACCCTTCCCAGCCTTGTTTTTCAGCCCCCAGGACCTCCAGGCATCATTGCTCCCCTGGCACGGTCATCGCGACTGGTTTTCGCTTTTGAAAATACATTGTGGGCGGATGCAATGATGTAGAACCCTTTAATTATATTAAAATGTATTCAAATTCATGGAATCAGGTTCACACCCTCACCAGCGCAAATCCTGTTTCGGCCCTCTCGTGAGATTTAGCAGCCATAACAGGAATTGTGTCCATGGCGAATGGGGCCATTATATCTTGCCCACTATGTTTATTCTTTGCTGTATTTAATTGGAGGACATTTTTACCCATTTAATGTCAGACAACCGGTCTGCCGCAGCAGTTTAGAGACAACAAAGGGGGTGAGAGAGTTGTTGGTGAGGTAGAGCTCAGTGTGATAGCACACATGTAGATTCTGACATTGTGTTTTGGGTGATACCACTGATAGGCAGCATGTAGATGAAAAATAAGAAGGGATGAAGGAGAGATCCCGAGGGGGACATGAAAAGTAACAGTGCAGAAACAGGAAGTGAAACCATCACAAGTGACTCTCTGGCTGTGACTCGATAAATAAGAACAGAATCAGGCGACTGCAGTCCACCCAGCTAAATAATAGAGTAGAGGCATTGGAGGAAGGGGGGTGTGATTAATCTTGTTAAAGACTGCAAACAGCTCAAAAATAAGCACTTTTTTCTACTACAAGAGTCCAACAGGTTTATTTGGAATCACGAGCTTTCAAAGTGCTGCACCTTCATCAGGTGAGTCACTAGCAGTGCTCTGTAATTCCAAATAAACCTGTTGGACTTTAACCTGGTGTTGTGAGACTTCTTACTGTGCCTACCCCAGTCCAGTGCTGGCTTCTCCACATCATTACTACAAGAGTGAAATACTGTGGATGCTGTAAATCTTTAATGAAAATAATAAATGCTGGAAGTACTCGGCAAGTCTGTCAGCTTCTGTGGAGTGAGAGAGAAAGGCTAGAATTATCCAGCACACTGGCAGGATCTTTTGGTCCTGCTGACAGCGCCCCCTGCCATGTGTTTCCTGACTGGACAGGAATTCCGGTGACAGCAATGGGACCAGATGATCCCACCACCAGCCAAAAGTGGGCCCCTTCCACTGCCACAAAACTCACGGCGAGTTGTGTGGAAAATCCTGTCCAAACAGTGTCAATATTTCAGTTTGATGACCTTTCAGTTCTATTTGTGTAACATTTTATTGGTCCAACTGATACTAATAGCATGTAGATAGAATAAAGGAGGAAATACAACACAGTGAGGTTGTGGGTCTCGATTTTATCAGAGCCATCCTGAAGCCCCCAACAACACCACAAGAGTGCCCACTACAATATTAAATGGGAAGTCATTTAATGGGCATTTTAGTGGACTCGGTGTAGCAAAATTCTAAACGTATTTGTAAAGGTGAATTTATAATCTTGTTACAACTCGAATCTAAGGGAATCTAACACCCTGCTCGTAAGCATGTTCTTTAAAATTGGAAAAGTGACTTTCAATTCAAATAGCTCCCCAAAGTCTGTTCAGGGTCACAACCTCAATATCTAGTTATCGTACAAAGCAGAAACTTTTAGATTTTTTGGTTGCCCTGCAATGATGATTACTGACCTGGGAAGTTCAATGCCAATTTGCAGAAGACAATGTTGGCAACTTCCTCAGAACTGCTGCTGCTACGCCAGTGTAATTTCTGGAGATGGTATGGCATTAGAATGTGGGGAAACGCCAAGAAAATTCCCATTAATGTCAGCCAATCAAAGGAAAATAACACAATTACGGAAAATGTCCCTGGTGGTCTCCTGAATTCCTTCCGTAACTTTGGCAGGAAACTGGCAAAGTGACATAAATAATTGAAAATGGCCTGGCTGCAATTTCCTGGAGGCTAGCGAGGGATCCTGCTGATTCTCCACTGAGAACACAAAGCAATGTATTTTATTAGTAGAAAGCAACAGAAATAACATACTAGCAATTCAGCAAATATAGAAATTTGAAGAGTTCTCCGAACCCCTGGTGTTCCTCTATGGACCTCTTGAGGACAGTTTGACATTCTGTGGTACAAATATATGAGACACAGCTTGATCAACACCTTGGTGGTGGTGAGCTGTCAATGGGAGCTCAATCAGTGCCAAGAGCAACACATCGACTCAGGGAGAAATGTGATGGGACATTGACCACAAATGCTCCTTGCTTCTTGTTATGAGTTTTCTTGATGCAGTTATTGTCCATGGCCATCTTTCCCCAGGTCATCTGCAACTCAAAAAAAACCAGGTCGACCAAAAACCTTGGATCAGTCAATTAAAAGATTCCTGATGGTTGGCACCCACTATGAGGATTAGCTCTGTGCTGTTTAAGGCAGAGATGCATCAGAAATTAAGAGAAGAACAAAAGGCAAACCACAAAGGGAGGTTATTTTTAGGGGAAGAATGTATTACATTTGATTTATTATTGTCACACATATTAGTATACAGTGAAAAGTATTGTTTCTTGCGCACTATACAGACAAAACATACCGTTCATAGAGAAGGAAAGGAGAGGGTGCAGAATGTAGTGTTACAGTCATAGCTAGGTTGTAGAGAAAGATCAACTTAATGCAAGGTAGGCCCATTCAAAAGTTTGATGGCAGCAGGGAAGAAGCTATCCTTGAGTCGGTTGCTACGTGATCTCAACGGAAAAAGGTGGAGGAGAGTTTGTCCGGGATGCATGGGGTCCTTGATTATACTGGCTGTTTTTCTGAGGCAGTGGGAAGTGGCGATAGAGTCAGTGGATGGGAGGCTGGTTTGCGTGACGGTCTGGGCTTCGTTCGTGACTCTTTGTAGTTTCTTGCAGTCTTGGTCCAAACTTGGTCAGAGCATTTGCTTTATGAACTGCAGAAATAGTGGCCGGGTAATGTGTAACCTTCGTTAATGGTCAGTGGCGACATGGTGGCATAGTGGTTAGCACTGCTGCCTCACAGCGCCAGGGACCCGGGTTTGATTCCCGGCTTGGGTAACTGTGCGGAGTCTGCATGTTCTCCCTGTGTCCGTCTGGGTTTCCTCCGGGTGCTCTGGTTTCCTCCCACAGTCTGAAGGACATGCTGGTTAGGTGGATTGGCCATGCTAAATTCTCCCTCAGTGTAACCCGAACAGGTGCTGGATGTGACGACTGGGGGATTTTCACAGTAACTTCATTCATTGCATGTGTTAATGTAAGCCAACTTGTGACACTTATAAACAAACTTTAAACTTTACTTTCTATATCCCAGGTTAGATTCAAATAGAAATCAAATCATTTGCCAAATGTGCCACACCTCAGTGTCCATTCAGTGCATTACCTTCTATTTTTTAAAGAAATCTTGACAATTTTTTGAATATGTACACTATGCCCTTAAATGTGAATTGCCTATTAATCATGTTAAATGTGAATTTTTCACTTAGGAGCCAATCAGCGAGCAGAATTTTGATTTGTATGTGAACACTTTGACTGACATGTACAGCAGTTTGGAGAGGAATTACACCCCTGAAAGCAAGGCCCTTCTGGAAAGCATAAAGCAAGCAGTAAAGGGTATTCAGGTGTGAAACTTGTCCACGCCATGCTTATGGCATTTTTTATTCATAGACAGTACACTTCAGCTTCAAGTGTTTGTCGCACATGTATTAGTGGCCTGTCTTAGGAAATGCAAAAAATATATATATTTACTACAGCCACATCACAACACGAAACAATATCCTTTCTTTATGGGCACACCTCGAAGGTATCATAAACAAAAGCAAAGTATTATACATTGAAACAAAGTAAAATACTGTTTGTTAATACTCTATGTTGCAGAGTTACAGGCCCCTCATGAAGCAAATTAAAGGCTAATTTCTGTGGTATAACTGTCATATTAATTACAAAAAAAAAGCAGCCTTGAAATTATGCAGTGATAGCATATGAACACTTAACATGTTTGTGTAAAATGCTCTCTCTGCTATTTCAGCAGAGGTGTTAACCCATTTAATCTAAATGGTTTCAGAACCTTGTTAAAATACTGGAGGGAGGAATTACAGACAGATTAAGTATTCGTATGTTCGGATCCAACTGCTTGCTTTCAGGACTCGGATGTTTAAAATATCTTCAGCTGTGTTCACCATGTGCGATAAGTAAAGAAGAATGTTGTGTAGTGCTGATTTTTTTTTAGTAGTTTTCATATCCAGCCCACGTAGGTCTATGATGGGACACCGACTCTTTAAAAGCAAATTGGAAGGGATGATAGCATCTAGAACACTGCACTGACTTCAGATACTTTCCTTTTGCACCATTTTGTTTTCTTTTAATATAATTTGATGTAAAACAAAAGTGTGTGATTGGGTTATTTTTATAATGCATTATTATTTATTGTTTTTAATTTGAGTTTTTTTTAGTTGTTTTAATTATGCAAACATTATGATATTTAAAGAAATGGTTTTCTGGGAGAGGTTTATAAATTTATTTTGCTTATGTAGATTCTAGAACAAAGAAAGACAACAGATTTTTTTATAAGTGACATTTCTCTTTGGGCTCAAATGACAAATAACAAGGAATATTATTTATGTCTGATGTGAGTTTGAAGAGTTTGTTTTTCGTTCTAGTCATTTGTGTTCTGATGCATTTATTTTCTTATTACTGTGTTTTGCTAGATATATATATATATTCTTTACTTTTATATTGCATTTTGTACGACCAACAAAGCAATCAATTATAAAAGAATCATGCAAAAGGAAAGTGTAACATGAAACACTGCCCTCTAATGGAAACCTAAATGCAGTGCATCTGTTTTACAAAATACTCATCCTGACAAGAGTTCATAACAGATACAGTTTGTATATCAGGGACTACTGTACAGTATCAGAGAAGCAAAAGACTAGAGGAATCTCAACAAATTGCTTATACAAAAATGTTTTTATTGATTTTTTAAACTGTAAAATGTCAAATTTCTTGTACATGATATTACATCATGAATTAGCTACAAAAAGAAACTGCCTTTGTGTGTGAATGGGTGTGTGTACCACATGTACCATGTGCGCACACGAGCATGCATGTGTTCCTGTGCCTGCGTGTGCTTGAATGAGTCTAAGTGTGTACATGTGTTTGTGTTTGGGACAGCAGCTGATGACTAAAAGTGACTGGAAATGTTTGCCTGTTAATTTTGCATATTTATTTTGGTTGCTAAAATGCAGTTTGTACAAACAATTTCTTTTGAAAAAAATCAGTGGTGCTAGGTATAATGTTTGCTCCATGGGGTTAGAGTATGTTTTTATCTGTTTCTTAAATATATTAGTTAAAGGGCTACTCTTGTGATCAGAGTTTTTTTGCACTGTATCCCAGGACCATCTTCTTTCTTATATGTACTTTCTATGGGTTGTTTCATTGCAATGTGCATCACTTTGTATTCAACATAATGCCGTTTGTGGCATCTGTTGAAGGTAGTCATGTTCTCAGTTTGCTTCTAGTCAAATTCGCACCATTTTCAGTGTGGTCACAAACCTTGCTGACTTTGATAAAGTTCTTTTAAGCTTTTTTATTAGTGATGACTCAGAAGTGGGATCAAACTTCTGAAAATGTTCCAGAAATTGCTTCAAGAATCCATGTTTTCAATGGCAACCATAAGCCAATTGTAATCATAATAAATATTGCTAAATTAATTATTGTTACGTATTTTCCTGTCTGTGGGGCAAATCTAATTTCATAGTATGTCATCTATTGGCATTATTTTTAGTAGGTAATACACAAACGTTAAATCTGATGCAGAATTTTTCCAGCACACCCAGTATGAAAAGGTTGCCACTAGAAATGCCATCACCTGCTTTACTGCTGATCCTCAAGAGAAGGCAGTCTGTTTAATGTCTGCTTGATCTAGAGACACTTTGCTCCATTTTGTAGCCTCACGACTGGGGGCAAAACTTGTTGGTTTAAATCTTTTGTATCAAATGAGTTCTCCTTCCTGAAATACTGTCCGCTGCACATTCAAATTAATTTATTAATAAAATGCCACTATTTCTGATAATCTTTGTATTGGGACAGTCACAACTTTACCTAGCACTGCCATTAGTCAAAACCACACAAGCAAAGTGATGGCCCACATCCTATGAAATGAGTTCCAATTAGGACACAACAGTATATGTGTAAACATTTCTTAAGCGAAAGCTTTGCTACTCAAAGAATTCACTCAAATTTGGGGTTTTCTGCAAAGATTTCATTCTATTTTCGGGTTTTCTGTAAATAATTCACTCTATTTTGTGCTTTTCTGTGAACTATTCACTTCAACCCTAAGAATAAATGTCAGCATGCACATAATACGCATATAATCATAATAGTTATAGCTCACAGTTTGCAAACTGTTTTGTACTAAGATAATTTTAATTAAAGTGCCGGGTGACAAACCCATGAGATCATTGACTTTATTTCCCATCCAATACTATTTTTCATTGACTTTAATGAAGAATAAAACGAAGTGGGGTATGGACTCGGGCTCCAATCCAGTCAGTTTACCAACAGGCAGATTAGGTTGAAATTGCTCCCAATCACCTTTGTGACTTAGATAAGTTATTACCCTCCACTAGTTAGACTGCCTTGAGGCTTAATCAGCTTCTGTCTAATTGTAGCTGCCAGATGGTGAACCTGGTAATATTTGATACTGAAAATGAAGCGTATTGACACTCACTTTAGGCTAGATTTTCGTGACCAAGGTAAGCAGCTTGAGTTGTCAGTCAAGCCTTAGTACAAAGGATCCAGAACTATGGCAGGGGTGGGCTGCTCAGAAAGCCTGTCTCAGTTTTCTGGAACTTTGTCCCAGTTATTTTAATAAAAACAGTTTGGCCCTCTAGCCCTCACCACTCCAACTAGCTCACATTTCTCCTGCATTGGTGAAAATTGCTGGCATCGGGTACCATGGTGGGAATCCCAAAATCCAGGTCTCATCCATCATTTTTAAATGGCTCCAAAGTCTGTGAGAAAATCCTACCCTCCGTCCCAGAGAGCAAAGAAGGAATGGGTGCAGAGTAGATCAAAAACAACCAGAGACTACATTGAGGGCAGGAATGCAGAGATGCTGACCATTTAATCAGCGGTGCCTAATTATAATTTCAAATACTATTTCCAGGCTGGTAGCCAACTAATTTTTTAAAAATTCATTGTTGGACTTTGGGCATCACTGACCAGACAAGCATTTATTCCCCATCCAAAATCATCTTTGAGAAGGTGGTGGTGAACTGCTTTCTTGAACCTCTGCAGTCACGGAGATGTAGCTGTACCCACAGTACTAATAGGGAGGGAGATCCTGGATTTTGACCCAGTGAGACTGAAGGAACGGCATTATATTTCTCAGTCAGGATGGTGGATGGCTTGGAGGGAAATTTGCAGGTAGTGTGTTCCCAGATGCCTGCTGTTCTTGTCCTTCTAGATGGTAGCAATTGTGGTTTGCAAGGCCTAAGGAGGCTTGGTGAGTTCCTGCAGTACATCTTGTAGATAGTACACACTGCTGACACTGTGTATCAGTAGCGGAGGGATTGAATGTTTGTGGATGGCATGCAAATCAAGCAGGTTACTTTGTCCTGGACAGTGTCACGCTTCTTGAGTGTTGTTGGAGCTGTACTCATCCAGGCAAGTGGGGAGTAGTCCATCACACTCCTGACTTGTGCCTTGTTGATGGTGGACAGGCTTTGGGGTGTCAGGAGGTGAGTTACTCACCACAGGATTCCTAGCATCTGAACTGCACTAGTAACCATAATGTTTATATAGCTAGTACAATTCAGTTTCTGGATGTTGATTGGGGATTTGGTGATGGTAATGCCATTGAATGTCAAGGGGCAATGATTAGATTCTCTCTTGTTGGAGATGGTCATTGCCTGGTACTTGTGTGGCACAAATGTTACTTGCCACTTATCAGTCCAAGCTTGGATATTGTCAAGGTCTTGTTGCATTTGGATATGGACTGTTTCAGTATCTGAGGAGTCACAAATTATGCTGAACATTGTGCAATCATCAGTGAACATCCCCACTTCTGACCATATGGTAGAGAAAAGGTCATTAATGAAACAACTGAAGGTGGTTGGGCCGAGGACACAAGCCTGAGGAACTTCAGCAATGATGTCCTGGAACTGAGATGATTGACCTCCAGCCACCACAACCATCTTCCTTTATGCTTGATATGATTAACCTGTAGGGAACTGTCCCCTGATTCTTGATGGCTCCAGTTTTCCTTGGGCACCTTGATGTCAAACTCAGTCAAATGCTGCCCTGATTTCCTCACCCCTAGAGTTCCGCTCTTATGTCAATGTTTGAACCAGGGCTTTATTGAGGTGGTCCTGGCTGAACCCAAACTGAGCACCAGTGAACAGGTTATTGCTAAGCAAGTGTTGCCTGATAGCAGTATTGATGATCCCTTCCATCACTTTTTGAGAGTAGACTGACAGGGTGGCAATTGATCGGATTAGATTTGTCCTGTTTTTTTGTGTACAGGATGTATTTGGGTTTTTTCCACATTGCTGGGTCGATGTCAATGTTGTAGCTGTACTGAAACAGTATGGCTAGGGATGCAGAGACCCAGGGTAATGCCCTGAGGGCACCTGGTTCGAATCTCATCCTGGCAGATGGTGAAATTTGAAACCAATGATGAAAATCTGGTGAAAAGAAAGCGATAGGCATAGCAGGTTGGGGACAAAATCGCACTTTTGAAGTTTTTGACACCCGTCCCTGATTCTCCTTGGCCCAGTCTTGGAGTATTGAAGTCTTCAATGCTGATCTCTTAGCCATATCTCACTCTGAAGTCAGTACAATTATTTAACCAGTGCCTTTAAAGGGAGTTTGTAGTTGAGTGAATACAGGAGCTAGGAGACAGTAAAGATCAGAAGGTTCTTTCCAATGCAATTAATCTTAGCATGCCAGAAATAGAAAAGGATAGTTTATTCTAGGAATTTACTATATTTCAATTTTAAATGAAAGGATTCATTTTGCAGTGAAATATTTCTAATACGACAAAAGAAAATCCTACATGAAGGGAATCCCTATAATCCAACTCTGGATGCTATTTTTGTCTGTAGCATGAAAGATCAATTTTTAGGCAACCCGCAATAATAATTTGTTTTTATACTCCTGAGGATGCACCATTTGGGGGAATCGTAGAGGGTGGGGAGGGCAAACCATGCAAAGGTCCGTTGATCTCGGGGGGGGGGGATTTTCTGGCCATGCTTGCCCCAAAATCGGAAAATTCCACCCTTTGTGTCTTCAGGGAATCCAGATAAAAGGGTCATAGGGCAGAATTTAATGCCCCCCCAGCAGTGGCTTTGGGGGCAGGGGTGTGTTTAGCCAGGCGGCAGGGTACAGGGTGAGAACCTGCTGCTTTTCTGCCACTGCCCAATTAAGTGGAAAGGCACGTGGACAGCTTTCCAGCCCAGACGGTACAGTGGCACTGCTGCCTCAGAGCGCCAGGAACCCAGGTTCAATTCTGGCCTTGGGTGACTGTGTGGAGTTTAGTTTGCACATTCTTCTGGTGTCTGCGTGGGTTTCTTCCGGGTGCTCTGGTTTCCTCCCCAATCCAAAGTTGTGCTGGTTACGTTGATTGGCCATGCTAAATTAACTCTAGTGTCAGGGGGACTAGCAGGGTAAATATGAGGGGTGACGGGAATAGTGCCTGGGTGGGATTGTGGTTGGTGCAGACTTGATGGGCCGAATGGCCTCCTTCTGCACTGTAGGGATTCTATGATTCTATGAGAAGCTAACTGAGTCCCATAACCGTGGGAAATTCATGTTTGCTTGAGAGCCTCATCCCGTCACCACTGCTTTCCGCGTGAGGAGGTCATCCTGTGGGAAACCCAAAACGCATATCCTGTTGTGGGTTGCCGGGGAGTCCCTCATTCAAAGGCACTGAGTGGCTGCTGGAGAGACTTGGCATCACATCCCTACCCTTGCCTCCCACTCTCCTCTGCCTCCCTCGATAGTGAACCAATCCTGGCTTCACTAACTTTGGCTTGAGGTTCCTCATTGATGCTGTGCCTCGAGTGGTTGCATTACCGGCAGCTGCCACCACTCTCGGTGGTGTTGACTGCAATGGAGAGCAGCTGGCCTCTGATTGGCCGGCATCTCTCTGGTGGATGAATTTTCCCCCTCCCCTGGGATCCTTAATCGAGATGTGGAGATGCCGGTGTTGGACTGGGGTAAGCACAGTAAGAAGTCTCACAACACCAGGTTAAAGTCCAACAGGTTTAATTGGTAGCAAATACCATAAGCTTTCGGAGCAATGCTCCTTCGTCAGATGGAGTGGTCAGATGGAGTGGTCACCACTCCATCTGACGAAGGAGCATTGCTCCGAAAGCTTATGGTATTTGCTACCAAATAAACCTGTTGGACTTTAACCTGGTGTTGTGAGACTTCTTACTATCCTTAATCGAGGGCAAGGCCTTATGCTGGTCACTTAACTGCTGGATGGCACTTAACACCTACATTTCCTCCCCCGACCATAGAGCAATCAGGGGCCCACACCCCCCAACAGACATAGAGGACCCCCCCCCCACAAATATCAGGGCAAGCCATCTCCCTCCCTCCCCCCCCCCCCCCCCCCCCCCTGCCCCCCGCACCCCAACAGAAGTACCAGGATTTCTCTTTCCCCAACCACACAGAGATATGTACCACAGGGCTCTTTATTGCCCCGCCCCCGCACAACGATGTAGGTATTGGGGGCACTCTCCCCCTCCCCCCCCCCCAACCCCCCAACCAAGGCAGTATGGTGGCTACTCTCCCCATCACAGCCATCACCCCCTCCCCCATTCATGGGCAAGTCCCCCTTCACTTCACAGTCAGGTTGTCCCCTCCCTTCCCAGACAAGTTCCCCCCACCACTTCACAGGCATCAGCCCTCCACCCCCCACCAACACATAAGTGGAGCCTCCCCTAGGGGCTCCTAAGACCTCCCCCCTCACCCCCTCCAGCCCCTGGCACAAGTTGGCAGTCTCTGGTTGGCAATGCCAGGGCAATGCCCACCTTTGTAGGGGGCAGTGCCAACATTTGTAGGGGTAGTACCAACCTGCGCCAGGGGGAAGTTCCCAGGCACTGCACAGGCATGTCCCTCTCACCCCCGTGCTATACTTATCTTGGCACCGCCTGCAGGGTTCCCTCAACTGAATCCCTTTCTTATAAAGCTGTTGAATATTCAATGAGGAGGGAATCATGTGGCAGGGAGGGCCATTAATATTAAGACGTATTTAATGAAGGGTGGGAACCTCATTACATCACTGGCAAGTGGCGAGGAAAATCGGGAAACACAATGGCAAGAATCCTATTTCCCGACTCTCATGGAATTTTGCGCCCATATCATCCTTTATGCTTATAGCAGACAAGGTCTCAGAATTCTGTCCCAGGTCTGCTAGAAATCTGGAACTCTCACACCCAAAATTGAGATTTGGCCAATGAAAAATTTGAAATCTGAAATTGCTAAATTTCTGTTGAGTGAGATTATTGGGAGTGATGGAATCAAAGCAGGTAGATGGAGTTAAGATATAAATTGACCATGTTCTAACTGATTGGTGGAAAAAGCTTAGCCGAATACCTTATTTCTGTTCCTATGTTAAGCAGGTTAGCTTTGTGCTGCCTTTTAAGCGACATCTTCTTAACCTAAAAATCTTGCTGAAAAGTCTTTCCTCTGCATTTTGTAACAGCAGAAACATCAGTTCTTCTACGTTAGTGTGAATCATTATTTTTTTTTGTAATTGTCAGAGTGAAATGGATGCTGCTACAGCCACAAACTTGAAGATTTGATTCCAGAAATATGGTTCTGGTGATATCAAGTCAGTGACATTAATTGACAGAAATTGCCGTGTAACAAATTCGATAAGCAGCTTCCTTGGAAGTTAAGTGTTGTTCGGGCCTGAAAGTCGGATATTTATTTTGTAACAAATTACTATCAGTAACATTAAAAATATATAAAGGCAAAAAAGTCAAATTTAAATGGTTGTTAACCATAAGGTTCTGTATTGCAGATTCAGAATCCCTGCAGCGATATTCCCAAGGAATTTTAAAAGACCATTGTTTTCTCCTTTTATAGATAAAGTGCTAATTTCATTGGTTTTAATGGATCTAAATCAAAATGTCAGATGCACATCCATTCAGGTGAATGTGTGCAAATCAAATTTGTTACAGCACAGAGAGAAAACTGACTGCTTAGATTGAACTTTTATTAATGTTCCATTCAGACTTGTCAGGAACCTGAATTTGTGTTCAAAGATTCTGGCTGTCGGTTTCGAGTATATTAAAACTTCCGTAAAAGTCAAGGTCAGGAGATGGACATCTTGCTTAACAGCATTTTTGAGAAATCTAAGAAAGTTTTTGGATTAGTTGGGATAGTCCATTAGATCCAAAAGGATATGTTTTCTCCTTGCTGCATTTGGGGAATGCTTAGTTCCCAGGTATATTGGAGAGGAGGCAGGAGTAAGAACCCAGTACACTGGATTTCCTTCACCAGACAATGCTGTTCTGGGATTTCTCAGGGTTCCCTCTCTGGATGGTGTGGTTTACAGTGTGATTGGGTGATGGGGTGAGGTGACTGTGGCCACAGAACCACCCAAAGGTTAGGAATTGGCCTCTTTATTTATAAGCAGATCTTCAGGTCTGGGGACTACCAATGCCTTCATGCAATGATCAGAAATGGATCTGATGTAGATACTCGCCTTTCAGGCCTATACTGTGTTCCTGTTCCAATCCCAGTTGCTAAAGTAGTTTATCCTGCAAAATAAGACTATACAGACCATTAGGTTTGGCTGCAGTCTGCATGTCTGTGGAATGAGAAGACAATTAGCTCTAAAGAACATAGCAATATGTCACAACCTGGATCAAGCCAAGGTCAAACAGTGGGGGAAAACAAGTCCTGAAGACGTTTCGTGCTTTGAAAAGCAGCACTTAGATCTGGTGACACTGTTGATTTGTCTTCATGCGGAGATACAGAGATAAAGGACACATATGATCATAGAATCATAGAATTCCTACAGTGCAAAAGGAAGCCATTCGGCCCATTGAGTCTGCACCGACAACAATCCCATCCAGGCCCTATCCCCATAGCCCCACGTATTTACCTTGCTAATCCCCCTGACACTAAGGGGCAATTTAGCATGACCAGTCCATCTACCTACACATCTTTGGAGTGTGGGAGGAAACTGGAGCACCCGGGGGAAACCCACACAGACAGCCAAAGGCTGGAATTGAACCCGGGTCTCTGGCACTGTGAGGCACTTGCGCTAACTACTATGCCACGGTGCCGCCCAGTGTATATGAAAGTGGAAAATGTGAACTATCAGGATGATTTTGGTTAATTAGTTTTGCAGCTGCTTTTGTATTTGAATTTAATAATACACTGCTCAAGTTATTTCATGATGACTCCTTGCGGTGAGATTAGCGTTCCTGACCTCTTGCGAGACTGTGCACCCATGTCGCCATTTGTGCTCGCAGCAAATGTGGCTGCAAAATCCCGGCCTTAGTTACTGTTCCACCTGTTTTTCGAAACAATTACTTTAAAATGTGCCATCTTCGTAAATTAGTGTTCATCAAACATTTTTTTTCATGATGTAAGATAATGGTGCCATGTGCAACACTGCACCATTTATTTATGCTGAAAATGGTATACTCATCGCTATCAAATGTTTCTATTCATAGCAGGTAAACACCTTTTCATAACAAGGGCATCTCTTTCAAATTTATTCTCAGCACTGTAAATGAAAAGGGATTCAAATTGGTCATTGTTATACTTGTTTTCTAGGTGGAAAACTGACACAAAAAGTTCCAACTATGAAGGGGCAACATCCCACACCTGTCCTATGTATGCAACCATATTGGTAAAGTTGGCTTTTCACAAATTCCAGGCTGCACAATGACATTAGGCCAATTACTTATGATAATAACTGGCTTGATATTGGATTCAGGACCTTCCTGCTAAATTGGTTAACCTAGTTGAGCAATCCCGATACACATTGGGTGGGATTTTCTGGCCTTGCTCGTCCCGAAGCCGTGAAATCCCGCCTGAGGTCAATGCACCTTTCCATGGTCCGCTCCTCGCCCACTCTGATTCCCATGGCAGGCGGAATGGTAAAATTCAGGCCATTAAGTCTAGTAGGTTCCCAACGCTGAAAAGGTTGCTTATTTTTTGAACACTTCCTGAAGGCTGCTGCAGGATTGCGATTCAAATTATTTTTCTTGTCCCTCCTATTCTGCCTAGAAATGACCTGAGTGCTTTTGCCAATGAGAAAACCGTTGTGAAATTGATCTTGTTAGAATGGGCAAGCTGCCTCTCGAGGCATGACAGCTGTCAGCAGCTTGCTTAAGTGAATGAAATGAGGCATGAGGCCTAATGTTGAGTGAGCCTTGGGCCTCCCAGTTGGCGTATGCCCTTTGTGTGTATCATTAGTTATGCACCCAAACATGAACCTTAACCAATTTCTACCCAACAGATTATCTAATAGACCAAATTAAACAATTTTAATGAAGGAGTGTACCCTAAAGTGAGACAGCATTCTCCTGATCGCTGAGTTTCAGCCGCAGCTTAACAGAAATGGCAGTGAAACAGCTACTTAAAGATTTCACAAATTAACTATTGAAATGCAAATGAGGAAGACTTGAATATCGTACAAGCTGAGTAATGCAAAATTCAGTCATTTGCAAAATCTTCTGATTACGGCTCGCTTCCTGTCACCATACAATCACAATGTCCTGAGCACAATGAAAATTGTATCAAGACTTGGGTGTCAGGCATCAGCCATTCCTCAGCACAGAAGGTGCGGGGAGATTAGTATCTCTACATCTGTCTGCTTATCAATCCACTCATTTAGAGTCCTTTCTCATTTTTACTACTGGGGTCAGCAGTCTCTTTATCAGTCAGCAATGTGAACACTTTTATCAAAGCTCACATCTGTTGACAGTCACAACATCAAACTCATAAGCTCAAAGAGATTTACTGCTTCAGGGTGAACCATGTGGTCCACAGATGCAGCTGTAGGTGAATGCATTTACAGTTCCAAAGGTAGATGGCAATGGGCTCTGTTCTTAGTGACAGTTGCTTTAAATGGACGCAGCGATTGTCAACTATCAATTCAAACGTCCGGGGGGAATTTTCCCGTCCCGCCTACCACTGGAATTGTAGTGGGCAGGGGACGACCATGCAAAGGTCCGTTGACCTTGGGCGGGATTTTCCAGGTTTGGGTCAAGTGCAGCCGGAACATTCCACCCAACGTCTTGCGATGGCATGCACCAGTCAAAGTGATGCAGCCACTCCGCAGTCATCTATGTTTTATTATTGTTACTGTAGTTTGCAGGAGTGTAACAGCACCATTCAAACTGATTGGTTGGAATTCCCAATCACCAGTAGCTTTCTTTTTTATTCCCTTCATCCTTCACATCATGTGAGCACAAACTAGTGCAGTAATTTGCTGCTCACCTCTTCCAACCTGAGCATCTTTCAGTGATTCTGCTTGGGAGCTGCTTTTTAAGTGGATTCATTTCATTGTTGCTCAGTTTGCAATGAGGTAATGTTTCACAAACGTTTGTTCCTCACTGATTTGCTAACCCTTTCTGTGGGAGGACCACCTGTCCCGTGTCTGTGTGTGGGCCTGCATTTGATTGCACAATGATTGATCCACAGTCCAGAAACAGGGTCAGTTCCAAATTCTTGGGTAAATTCATTTGCTTTTCCCAGCAAGATAAGATAACGCAGGGAGCAGAGTAGATCTGCACTGCTTGAACCTGACTGAATTTGAATTGAGCAACGTATCCCCACTGGCCAAGACCTGCTTGGGTGAAATTAAGTTCAAAGTGGAATAAATCAACTCATTTTCAATGCCTTTTGAATAAGTTTATTTATTCTTTCATGGGGGATGGAATTTTCCATTCTGGAGACTACATCCAGTGACGGGCAGCAAAGTCAATGTGATTCCCACTCGGTGGCAGGACAGATGAACACGTGCGATCTTCTGCTGGTCAGCTCATTAATTATGCATCTGCAGGGAGCTCAATGAATTTCATGGTGAGGTAGGCAAGATGTCACCCAACCCGCTGTTACCTCAAAGATGTGGTCAAAGATCCTGGCACCATATTTAAGGGGCATTGGGACAGACTCAGTGCAGGCCCACAGCTTAACAATACTCCTCCAGAGTCCTTGTGATCGTTGCTCATACTGGAGAAGCTAGCATATGTGCAAAACCACATCCCAGGACCTTAGATGGCACTTCTAACATTGCCTTTCTCTCATCTCTAGATAAGAACACTGCCGATGACACATCCATGGTTGAGACATTTCTCACCATTGCGCTGTACCCTGTTCATCAGCAGTGGCCCCGCTTCCTCTTGCTCCTCTTGGCCCTGTGCCAACTGGTGACGGGCACTCCTTCTTCTCATCTGGATGAGAACCCTTACCTTGCCTGCATCATTGATGCCTCAATGGACCTGTGAACAAATTTAAGTGGTAAATTTAGTGAGCAGATCCTTTACACATTTCTCTGTATCTCAAAGCCAGCACCAAGTGCGAAGTCTTTCTCCTAGCCATCGTCTGAATATGGCATCCCCATCTTATGCCTTGGAGCAAAAGGACATCCTGGAGGACCAGAGATGTGTTTTCCTCCCATTCATCCGTGACCATGAATGGAGACATTGCTCTTTGACCCAGGTAATGAGAGCTAAGTGCAAGAAGTCTCCCTCTGATACTATTGCGCTTGCCTCCACTACCCTAAAATCTCTATAGAGAGACAATTCACTTGGCAGCATAGAAAGACTGAGCCCCTGTCAGTCATGAGCATTCACGCCGGATAGACGTTTGGAATTGTGAGTTGGCTGCTGCCCATCAAGCATTCCACTTGGAGGCATCCACCTCCCACCTTCCATTCAGCTCTGTTCCGGCTGTAACTGATGGCAAATGACACAGAGTAAACACTGAATGACAGCTCCAGACCTTGCTGGGGTCTCGATGTTATGAGACCCATGAGTCAGAGAACAAAGCTGCTTCTGTATGGCCTTTACCACAGAGAGGAGAGTACAACTGAGCATCTTTGACACCCCTCAAAATCATTAGGGTATCCCTTTATTTGGCCACTTGTGCTTACTTTGAACTCCTCTCACCTGATTTCACTGACTAACTAACTATGTGGTCAAGCTCCGATTTTAAACATAGTGCGGGTCACCCTTCAAACTCGCTGCACCACCTTCTACCCTGCCCCATCACCCACCAATGTCCCCCCACCATTCCTGACCCACCCAGCATCACCATTTTTCTCCCTTCTGTCACCCATGAACATCCCACCATTACCATGGATCTTATTGCAATCAACCTCCACAATTCTTCCCTTGCCTCAGAGCCAACATCGATTACCATCCCATGCCCACCCTGACCCTGCCCCCTCCTGTTACCCAAGCCATCTGCCTCGTCCCCCTCTGTGACCCCTGTAATGAGATCTACACTTACCAGATTGTCACCCTGGACCAGCCACCTCCCTCTGACGGCGACTGTTGCCACTGAACTCCAGTATCTTGAGTTCACCCTCCAGGACCTCAGCATTGACACCACTAACTTAGCACTCTAAGACACTAGCCTTCCCCTGAAACCACCCTCCCCTTCCCCAGTAAACCTGCCTCCTGTGTCCAGCCTTTGCTCTACCTTTCCACCCTCTCCCAATCTTTTCCAGGCTTCGACTAACTCGCGTTCTGAGCCTCAGTGCTGTGTTTGCTACCGGCACTCCAGTGAAGTTACATGAGGTCCCAGGAAGGTGAGTGCAGCATCTACTGACCTCAAAGTCATGGCAAAGTTGGTGCTTGCCAGGTGCATACCATGTATATACAGTCATAAAGCTAAATGTTCTAAATTCTCAAAACATAATCTGGAGGAAGATTCCAGTGAGGTGGTCTTTTAATGAGCATGCATGAGATACTAATGAACACAAGTGGAGTTTCCAACGTTATTCTTCAGGAAACTCAGCCTACCTTTAACCTGCCTTGATAGTCAGGAGAGCAAAATCCACAGTTAATCCCGCCATCAGATAAACAGATTTTTTGCCTTCTGCTAAATTAAGTGTCCCCCCCCCCTTCTCACTGCTGACAGGAATGGAAAATTTAGCCTCAGGTGTGGATGTTGCTGGCAAGACAAGCATTTGTTTCTCCTCCCTAATTGCCCTTGAATTTAGTGGTTTACTGGGCTATTTCAGAGGGCAGTTAAAAATTAACCGCATTGCAAGGGTCTGGAGTCACATGTAGCTAAACCAGGGAAGGATGGCAGATTTCCTTCCCTAAAGGAGGTAGTGAAGCAGGTGGGTTTTACAACAATCAATGATAGTTTTATTGCACCATTCCTGAGATTAGCTTTCAATTCCATATTTGTTATTATTTAAATTACACCAATTCTCACGGTGGGATTTGAACCCACGTTTCCAGAGCGTTTGCTTAAACTTCTGAATTATTCATCCAGTGACATTACCTTTACACTACCATCTTCCACCCACACATTGAAATTAAGAGAGCATTTGAATTGAGCAACTTTATATTAAATGTTTGAGTCTGATTATTTTAAACTTTATATCATATAGAATTAATTGTTAAAAAGGAAGGAGTTGTCTTCTCCCTATAAAGCTACTAATTTATCTGTTGAAACACTAGCCTTATATTATACTAGTTTTAACATGTCACATAACAATGTGGTTTTCATTTATTCACACCAACAGCAGAACTAATCATTGGTTTAGTGGTACCATCAGATCGCTAATTAATTCATAACCGTTTTTGTTTATGTGTTTTGCAAGACAGTTTATCCACTATTGCCTATTTAAATCTATAATCAGTCCTGTATCTTTTGGTTCTACAATATACCCAAGAACACAATTGCACTTTGAAAGCAACTGAAGAGCACCAAGCTCATAATGCAAAGTAATTCAATCCCACTTCCTGCTGCTTTCCGCTTGTTTTCTGTTTTGCTATTAATGCTGAGGTACAAGTAACCACTATTAGATCTTGTCAGCTTACTGACGCCATAAGTGATGTGATCATTTAAATAAAGCAACCCACAGAAAGTACAAACAGGACCCAATTCCTCCAAAACATCAAGGCAAGTTTGTAAATGCAGTGACGATGTGGCTTGAATTGAATCCTTTTCGCAGTACAACATGCTAATATGGCACATCATTTTTCTCTGATCTTGCCTGAATATTTGGGAGCATTGGATCCTGAAGTGATTTGTCTGTAGTTTTGAAAAGGTTCCCTTCAAAAAAACATACAAGAGCACAAAGCCCTGTTTAAAAAGTACAGAGCCCAAGCCCTATTGGATTGTTACTGCTGTCATACTGTATCTGCTGAATATAGTGAGAATCATGGAATTAATTGCTGCCACACATGAAAATAATTACAGTTTTATAAGTACAATATTGTGGTAATATACTGAATCTTAAAGCAAGGCACTGCTTTTAAAAAAACGTCTAAGTTCAGTTTTTATATATGAAATATAATTATTTTGTAATTGTCTACACTTTTGAGTACTCGTTCATAACTATTATTTGTAATTGCTTGAAGCTAATTTAAGTGTGCTGTTCAATGTTTTGGCTCAGGTATCTCTGTGTAGTACATTAATATTTATTGTTTTCAACTGGTTCACACTTGATGTGTTTTGTAACGTGCACTGAATTGTTTGTTGTGTCAAACCGCATTAATGATGCTAGACTTTATTGTAAAATTTGCATTTTTCAGCCCTGATGATGTGTACATTTTTATGTTTGTGTAGGTTGTACATTGATGGCTCTTCATGTAATTGCTATTTCTTACAAGGAGGCAGAAACATGTGTTGTATACTATACATTTTTTTTGTATGGTAGCAAATAAAGTTGATAACCAAATGCTCTTATGGTATTAATTATATACAATCTTTTTAAGTAGTAGATACAGCGACTGCAATAAGAGAAATATGAAAATAATAATCTTGAGAGTTTGCTTATCTAACAGTGAAAAGGACAAAATGAAAAGTTTTTGCAAATTATGTTATAACTTTTGGGTAAACGGGCATCATTGATCTACAACTTAATGACTTTTGGAGACACATGCTCATAATCCATAGGGTTCTATAGGGACCACTGACCTTTCTCAATCTTGCTCAGTTGACTATTCTGCTCCACAGTGAGTGTTGGAAAGCTATTTGGAATCTTGTCCTCTTGTACCTACAAGTACCCTATCCACCAGAGGGCACTGAAGTTTCAAGAGCTGGTACTTTGGTTGTTTTTAAAATTTATTTCTTAAGCTAATTCCTACTGACTCCATGACATCTTTCGCGAAGCCCTCACCAAATCCTCACCTTTTAGATACACTATATATATTTCAGCTGCAAGAAAAGGAAGGGGCAAGGATTAGCATTTAGGGTCAAAGATAAACAAAGAGACATATAAGTGGCCATTAAAGCAACCACAACATGTGAGGTTGAGTGTGTAAAGGTGAGATTTCAGTGAGAAGGGAACTGTCTAAAATAACCATGAACATAAGTCGCGGCACAGGAAACAACAGCAAAGAATTTATGCTGAGAACAAAGAAGGTTAAAGAGAGATTTGATAGAGGTACTTAAAATATTGAAGGATTTTGACAGGAAAAATATGGGAAAGCTCTGATATTTCCCATGAAGGGAAAGGATTGGAATTAACTAAACAACAATGAGAAAAAACAATTGTGCAGCCAGTTGTCACAATTCAAAATGCACTACCTGAATGGGTGAGGGAAAAATATTCAATAGGAACTTTGAAAAAGGAAATTGAGTAAATACTTGAAGGTAGAAAATTTGCAGAGCTATGGGGAGAAAGCAGTGGAGTGATGCTAATCAGATGATTTTATTAAAGGGCCGGTACAAGCACCGTGGGCCAAAAGGCCTCCTGTACTGAATCCTTCTATGATTCTGTGTCCGTATAAGTTGTCTGCAACCATCACTATCCACATTGGTGTTTATCCTCTACAAGAATAAGTAGACCTAATCAGATTTCTCTTCCCTAATCCTTTCGAGTGCCCACTAGTCCTGGGTGAGTGTTAGTCCTGGGTACACTAAAATATCCAGTTCTACTTTAAGTAGTACAGGACTAAGATTGCGTAGTTAAACAGCCATCCTCCAGAAATAGGCAGCAGTACTATCAAAATTGAATTTGGTGGCTATTGGACATTGAAGATTCAGTCAATGTTCCTTCAGACTCACTTTGCTCTTTTCCACTTCCATTTTCAGATGCAAAGTGACTGGGCAGTATTTGAAAATCACCCTCATCACATCAAACTCCATTCAGACAAATTGGTCCTTGCTCATAGTTTTTCTTTATGCTGAAAAGGACTGAATGATTCTTGTGAGTCCGTTGAAGCTGTAAAGATAAATATATTAGGTCAAGATTTTCTGATCGATATTTTAGGACTGATTTTAAAGGTAGAGATCTTTAAAAAGCTTTGGATGTGGGAAGATGAAGTATTTTCATTTTTCAGCCATTGGGAAGATTCCAGTAGCTGGAAAATAAATTCATAAAATATGATTCTCAAATAACTAGTGCAGTTGTTTACCTGTTGCTCCAGTGTTTTCATGTGCTATGGGGCTTGTTTCATTTATATTTTGGGGAAAAAACATAACCTCCCTGCTTTTAAATTCCATTCCTCTAGCAATGAAGGACAAAATTCCATTTGCCTTTTTAATTACCTTCTGCATCTGCAAACCAACTTTTTGGCGATTCATCAAAATGTCAGCAGGTGTTCGAAGGCCTTCACCTTGAGTGCACATGATGTCAGAAGAGGGTACTTCTCTGTTTACAAGTCTCCAAAAGTCTTTGTCCCTTGACCTAGCTTTTACCTCTGTCATTTTGCATGGTGATTATTTCCATGTCAAGTCCATTGCTTTGTTCGGACACCTGCTGACATTTTGAATGAAGCGCCAAAAAGTTGGTTTGCTGATGCAAAAGGTAATTAAAAAGGCAAATGGAATTTTGTCCTTCATTGCTAGAGGAATGGAATTTAAAAGCAGGGAGATTATGTTTTTTCCCCAAAATATAAATGAAACAAGCCCCATAGCACATGTGGAGAGAATTGCTGTATCTAACACTGAATCCATTTAATAAAAGCTGCTTGGCTCAGAATTCCTGTTTGTCTTGAATGTTAATGAAGAATAGTAGGCTGCAAGTGGCCTGCCCAAGTACAAAGAACAAAGAACAGTACAGCACAGGATCAGGCCTTTCGGCCCACCAAGCCTTCACCGATCATGTTGTCCTACCTAGACCAACTGCCTGTATCCCTCTATGCCCCCCCCTGTTCATGTGCCTATCCAGATAAGTCTTAAATGTTGCTAACATATCTGCCTCAACCATCTCACTTAGCAGTGCATTCCAGGCCCCCACTTCCCCCACATAACTGCCTCCCCTGCCCTACTACCTCAAAAGTAATTGAAACTTTTGAGGTAGTAGGGATGAAATCAGTTCTCAGACACATCCAGTCTGTACTCATCATTCAAGGGGCTGAATGTTTGTTTCAGTCGATGTCAGTGATGCCCCTATAGCAGTGGCCTCCAACCTTTTTAAGCACAAGATCACTTTTAGCATTAAAATGCAGCACAGATGTATTCTTAAAAATTCAACTTTACCAAAACCCCCCAAAATGTACTTATGCATAATACTCATCTATTCCCAATGTGACACCTGTGCTTGCATGCTGTCTGTGAGTGCAGTGAAGTCTGTGTCATAGTTTGAGATGGCCGGTCTTGTACACTCCAACAGATGGGCATCTGTGAGACGGGTGCGATACTTGGACTTGGTGATTTTCATCTGGAAAAAGCCATTTCACAGAGGTATGAGGAACCAAAGTAGGCCTTCACCTTGAGTGCACACGATGTCAGAAGAGGGTACTTCTCTCTGTTTACAAGTCTCCAAAAGTCTTTGTCCCTTGACCGAGCTTTTACCTCTGTCATTTTGCATGGTGATAATTTCCATGTCAAGTCCATTGCTTTGTTCGAACACCTGCTGACCTTTTGAATGAATCGCCAAAAAATTGGTTTGCAGATGCAGCAGGTAATTAAGAAGGCAAATGGAATTTTGTCCTTCATTGCTAGAGGAATGGAATTTAAAAGTAGGGAGGTTATGTTGCAGCTGTATAAAGTGCTGATGAGGCCACACCTGGAGTACTGTGTGAGTTTTAGTTTCCTTATTTGAAAAAGGATGTACTGGTACAGGAGGGGGTGCAGAGGAGATTCACTGGGTTGATTCCGGAGTTGAGAGGGTTGGCTTATGAAAAGAGATTGAGTAGACTGGGACTATACTCATTGGAATACAGAAGAATGAGGCAGAATCTTATCGAAACATATAAAATTATGAAGGGAATAGATAAGATAGAAGCAGGGAGGTTGTTTTCACTGGCAGGTGAAACTACAACTGAAGGCATATTCTCAAAATAAGGGGGAACAGATTTAGGACTGAGTTGAAGAGGAATTTCTTCACCCAAAGGGTTGTGAATCTGTGGAATTTCCTGCCCAGTGTAGCAATTGAGGCTACCTCGTTGAATGTTTTTAAGGCAAAGATAGATCTTTGAACAGTAAAGAAATTAAGGGTTATGGTGAGCAGGTGGGTAAGTGGAGCTGAGTCCACAAAAATATCAGCTGTGATCTTATTGAATGGTGGAGCAAACTCGAGGGGCCAGATGGTCTACTCCTGCTCCCAGTTCTTATGTTCCTATGTTTTGCTGTCAGTTCTTCAATGTCCATTAGAAGAAAAGGTTTGAGACTAAAATAATGGTTTGTTCCATCTTGTCTAACTCCTGAAATGATCTGCTGTATTCCTTTTCCAATTTGTTCAGGTGGCCAGCGAACTTGTTTGGATGAAATCCTTTCTGTTTGACTTGTTTGATTTTCCTCCAGATTTGGCACGTGCTCAGCAACTTTATTTTTTAACTGGGTGGACTACAGGCCCAGTTTCAACTTGAACACATTCACCGCACTGATCATGTCTGACAGATCCCGCTCTCTCTCCCTTGCAGTTCACAGTTCAGCTCATTCAATTTTGCATTTTGCACTTAAGAAATGCCAAGTTTCACAACCACGAATAATCTGACATCTCGCTGTACACCACATTTCTTGATTTAAGAAAAGTGACAATTTCAGGGAGCAGATCTAAAAATCTCTGGAGGAATTTTCCTTGACTTAACCACCTCACACCTGCATGAAGGATTAGCTCACCGTAGGTGGCATCAAGCTCATCGAGTAACGATTTGAACAAGCGATGTTGCAGAGATCTGGCATAAATTGAGTTGACGATCTTGACAACAACTGTCATTACATGAGAAAAGTCAATAACCTTGCTCATTAGCACTTGCTGGTGGATATCACAGTGGTAATTGACAAAGGAGGGAAATTCAGGATCATTTCTGTCAAGTGCAACTAAGCCTGCATTGACAACCAGCATGAATAGTGCACCATCAGTTGTGATTGAAAATAGTTCCTTGATCAGAATGTTTTCTCAGTCAAATAACTTTTAAATTAGTTGTAGACATCCTCGCCCCTTGTCCTTTCTTTGAGTGGCAAAAGAGTGAGGAAGTCCTCCTTTGTTGTTGAATCTTTGAATGCCATGAGAAAAAAAACAATCAGCTGAGCCATATCCGTCATGTCTACTAACTCATCCAACTGCAGTAAGAAACATTCACAGCCTAATAAGTCTTGGTGTATTTGTTAAGACACATCCTCAGACAACAATTCCACCCTTCTGGCTATTGTTAAAGCACCAAGCTCTTGATGGCTAAAATAATTTCATCTTTGCTTTTAGTCATTGAACAAAGTGTCGGCAGCAATCATCATGACCTCCTTGATATCTTCACCATTAGTAAACATTTTCTTATATTTTGCCAGCAGATGGCTATTGCAAAAGGATGCCTCTTGGCTAGCTTTGCCTTTAGCCACAGGTTTTGAAAAGGCTGACTGTTGAGCTTGCAACATTCCCTTTCACTCCCCAGCTTTCTTTGTCCGAATGGCCCTGTTTAAAGGGAAATTTTCTTGAAAATTTTCATGCATTGTCTTGTAATGACATTCCAAATTACTGCTCTTACTCAAGGCTACAATCTATTGACAAATGAGACAAATGGTCTTGCCTTTGACATTCATAAAAAGAAATTCACTTTCCCATTCCTGGTGGAAATGATCGGTGTTTTGCCCTCTTCGAGGTCCCTAGCTCCTCACTCATCATTTTGTCTTCACCCAGCTTAGTTCACATTTCGGCATCTGCGATTCAGCAGTCAATGAGTTGATTCGCTTGTCAACACAAGAAGGCTGAGTCCTGCACATTTCGGCAGCAGTTCGGCAGCCAATGACAATCAATTATTCAAGACACCTGGAGTGACCTGTCAGTTGTGATCGAGCATTTGGAAACCACTGCTCGATAGCATCTGAATCAATATGATTCTGACCCTGTCTACCATGGGAACTGGGCCTTCCCAAGTATACGTCTTTGCATTTGGAAAACTAACTCAATGAGACCCAATTTCACTCCTATTCACTTTGAAACTTGTCTTTAATGTGCAAATTATAGAATTAATTAGTGCAAGGAACAAAATTATAGAGTAGACTTCTATATTATGACATAATACTTGTTTAGAGTCGTGAATATTTCTTTAATAAAATATCAACTCTAGTGACACGTAGGCAACATGAAAGGTTGGTCACTATTAGAAGTGGTAACTTCTGATTTAAATAGAACATTTTGCTGCAGTTACAAAACATTATTAGATTATGCCGGCTTTTGAAGTTGAATGTGTAACCATAACAACGGTTGCCTCCAATACATTTCCTATACTCATAAAAATTCTAGCTTTCATCAACTCAGTTCTGCTACAAAGAGAACAAATAGCTAGTCTGCAGGTAGCTCAGGATCAGGGGTGTTGCAGCTTTGAGCATAAACAACAATTACTTATTACTATAACTGCGGGGGCAGCTTTCAGGGCAGCATGAAATCCTGCACAATGACCTTCCCCAGCTAATCCCAGCATGCTAATATTGGACAACAGAACTTGCTATAAATGGGAGTCTGGAACAGCAGTGTGAGCATTCATGAAGATGTCTCTCATTGCAGTCCACTCACTGCACATGACACCGAAATTGTAATGTGCCTCATGATGGACTGCAGATCAGAAAGGTGGAAAATATAATTGCACAGATGCACATAGAGGATGCTTTCACACTCACTGCCTCATCATGTTTGATCCATTCTCAAATGGCTGCATAGCGTATAACTAGTACAATAGGCAAAAAAAAAATTTGTCACTTTCTTTCAAACGCAAGACTCGTGCACCAGAATTCTACTGCCCTGCCCACCATGGAATCAGAGTGGGCAAAGGACGGACAATGGAAATGTCCGTTGATCTTGGACGGGATTTTCCGGTCTCGCGTCGAGCGAGGCCGTAAATCCCGTCCATGAAGTTCACATCCCAGAACTTTGCAGCTGAGGAAGACCATCAGATATCCATTTAGCCAGGGGTTCCTGCTCCTCCACTGCTCCCAGCAAATGCCACTATTCACTTACATTTTATAAAACAATCAGTGTTCCCACCTCAAAGTAACAACCCAAATTCAATGAGTTGTTGGGGTTACTGTCCATTTGTGGCAAGTTGGGCCAGTTCTTGAAGGATGACAATAAAAGCAAGAGGGAGTTTTTATGTGACCAGGCAGCATGGCTGTGGCTGGAGTGCATGAGAAATCTTTGGCTGATCTGGACAGTCACTTGGGCCACGAAGATCTTCTACATCAGTCATCAATCTGCACTACACTACCATCTGCAGTGAAGAGCACCATCACCTTCTATTAGAATGTGCCAGAGACCCTCCAGGAACCCAAAATATTCATTATCGGAAACAGCCATTTCGTTTATTGGCTGTTGCAAAATTAAAACGTTCTGCTCTGCACAATGAAAGAATTACACATTAAAAATAATAATTTTATTCAGTTGTGTATTCGCACTGATATATGGGTAATGTGTTTTCTGCCACCTTTGCTTTATGCTTGTGATCATTATACGGGTGTGCCTTATTAAGTGTCCCAGGTGAGGAAGATGGATGGCTACATAGACGATACTGTGTTTTAAAAGTTCTAAAAACCTGTTACCATAAACTCCATTCCCTAGAAAGGGACTCAGTCACTTACCCTGGTTACGTCTGAGACTCATCCAGACTGTTCATAACCTTGATTACCAATCTGACCCTGAGATAGGTTTCTGACCTCATATTCTCTCCACCTCCAAGACCACCTATTTCTATCTCAGTAATATCAGCCTTCGCTGCCCTGCTTTTGCTCATCCACTGCTAAGATCCTTATCTATGCCTTTCATTACCTCTAGACTCCACTATTTTAATATTCTCCTGGCTCACCTCCCGCCTTGCAACCTCCATAAAATCGAATTCATTCAAACCTCTGCTGTCTTAACCTAATTCACACCAAGTTTTTTTCACCGATCATGCCTGCTGTGCTCACTGACCCAGGCTCCAAGTGGAGCAGTACCTTGATTTTGAAATCAACCTCAAAATTCCTCATTGCATCTCTCCCCAATGTCTTAAAAGCATTTCATAAAACCTAACTCTTTAGCTACACTTATGGCCAAGGCTCCTGAAATCTTCAGATGTTATTCTGTGTCAAATTTCATAAAATAAAGCTCCCATAAATCACCTTGGGACATTTTATCGTCTTACGGAGAGGTTGTTCTTATTGTATATGTTAGCAACCATGGGAAACTTACATTATTGGAGGAACTGCACATCTTTGGGTTTAGGATCTACAAACATGTGTTCCTACATGATGACATACAAATGTTTTTTACTTAGGGGCACCAGCTACTCCTTTGCTAAATCTATGGTGGCACGGTAGCACAGTAGTTAGCACTGCTGCATCACAGCACCAGGAACCTGGGCTCAATTCCGGCCTTGGGTGACTATCTGTGCACAGTCTGCACGTTCTACCCGTGTCTGCGTGGGTTTCCTCTGGATGCTCCGGTTTCCTCCCACAGTCCAAAGGGACGGCATGGTAGCACAGTGGTTAGCACTGCTGCTTCACAGCGCCAGGGACACGGGTTCAATTCCCGGCCTGTGTCTCTGTGTGGAGTTTGCATGTTCTCCCTGTGTCTGCATGGGTTTCCTCCAGGTGCTCCAGTTTCCTCCCACATTCTGAAAGACGTGCTGGTTAGGTGCATTGACCCGAACAGTCTCCGGACTGTGGCGACTAGGGGAATTTCACAGTAACTTAATTGCAGTGTTAACGTAAGCCTTACTTGTGACTAATAAATAAACTTTAACTTTAAGATTTGCAGGTTAGGTGGATTGGCCATGGTGAATGTGTGGGTTTACCGGGACAGGGCAGGCGAAAGGGCCTGGGTAAGATACTCTGTCAGAGAGTTGGTGCAGATTTAATGGACCAAATGGCCTCTTCTGCACTGTAGGGATTCTATTCTATGATTCAAACATGGAAGGCAAGATCTGAAATTATGTCAAGAGGCAATTCTTCACATAGAGGGGTTAATACTCGGAATGATTTGCTGGGTAGATAATGAGGTCAAAAACTATGAAACCATCCAAGATAGAATTGGAAGCTGGTGGTACGTCTTTGGGTGTCACCAAATGACACACAAATGTTTCTACTTCGGGGCACCAGCTACTCCTTTGCTAAATCTATGGTGGCACAGTAGTTAGCACTGCTGCATCACAGCACCAGGAACCTGGGTAGAAACCAAACGGCCTCCTTTAATGACATTCATGTGATCTCCTTAAGACACCAGCTGCTCTGAGTGGTAAAACAATAGTGGCCATTTCTGAGATCTCATGTTTACTTGTAATCCTACCTCAAGTGAGTTGCAGTCAGCTGTGACTACATATTTGGGCTTGGACTACAGAACTTTCATAAAGATATGGCACTTATAGAGGTTATGTTATAGACCGTAATCCAGAGGCTTTCCATAATAAATGATGATATGAGTTTAAATCTCATGCTAGCAGCTGAAGAACAACAAATTTTTAAAAATAAATCTGAAATTAAAAGGACTTGGTGGGGCGGGGGGATACGGCGGGGCGTGTGGGGATTTTCCACTCCCATTGTTGGGGCGGGAGCAGTGGAGAATCGCCCGGGAGTCCCAAAATGGCTTTGACGCCAATGGGATTTCCCATTGTGATTGTTCCCCACCATCTCCCCAACCCATTCCAATAATTAATGGGGATCCTGATTTTAAAGGTTTGCATGTATTTATATATCATTATGAGACCTTACGCCTGATAATGCCTCCACATTAAATTGTCCACTCATATCGGCATGCCTTCACCACAGGTCCCCCACAACATGCACCTGGAAAGCAGAGCCCACCAGAGGTGGACAGGTGAATCCAGCCCCTGGGGGGAGAGGGTCACGCCGGGGCAGTACCCTGGAGTTCAGTAAGGTGGGGCAAAGAGACGTTCCGTAGGGGGGTTGGGAATTCCATGGTAGTGGGGGAGGGATGGGGAGGTTGGCACTTACATGGTGGGGAGGGCAGAGGGAGGGTTGCGTCGCGGGTAGGGGGGGGGGGGCTTGATTTCACTTTTGATTCCTTTACATTGAGCACCCGTTTAAAAGCCTAATGTGCTGCATGACATCATGAGACCCATCCCTCTCTTTTTTGTTGCCAAAGTGTCTAATAATATAGTGGGAAAAGCCAGCAGCACAAGATGATAACATCTCATGAATACTCATTAGAACAGCTGCTCTCCAGAATCTCCCCACGCTTTCCAATCTTGTGTTACGTCAACAGGTAATTACGCCAGCCTGAAACTGTTTTGAAAAGGGGTGGTGTGAACACGTCGGTCTTCAGTTCACTCGTGATTTCAAGGTGAATGCAACATACAATAATATCGGTCCACCAGCCTCTCCCCCTCACTCCTCCCCCTACCCTGAGCTGGGATCTTTCCTGCCTGTGGTGGGAAAGGTAGTTCTGGATAAAAACACAATAAAGGCATATGTTGAGAAGTGATGGAGCATAGATTAGCAAAGATTCATGCCCCCTTTGTGTGTAATGAGCCCTCCCTAGCAGGGTTCATTTTGATAGATGAGATGATGGTGATGTGAAATATTCTATTAGTCTTGCAGTGTTAGTTTGTGCCCCCTGCTATTGATTGTATGATATCTTTGAAAACAGAAACCCTACAGCACAGAAAGAGGCCATTCGGCCCATCGAGTCTGCACCGACCACAATCCCACCCAGGCCCTACCCCCATATCCACCCACTAATCCCTCCAACCTACGCATCCCAGGACACTAAGGGCAATTTTAACATGCCCAATCAACCTAACCCGCACATCTTTGGACTGTGGGAGGAAACCGGAGCACCCGGAGGAAACCCACGCAGACACGAGGAGAATGTGCAAACTCCACACAGACAGTGGCCCAAGCCGGGAATCGAACCCAGGTACCTGGAGCTGTGAAGCAGCAGTGCTAACCACTGTGCTACCGTGCCGCCCTTTGAAGAGAATAGTCATTTAAATACATGGTTCATGATGTGAGTTTGATATTAGAGGGAGTTGAAGGTTGATGGATGAAGGATGGCAGCACGGTGGCACAATGGTTAGCACTGCTGCCTCACAGTGTCAGGGACCCAGGTTCAATTCTGGCCTTGGTCACTGTCTGCATGGAGTTGCACATTCTCCCTGTGTCGGCGTGCGTTTCCTCCGAGTGCTCCAGTTTCCTCCCACAGTCCAAAGATGTGCAGGTTAGGTTGATTGGCCATGCTAAATTGACCCTAGTGCCAAGGGGATTAGCAGGGTAACTATGTGGGGTTACGGGGATAAGGCCTGGGTGGAATTGTGGTCGGTGCAGACCCAATAGGCCGAATGGCCTCCTTCTGCACTGTAGGAGTCTATAATTCTATGATTCTATGACTTACCCTGGCGGAGCACTGGACCTCATTCCTGGTGTGGTACCACTCGTCACATGTCACATGACAACCAGAAGTGGACTGCTGGTCAATTTAGAAGTATTTCATTCAAATGCAATAATATTATTCAACATGAACTATGAGTAATAACATTATCCATCGAAAGATAAGCTGAACAAAGTCCACACTCCACAGTAAGCAAGAGGAACACTCAGCTGGGACATCTTGCTATTGGAGGCAGACTTGTGATCCTGAATGAGCTGTGCTTCTGGCTAAGCTGTTCCTGTACAGCTACAGCACTAGCATATTACAGACAAAGTAGGAAATTGCCCAGTCTGGCAATAAGGAGCTCTGGTAAAATTGTGGTCAATGGGACATCATACCTAATACAAAGCAATATGGTTGTAGTTGTTGGAGGTCAATCATCTCAGTTCCAGAGCTCCTCAGAACAATGTCCTGACCCCAGCGATTTTCAGCTGCTTCATGAATTACCTTTCCTCTATTGTAAGGTCAGAAGTGGATGTTCGCTAATGATTGCATGGTGTTCAGTACCATTCACAACTTGTCAGCATGCAGCAAGGCTAGCACAACATCCAGAATTGGGCTGATAAGAGGTTAGTAACATTTGCACCATACAAGTGGCAGGCAATGACCATCTCAACATGAGAGAATCTAACTATCTCCTCTTGACATTCAATGGCATTATCATCACTGAATTCCCCGCTATCAACATCCTGGGGATTATTATTGAGTAGAAACCTAACTGGACCAGTTATATAAATACTGTGATTACAAGAGCACAAGAGGAATTCTGTGTTGAACAACTCACCTCCTGACTCTCCAAATCCTGTCCACTATTTACAAGGCACAAGTCAGGAATGTGATGAAATATTCTCCACTTGCCTGGTTGAGTGTGGTTTCAACAACACTCAAGAAGATTGTGACCATTCGAGGCAAATCAAGCTATTAGATGACATCCACCACCTGAAACATTCACATTACTGCAAAATGTTGTACAAGTGTGTACCATTTACAAAGTGCATTACAGTAACTCAGCAAGTCTCCTTCACTATAATAATATAAAAGCAAAATTCTGTGGATGTTGGAGTCTCCTCCACTAGCATCTCCTAAATCTCTGCAACCTCTATTACCTAGAAGAACAAAAGCAGCAGATGCATGAGAACACCACCACCTACAAGTTCCCCACCAAGCCAGATATCATCCTGATTTTGAACTAAAGGCTGTATCTTCTGAGCTCCAGGACGTCATACTGGGGCCGGGAAATTACCCCAATGTTGCACTGGGGAATCCCCATCGGACGTTGCCGGGTAAGGTTTGCATGGCAATTGCCCAGAAGTGCAAGGTTCCTCTGGGCAATTGTCCTGAACTGGAAACCATCTAAAAGTGTAATTTAAATCACAACAAGCGGTTGTTGTGATTTACATTACACTTATACAAATCAATACAAGTGGTTCTGACTGGGTTACACCAATAGTTACTCAGAAAACTTTAGAAGGATTAAAACCACTTGTAACCTCTGGGTAATTATTGTATAGATTCAGGCGAATCTCCCAATGCCCCAACTACCTCCCCATACCCTCCAAACCCTTAGGCAATTCCCCTCAACTCATCCCCTGACTCCCACCCCTACACGTCTCCCTTCCCATCTTTATGGGACTATAACCCTCAATAGGAGCTGCCCAACCAACAGGATACCCCCACCCCCACAGGGACTCTAATATCTCCACCAATGCCAGGCCTGACTCGAACTCCTCTCCCCAATGCCCAACCAGAAAGCCAAGGCCAGATCCCCCGACATCCGCACCCCCAACTTTCCCCTGACCTTCCCCTGACAATTGCAATGCAAACCTTACCCAACCCTCATCCTTCCCCTTGACCTCCCCCATCCCCCCATCAACTTCCTCATTTGCAAAATCCCATCCACCATTGACATTTACATTTTTCTTGGCCTGTCAATGACCTTTAAACTTAAATGGGACCTTTAACCTACCAGGCTTACTGCAGTTCGTGCCATAAGAAAAGGGGGGAACATGGCTTCCACCCATTTGATTCAGCTGCACTTCAATGATGGGCCTTGGGGGTGCACTCTACAGCCTGGATCTCGCCTGGCATGAGTTGAAATGTCTGACATGTCAGGCTGGGAAAAAAATTAAGGTAAGAAAGTAAGAAATTGCCGAGCAGAGACTGATAGCCAAGTTCCGTACACATGAGGGTGGCCTCAACCGTGGTCTTGGATTCATGTCACACTATCTGTAACCCCCACGACTTGCCTGGGCTTGCAAAATCTCACTAACTTGAGACAATTCACACCTCTTTAACCTGTAGTTAACCCTCTCTCCACTCGCATTGTCTGTATCTGTAAAGACTTGATTACCTCTAAAGACTCGCATTCAAACCATTATCTTGTAAATTGAATCTGTGTCTATGTATGCCTTGTTTGTGAACACAACTCTTCACTCACCTGAAGAAGGAGCAATGCTCCGAAAGATTGTGCTACCAAATAAACCTGTTGGACTTTAACCTGGTGTTGTGAATCCTCTTACTGTGCTTACCCCAGTCCAACGCCGGCATCTCCACATCAAGAAAGTGGGAACAGAGTGGCAATCCCATGCTGATTGCCACTCTGAGGAATTTCAGGCCCTATATCGCCGTTCCTTCACTGTTGCTCGGTCAAATTCCTGAACTCCTCTGCCACAGCACTGTAGGCGTACCTTCATCATGTGGACTGGAATGAAAGCAAAATACTGTAGATGCTGACCTTCTTAAATCTTAAATAATTATCTGAAATAATAAATAAATAAATAAATAAATAAATAAATAATGATCTGAAATAAATATAAAGAAGGGTCATATTTAACTCGAAACATTGGGCAAAATTCTCCTATCTCGCCTGCTGCGGGAATCGTAACGGGCGAAACAGAAAATTTGACGGACCATTTAAAGGTCCGTTGAGCTCGGGTGGGAATTCCCAGTCTTGTGGTCGCACTGCCGGAGAATCCCATCCATTAACTCTATTTTTCTCTCCACAGATGCTGCCAGACTTGCAGTGTATTTCGAGCATTTCCTGTTTTTATTCCACAAGAGCAGTTCAAGATGGTATCTCACCATCAATGTCTAAAGGGCAATTAAGGGTAAACAATAAATACTGGCCTTGTCTGTGATGCTCACAGCTGTGAAAGATTCAAAAATGAACCATCACTTCTGTCTGAAGAATAGCGAAAACAACTTACTTTGATGATTCATGCAGGCTCTGACAGCGTTTTCACCATTGCATTTACTTCAGCACTGTGGTAGGTAGCAGAGAGCAGCAGTGAAGTCCTAATATTAACAGGCATTAAAGAGTTCATTGGTGTGAACTTCTGAAAGTGGGAGAATTCTGGTACTTCCTCCTGAAAAATGTGCTGGAAGATTCACAAAGAATCCCATCCTGCCTGAACTTGTTCTCTCACTTGACAATTGCTCTGGGTACCCGCATGGGTCCCAGTTATGCCAGTCTTTTTGTGGGATGTGTGGAACCTTCCTTGCTCCAGTCTTACTCAGACCCTCTCCCACAACTTTTTTTCCATTACTTTGATGACTATATGGGTGCTGCTTCATGTTCTTGGCTGGATCTGAAAAATTGTATTGATTTTGCTTCCAATATCCACCCCTCTCTCACATTCATATGGTCCATCTCTGACACTTCTCTTCCTTAACCTCTCTGTCTCCATTTCCAGTGATACAATGACCACTGATAATCATTACCAACCCACTGATTCCCATAGGTACCTCAGCTACATCTCCTCAGACCCTGTTTCCCGTAAGGACTCTATTCCATTCTCCAGTTTCTCTGCCACCATAATATCTGTCCCAACGATGCTTCCTTAAAAAAAGGCCCTTTTAATATATTTCTTCACTTTCCTGAAATGAGGGTGCCCCCTCCACCCCTCCCTGTCCACTGTGGCTGACAGGACAACATGGCACTCAAGTGTCTGAACCATCTCCTACACATCTGTTCTCACTCCCTCACCCTCCTGGAAACATGACAGGGTCCCTCTTGTCCTCACTCTTCACCCCACCAGCCTCTGCATTCAAAAGATCATCCTCCGTCATTTCCACAAACTCAAGCAAAATTCCACCACCAAACACAACATCCCCTCGCCCACCCTGTCTGCATTCCATAGGTACCGTTCCCTCACTGACACTTTGACCCACTCCTCCATCACCCCCATCACCTTCCCATGTAATCACAGAAGGTGCAATACCTGCTCCTTTTCCCGAGTCATGCTCACCATTAAAGGTCCCAAACACTCCATTCAGGTAATGAGGTATTTCACCTGCACCTCGTTCAATTTGGTCTATTGTACTCGCTGCTCCGAACGTGCTCTCCTCAACGTTGTGGAGCCTAAACACAGACTGGATGGCCACTTTGCAGGACACGTCACTCAGTCCATAAGCATGACCCCACCAGCCTGACCTTCCTATCACTTGCCATTTCAACTCACCATCTTGCTCTCATGCCCATATATCTCTCCTTGGCTTGCAGCAATGTTCCAGTGAAGCCCAACGCATGCTGCATCTCACCTTCCAATTAAGTATTTTACAGCCTTTTGGACTTAACATTGAGTGCAACAACTTCAAACCATGAACTTTCTCCTCCATCTTGATTCCTTTTTAAATTCAATTTTCATCTCCAACCACATCTGCATCCCCCCCCCACCCCTCCCACCCCTCACCCCTCACCCCTCCCACTCCTCCCTGAAAAGGCTACCTGTCACTTGTTCTTAAGTTTTGTTACCATTGTTATTACATGGCTCACTGGTTTTGTACATAGTGCATGCTTGGTGAATGGGCATGGTAGGGCCATGGAACACATTGAGGTGTATGTAGAGGCCATGGAAGGGGCATGGTGGGGGAATAGAGGTGGGCAGACATGGAAGTGGCATGGCAAAAATGGAAGGGGCATAGAGTCATTTTGAAATTACCAGACTATGCTTTACAATTACACTGAGCGGCCCTGAACCATGTGTCATGTAGAAGCTGGCTCAATGCCACAAAAATCGTAGGGGTTGGAGAGGCTAGGGAATGCCAAGCCCTGCAATGGAGCCATCCAGGTCAGAAGTTCAGAATGCAGGCTCTGTACCTGCAACCTTATCCCATGCTGCCAAAAATAACTGGCACTGGGAATGGTGGTAGGAGTCCTAGATTTGGATCCTGACCACCACTTTTAAATGGCTCTGGAGTCATCCCAACTCCACAAACATCCAGACCAGTCATATCCGATTCAAATACAGCTGAATTGGATTCGCATGAGAGTAGAATTGTGTGGCATTGTTATGTGTCAACAATGAGATGTGTTATTCATTTAGGGTGAGATTTACTGTGCACAAATAACTAAACTAGCTGAGTTTATGATTGCATTTCCCAGCTTAGAATTGCCTTGAGAGCTGCTAAGTTACATAACACAAACATAGTGCTCGGCGGAGAACTGGCATATCACCCTGCCTCTGTGATTTAGTAAACATTCTGTTAAAATGAAGACATGATAAACAGTGTGCAATACCAAGTATATTCACAAGGGGCTACTGTGTGATTATTATGCTCCATTTACTTCACCCTCCTTCAGCAGAGGGAATCATGAGGGATAGAGCTGTGAAATAGAATGGTTCTTGTGCTCCAGGTACCATAGTACAAATAAAGGGGAGAACATTGAACACTCATTTCATTAACATACACTGCACAAGAACAAACCTGTCATCTCCCACTTTCAACACCATTAATCTATCAGTCACCAACCTATTATTTTGTAATAGCTACTTTTTTTGGAACAATTTTAAACGGTGGCGGAGGATGGAGGATAAAAGTAGATTTTTAAGTGCGTTAATCTGTGATGTCCATGACAAAATGTTCAACCAAACGTTCTCCTGCTCTATGTGGATGTCTACCCTTTCATACCATCCTCATTTACACACTCTCCCTCTGCCATACTCGCTTACCTTCTTTCAACTCTCTTGGTCACATGTTCTGAAATTCTCTCCTTAAACCCTTTCACCATGCTACACATCTCCGCTTCTTCAACAACTTCCAACGACCTATCACTTCAACCACACATTCAGTCACCATCAAGAAGCCGCCAAGCCTGAGAGTGCAATGACCTGGTACCAAACAGAACTTCTTCAGTTTGACAGATAAAATAAGGTAAAGACCTTCTTACACATATGAAAATACCATTCAAAGAAGAAAAGTTTGAAGATCTCAAAACAATCTGTTTTTTTCTGAATGAGCTGTGAATGCCCCAAAGTCACCGAATTGACCAAAGAGAGAGAGAGACACACACAGGAACTGAAGGATTGGGGCTGTCAAGAATGAATTATATCAATTCAATTTCATCAGTTTAAAGAAAACAAAGATTAGTGCCCATTATGTGGAGAAAATGCTGAGGAAAGAAAGAAGAGGAAGAATGCCAATATTTTGAGATCAGTTTTAGTGTTTTATTTCTTGATTTTAAGCATTACAATGTTTAAAATTTCAAGAACGACAACTTTGGGTGCTAACACAGAAAGAAACTTGAAATCAACAGTTCACCTTCGCTGTTCATTCATTTGTTTCCTTAATCCAGCTAGTTATATTTGAAATCTAGGCAGCAAAGCTGCTGGCTGAAAGATTTGCTCCAGTGTCTCAAACTGCTTTACCATCAAAATACAACTGACTGTTGGAGCTACAATAATTGGAAAGGTGACTATGCTCCTTGCTTATAATCTAGTGACAACTGGGGAAGTAATTAATGTTCTATCATATAAATTGCTGTTTTTGAAATTAATTTCAAATTATTTTAATATTTGTAGGAAATTATTAATCGTATTTCACTAAAACAGTAATTATTTATATTTATATTGATTTACAAATATTTATAAATCATTATTTCCACCAGCCTGCCATGAGAGATCTTGACAAAATGCTTTACTAAAGTCCATGTAGACAACATCCACAGCCCTTCCCTCATCAATCATTTTTGTCACCATCTCCTCAAAAAGAATCCCCTTTTAATAAATGTATTTTTCAGCATTTTGAATCACTTCCTTAAATGCTTCCCATTGTTCATTTACTGCCATACCTTTTAGTCTGTTTTTCCAGTCAACTTTAGCCAGCTCTCCCCCACCAATCAGCGCTAGCCAGCTCTTTCTGCATACCTATGTAATATGTTTTAAATTCTGCTTGGGACTGGATTATGTCACTACTCACAACAACACTCCCTTGACTCCCTGTGCTGGTAAACATCACTTCTCCACATATCTGCTGACTTGCAACAGCCCACAAAATGATAGGAAACGTTTGCGGTACCCCCCACCTGCTGATTTATTCAGCCCACCTAAGGTACGACTCCCATCAAGAAGGCTGATCTGGAAAAGCTTCCCACACAGGACTTTAACACAAATTCCACCTGAACAAATGAATGGAAATCATTGGACACGACAAGCAGGTACCTGGTCTCAAACCCAACCCAACAGCTGCATGGTTTCAACCTTCCAAGGAAAGAGGAAAAAGTGGTCCACCCTCAACAGGTTCAAGACTAACCATGGTCCCTGCTTGACCAACCTTCACTGATGGGGCATTAGGGCCATCCCCTACGTGCCTTTGGGAGAGAGCAAACTATGCACCACATCATAGAAGAATGTCCAATCCACAGACTCAGCGGAGGCCTATCCACACTCAACACAGTAGGACTAGAAGAGACTGCTTGTCTTAGGCACTTTGCATTCACTAAATAAATGTCACTTTCAGACTTAATGGCCGGAATTTTACTGTCCCGCCTGCCACGGGAATCGGAGCAGGTGAGGAGCGGACAATGGAAAGGTCCGCTGACCTCGGGTGGGATTTTACAGTTTCAGGATGAGTGAGGCTGTAAAATTCCACCCAATAATTCAACTGTATTATAATTGCCTTTTTAGAATGAATCATTTACAATGAGATTACTAATTGACCTTGCCTCATTGCTCAATCTGAGATCTAAAATAGCTTTATCACTGGTCAGTCCCACATGTTTCAGTTCCAGGAAATTGTCACAAATACACACATCCTCTAGACCACCGCTTGCCAATTTGAGTGGCCCTGTGTACATGAAGATTAAGAGTCCCCCACAATGATTACATTGACTTTCTTACAAGTTTCACTTATTTCTTGCTTAAGGTTATTAATAGCAGTTATCTGAAGTTAGTAATTTCTGAATTTGTCAAAGCGCTTGATGGTTTCCAACATTGTTTAAAGTTGATGAAGTTGACAGGGGGTGGTTCTGCATGTGAAAAAGACATTGGCTAGAACTCTCCAGCCGTTCACCTCCGAACGCCGCTGGAAGCGAAGACGGAGAATTTGGCGCTCAGCCGAATCTCCATTCACTGCAGCGGGACCAGAGAATCTTGCCAGCGTGAATGGTCAGAGAAATCCAGTCACTGATTCTCATTTCAAGGGTTCGGGTCAAATCACTTGCTTCCAATCATAGGTTTTTTTTAAAAAATAGTTGTGTGCGCATTCAGTTTTAGAATCAGAGAACGATTAACAAAAAGAAAGAGGTCATTCGGCCCTTTTTGTCCATAACAGCTCTCTGTAGGTGGAACTCAGCTCTCTCCCTTCCCTGCCTTTTCTCATAGCTCTATAAAATTTTCCTCTTCAGATAAATGTGCAATTCCTTCCGGAAAGCCAAAATTTCCTCCAGCATACATGGCACTTCAAAATGTTTTTCTTCATTACACCTTTGCTTCTTTTGCCATTCACTTTAAATTGGTACCTTCTGATTTCTGACCCTTCCAGGAATGAGAACAGTTTCTCCATATCTATACTATCCAGACCCCTTATGATTTTGAATGCCTCAATCAAATCTCCTCTCGCCATCGCTTCTCAGGGGAAAACAGTTCCAAATTCTCCAATTTATCCATGTAACTGTAGCTCCTCTTCCCTGGGACAATTCTTATAAATCCTTTCTACATGCTCTCTCCTGGCTTCATATTCTTCCTAAAGTGTGGTGCCCAAAATGGTTCACAAAATACTCCAGTAGAAGCCAGACCAGTATTTTATAAATATTCACCGTAATTCCCTTGATTTCATAATCTGTGCCTCTTTGCATAAATCCTAGGATTTCATATGCCTTATGATCCATTTTCTCAACCAGCACTGGCACCTCAAATTATTTATGTACTTGTGCCCCAGGTCTGTAGTTAATAAGAGCAGGAGTGCTCACCCTAACCCCTCAAGCACTTCCTAAGGCCACCCCCATGCAAAGAATTCTGAAATCTAGGATTGGAATGCCCGAGATTGTTCCCTCTGCATAGGGATTGGATTTCTGTACCTTCACCACGCCCTCTCCAGTATCAGAATCCTTGGGTCATGAATCAGACCTAGCAAGTGTTCCAGCCTGCTCCAGAGTCTTTGCTGCCCAACTGTAAATCAATCCTGTCAATTAGGCTGACTTCCAGCTGAGGAATCTATCAAGGAGACAGATGTACACAATGAAGTTAAACATTCACAGCATGTGGGCAACATCCTTAACTCCAACTACAATCCCCCCACTTTGTAAATCAGCAATGTGATATCCAGGCCCATGATCATGGAATAATGCTAATCTCTGTGTCGAGTCCCAGTTGATGGGGGTCTTGCATTCCTTGGATACAGTGTACTGGGAAATTACACCAGGAACTGACACAGTAATGAAACTGATACTTTTGTAACATGTAATTTGAGAAATATTTTACAACATAAACATTTTTTTTATTCATTCATGGAATGGGAGCATCACTGGCAGAGCTAGCATTTATTGTCCCATCCCTAATTACCCTTGAGAAGGTGATGCCGAAATGCCTTGTTACAGTCAATGTGGTGTGGATACATCACGGTGCTGTTAGGGAGGGAGTTCCAGGACTTTAACCCAGCAACACTGAAGCAATGGTGATATATTTCGAAGTCAGGATGGTATGTGGTTTGGAGGAGAGCTTAGTGCTCTCATGAATCTGCTACCCTTCTTATAGACAGTAGAGGTCATGGATTTAGGAGGCGCTGTCAAAGAAGTCTTGGCATATCACTGTATTATTGCAACCTTTATATTTATCTTTCCAGCACTGATCACTGCTTTTACTGTTCCTTAGCACTTTGCTGCTCTTTTCTTTCCTCGCTTGATGATTTCCCACTACAATTAGCACTGTATTGCTTTCTTCACTGCAGATGGTTCCATTTTTGTTCTCTGCAGCTTTTCAGTTTGTGTGCCTTCAAGCACATCAGTAGAAGTGCTAATTAAATAACTGAGTGCGATTGAATGTTTCATTGTTATTCACAGATCCAGATGCAAGTTTGGTTAAGTGTTAGGAGTTTGTCTATGCTTGTGCATTTCAGTGGGAAGTTTAAGGAATGGGGGTGCCACTAAAGTGACGTGCCACGGTAGAGTGGCAATAATCCTGCAAGTAATTCAACTGGTTAGCATTTCAATACAATCACTGATTTTATCAAGGCTGAAGGGGCAGGGATTCAAGTTGGCAGTGACAAAAATAAAGGATAAGGAAAGTGCAAGTACAAATCGGTAGGTCAGTGACAGATTAGCTCAACACTTGTCCCATATTCAATGGATGAGTGAAGTGGAGGTTGTATTGCAAGAGATGGTTGCGCTAAGTGTCAGTACCCTGTCTTCATTTCAGCATACCAGACTTGAGCATGCATCTAACCTATTTTGGCATGCTCAGTGTCTGTCCTAAAGTGTATACTAATAGATATAATTGCAGCAACACAGCCGCACAGTGGTTAGCACTGCTGCCTCACAGCGCCAGGGACCCAGGTTCGATTCCCGGCTTGGATCACTGTCTGTGCAGAGTCTGCATGTTCTCCCCATGTCTGCATGGATTTCCTCCGGGTGCTCCAGTTTCCTCCCACAGTCCAAAAGACGTACTGGTTAGGAGCACTGGCCACGCTAAATTCTTCCTCAGTGTAGTCGAACAGGCACCGGAGTGTGGTGAATAGAGAATTTTCACAGTAACTTCATTGCAGTGTTAATGTAAGCCTACTTGTGACACTAACAAAAATAAACTTAAAATAAACTAAACATGGCCCATTTGGTTTTCTGAATACCTAATATACATGAAGGAAATTCTCCAGTCATTGGTAATTGTGGCAACAATGCCTACATTTTATGGCTGATGATCATCCTTGCATGCCTTCTTTTGTGCAATACCTTACCTTGCACAACTTAGAATCATAGAATCTTACAGCACAGACAAGGCCTTTTGGCCCATCGAGTCCGCACTGATACATTAGAAACACCTGAACTCCCACCTATCTGTCAGCACTTGGCCATAGCCCTGAATGTTATGAGGTGCCAAGTGCTCATCCAGACACCTTTTAAAGGATGTGAGGCAACCCGTCTCCACCACCCTCCCAGGCAGTGCATTCCAGACCACCACCACCCTCTGGGTAAAAGAAAATTTCCTCACATCCTCCTAAACCTCCTGCCCCTCACCTTGAACCAATGTCCCCTTGTGACGGACCCTTCAACTAAGGGGAACAACTGCTCCTTATCCAATCTGTCCATGACTTGCTGTTATACATCTGAAGAACCAATCAGCATAATAGTTGCCAAGCCTTCACAAGCATCAGTGCCTTCAAGTCTATTGGCACAATCTATTTTCAAAGTTGATGTCTTGACATGCATTAATCATCTCCAGAGTAAGGTCTCATTACCACTGTCTGTAAATGGAGGTGTACAGGTGCCAACGACTGAGCAGTGAGCACTTCTTGTCTCACCTATAACAATCACTTGAGCTGACTTTGGAAATTTCTGAAGATCAGATGGCAAGATAAGCCTTTAGTGAGCCTTTAGTGGACACTAAAGGCTCACCTGAGCTGGCATGCCTGGAACCCACACTATGTTGAGGCAGTCCCAGCTGAGTTGGGCTGATCATGTAACCAGAATGTCCGACAGTCGCTTTCTTAAATGAATCATCTATGGAGAGCATGAGTCTTGGGTGTGCTCTCATGGCAATCAAAGGCAGCAATACAAGGATGTCTTGAAAACTTCACTTATGGGGTATTTTGGGGCGGCACGATAGCACAGTGGTTAGCACTGCTGCTTCACAGCTCCAGGGACCTGGGTTCGATTCCCGGCTTGGGTCACTGTCTGTGTGGAGTTTGCACATTCTCCTCGTGTTTGCGTAGGTTTCCTCCGGGTGCTCCGGTTTCCTCCCACAGTCCAAAGATGTGTGGGTTAGGTTGATTGGCCATGCTAAAAATTGCCCTTAGTGTCCTGGGATGTGTAGGTTAGAGGGATTAGTGGGTAAATATATAGGGATATGGGGGTAGGGCCTGGGTGGGATTGTGGTCGGTGCAGACTCGATGGGCCGAATGGCCTCTTTCTGTACTGTAGGGTTTCTATGATTTCTATGATTAATGTTGACTCCAAGTCCTGGAAGAAGCTCATCTAGGATTACTGTACCTGGTGTAACTACATAAAACATAATGTGGTTTACTTCAAAAGCAAATGCATATCAGAGACAGGGAGGAACCAAAAGGAGAGGAAACTCTGAGCCAGCAACTTGTCCAAAACTCAATTGTCGAAGATACTCTGTCTGATCTACAGCAGAACCTATTAGGATCAGCCTTAGCATCCACCTACATACCTATCAGATCTCTACCAAATACTCCAGATGATGAACATGGTCATCTTCATCTTAAAAGTCAACAAGAAGTCAAGAAGACCTTTGCCTGAAACATGGGGGCATTATTACTCAAGAACTTATTGGTACCTTTGATAGCATTAGCAAAATAAAATCAAAATAGCAGGTACAAAGCAGTAACATGGATTTTAAATGGCCAAAAACAGAGATAAAAGAGTCTTCTTTTTGACCTTTGAAATGTATTTCTATTTTTTTTAATACTTTTCCAATTCAATCAAATCAAATCCAATTCAGAGTCTCAACAAGTTGAGACATTTCAGATCCAGGCTGACAAGACAGGGCGAGCGACCAAACCACCCTGTCCTGGGCCTGATCTACATGAGCCAAGCTGATTGGAGAAGGGGGAGGTTCCTCCTCCAAGACTTGATCTCATTTGCATCTTAGCCAAAAGGCCGAGATGCCGCTTTTAAAAATTGCTTCATATGAAGCTTCAATGTAACCTAATGACCTCAACTAAGTGCAGCATCCAATCCATACTACACTTGATCTTAGCCAAAAGGCCGAGAAGCGATTGCTTCTTGTAAAGTCACCTTAGTCATAAACAACCATAGGCTTCCCTCAAAGGAGGGAGCTGACAAGTGGTGAGTTACCCTGAGCATCACCACATCTCAGGCGAGATTGAGAAGGTGGGCTTTCATAATTAATCTTAGGCAGAATTGGGAATTATGAGAATTGAACCCATGCTGTTGATGTCACTCTGTATCATGAACCAGCCATTCAGCTAACTGAGCTAATTGTCAGCCTCATGTAAAAGTCATTATACACATCCACATGATTTGCATGTTTTAATCAAAGTCCTATCCAATAGAAGTGAACATTAAGTCCAAGAGTGGAAGAATCCTAAAAATCCAATTCTCCATTTTCTGTAGACAGGCACAGACGAGTCTTCACATTAAGTGTTAAAATAATATACTCCAATCGTGAATAAGAATCCTAAACTTAAACTAAGCCAATTGCATAAGTATTAGGGGAGAACTGGCTATGGTTGATTGGGTGAATTGACTAAATTATGTGGCAATAAATAAACAATGGGAAACATTTAAAGAAACAATTCAAAATGTTCTGCCAAAATACATCTCATTCAAATGGGGGAATTTTCCCGTCCTGCCTGCCCGGGAACTGTAGCGGGTGAGGGGGGCAAAGGTCGATATTTACTGGCTTTGGGGTGAGCACAGGTGGAAAATCCTGCCCAAAAAGTTCAGCAAGAAAGATAAATCCATGGCTTATTCAGGAAGTTAAGGAAAGCATTAGTTTGAAATAAAAGATTTCTAATGTTGTAACGTACAGTAGCAAATCTGCGAATCAGGAGTGTTTTACAAACCATCAAAGGGCCAACAAAAAGTTGATAAAAAGGAAAAAAGTGGAATATGGGAATAAATTAGCCAGGAATATAAAAACAGATTATAGGAGCTTTTATACGCATTTAACAGGGGAAAAAAGTAGCTAAATTTAAGATTGGTCCCTTAGAAGCAGAGACAGGAGAAATTTTCACGGTAAATGAAGAAATGGCAGCAACGTTGGACAATATTTTCTGCCTTCACAGTAGAAGCAAGTTGCATTCCAGAAATAAAGGGTAACCTAAGGGCTAAAAAGAATGAGGAAATTGAAAGTAATTAATATCAGCAGAGACAAGGTGCCTGGGAAACTTGAAGGACTAAAAAAAACAACAAATCCCCAGGACTTCAATATATTCTTCTAGGGGTTCGAACAGCAGAGATAGCAGATGCACTGGCTATGATTTTCCAAAATTCCCTAGATTCTGGAACTGTGATAGGCTGAATAAATTGCCTTATGTACTCTGGAATTTAGAGGAATGAAAGGTGGCCTCATTAAGGTGTACAAGATTCTGAATGGACTTGACAGGATAGACGCTGAGAGGTTGTTTCCACTGGCTGGGGAATCTAAAACACAGGAGCACCATCTCAGGAAAAAGCGACAATCATTTAGAACTGAGCTGAGAAATTTCTTCACTAAAAGAATTTTGAATCTTTGGAATTCTCTACCTGAGGGTTGGATATTTTTAAGACTGAGATGGACAGATTTTTGGGGCGGGATTTTCCGACAGCACTCACCCCCAAGTCCAGAAAATCCTGCCCAAGGTCAACGGACCTTTGCATGGTCTGTGTCCCTCCCGCTATGATTCATGCGGTGGATGGAATGGGAAAATTCCATCCTTCGTCTTTCAGAGAATCAAGGGATATGGGCGACAAGCAGGAAAATGAAGCTGAAGTCCAAGATCAGCCCTGATCATATTGAATGGTAGGGCAGGCTCAACAGGCCATCTGGTCTACTCCTGCTCCTATCGCTTGTGTTTTTACATTCTTGTACATGCTATAGCCACTTAAGTGACACAGAACGAATTTGAGGAATTCTTTGCATCAGATGCTGAAGACAATGAACTTGATGTTTTTTAAATGTTGGATTGTGGCTCAAACTATCTTTATATAATTATTTCATTATATAAAATATAAATGGTGACCGGCTACAGCAACACTGGATGTTCACATTTTTATGCCCTACCTATAAGTCAACCCCATTGTCGGAAGGGTTTTTTTGAAGTTTCTAAGATTGATTTATATGCCAAGCTATGGTATATACAGTGTGCTTCATTCTTCCCCTTTTCCAATCACTTGCATTGCAGTTATTGTTAAGATTAAGGGGTGAATCAATAAAATAGTATTTGTGAGGGTAAAGACAAGGGGGGTAATTCTCCCATCCTGCCTGCCACGGGAATCGTAGCGGGCAGGGCGCAGACCATGCAAAGGTCCAATGGCCTCAAATGGGATTCTCTGGTTTTTGGGTGAGCACGGCCAGAGAATCCCACCCAAGATTATTTCCACTGTTGGTGAATGAATAACATGAAGCTTGAATTCAGAATTAGCACTTGAAGAATAAAGGCAGGAGGTTAGGAATATTTGTTCACATAAGGATTGTTAGAATAAGGAATACATTACCACAAGTGGTTTTCAAAGCTGAATTCATTACATTTAAGGGTATACTACATAAACACTTGAAAACTAAATCCATTGAAGTGCGCAAGGAAAGAGTAAATTGAAATTAGAGTAGATAACTCCAGGGTAAGAGCAAGATTGGTAGTTAAAATGGGACAATGGCTTCTTCTGCACAACATTTCTGATTTTATGATTGTATTTAAATAAGGGCAGTAAGAAGTTTAACAACACCAGGTTAAAGTCCAACAGGTTTATTTGGTAGCAAAAGCCACACAAGCTTTCGAGGCTCTGAGCCCCTTCTTCAGGTGAGTGGGAATTCTGTTCACAAACAGAACTTATAAGACACAGTTCACTTATAAGTTCTGTTTGTGAACAGAATTCCCACTCACCTGAAGAAGGGGCTCAGAGCCTCGAAAGCTTGTGTGGCTTTTGCTACCAAATAAACCTGTTGGACTTTAACCTGGTGTTGTTAAACTTCTTACTGTGTTTACCCCAGTCCAACGCCGGCATCTCCACATCATGACTTAAATAAGGGAGCAGCACAAAGACTACTTGAAATTTTAGCTCTATCTAGACAAAGAATCTATCAATAATATATTAAAAATGGTGGATGAGCCACCATTTACAATACATTTAAAATTCATCACCAGCTATTTCTTCAGGTGTTTAAAAGTATAAATATTACTTACAATAGCTGTTACTCACATAGGTAGTGCTGTGTTAGAGCTGCATCATACTAAATTTTCATGAGAACATGACACATTGCCCTACCTGTGGCTAGTCGATCAGTTATACAATCTCACATCAATATTTCACTCTATCTTAGCTATGATGTTTTTCTATCCCCAGCCCATTAAAATCAACGCTCTACTGAAAATAAGAGGATTTTATTTATTGGCTTCACAGATCTGCTCAGACTCCTTTTCTGATGGCTGCCATCCTTCTGGCTGACATCCTCTGGGTATTTTTGCCATTAAGCACTCTTTCAGAACAGCTTCATCTGCACCAGTGCAGGGGCAGATTCGTCAGAACATGAGGCAGAATGTTGAGTGTTGATTAGGGCTGTAGGGTGCCAACGCTGAGAAATGGAAGCACTTTGATTGGAGTTGTCCTTCCACATCCCCTTTCACCAGCACCTCTTTCATGGCCCAGCCGCACTTCACTTTACTGGAGCACGCTTTGCGATAGATCAGCGGAGTGCTGCAGGGTCAAGGCAAAGAACATCCTATTTAAGATGGTGATCAAGGCCTGCATGGACAATTGTAATTGTCGCATTTGGTGTTCCATGCAGTTGGCCAGTTTATCAATGCAAAATACATCATTGCAATGCAACCTCATGTGGTGATCTCAGATTTAATTGAGTATGTAGTTGGAAGCTGCCCATTCTTCCAGAAGACATTGCCAGGGTACTGCTCAGGCATGACACTTTCCCCCTTGGGGCTATACTTACCTGTGTGTTCCTAGCAGGTTTGCTTTGCCAGGTCCCCATTTGACCAGATCTGTTATAAACCCTGCTGGCGTGATGTCATGTTGGTGGTGGTGGTGGTGGTGGGCTGTGGGGAGGGGGAGGGTATTACTTACATGGGGGTGATACAGCGGAGAAGCTCACTTATGACATTTAAATGTATACTAATGGGGTTCCTGACCCTTCATAGCAGGGATCCCATTGTGTCATTGGCAGGGGTGGGGATGATCTCAATGTGAAATCCCACTGGCAATAATAGCATTGGCAGTGCTAAGGTGCCCAGTGGGAATTTCCCAGGTGCCAGGCTGGCACTGTCCAAGCTGCTTCCCCCTTGCCATCGGCCTCCCCGGGGCACATTAATGGCCTCCCATTCTACTGGCGAGACCAACATGACTGTTCCCCGTTCATGGGGAGCAGGTGCTTTCCTCACCGGAGAGAACCTTTCCCAACGAGGCCATAAAGGCAAGTGAGCCCAGATGATTGAGTGCCGAGCTCACTAAACACATGTAATTCGCATTAGAATATATTTAAATGAATTATTCGGCCTCTCGCCCATTTCCTGCGAGAGGCTACCTTCGCCGGAAATCCGGCTCTGATAAGAGGATTTCTCGGCTCTTACGCGATTTTACTGGCTCACTCTGCCCATCAATGGGTGGGGCAAGCCAGTAAAATCCCTCCCCTTGAGTCCAAATCATTTTTGTAAATTGTGAACAAAGGAGATCACTTGTCGAACTGATTCTTACTTTTTGCCAGCCTGAGTAGTTACTCTTAACTCTGAAGGGAATCTTTGCTTTCTGTTCTATATCAACTTGGTGTCGATTCTGCTACTTGTCCTCTGACTCCACATTCTCTGACCTAAGCCATAATTCTATTATGGGGGTTATTACTTATATTGTTCCATGGGGAGGCTCCAACTTTGCAAGCCTCTATCCTTTCGGTAAGAACAAGTGAGTTGATTGGCTGCCAAGAGTCCAGTGTGGTGTCTGTACACACAGATTATTCTGGTGATGCAGTGGGGGGATCCTGCCAGCCTATTGGTAAGGCATCGACTCTCCAATGAAGTTTACTCCTTATTCCAGCTATCATTCCTTAACAAGAGAAGAAACTGTGTTTATATTCCAAGAAATATACTGAGAGGATGTTTACATACTCCCTGGCATTCTAAAGACAATTCTGCACCATTCAGCAGCATCAAATTTTGACTTTCGACCACAAAAAACTGAAAATTACAGCCCACTTCAGCTGATTTCCCATTCTTGGAATGTCACATTATTTTAAAATGCATCCTGGGGATATGGGCATTTCTAGAATGCCAAATACTAATTGCCAGCAATGGTTGCCCTTGAGAAGGTGAGCTGCCTTCTTGTTGAGCCATTGCAATCCTTAAGTTGAAGGTACACCCACGGTCCTGTTAGGTAGGGAGGTCCCTCAACTTAACTGGACAACCATGCTGATACATTTCCAACTCAATATGATGTGTGTCTTGGATTGGATTTCAGATTGTGTGGTATTCCCATTTAGCTGTTGTCCTTGCCCCTCTAGTAGAAGAGGATGTGGTTTTGGGAGGTGTTGTCGAAGAAGACTTGGTAAGCTGCTGCAGTGCATCTTTTGATGCACACACTGAAACCATGGGTTGTTGGCAATAAAGGAAGTGGTTTTGTACAGTGGTAAATTGGAGTTCAGTCAAACAGCTGCTTTCTCCTGGAATAATAGCATCAAACAAGTTGGGCTGAAGGGCCTGTTTCCATGCTGTAAATCTCTGTGACTCTAAACTGCTTGTGTGTTGTTGGAACCGTGCCAATCCAGGAAAATGGAGAATATTCCATCACACTCCTGACTTGTGCCTTGTAAGTGATGGGGAGGCTTTGGAAAGTCTGGATGTGAGCCAAGTTTCACACAATGTCCAACCTTGTACCTCCTTGAAGAACCATAGTATTCATATGCCTGAGCCAGTTTGCTTTCTGGTTAATCATGAATATCAGTGTGTTAATTGTGCAAAATTCAGTAATGGTAACATGATTGAATATCAAGGGGAGGTGGTTAGACTCTTTGTTATTGGAGATGGTCGTCACTTGGCACTTGTGTAAAGCAACCGTTACTTATCTCTTTATGTCCATGTCTGAATGCTTTCCAGGTTGTTCTGCATGAAGGCATGCACTGCTTCAATATCTGGAGAGTTATAAATGAGGTATAGCAGTGTGCTATTTTCACCAAGCATCTCCATTCCTGACCCTATGATGGAGGGAAGTTAATTGAAGCTGAAGACAGTTAAGTCTAAAACACTGCCCAGGGGTACTCCTGCAGTGATGCTCTGGGTTGAGATGATTGGCCTTGAACAACGACAATTATCTTCCCTTGTGTATGGTTGCAAAGAAAGTCGAATAGTGGTTTGATAGCTAGAGCAGTTACTCTTAACTCATCTCTCCAATTCTGTTCTTTGTCCATGTCCATGTACAGATTCAAAGGCTGTAATGAGGTCTAGAACTGAACAGTTCTGGTTGAACTCAAAGACCATATTGTTTTTAATTTATTCTTTCATGGGATTTGGTGGCACTGGCAAGGCCAACATTTGTTGTCTATCGCTAATTGCCCTTTAACAGAGTAGCTTGTTAGGCCATTTCAGTTGTCCTGGAATCAAAATTAGGCCAGATCAGGTAAGGGTGGCAGATTTCTTTCTCTAAAGGGCATTAATGAATCAGATGGGCTTTTAAAAACCATCGATAATGGTTTCATGGTCACTATTACTGAGTCTAGAGCCTGCATTTTCAGGTTTGCTGAGGGTTCACCGACTCCAACAGGCCCAATGCCATTCCAACTATTCTGTGTAAAACCAAATAAATTAAATCAAATAAACTTGAGGGACAAAGTAAAATGGACTGCTCTGTAAAAGGATACTGCCTTAAATAAAAACAAATCACAAATGAAACTTAAAACATCAAACAAAAATGTGATGGGCATTGTGGTGGGGAGGCAATGCTTCCAATTATTTTGTATAAAACCAATTAAACTAAATCAAATGAACCCAGGGACAGGGGCAGCCTCTTAAAGGAATACTGTCTTCAACAAAAGAAAGCATACCCAGGATTTGAACCCCAGATCTCTCACATGTTCGTTAATTGAGATACCCTAAGTGAAAATCATACCCCTAGACCAACAAGCCAACAAAATGGATATGTGGTGGTTGAAGAACAAATGTCACCCAGAGCAATTCCCTTGCTGTTGAGCTTGGAATACATACCAAAATCTCTCGAGTGACCTTTGGATTCAGAAGCAAGAATACAACCATAAAACAAAGTTGGTACTTTAGCAGCACTTCGACTGGGACTGGCACACTGGATCCACAGATTGCAAGTCTGATACTCTATCAAAGCACCTGATGCCATTTCACATGCTAACGAGTATTGATTGGCATGGGAGGGAGTGATTGGCCAGGCAGCTCTCCAGTCACTCCAGAAACTGTGCTGCAGTGGGCAGAAGAGGCAGGGAGCACCAGGGACCCGGGTTCAATTCCCAGCTTGGATCACAGTCAGTGTGGAGTCAGCACATTCTCCCATGTCTGCATGAGTTTCCTCCAGGTACTACAGTTTCCTCCCACAATCCAAAAGACGTTAGGTGCATTGGCCATGCTAAATTCTCCCTCAGAGTACCCAAACAGCTGCCAGAGAGGGGGACTAGGAAATTTTCACTATAACCTCATTGCAGTGTTAATGTAATTAATAAATTAATTAAAAACCCCTTCCCATCCAAAATCAAGCTCTGTTTTTCTGTGATCAGTCATCCGCTCGCCCGCCTAAAAATTGAGGTACAAGAGAAAGCTTCCTGTCTGAGGCCCTGCCCACCCCAGCATATAATTGTGACCAGGTTGGGATGGGTGGGATCCTGGAGGGAATCCCATCCATGAAATTTCCCAACATCACTTCCCCTGCCTGCCTCAGAACACACTGAAGGGGAAGGGGTGTAAAATTCTGGCCCAGTTTTTAATTTCAGATTTTATTAACTGAATTTAAATCCCACCAGGTGCTGTAGTGGGATTTGAATTCATGACCCAGTGCATTATCCTGGGTTCCTACATTACCACTCTAGTGATATTACCACTATGCAACCATCGGCCACAAATATATATCTATTTCCTTCATTGGTTTCAGCTTGGTTCTTTTACTTTAACAATCTGACAGTTTCACGATGACGTACTGATATCTGCACTTCTTTATTTGCACTTTGAGTTTACGGTGCTATTCTTAGCACCGTAGTAGTTTGCTTTGTAACGGAAAGTTACTGCTTCATTTTGACACATTTGTCAATAAAACTTCCTGAAACTAAAGCCACAAGCTGTTAACCTGAAGCAAAAGCAGATTGCCAGACTCACATTATAGCTATTGTACGAGGATCACCAAAACATAAGATAAAGCACAAAAATCCTTGAAGCTTGAATAAGGTCTGAGCTTCTCTTACAATAATCCCAAATGCTACCACATTTTAGCAGAACTAATATTATTTGAACTACAGCTAGTTGGTTCCAGTCTGTGAACAAAATTCACCTCACAGGAACATAGGAACATGGGAGCAAGAGTAAGCCATTCAACCTGCTCCACCATTCCATTAGACCATGGCTGATCATCTACCTCAATGTCAGTTCCCCATGTTATCCAATGATCCTTAATGTCATTAGCATCCCAGAAATCTATTGAACAAGCTCAATGATTGAGCTTCCACAGCCCTCTGGGGTAGAGGATTTCAAAGAATCAAAACGCTCTGAATGAAAAAATTCCTCCCCTGCTCAGTCTTAAATGGCTTGCCCCTTTGCGACTGTGTCCCCTGTTCTAGATTTATCATCAAGGGGAAATATCCTACTGTCACACCCCGTACAAATTTTGCAAGGTTCAATGAGATTGCATCTCGTTCTTCAAAGCTCTAGAGAATACAGACCCAGTTTTTTTCATCTCTCCTCTTAAGATAGTCCTGTATACTTTTTCTTCCTGTGACTTCCAATGGTACAAGAGTCACCAAATCCCCATTTAACTCATAAGTTTCACCAAAGCTGAATTAGACTGGCCATATCAGCATGGGTGTGAGAGCAGGGCAGAAGCTGGATACTCAATAATGAGTGGTTCCTTGACAGCTCTCCACCACTTACAAGATTCACATCACGAGTATGATGGAATACTGTATACTGATCTGGCTGTTTTTTGCTGCAATAATGCCATTAACATTCAAGATGCTTACTGCTATCCAGATGGAACAGTTTACTTGATTGGTGTTTCTGTCTTTAAAATCAATATCGACACTCTGCATCAACACCATACTTGTGGCCACAGTATGGGCTGAAGCAACTCACCAACGATAACCTGAGAGCATTTTCATTCCCTGAAATTTGTGCCAGTGCGAATTATAATAGCAGGATAACATGGAGACATCCATCCTCCAAATTCCCCTCCAAGTCACACCCCATTCTGACTGGAATAGCAATAGCAACTTAGAGGACGGAAACCACAAGCAAAAACCATAGGCAAATAAAGAGTGTGATTGCCAAAGAAGGGGATCTGAAGTGCTGAATTACTGTTGCAATAGGAAATGTCATAGTTAAGAAATAGGTAGGATTTTCGTAATAATCTGGAATCCAAAATTATCCATGGTCTCGCAGATGTTAGAGTGGGGAGCATGTAGATGCTAAAGATCTGGGCGGGGCATAATCAAAAGTCATGATCAACAACATAATGGGGGGTGGGGGGGTGGAAATGCAATGGACTGTGCACCAGTTATAACAGCTTATTCTATGTTTCACCCAATGTAAATAGATATGTCTTGTTAGCCTGCTCAATTTGTATCTTCTAAAATAGTTTGCACACAGTGACTTCATGCACACTATTACGTCTCAGTACCACTGATTGCCCGAACTTAAATGGGAAGGTGTAGACCGAGTGCTCACATGATGCTGTGATAACGCAGCGACTTAAGGGGGTCATGTGTCAGGAGTGTGGGAGTTCTCCCTGGAGCATGGGCAGAGTTATAGCATGTAAGAGCTGTTCAACAGAGTACTTATTAAACTTTGCTGATATAAGCGCTTGGTTGTCATTTACTGAACCCAATACTCCTACACATCGTATACATGGAAGTCTGGGGTTTTGCGGCGGGAAGGGGAGGGGAGGCCTAGGGATGGGGAGAGGAGGATGGGGTTTGTGATTTGAAGGACAAGTGGAGAAGAAGAACCAGGAGAACCCAAACCTTGGGGGTGGTGGATCCAATCACAAAGGGAGGTGCCCTGCCACCTCCCCCATTTGAGACACGAGTATGTTTCCTTGCCGGGTTTCCCCCATCCCATACCTGAACCTCTCCCACCAGGCTCAAAATTGAGGCCCAGTCAGGAAGTGGCTCTTAATTGGCCATTAAGTAACCACTTAAGCACCTTAACTAGGGCAAGGGCTGCCGAACCCAATAGACTTTGCCCACCCTCCATAAGATTACAGACTAGTTGGCAGTGAGTGGGTAGGTGGTGGGCAGGCCATGCAGGGAATCTGAAAGATCCCTCCGCCTGCAAACCCACTGACAGTGGCCCATTAAATTCTGTCCACGGTAACTCATTTTGACCGAGCATGGATAGGTTTCACCTAAACAAACATGGAACCAATGTCTTGCTGAGAGACTCGCTTGTGCTCTGGGGAAGAGCTTAAGTTAACATTGAAGGGGGATGAAGAAAAAACAGTAAGAAGAAAGATCTAGAGACAGTCCAACAAAAGAATTACGTATTGATGTAGGTTAATTTTAACTATCCCAAAAGAGATTGGGTTCAGAGTAATAGCCTAGACATTCCAATTTTGTGATTGTGATAAATCTTTAGCATTGCAAGAACTGTAATAGCGCCCCAGATATTTGCAGCTGCACAGCATTATAAATAGGTCAGTACCATCCCACAATTGTGATTTTCCTTATTCATCCTCAGGATATGGGCATTGTTGTTAACTTGGCATTTATCACTCATCCTTAAAAAGGGTGGTGGAGGACTTTCTTGGACTGCTGCAGTTCTTCTTTCGAGCAATTTTTTTTTTGTTTATATCCAATTCAATCCAATCAAAGCCCAATTCAAAGTCTCAGAGGTGAGGCATTCCAGATCCAAGCTGAAAAGACAGAGTCACCACTTCCTGTCTTGGGCTTGATCTACATGATCCAAGCTGATTGGAGCAGGCATTGCACCTCCTCCAAAGCTTGATCTCATTTGCATCCTAGCCAAAAAGCCTAGTTGCCACTTTAAAAAATTGTTTCAAATGAAGCCTCAGTGTAATTGAGCAATTTTCTTTTTGTTTATATATCCAATTCAATCCAATCAAAGTCCAATTCAAAGTCTCAGTAAGTGAGGCATTCCAGATCCAAGCTGACAAGACAGACTCACCACTTCCTGTCTTTGGCTTGATCTACATGATCCAAGCTTAATTTCTTTTATACTTTTCCAATTCAATCAAATCAAGTCCAATTCAGAGTCTCAACAAGTTGAGACATTTCCGATCCAGGCTGACAAGACAGGGCATGCAATCCTCTACCCTGTCTTGGGCCTGATCAACATGAGCCAAGCTGATTGGAGTAGGCAGACATCTCCGCCCCCAAGGCTTGATCTCATTTGCATCTTAGCCAAAAGGCCAAGATGCCGCTTTTAAAAATTGCTTCATATGAAAATGAAGCTTAAATGCAACCCAATGGTCATGACCAAGTGCAGCATTGGCAGACTACACTTGATCTTAGCCAAAAGGCTACATGATCCAAGCTGATTTTTTTTTAATACTGTTCCAATTCAATCAAATCAAGTCCAATTCAGAGTCTCAACAAGTTGAAACATTTCCGATCCAGGCTGACAAGACAGGGCCTTCACACCTGTCTTGGGCCTGATCTACATGAGCCCAGCTGATTGGAGGAGGGGCAGGGTTCCTCCTCCAAGGCTGGATCTCATTTGCATCTTAGCCAAAAGGCCAAGATGCCGCTTTTAAAAATTGCTTCATATGAACATGAAGCTTAAGTGTAACCCAAAGGCCTCAACCAAGTGCAGCATCCTCTTCATACTACACCTGATCTTAGCCAAAAGGCCGAGGTGATCCAAGCTGATTTTTAAAAAATACTTTTCCAATTCAATCAAATCAAATCCAATTCAGAGTCTCAACAAGTTGAGACATTTCAGATCCAGGCTGACAAGACAGGGCGAGCGACCAAACCACCCTGTCCTGGGCCTGATCTACATGAGCCAAGCTGATTGGAGAAGGGGGAAGGTTCCTCCTCCAAGACTTGAGCTCATTTGCATCTTAGCCAAAAGGCCGAGATGCCGCTTTTAAAAATTGCTTCATATGAAACCTCAGCGTAACCTAATGACCTCGACCAAGCACAGCCGACCATACACTTGATCTTAGCCAAAAGGTGATCCAAGCTGATACAACTAAATAACTTGTTGGACCACTTCAGATAAGAGCTCAAAGTCAACATCTCAGTTACGAGTTAAGAGACTGAAATGACATTTAGGTCAGACTGGACACAGTCTGTATGCCAGGTTTCTTTCTTCATAATGAACAAATAGGTTTCTGCAACAATCTGACAGTTTCACGATGACATGTATTTTATTTCCAAACATTATAAACTGGATTTAAATATGAAAACCATCATGGTGTGATTTGAAGTTATTCACGCTGAATGATAGGCCAGATCACCGAATTGCTAGTCAAGTTACACATAGGGCAGTACGGTGGCACAGTGGTTAGCACTGCTGCCTCACAGTCCTAGGGACCTGGGTTCGATTCCTGGCTTGGGTCACTGTCTGTGTGGAGTTTGCACGTTCTCCCTGTGTCAGGGTACTCAAGATTCCTCTGGATACTCCAGTTTCCTCCTAAAGACGTGCTGGTTGGATGCATTGGCCATGCTAAATTCTCCCTCAGTGTACCCAAACAGGTGCTGGACGGTGGCGACTAGGGGATTTTCACAGAGACTTCATTGCAGTGTTAATGTAAGCTTACTTGTGACATTAATAAATAAACTTTTAAACACCAACACACTTTACTGAATCTCCAATGGATAAAAAGGTGAACAGACTTCCTTTGGCATCTCATATGCTTTACTTTTAAACTTTATGCGTTGATTGCTTAGCAACGAGCATTAAACCAAAGTCCCATGCACCCTATCACATGGACGTAATAGATCCCATCGATGATTCAAAGAAAGCCGGGGATTTTTCCTGGTGTACTTGCCAAATTTTAGCCTTCAACCAACACCAGTAATAAGTTGATTATTTGGCCATCTGTCTCGCTGCTGTTTGTAAAACCATGCTGTGTACAAAATGATTGCTATACTTGTCTAATTTACAACAGAGATTAAGGGTCACAGCTTCAAAATAAAAAGTCTCCTGTTTGAAATGAGGAGGCATTTCTTCTTTCAGAGGGTCATTAATCTTTGGAATTCTCTACCCCACAGTGCAGTGGGGAGGCTTGGTTATTGAATAGACTTCAGGCTGAGTTACACAGATTTTTGATCGACAAGTGAGGCAATGGTTATTGGGACAGACAAGAAAATTGAGTTCTTTTCTCCCTTTTAAAAAAAATTTATTCCATCCAAAAAAACAAACTCAAATTATATCCAATTCATGGTTCCCACTTGTGAGATAAAAAAGATCCAAGCTGATAAGATGAGACATTGCACCCCATTTGGGTCTTTATCAAACAAGATCCAAGTTGACAGGATGAGGCTTTGGGCTTGATCTAATGCTTCATCTTAGCCAAACGACTGAGATGGCTTTGAAAAAAATTGCATCAAGTAAGGCCTCAGTTTCACCACAATGGCTACCCTGATCCTTTACTCTACCCTAGCCTGGAGAAACCACATCACAGGCCTCAGCACACCCCAAGTGCAATGGGCTAACCTTGAACCTGTATGATCATGGTTTCACCCCTGCCAGGTTATGGCCACAATCAAATCAACCCTGATCTTATCGAATGGTGGAACAAGTTTGAGGGGTAAATTGCTAGCATCTGCTCCTATTTCTTATGTTCCTAGGTTCTAATTACTCTTCAGAAGTAGTTAATTAGTTGGAAAGTACTTTGGATCATTCTTAAATATAGTCTAATTCTTGTGGATAGGCTGTTACTTTTTAAGCGCAGAGACAGTCCCTTGAGTGTTACCTGGGTGAATCACTCACTGACTTCCCACTAAAGACAACCATTATAATTCTTTCAAAAGCAGTCTCTGATTACCAGTGTTTTAATCATAGAGGCTCCAGTTAACTCTGCCCTTTTCTGAAAATACCTTTGGAGTCATTCAAAGTTGCTAGCCTAGACTGGGGCCCATCTTTTTATTTATGACTAGAAGGTTACGAATACTCCTATACATGGCCTGACAGCTGCACCTCTCACAAATAATATTCAACATATCAATATTAAATGACAACAGTCTTTCACAATGGCAAACAAAAAATGCAACAGATCTGACAATTGACATCTTGAATGTACTTTTATCAATGCACATACAAAAATGCTTCAGTCAGCTCATCTGAAACCTAAATGATTTGTTTTCCTTCGAGATATGCTTTCTGGGACTCTATTTTAAGTCATTATATGCTAGTTCTAGCAATGCAAAATATATGTTTAAAAAAACAACAAAACTAGAATGTTATATTTTTGATTTGGAGGTATTACAAAAATGGAGCCATGAAATTAAAACACAAAGAACGGGTAGAAAAAAAGTGAAAATAAAAGTGATGGACTCAGGTCAGGAGCAGTATGTAAATGATACATGCAAATGGGCGTACGAGGAACTCAAATACAGAGGTCTGATTACATGGCCATTATTAGAAGATACATATCCAAATAGTAAACAGAGAACAGAGAGGGGACAATAAGAGGGAGTCCAGGGTTAAGGTCAGAGGTCCTTTGGTGGGACATGGGAAGGGTGGAATCAACATGGAGCATCACAATACTGTCTAAGTTCAGAGACAGGTATGGGCAGACAAGAAGTCTAGAAGCTTATCGAGGGATAGATTATTGGACAATGCATAAATGCAGGTATTTCCATCAGAATGAAGATCCAGGAGGTATGCTGAAAGTTCACCTTTAAACCAGCACTGATATAGGCTCCATGTGATCCACTCCTCCTAGTTCTATCCCTGTAGACTCTGCCAGCGGATCAGCTATCCATGCCCTTTACTTCATCTCCCTCCAGAATGTATGCTCATTATTGAACAAGGCCTTTGCCGCCCATGAGCTCAATGGATGATTGAATCAACATTATGGCCTAGATGGAAACCACCCAAAATGAAGCCTTCCTCCTAACCATCCCTTCCACATCTTTCTCCGTCATGGTGGCAGTATGTCTCTTATCACCAAGTAACACCTTGGTCTATCCTCTTACTCCTTTGGCACCTACTCATCCTTTGAGAATGTCACCTTTATGCAGCCGTCATTCATTGCCCCTCACCAACGTTCCATCAGAAATTCACTGCTTTTCTCCCTCAGCTTTAAGGTTTTTCTTGCTTTCTACAGCAGCAATAATGCATTAAAAAGTTGAAGAACACGTCAGCTCACTGATTCTGTGTCGATTATTATCTGTGTAGCCTGCACCAATACACACTGTGGAAGAACAGGGTATCACTGACAGTAACTTTAAGATTTTCTCTTGTGCGGACACCAGAAATTTCTGTCGGTTTTGCGCAGTAACGATAGGGTACGCTGATAGCTTTCACATCATTACAACTGCAAATTCTGGGCCATCTCAGTATTGATATTTTATTGGAGGAATGCAGTGAATTTAAGAAAGAGTTGCAGGGTCATAAATCACAGATATTTTCTCACTCTTGTTTGCTTTCGTTCTTAGTTCTGGCACCTTGTGTGTGATGCTAACTGTTAGTGACAGCTATTTGGAAAGAAGCCAAAACCAGTGCTGTTGTTCTGGAGTGATCCATGGCTACTCAGCATTTTTTTAATGCCAGAATATTCCATGCACATAAATACACATTACAATTATATCTTACTGCATACAAATTATGCCTGTCTTACATAATTCTGCATGTTTTTGTACTGGCAGCTGTTGCCTTTAAAAGTAAAGGTTCCTCTTCCATGGCAAAATTCATGTTCTCAGTTTGTTAGCCGACTGCTGTCACCACCATATCTGATTTAATTTTCCACTGACAACAGAAGATAAACAAATAATAGAATATGGACTCGATTTGTTTAGTGAGTAGGATCCTCTTAACCCATTATTTACCATCACAAGTTAATATCAGAGTTGTGTTTCTGACCATTCATTGCACCTTTGGCTTGGAATAGGACAGCGTTGTCCAACTCTTAATCATCCAACACTGTGTCACCCTTTCCTATGTTCAACTTTGTATTTATAAAAGCTTGTTTATCAATCCAAAGGCAAATCACCACTGTGTTAGCAAAGTGGAAATGAAGACATTCCTACTTCTTGCTGTGCATTTGCTTAATTTGCACACACAGAACTGGCTGGCTTGTTTCATTGTTGTTGGCACGTTGCATGATCAAGTTGTCCTCAACTCCACCTTAAAAATAAATGCAGCATTGTTGCTCAGACTGTGTGGTGAAATAAGTGCACAATAAGCTGTTTGACTCTGTGGTGGAAGAAGTGAGCCAAGTTCTTTCACTGCCTGAAGCTAAACATTATGTAATGAGGCCTTCAGTAGATGAATACAAATGCTAAGGGAGAATGTTAAGATTAGAATGTTCTTAATGCCTAATTCGATTAATGGAAGACATTTGGAAATGAACATTTTTTTCTGATGCCCTGGTCAAATATAAAAATCAATTTCTGTTGGAAAGAATGGGGAAGTTTATTCCTACAACTATGGGTAAAATGTTATGGGCCTCCCAGTAGTATGCTGGCAGGCACGGGTATGCTATTTTACCAGCAGTGGGAAAGGCATCAGACAACTCACCCACCTTTAAGCCAATTGAAACCCTTAAATTACCAATTATTAGGCACTTAAGAGCCTCATCCCACCGTAAGTATGGAGAGGAGGTGACCATGCTGTATGCCAAGGTCACCAGGTTATATTTGGCAGCCTATTGTGGACTGAGGGGTGGAGTGGTGGTAGAGTGGGGGTGGGTTCCCTGCTGTTCAGGCAATCTGTTCTGAATATTGGTCCTTCCCCACTGTACTCTTGACCCCCCCTCCCCCCCATCGCCACACCGCATGGTCTATTCCCACTGCCCTCCCCCGATATAGTCTTCCAACCTCCTCGCAGGGACCTTCCCAATTGGAACTTGCAGAAGATCCCAACTTATCTTCTCATCTGGATCCATGGCGCCTCAGCATTAGGAACTGCCTGCAGTCCCAGCGTGGGCACTGCTCCCTGTGATGCTGCTGGGATCAGAAGGTTGGCCTAACAGCCATTAAATCGCAGCAGGCCAACCCAGCAACCAGAGACTGGTTTGACTCTTCAACTGAGGGCTGGGCCACGGCATTTGCATAACATTCCAGCCAATGCTTTCTATGTTGCACAGACCAATCCTTCACAAACAGAAGGCAACATGTTACTCAATAGCAGTAATTACTATAGTCAATGCAAAGGATCTCACTGAGACTTTTAGACCATGTTACAATCATTACAAATGACAATTGAGCGCTGCTCTGAAGAGTAAACATTCAACATTAGCATTTCAACTTTTTCAGATCCAGCTTTTCATTTAAATGTGTATGGAGAAGGTTGATAGAGCAGCTGATCTTTTCCTTTCTGCCATTGTCATATGCACGTATTCCAAAAGGAATTCAAACCAATTCTGGATCCTTCTGATTTTGAAAACCACTATCCCTTTTCTAACCTCCTTTTCCTCTCCAAATTCTTGGAACATGCTGTTGTCTCTCAAATTTATTCCCATCTTTCCTGCAGCATTGTGTTTGATCAGGCTTCTGCCTCTGCCATAGCACTGAAACAGCTCTTATCAAAGCTACAGATGACCTTCTGTGTGGCTGTGACAAAGGTAAAATTTCCCTCCTTGTTCTTCTTGCCTTTGACATGGTTGATCCATCCATCTCCTCCAATGTCTCTCGATTGTTGTCTAGCACGTGCATGATTTCATTCTTCTCTACCTAATCATAACCAAAGTACCATTTGCAATGGTTTCTTTTCCTGTTTCTGTAACATTATCTCAGGTGCTTCCCCCCTTGATAATTCCTTGGCTCCCTGCTATTGCTCATCTACATGTTGCCCCTAGGCATCATCATCCGAAGATGGTGTTAGTTTTTACATGTACCTTAACAAGGCCCAGCTCTGTCTCTCCGCCATTTCCTTCAACTCTTCCACTGTTGCTAAGTCATCAGACAGCTTATCCAACATCCAGTACCAATGAGAGAAATATCCTCCGATTCAATATTTGTAAGACTGAAGTCATTATTTTTGGCCCCTACTCCAAACTCCTTTCCGTAACTACCAACTCTGGCCATTTCTTTGACAATAGTCTGAGGTTGAGCCAGTCAGTTCACAATCTTGGTGTCACATTTTGTCCTCATATTCATGCCACCTCCATAACGTTGCTTTCCTTTGCCTCATCTTAGCTCATCTACTGCTGAAACCCTCATCGATGCCTTCATCATTCTCAAATCAAGTATTCCAACATATATCTGGCTGATCTCCCATATTCTGCCCTCATACGCCTGAGATTATCCAAACCTTGGCTGCCTGTGTTTTAATGCACTGCAAGTCCTGTTTCCCTAGACTTCAGCTGGAATATTGTGTACAGATTTGGGCACCACACTATCGGAAGGATGTGATCGCATTGGAGAGAGTGCAGATGTGGTTTACAAGAATGGATGAGAAACTTCAGTTATGAAGATAGATTGGAGAAGTTGGGACTGTTCTCCTTGGCTAAGAGAATATTTGATAGAGGTGTTAGTAAAGCTATGTCATCTAGACTCAAAGCGATGTCTCTGTTCTCTCTCCACAGATGCTGTCAGACCTGCTGAGTTTTTCCAGCATTTTCTGTTTCTGATTAGTTGGAGAGGGTGGTCGGGTGACCAACAGATGGTAGTTGGTAAGGGTAGTTGGTGGAGTGGGGGCGCTGTGGAGGAGGAGAGTCAAAAGGTAGTCAGGAGAACATGTGGGGTGGTCAAGGAGGGCCAGTACTATATTAACCCAGGAGTTAGGTTCCTAGTGCAGGATAATCGCGCAACAAAAGTTGAACATCCCGGGCAATCCCAATGTGTTGACATGGGGGCTGGTGAGGGTGGGGGGGGGTGATATGGGCCAATAACTCTTATGTGGCATGGTGTCACATTTTGTTTTATAATGCTCCTGTCATACACCTCGGTACTTTTCATAACATTAAAGGTGCTATATAAAATTATGGGAGTAGAATTTTCCAGCTGCACTCACCCCAAGACCAGACATTCCCGCCCAAGGTCAAAGGGCCTATGCATGGTCTGCCCCACCTGCTACGATTCCCATGGTGGGCGGGGCAGGAAAATTCTGCTCATGTTGTCATTGTTGCAGCAAGTTCAGAGCACCAATTAGTAACTGGAAAAGAATATGCTGAAAAAGTATTTCTTTTTTTAGACAGTCTACCAGCCTGTCTTCTCAACATAACCTTCAATCTTCTCTCTCCACTTTTTTGATTGAGTCATGAAAATATTTTCATGCTTGCTTTAATTGCTTTCCATTAATAAATTCCAGATAATCTCTGTGGTCTGAGTGGAATTGGAAGCAATATAAAGTAAAACTTCTGTTTCATGTGAAAATAATTGGATTTCTCACAGAATAAGTCTCCTCAATGTTCCTGATGTTGCTGAGCTGTTGACCGCCCCAGCTGAAGTATAGGTCTAGTAACTGCCTGATGACATGCCTAAAATGGGTGCCAAAGCATATGGAATGACAGGCAGCAAGAATGTGTGTACATTCCACCTCTGAAGTACATTCCACCTCTGAAGTAGATTGGTGAAGGCAGAAAAAGTAGTGTCTGGGCTTCACTGGATTTTAGTAAACTCACATTTGCAAATTGGACATCTCACCCCTGTCGGAAGACCCTTCTAAAAAGTTTAGCCGCCCTGATTACAGCTGGCATTAGATCAGCAGTTTTCAGGAAAATGTGGTCCAAATGCTGCTTTAACCAGATGTCCCTGACTGCCCCATATCACCTCTCTTCTGATTGTTTCTCAGTTTGTCCAATCTTTTACCCGATCATCTAATACATACCTGAGGCCTGCTGCTTTCAACACTGTGATCTTAATATAAAGACATCAATCACTCAAGGGATTCGTTAAACACATTGTGGGTTCATTTATTAAGACTAGACAGATGGGAACATACTTATAAACGTTCAAATCTTGAACACATAAGCAGCAGAGCTATGTGCTATGTGCTCTGCTTAAAAGCAAAAGTGAAATTAAACCTGGATTACATGACATGCTTGTTTCTACTGATGTGATGCTGCAATCCTTTAAAGGCGTATTACAACATCCCCTTTTCTTTTTAAAGAAATTGTCCCTCCTTCCAAAGAAGTATAACTATTTACAATACATGTTCATGTTTGGTTACCATTGCATAAGTATAGAACTGATGAATCCGTGAGTTTTACAGGTAATCTGCTGGGATGTCCAGATCTTGTAATAGTTACCTTGTCTGGGGGTTTCTTCAACTGCTCACAGTGATCTATGAATTGTCATCCTTGGATGCTGTTCCTGGTTGCATTTGCGACCTAGTCTGAGATGCAATATGTATGGTGGTTGAGGAGCTGGAATGGGTCTGAGTTGTCCTTGGGTGTAATGACTTCCTACGTTCCGAACAAATCCTTGTCACCTTGACTGCTGCAACATATCTTTGCTGGGACCCTGGATGTTAACGTGTTATTCCCACTGCACTATATTGTTCTCGCTGAACCTGCCTCAGAAGGTGGGACAAGCAGAGTGTGGTTTCATTTCCAGGTAAGTAGACCATAAGACCATAAGACATAGGAGCAGAATTCGGCCACTCGGCCTGTCGAGTCTGCTCCACCACTCAATCATGGCTGATATTTTTTTCATCCCCATTCTCCTGCCAATCCCCATAACCCCTGATCCCCTTATTAATCAACAACCTATCTAAATAGGAGCAGAGTGACAATTGAACTCTGATTGCCATTCCCAGGAAATTAGGGGCTGATGTGTGCATAATACACTTTGTGATCTCAGTGTAAGGAATTTCCTGTGTATAATTAGAAAATAACTGGTGGTCTAACAATATTGAAAGATTCGAGTGTGGCAACTTTTCCAATTTTAAACTGAATCTTGGAGTCTTAGCTTCTTGTAACATTGTTAAATGTCATCGGCAAGGAATTTGTTGTTTGTTTTGTATCTTCACACACACTATGTTCCCTTTGGGAAATAGTGGGGAAATGTTGGAAGGATTAGCAGGCTAATTATTTGCCTGTTTGAACTGCATCATGAATGCTACTTCTACAGCTAACAAGCCCTGGAAGAGGCCTTGAAGCAGGAGCTTCCGATACAGGCAGCAGGGAAGCTATCTCCTGAGCCACAAGATTGCCACCTACACAAAAATGAACTGTAAGGTTCAGTGAAAGCTTGGCCTGGATAAGGAGTACTTTGGAACAGACATTGGACGAGATCTTAAAGCCAACCACAAAGTGCATGGTAATGCCAGCTGCTGTTTTGTTGTGACATTCCTTCTCTTCCTAGTCCTAGATTCTGTAAGATGTGAACATAGCTGAAGATGCAGTCTTGAGTGGTACCCTGCTATCCTTTCGGAAGGGTGCCCTGAAGTTTCAGATAAGGCAACCCTCCTCACCTCAGGTAGCTGCAAGTTCTTTTAGCTCTACCTCACATAGCAAAACAATGTACTTCAGGTGCTACAATCACTCTGGTGGAGCTTTGCAATATGCCCCTGCAAGGGTATCAAAAATCATAGCACAACCTTGCGCAGCAGAGGGGCCTAGAAACTGATGACAATGACCGAATGAGCAGAGCTCCAATCTCTGAGAAGGAGGAGGAAGCCCTGTCCATTCTAATGACTCTCAAGCAGAGGAGGATGAGATTGTCACCAATGTCAGAGCAGCTGGGAGGCATGGTCTTGTAGCTGGAACTGACTCTGTCGGATCAGACCATCGTCAGACTTATCCTTGTGCAAACTCGATTCACAGAAGGTCTTCCAATCTTACAATTGCCATCAGCCAGTTCCTGATGAGCAACTTGCAAGTAAAGAATCTTTGACATTGACTCCACAATTACTCAGGGACATGCCCATTCCCCACAAGAGTAAGAGAATCAACATGAATGAGTTTGACTCAGTTACATTGAAAGGGCTGAAACCCTCAGCATTATGACCATGGGTGTCAACATATTACAAACAAAAATGGTGAGAAGTCCTTTCACAGCTTGAACCCCTCACATAAACACCAGTGCCTGTAATGAAGCCTCAGACATGCCACCTTGTTCATAATCTAACCATGCCTCAAAACTGAGTGTGACATGACTTAAAACTTTACACCCTCTCCACGTAGCTAGGACTGTATGTGCTAATCAACAAGCAGATAATGCATATTACACAGGATGAGCACACAACTGTGCAACAACAGCTCATTGAAAAACATGCACACCATCCATTCCGGCTTATGGTCCAGTTTCCGAGGTGGGCATCGCATGCAACATTCCAGGCTTCTATAACCTCAGCTTCCCTCACAAAACACATCCTCTGCCACCTGAAATACAAATGCTTCCAAAGTAGTTGGGGACAACAGATGAGTATTATTCCCTGCAGCATATGTGGCACGTTGAGCTGCAGTGCTTACAGCTGGGCCCATCCATGACAATGCCATGTGGGTGAGGGCTTTGCACCCAATACACAATCCTGAGAAACACCTGCTGCCCAACACCCATTGGTAGAGTCTGATCATTGAGCGTCTCTTAAAGCCCCCTTTGGATGGACAATGAAAGATGGGAGGAGCAGCTCAATATTCATATCTTTGAACATTGGAAGCTTATGTAATAGACACCCTTGCTCCTGTAGACTTCACCTCAAAATGGAATTCAATATGCTGCCATCGTTATCACTAGCAAGAATGCCTTACATAATGTTACCATTCTTTTGGAACCTTGTGCAAAAAACATAAATCTACAAGTGTATGTAAATATATTCAAGAAGTGTTCAAATGTGATATGTAAATATGGAAAGTGTAATCAAGGTGAACCCAATAGCTGACATGGTGACCTGCGCTCATGCACACCCCTATGAAGTGCTCCCCATCACTCTGTTGCCTTGGAGGAGGTTGAGGCATGCTGCTCACTTGTGAGTTATATGGCAATGAGCAACATGGGGGGCTGGTCTCATTGTGCAGGAACCCTTTGGGGACCTAATTCTGACTGCAACCTCTGCATCATTGCATGGGCAGCCATGGTCACTGGGACATATGGAGCAGTCAAGTGGAGTTGCTGGGGGATTGGAGGAAGATGAGCGGAATCAGAATTCCTGATACCTTCACCCTCCTCAGTGACCTGCACAACTCTGAATTGGGTTTCAGGTGGGGTTGATGCGGCTGGTTGCTAGTGCACAGAACTCCAACAACCACTGTACCAACAGTGCGACCATCCTGTTGACTGTAGGCAGCTCCTCATGTATTCCATGGATGATCCAGGTTACTGAAGGAGGCTTGCACCCTTTCCTGTCCGAGATGTTGCTCTTCCAGCCACTCTGAATGTTGCTGCATGTGTCTCTCCACGAGACTGGCCAATCCCTGATGTAAGAAGTGTAGAAACTTGATGTCTGTGTCGATATGCGCGATCTTCTTGGAGATCCTCTCCACTTGGAGCCGGCAGTTTGCGGTGTCGATGGTAGTCATGATGTGGACAGAGTTCATGCGCTTGGGACCAAGTGGAGCTCATGATCATGATGGACACCTCCATTCACAGTCCTAGAGCTCACATTGCCTCAGAGAACTTCGCAAAATGTCCATGCATCTGCTGCTGATTGTCCAAATATCGTTCTCCAAAAGGTGACTCCCGAGCCTCTGCATTCCTGCCCAATGGATCATTCCTGTGACTTTCCTTCCTCCTCTGGCGGGATTGTGCATTGATGTCTGACTCTGGCACCTCCTCCTGCACTCTCGGAGGGCAACTTCACCCTGTGACAGCAACGCTGTATACACACACTGGGGAGTTGGAGGAAGTTGAGGGTAATCAGAATTCCTGATACCTTCACCCTCCTCAGTGACCTGCACAACTCTGAATTGGGTTTCAGGTGGGGTTGATGGGGCTGGTTGCTAGTGCACAGAAGTCTTTAACTCCAACAACCACTGTACCAACAGTGCGACCATCCTGTTGACTGAAGGCAGCTCCTCATGAAATGCTGCTACCTGAATTGATGGGGTGTGGGCTAGTCAGATATTTTCTGCCTCCCCAAAATAGAGGACATAGTGGCATAGTGATAATGTAATTGGGCAAGTAATTCAGAGACCGAGACCAGTGGTCTGGAGGTATGGTTTCAAATCCCACCACGGTAGCTGGTGGATTTTAAGTTCAATTGACTAAAAATCTGGAATTGGAAACTGTCCCAGTAATGGTGAGACTTACTGTTGATTATGGTGAAAATGCATCTGGTTCATTAATTCAGGGGAGGAAATCTGCCATTCTCACCCGGTCCAGTCTATGCATGATTCCAAAACCACAGCGATGTGGTTAACTTTGCCCTCTGCAATGGTGTGGCAAGCCACTCAGTTCAGGGAATCAGGGATAGGCAACAAATGCTGGCCTTGCCAGCGACATCCACATCCCATGAAAGAATAATAAAAAAAATTGTTCAAACATAGTCATGAAATTTGATAATTCTCGAAAATATGCATGAGTTCAAAATGCGTGATGTTTTCTGTTGTCCCCGATGCAGGCAACACAAAAACCTTATGCTGCCTGTGCGTTTAAATGATTGTTGGATGCAACCAGTGCTAAGCGTGCTGTGAAATGGCTGTATGCCTGTGCAAGGGACACAAATTGTAAGCATCTGGTGTGAAATTCAGCTAGGCTGTACTACTTTCAATAGTGCTGCTGGGGGTGAACACATGTTTAGCTGTACTTGTGGAAGAGATGTTCCGACTGATATTGCAAATTGCCTTCCCCACTTTGTCCCCCCTGCATGCATGCTCACCACCTCACCAAAACGGCATTCAGTGTGGCTAGCACCAGATGTGTACCATGCTTCGCAGAATGCATTTTGCAGATACCCGTAATGCCAAAAAAACCATGAAACTGAATTTTGTGGCCTTCAGCTCCATAACATACACCTCGCAAGTCTTTAAACTCAGTACAAATCTATTCGAATTTAACAAATGGGCACTTCCTCACCATTAGCAACCCAATGCTAAATTTCCTTTCCTGTGTCTGCATGCTGGAACAAACTTTTTCCACCTAAGGATGTTCATCATCTTTTATAATTACTTTGATCTTGACAAAAGTCCAGCACTTGGGGGAGGGGGGGGGGGGGAGTGGCAGGGTTGCAATTTGCACTAATCTGTTACAATTACAATTTCCAATCTCCATCTATTGGTTCTGTTTATCAGTGGAAGACAGATACCTCTTGCAACATTTGCAACACCCAGTTCCTTTGTCTCACCATTGGTAAGATTTAAGCTGTCTAAGCCTTAACCCTACCAAACCTCTCTGCTTCTTTTAAGATGCTCCTTAAAACCTACCTCTTTGACCAAGTTCTTATTCTAATGGCTCCTATTTTGGTTAACAATCATTTTTACCTGATTACGGTCATGTGAAGCATCTTGGAACTTTTCACTATGTTAAGGAGCACCACATTAATGCAAGATCTTGTTTTGATTCCCAAAATTGATCCGCGGGGCATTCCACTAAGTTTTTACTTCCATCTCATTCACTTAATATCATAGAATCATAGAATCCCACAGTGCAGAAGTAAGCCAGTCGGCCCATCGAGACTACACCAACTCTCTGACAGTCAACCACCCCCCCCCCCCCCCCCCACCCCCAACCTACCCCCTTATTCCCATGCATTTTTACCTTGCTAATTCCCCTAACCTACACATCTTGGCAACTAAGGGGCAATTTAGCATGGCCAATCTACCTAGCCTGCAGACCTTTGGACTGTGGGAGGAAACCAGAGCACCTGGAGGAAACCCACACAGACATGGGGAGAACATGCAAACTCCACACAGTCACCCAAGGCGGCACGGTAGCACAGTGGTTAGCACTGCTGCTTCACAGCTCCAGGATCCTGGGTTCGATTCCCGGCTCGGGTCACTGTCTGTGTGGAGTTTGCACATTCTCCTCGTGTCTGCGTGGGTTTCCTCCAGGTGCTCCGGTTTCCTCCCACAGTCCAAAGATGTGCGGGTTAGGTTGATTGGCCAGGTTAAAAATTGCCCCTTAGAGTCCTGAGATGTGTAGGTTAGAGGGATTAGCGGGTAAATATGTGGGGGTAGGGCCTGGGTGGGGTTGTGGTCGGTGCAGACTTGATGGGCCGAATGGCCTCCTTCTGCACTGTAGGGTTTCTATGAAGGCTAGAATCGAACCCTGTTCCCTGACACTATGAGACAGCAGTGCTAACCACTGTATCACTGTGCCGCCCTATATGTAATATGTATTACATTTTTTTCTTCCTTCATTTCTTCAGCTTTGCTAGGTTTTATCTTTGACTCTCACTACAAATCGAGCAATAAATTTATCAATCACAGTCACCATCATAAGATAAAAAGCATTCAGCACCACTACTCTAGAATGGAAACATGGACCTTTATTCTTAAAATGAATTAAAGACTATTGCGGAAATTATAACAGTTTTGGATGGCTTACTGACAATTTCAGTAGCTGTTGCTAAATATTCTAGCAATAAATCAACAATGCAGAAGTAATGTGTAGTATTACTGGAGAAGACTAACTGTATGTAACTATTAACAGGTCCTTACGAATTCCAGCAATGCGCCACAATCATTATGTGCTTGGTAACCTGTAATTATACTACAGCACACTGTGCACCATTCTCGCCTTTTTTGGCACAAGTATTAACAGTGGGAAAAGGCTGTGTTTCTGCTGAGTCTCCATCAAAATATAAAATTTGTGAGCCCCCACTAACTTTGCTTTGATGCTACTTACAGCAGCTGTAGTCACACAAAGTGCACCTGTAAACTTTAATGTTCTGCAAATTAATGAGATTTCAGAAAAACTGACAATTTCCGTAGTTCTTAGTTAGAAAGGAGTTTTTTAAAGTCTGACTCTGATAAGTGACAAACAGCACACTTGAATTGCTGAATAGATTTAATGATTCACATAGTCCTTTGGAATAAGTTATTTATAACAGATTTTTAAAGTCTTCTTCTTCACAAAAAATGTCATAAGCTAATGCCCAAAGATATGGGAAGAACTGTCAGAAAAACATAATTGATGTATGTAGGCAGATTAAAGACTATTAGCCTTTCATGAAATACTTTATAAAGACATCTAGTAGTTTATCTGACACCATCAAGTGACTCATCCAATTCAGGCAAAAACTTTCAAGCCTTAATATGGAGGGAAGTACTTTGGGAGGACAGCCTGAGGCCCAGGGGCCACATGCGGCCCATCTGAGTTCTGAGTGTGATCCACGAGTCATTTTGTTGACCATTGCCCATGTGCAGGGTTGCCACATTCTCCTGATTTCCGTCAGCATAGTTTTTTTCCTACCAATATGATTCAAGTGACGTGCATGTAAAACAAGGGCAGGTGAGGTGAAGTGCATACTGATTGTGCACAATGTTGACTGTGAGAGCCGTGCGCTTACTCTGCATCTAAAGTGTAAATATTTATTTTGTTTTTACCATTTGAGGTTGATGTCAGTTCTATTAATATATGAATGAATAAGCATTTTCTTTAACTCATTATAAAATATTTAGCATTAAAAGCATTTAACTTTTTTCATGGTTCATGGTTAGTCAACAGGCCTGATTTCAAACTTGCGGCCCACTGAGATGAAGGAGGGCTATCATGCAACCCACTCACTAGCCTAGATTGCCCATCACTGGACTACATTGTCTTAAGTGCAGCCGAGTGATAAATCACTCTGGCCAATTTCCTGACTGGTGTGCATCCTTCGGAACAGCCCACAGGGCACAGAGTCCTATGTCGCTGATGAACCTCGACAAATACCATTGCTTCTCTCCGGACTTTATTTGCAAAGGCACAATCCACAAGGAGGTAGACAAAGTACTTAATAGTTATAAACTACTTTGGGATATTCTAAACCTGCAAAAGCCACTAAATATATGCAAATTTCTCTCTTTCTCTTCCTCTATTACATAATTCTGCCTAGATTCCCTTCAGGGAATTTGGATCCCCACTGTGCTGTTGATTGCTCACATTTGATGCTTCGACATTTTTCTTATGTTTTTAAGATGATAATGTACCCCAGCTTGTGGTCTCATATCAGCAGCAAATCGGTTGAGGTCAGCCAACCTCTTTAATATGTAAAATAGTTATCAAAAGCAATCAAAATCCATTGGATGTTCATAGGATTCTCTCTACCAATCTAAAAGGTAAAATTGATTAATAGCATGTTGACATATCTAGTACGGGAGTGCTACTTTAATCTGTGGAGTTGAGATCTTCCTGATGGTACTTTAAATGCTGCTGACTGTCCCTATCCTGCAATGTCCTTGCTTTGACCATATGGACTGTATTTTAACTTCTCAATCCCAAAGCAGTAGAGGAGTCCTGTATTGCATGGGGAACTAGATGTTTCAGAAGCACATTTGTCAGGAGCTTCTTAAGCCCAGTCACGGCATTTGCATCTGAATTTCAACCAATTAGCAATTTCTCAACCAATTAGCACCTCATGATAACAAACTACCTCAGTGTATTTCAGCTCAGCTATTTCAAGGAACTCTGTCAAGATGAGACTTAAATCATTGTTCTGGTATTTAATCAGAACCTCGTGGTTTTTGTGTGGCTTTTGCTACCAAATAAACCTGTTGGACTTTAACCTGGTGTTGTTAAACTTCTTACTCTATTTAATCAGAACCACAGCAATGGACTCACAGCGTCACAAGGCAGGACCACACTTCACAATACCACCCTAGAGTTGACACTGTGGGTTGTAAGGATCTGTAATTTGATTTCTGTGTCTGTGCCCTGTTTGAGAACAGATATCCACTCCACCAGACGAAGGATCTCTGCTCCGAAAGCTTATGGTATTTGCTACCAAATAAACCTGTTGGACTTTAACCTGGTGTTGTGAGACTTCTTACGGTTGTAAGGATCCACAGGGAGATTCTGTTCCATGCAAGCAAAAGGAAGAAGCCAACCAGAGAGAATATGAAGGCATAGTTGAAAGTCTCTGAGGAGGTTAGCAACAGGAATGTGGTGCCACTCAATGGGCACATTTCAGGAAGAGGTTTAATCATTTAATTGAAAAAAAAGTGAATGAGTTAGCATATTCAAGTGTATCCTCATGTGCATTGTCCTTCACTTTGCTTTTCCAAGTCTATTCCTACACATCAGTCTTTATTTAAACTTACCTAACAGATGTACCCATCAGTCTCTGTCTAGGCACCTCATCACATCACCATCTGACCATTTACCACTGACACTCACCTTTAAAGTTAAAGTTTAAAGTTTATTTATTAGTTACAAGTAGGCTGACATTAACACTGCAATGAACTTACTGTGAAAATCCTCCAGTCACCATACTCCAGCACCTGTTCAGGTCCACTGAGGGAGAATTTAGCGTGGTCAATGCACCTAACCAGCATGTCTTTTGGACTGTGGGAGGAGACCGGAGCACCCGGAGGAAACCCACACAGACATGGGGAGAACGTGCAGTTTCTGCACAGACAGTGACCCAAGCCGGCAATTGAACCCGGTTCCCTGGCGTTGTGAGGCAGTAGTGCTAACCACTGTGCCACCTTAATGCAAGGTAACACCGATGGCCCACAGTGGCTTGCCCCAAATGTTGTCCATCTATCCTCTGAACACATGCCATTTGTTGTACTCATAGGTCTTTTCTTTCCCTTCTTCAAGCAGAAAAATAGCACAGAACACCAGGGAGAGACAGGAAATTGAAACCATCTCCTTAGAATCCCTCAAAGGGAGAGGATGTGCAGGAGATATGTCAAGTCTCAGCATGACTGGCCATTTGAGATGGAGAGATGGTGGTCTCCTAGCTACCTTGTGACAGAATTAAATATCATACTGCCACATGGCATGCAAAACTCACTTGTATTGACTCAGTGTCAGCACTCACTGAAATATGGCAATCTGCACAATGATGACTTAGCACCCTCTTATTTTGACAGTTCTAATTCGTATCCTTCACCTTCCACAGGCCCTTCAAGTATTCCACAGAAGAGGGTGCGGGTAGGAGATGAATACTTCTCAGCGGAGGTCGCTCTCTTGGAGGATGCACTGTTGCCATCATGCTAGAGATCAGTAACATTTTTTTGAGTTCTTGAATCCAAAAACCCAGTTATTTAATGAATGAATAAAGCCACAAAAAAACTTTACTAACAAATTCAAATGACATCAATATTAATAACTGCACTCTATTTTAAATAGTCCACTGTATAAAAATATTATAAGTGCAATGAACATAGTTGCTTAAACTTTGAATCAATCTTATTCACTCAAATTCCCCTCTAAACCTATTTGATTTACACCCTCCAATAAGTTTAAGTCAGACACTTATCAGAAATTGGAAGATTAACAATTTGGTTTGAGTAATGTTTGAAAGATTTGTATAAGGACTGAGATTTCTTGGGCCTTTTGTTTACTTCTGTCAATGTTGTCCCTTCTCCAACCATGCCATGGATACAGATTCCCAGTTCAATGCTAGTGATGCTATTGCACCTTAAGCTGACCTCAGGTCACAATTCTACTGGTTCTCATATTCTTTAACTCTGGAGTCTTGCATCTACTACTCTCTCACTTCTTAGTTGGCTATCCTGAGAAGTCCAACTCACTGTGAGGAGTCCTTCAATTAACAAGAGGTTTAAACTCTTTTAGCCGGCACACAGAATTACAAATGAGCTCTACTTAAAGAGATGTTCCTTGCTCAGTAGCCAACTGGTTCTAAAACTAAACTAAAATCTGTCTTGAGACCAGAGCCACACCCACAATCTACTCACCCTTATAAATTACTTCTTGTTGACCCTTTGCCATTCTATGCTTTATCTACCAAGCAATTTGGACTTATGATCAATTACTGGAAGCAAGGTGCCTTCCCAGAAATCATCTCCAAGAAAAATGTAGTTCTGAAAAGGACAATCACCCTTACAGAAAATATAGGTTTTGCACCAAAAGGGCAAGGACCATCATGCCACTGTCACCAGGCTCATGCACACCACCATTCACCAGCTCAGATACATAGACCTCAGGGGGACCAGCTTGTCGCATTGTGTGACATATGTCAAAAATAAGCAAGAACAAGTGGAGAAAGGGGCAGCAATAGAAAGACCAGGTCAGAGGCCCAGGATGTCCCAAGCTCTGCTCACTGGATGTGTATGCTGAGTCTTAATGGGGCCATCAGCAAAGAGGATAAAATTGGAGCAACAGCAAAAATTTATGATTGCTGTCAACCTTTCCAGGTATATTGTGAATGAAGAGAGATTGGGGGAGTCCTTTTTATTTATTCCTTGGATGTGGGGGTCACTGGCAAGGCCAGCATGTGTTGCTAATCCCTAATTATCCTTGAACTGAGAGGCTTGCTAGGCCATTTCAGAGGGCAGTTAAGAATCAACCATGTTGGTGTGGGTCTGGAGTCACAGTAGACCAGACTGAGTAAAGAGAGCAGATTTCCTTCCCAGAGGAAACTTGTGAATCAGATGGCTTTTTACAGCAGTTAATAGTGGCTTAATGATCATCATTAGATTCTTAATTCCAGATTTATTTTTATTGGGTGAATTCAAATTCCAACATCTGCCATGGTGGGGTTCAAACATGGGTCCACAGAGCACTCTGGGTCTCTGGGTTAATAGTACTGTGACAAACCTCTGTGCCTCCCCTTGAGTCTGTTGCTGGAATGAGTGTCGTAATGTTTCAGGCTACATGATAATCAGAAGAATGGCCACTTGCATGGAGCATTCGGCACAGCAGTTGATAGTGCCTGCTGGCCTTGAAAACTCTTGCCTCTACCTCTGCTGAAGCCATGGATGTAGCCCCACAAAGGAGTTGTCAAGGAAGGAGAAGTGAGGAATGATAGTTGCATAAGGGCATCCGGTTGGGAGTTTAACAACGTTGTTAATTTTCTGTTCAATTTTTTCATATAAAATTAATTATTTGTTTTCTCAAGCGAACTGCATTGTGAATAATAGTAAGTCAAGATTCAAAGGTTTGCAATGAATGTCTGTGAAAGAAATGAATTATTAACTGTGGAGCTGCTTTGTGATGGATGTTGGAGGAAATCGAATGGGTTCTGAATTTGATGGCCTGAAGGATGCGCCACGCTATCAATCTAAGAGGAGGGTGCCCACATGGGGCTCATTCTGGCCAACTATATCCTTGCCACATTATGCTCTCCTCCTCTTCAGGTTCTTCCTCCTCCAAAGAGGCAGAGTCTTCAACTCCTTCCTCCTCCTGTAGTTGCAGTCCTCATTGTCATATGCTGCAAGGGGCAGCAGATCATTATCAGTTTCAATACCATAGCTAATGCAAAATGAATTGCACTCCCAGAAGAGTCCAGGTACATAAAGTGCATCCTTAGCATTCAGATTGCTTGCTCAATAACAGTTCTAGTGATAAGTTGGTATTCATCATATCTCTGGAGAATCATTGTCGGATCTCCTCACAGGTGTCATCAGCAATGTTTTCAGTGGGTCACCCTTATCTTCAGGTAGTCATCTATTAACATTGTTTCAAAGTGTGAAATTCTCAGGAAGGCTTCACTGGTGTAGAGTGGAAGTATCATGGCAGCTCTCTGGGAATCTTGCACTAACATGTTGGATGAACTTTCTGTAGTTGAAGAAGAGGTGAATATTGATAGAGTGGAATTGCTTTCTTCTGATGAAAACTCTAAGTTAATCTGAAGCACCTTGTTTGCAAAATGCATGCAGTTGATGACAGCCTGGACATGGAGGCAGCCAACCAGAAGAGCCGAGCAGGAAGTCCACTGATTCTGACTGGTTTCATCATTTCAGATGTGCACCTTAAGTTGTGGGCCTGGGAAAACATGGTCACTTGTGAAATGCACTTGGAGTAACAGATTGAGATTCCACAAAAATTAAGAAATATATCAAGCATAATATTGCTGGTTATTGGCTGTATGCAGTTTACTTCTTGTGTAATTGTCAATTGAATTTAATTTCTTCTTTAAAATATAGGGCAGAATTCTTCCATTTTGAGACTGAATGTTGGGGCAGGTGGCTCCTGTCCATAGTGGAATCCCACACTGGATTCTGCCCTTGTAACCTCATTAATTGTGCACAAGCGCGTTCCCCTCTAAGGCACCTGGTGAGCCAGCAGCTGATTGATCTGCCGTCCTCAACTGGTGGGTTCAAAGGTCCCACTGCCATATTCAATCACCAGTCCAGCACACTCTTATCCCTCTCTCCAGCCCACCATCTTCACCAGACTTTGCAGGATGTCAGCAACCCAGAGGAAAAAGGCTAGCAACCTCAAGAAGAAATCTGTTCATTGATTCAACTGCCCTCCCCCCCACCAGCCCACCATCACCGAGATGTCCATGCCCCATTTGGATCTCTACCCACTGCATCTGGAGTCCTCATCCATTCCCTCCTAGTAAATGTTGCATTCTTTAGACCCCTTTGTGATCTTTTCATGCATCCTTCATGCAGCTTCCCTTCCCTCGTCTTCACTCTGCATTCCATTATTCATCATCCTCATCCACCTCCTCGGCCCTCTGCGTACCATCGTGAGCAGAGTGGTGTGCAGTACATCAGCAACAGTGCAGCATGATGGCAGAAAGTTGCTGCACTTACCCCAAAGTCTCTGGAGAAATGAGGACCTCCTTGTGCACATCACACATTAACAATCGAGTTTGAAGCCAATGTAATTTCCCATTGATATGAGGCAATTTTGAAAGCCTGATGGGATGCCAATGTGCACCTGTTTTAGTGAGCATCCATGAGATGCAAATGAATGCAAATGGTGTTTGTGCTACCTGCCAGCGGCAAGAGCGACACGCCATTATCCCGCCATTGGGAGAATTGCAACATGATTTTGCACTGCTTTTTGCCTTTTGCCAGATTATTTGGGCTCATCTGCCACCCCTCCCCCCCGCCCCTCACCCCCCCACCCCCCACTCACCCCCTCCACACACACACACACAACAAAAACTGCTTTTTAAAGATCGGTGCACCATTTTTACAGTGCGCCTTGATAGAAAAAGTCAAAACTGAAGACCACTGCCCCACAGAACATCCCCCCACCTCCCCCCACACAAAACCCACCCCCACGCAACAACTCACGGTAGTGCCCAGGAAGTGCCAGGAGGCAGTGCCTGCGCATGGCCCTCTCCTCCCTGAGTGATGCACTCACCTAACTCTGGTGAGTTCTGCTCACCTGGCACCTGGTGCACACCTTTGAAGACCTGTTGTAATTCCTGCTAGAATGCACTCATCCCAACGCGTATGGATTATGTAATGGAGGGAAATTATGGGCTGAATCTTACGGCCATTCATGCTGGCGGGATTTTCTGGTACCGCTGCAGTGAACTGAGATTTGGCTGGGCACCAAATTCTCCATCCTCACTGCAATGGCACCGGGGCGTGACCGGCAAGATCGTATGTTTTCAATTGAAAGAAAAATATTTGCCTGATGTTAAAATATAGATTCTAATTAAATTGAAGGAATGCTGTAAGGCAAACTTACAGACTTTGGTTTTGGGTTAGCTGCTCCCTATAATTTTTTTAAAAAGCAAATAAAATGGCATTGCCCAAATAAGATTGTTAAAAAAGATCTCTGTACATTTGCATTGGCATTTTCTTTATCTCTTACTTTCCTCAACAGCCTATGCATTTGTCCAGTATTATTTGAAGTGTTTAAAGACAAACTGGTAATCTATATTTTCTGATCAGGGCCAGTGTGATCTCCTGGACTCGTTTCGATCGCCACAGGGGGTCGGAGAGGAATTTCCCAGATTTTCTTCCCCATATTGGCCCTGGGGTTTTCACTCTGGGTTTTCGCCTCTCCCTGGAGATCACATGGTCTGGAATGGGGGGGTGGGGGTAAGTTAATAGGTTGTGATGAACAAAGCATCGTAGCTGTGAGGGACAGCTCGGTGGATAGGATATTAGGATGTAGATAGGCTGGAAAATTGGGCGGGGATCCTGGATTCAGGATTCAATCCTGGACCGGGGAGCGGCGCGGGCTTGGAGGGCCGAAGGGCCTGTTCCTGTGCTGTATTGTTCTTTGTTCTTTGTTCTTTGTTATATGTGGGTTCTGATGATATATTGTTCATCAGTTTTAAATATCTCAATGCTCATTTTAACGGTAATTATTTTAACCCCAGGGGACTACTTTGGGCCATTTGGTTTTGGGGTGGTGGCAGGTGTATGTTCAGCTGAAAATTAACTCAGTCTGTCTCATTATTCCTCTACAACTGACTAACCCTATTTCTTCATCATTTGATAGAAAGGGTATAGGTTGCAATATTTTGATTTGGCATCCATAAGTGAGACTAATATCTAGTTGACGTAAGTACACGCAAATTGTACTGACATTAAACTCAAACAAAGTCATCAACTAACTGCATCATTCACCTGGATTCTGGATGCAGGTGTGATGCTTATGTCAACTAAAAAACCTTAAAAATTATTTTATGCCAATACGGTTTGGATGTTTCCCAGTGCAATTTGTAACTTTGCATTTAATTGATCCCATTGTTCTGTTTGTTATATCCCATTTATATATGTTATGCTGCTGCATTCTACCTCATAAATATGATTCTTCTGTAACTGTAAAGTCTTATTTTTCTCTACTGTATTTGCTTGAGCAAAGCAAGCATTATTTTTTCACATCTAACATAAGCTTCAGGACTCTGGGGAAAGAACACCATAGTGGGATTAATTGGATAACTTGTTCAAAAAGCCAGCATGGGCACAATAAGCCAATGGCCTCATCTGTACTGCAAGATCCTATTCTATGATACATTAGAGTCATAAAAAACAGCAAGGGGCCCCTCGGCGCATTGTGTCAGCGCCGGTCATCAAGCACCTATCCTCCCACCAGTGGGAAGGGCTAGAAAATTCCACCCAATATTTCTGATGTAAGATACAACTGAATTCAAGTTCACCATGTAAAATATTGTGGATTATATGCAAAACACTGTGGTAATTCTATGTGGAATTACCTAGTTGAGAATATTCAATGCACTTACAGCAACTCCAGCAATTCACCCATGTGTACTCTATGTGCTAAACTATGCTTGTAGCATTGATCTCAGTACAATGGTCGCATTATGCTTCCTACAAGGCTGGATGTGACCTATGTGGCACAATGCAACAGTACTGGCAGAATCAGGCAAGCCAGCAGTTAGCTTGAGTCAGCATAATATCACTGGTGCCAACATGTTGTCACGGCTCTGGATCACATGCCCTTTTAATTCAATCCCTGTCATGTAATTCAGCAGACTTGTTAAACTTCATTCAAGTAAAATCAGGTAACTATAGAAAGGAAGTGGATTATGTGCTCAGCATAAAAATGTTCAGCAGCTGCCTGGCTTGTCGAGGTGACAGTCAGAAAATGCTACTAGCTGACTATCTACAAGCCGGTTCATGACATGACACTGAATTATAGGCCAAGGTACTCATAACTAGAGGAACTGATGTCATGCCAAATTAAACAGAATGTGAGACATAGGAAAAATAAAAGGAACATTTATTAACTTGCATGCCTGTGTGAGCGAGTTAGCATATTTGAAAATAAGTTGGACAATGTGGGAAAAGTACAGAAACAAACTTGCACTTGCATATCATCTTTCATGTTCTCAAGGTGTATCAAAACAAGTTGTAGCTACACAAACATGACAGTCAAATTGTGTGTACTTAGGGTTCCACAGAACAGCAATGAGATGAATGATCAGCTGATCTGTTTCAATCAAGAAGGCGGGTTCCCTGCCCAATCGCCTGAACTATCAGTGGGGAACACATCCTCACCAGTACTCGCTCCCCACAACCATTTAACTCAATCGGGCCGGGGAAGGGGGGGGGGGGGGGGAGGGAGGGGGGGGTGGGGGCACGGGGGGAGGGGGTGTGGGGGCGTGGGGGGAGGGGGGGTGTGGTGGGGGGCGGGGGTGGTAATTGGCTCAAAGAAGGACTTCCATCTCCCTCTGGGGAGGAAGTCCCACCGTAGAGAGCTACCAGCCGATCAGTTTGTCCAGAAGCTCTGTAGTCCCAGCAGTGCAAGGAATGAATGGAGGCCACTGCTGGGACGACAGGAAGTCCCGAAGCAAGAGGGATTAATGAAGACAGGACTTCAGGTAAGTAATGGTATTAGTCAGTGTATTGCCTTGCAGGCCCTAGGTGAGTGACAAAGATGGGGGTGGCTGGGTTTGAGGGGGCGCAGGGGTGATGAAAGTGGAGGTATTAACTCGGGAATGTCTCTGATTGGCAGAGGAGCCCCTAAAAGGGTGTCCCTCACCTTTTGCCCGACACCAACTCAACCTGTAAAATCTGTTGGGCTATCCACCTGGTATGGGCTTCTCCCTGCCAAGGGCAAAATGGCAGGAGGGGTGGGGTGAGGCCCTCAAGTGGCTATTAACTGGCTACTTAAAGGCCTCAATAGGCCCAGAGGTGGGTGGGCCGGCAGATGCTTCCACCACCCCCCTATCAAACTGGAGACATATCAGGGTGGGTTGGCAGGCAGTATATAGACCACGCACTGCATTTTATGAGCACTGCACCTCCCCCACTCCCCCACAAAAGCCATCAACAGGATCTGTAAAATTCCACCCATGATTTTTCTATTTTCAATAGGTAGCTAAAATAGTTTTAACTGCAGAGCAGGCCTGGCCAATAGACAAAAGCAATAATTCTCATAGTCAGCTGTGAACTGGAGTTGGACAGTTTTCAAACAGCTGAAATAATGTCAAGGTAGCCAAGGTGGCTGTTGACTGAGAAAGAACACTGAAGAATGCTACAGAATTAGGAAAGACTGGTTTCCTGCCCATTCATTGCGAGTCTGTCTTAAAGGAGTCAGGGTAGTGATTCATGGGACTTATGTTCCCATCCTAGAATAGATTTAATTCTGCAGACATTGAATAAAGTGATAGAAAGCAGGCAGGAACACAGTGCTACATCACTGACTCTGGAGAAGGTTCCTTGCAATGATGTGTCTGTACTATTTATCAAAAGGTATCTTGAAATAGAGTTCTAAGTCAAGGCTGCAGAGAGTGGTCACCCAATTACCATTCTCTTCATGGCACAGTTGAATTCCTTAGAATGAAACAAATAGCGTGAACTCCTGTCAGAATCTACCTGCATAACTGTATTACATACCAAAATCCCATTGACTGAAATAATGGCCGCAATTCTCCCATCGCAACCCGCAACTTTTCTGTCAGGTCGCGGTGGGAGACGCGTGTCTGCGGCCTAGAACAGGGATTTAGGCATGCGCCGGGAATGCATGCACATCTCCCAGAGCCAGCGAACAGTCGCCGGTCAGACTGTGCTGGAAACCGGCGGGAAGGCAGGTAAGTCATTTAAATCTTTTCTGCATGTATTTTAAATATGTATATTTGTTTATTATCGGGCCTTTCAGGTCCCGATTGAATCTCCCACCCCGCCAGGAGTACTTCATTGCGGTGGGGTTTACACTAGCTCCCCACGTTCGGGAAACTAGTGGGAGACCCCGCCGGAATGAAGGGAGGCCAACCGTGGCCCCCCAAAGGGTCAGGCGGCAGGGAGTGGTGGTCCTTGGACATGGGCACCCTGGCAGCACCAGCCTGTGCCCCCTGGCACTGCCCTAAGGCCAAAGTGCCCATGCCCAGGAGGCACCTTGGCACTGCCCATCAGGCATCAGGCAGTGCCAAGGGGGTGGTGCCTATTGTGGGCAGGGCCTACAGGTGATCGGTGGGGGTGGGGGGTCCCGCTGCCACTCTGCAGACAGGATTGGTCTGGGATGGAGGGAGGGCAGTGGTTGGTGAGGGCTGGGGGGGAGCCGTGGTCTGCCGGAGTGGGGGGGGTGGCCTGCCTCCAGAGGGATCTGACTCTGGGGGGGGAAAGGGGGGGGGCAGCAGTGGGGGGGGGGGGTCTGCTGCGGTGAGGGGGGTGGGGGATCACCAATGCTGGGGGTGGTGGACTGGACAAAGGGGTGCTCAGGGATAGGCGGGGGGAGGTCAGGGCTGGCCCGGGAATTACTGTGTGGGCCGCGATCAGGCCGTGAAGTGGGGGCTGGAGGGGCAGCACTGCAGTGATCCCAGGCTGGCCAGTGAGCGAGCTGGCCAGCAAACTGGAGATTGACAGTTTGGGGCCACTGCGCATGCGCAGAGTTCCAGAACTGTCAAACTCCGGCGTGAATAGGCCTCGACACCCCTGGGTTTTTAATGAGATTCCCTACTGGGACCTCTTCAGTGCACAGAGTGCAGAGATTCAGGTGAGAAGCTGAAATGACAGAACAGTCGGGATTTAGAACAGTTCTCCCACCAATTCAGCACTTTTGGGAGAATCACAGCCAATGGCCGCGATTCTTCCATTGCAACCCGTAACTTTTCTGTCGGGTCGCGGTGGGAGATGTGCATCTGCGGCCTTGAACGGGGATTTGCGCATGTGCCGGGAACACATGCGCATCTCCTAGAGCCAGCGAACAGTCGCCAGTCTGACCACGCTGGAAACCAGTGGGGAGGCAGGTAAGTCATTTAAATTTGTTTTTAATCTGTTTTAAATATGTATATTGGTTAATTATCAAGACCTTTCAGATCCCGATTGAATCTCCCACCCTGCCAGGAGTACCTCATTCTGGTGGGATTCAGAATAGCACCCCACATTCGGGAACTAGTGGGAGACCCCGCTGGAATGAAAGGGGATCAATCGGGGCCCCCCACGGGGTCGGGTGGTGGGGGTGGTGTCCCCTGGGCATGGACACCCTGGCAGTGCCAGCCTGTGGCCCCGGCACTGCCCAAGGGGCAAAGTGCCCATACTCAGGGAGCACTTTAGCACTGCCCATCATGCATCGGGCAGTGCCAAAGGGGGTGGGGCCCATTGTGGACAGGGCCTAGAGGTGATCGGTGGGGGTGGGGGGTCCTGCTGCCACTCTGCATGGGGATCGGTCTTGGCTGGAGGGAGGGCAGCGTTGGGGTGGGCTGGGGGAGTGGGTGGTCTGCTGGGGGAGCTTACCTCGGGGGGGGGGGTCTGACCCCGGGGGGGTGGGTGGGAGGGGGGGGGGTCAGCGGGGGGGGGGGGGGGGGGGCTGTCAGGGCTCACCCAGGAACTGTTGTGGGGGCCACGATCGGGCTGGGGAGGGACAGCACTACGGTGGTCTTGGGCTGGCCAGCAAATGGGAGGTTGACAGTTTGGGGCCACTTTGCATGCGCAGTACTCCAGAACTGTCAAACTCTGGCACAAATAGGCCCGCCCCTGCTGGGTTTTTAATGAGATTCCTGACTGGGACCTCTTCAGTGCACGGAGTGCAGAGATTCAGGTGAGGAGCTAAACTGTCAGAACAGTCAGGATCTAGAACAGTTCTCCCACCAATTCAGCACTTTTGGGAGAATCGCGGCCAATATTCCTTTTGGTTTATATGGAGCATAACGTTGTGAGCAGGAGTTTGAATGATAAGATAAAAGTGAAACCATTGATTTTCCCTCAGAGGGTCGTGAGTCTTTGGAACTCTCTTCCTGAATAGGTGATGGAAGAAGTCTTGGCATATTTTGAAAGCAGAGGTGGGTAGATTCTTGATAAGCAAGGGGAAGAAGGTTATCAGGCATAGGTGGGATGCAGATTTGAGGTCAGGTCAGCCATGATCTTATTAAGTAGTGGAGACTGTTTGAGGGGCTGAATGGCCTACTCTTGTTCCTTCTTCTTATGTTCGCTTTATGACAGATAATTCTGTAAAATAATATTGCCTCTTCCTTGCTGCTGTTGGTCAACAGAGCAAGTGAAGAAAATATCTGTGGACATCAAACTGGCCAACAGAGTGGACATCCCCCATTGCAAGGCCTGAAGGGGTTTAACATATATACTTTGATGAACACCTGCAAGCCATGTGAATGTTAAATATTAGCTGGAGCACTCCCAAAAGAAAATGGCACAGTTTCACAACTTACCAGCTAACTCACAAACTCCTTAGATCTCTTCTGTCATTCACATGTCGCTGTCTTTGGTATGCTAATTTGTTATGTTGTATAGTCAACAGAACCTGATGGTACACTTTATGTGCTGCTTTAGATTTGAGGTGATCTTTCTTATTTCTATACCTCCTCTACTAAGGCAATTGCTGGTAGACCTCAAAATATCACCATTACAGAGTGCAAAAGGTTGAATTTTCAACTGAAGTATGTAGAAGCTCACATTTGATGACTCCTGATCATAAACCACAGCCTCTGCAATGGACTAATAAATTGCAGCTGTGAGATGTAACAATGGAATAATGGTACTCTGTGATCTTAATTGGCTAGCATAATGATTTTAACTTTTGAAACACAATGGATGGTTGGTTGCCAACCCTTTTCTCCATAGAACAGAAGAACATAAGAACATAAGAAATAGGAGCAGGAGTAGGCCATCTAGCCCCTCGAGCCTGCCCCGCCATTCAATAAGATCATGGCTGATCTGACGTGGATCAGTACCACTTACCCGCCTGATCCCCATAACCCTTAATTCCCTTACCGATCAGGAATCCATCCATCCGCGCTTTAAACATATTCAGCGAGGTAGCCTCCACCACCTCAGTGGGCAGAGAATTCCAGAGATTCACCACCCTCTGGGAGAAGAAGTTCCTCCTCAACTCTGTCTTAAACCGACCCCCCTTTATTTTGAGGCTGTGTCCTCTAGTTTTAACTTCCTTACTAAGTGGAAAGAATCTCTCCGCCTCCACCCTATCCAGCCCCCGCATTATCTTATAAGTCTCCATAAGATCCCCCCTCATCCTTCTAAACTCCAACGAGTACAAACCCAATCTCCTCAGCCTCTCCTCATAATCCAAACCCCTCATCTCCGGTATCAACCTGGTGAACCTTCTCTGCACTCCCTCCAATGCCAATATATCCTTCCTCATATAAGGGGACCAATACTGCACACAGTATTCCAGCTGCGGCCTCACCAATGCCCTGTACAGGTGCATCAAGACATCCCTGCTTTTATATTCTATCCCCTTCGCAATATAGGCCAACATCCCATTTGCCTTCTTGATCACCTGTTGTACCTGCAGACTGGGCTTTTGTGTCTCATGCACAAGGACCCCCAGGTCCCTTTGCACGGTAGCATGTTTTAATTTGTTTCCATTGAGATAGTAATCCCATTTGTTATTATTTCCTCCAAAGTGTATAACCTCGCATTTCTCAACGTTATACTCCATTTGCCATATCCTCGCCCACTCACTCAGCCTGTCCAAATCTCTCTGCAGATCTTCTCCGTCCTCCACACGATTCACTTTTCCACTTATCTTTGTGTCGTCTGCAAACTTCGTTACCCTACACTCCGTCCCCTCCTCCAGATCATCTATATAAATGGTAAATAGTTGCGGCCCGAGTACCGATCCCTGCGGCACGCCACTAGTTACCTTCCTCCAACCGGAAAAACACCCATTTATTCCGACTCTTTGCTTCCTGTCGGATAGCCAGTCCCCAATCCACTTTAACACACTACCCCCAACTCCGTGTGCCCTAATCTTCTTCAGTAGCCTTTTATGGGGCACCTTATCAAACGCCTTTTGGAAATCCAAAAACACCGCATCCACCGGTTCTCCTCCATCAACCGCCCTAGTCACATCTTCATAAAAATCCAACATGTTCGTCAAGCACGACTTTCCCCTCATGAATCCATGCTGCGTCTGATTGATCGAACCATTTCTATCCAGATGCCCTGCTATCTCCTCTTTAATAATGGATTCCAGCATTTTCCCTACTACAGATGTTAAGCTGACCGGCCTATAGTTACCCGCCTTTTGTCTCCTTCCTTTTTTAAACAGCGGTGTAACATTAGCCGTTTTCCAATCAACCGGCACTACCCCAGAATGCAACGAGTTTTGATAAATAATCACTAACGCATCCACTATTACCTCTGACATTTCTTTCAATACCCTGGGATGCATTCCATCCGGACCCGGGGACTTATCCACCTTCAGTCCCATTAGTCTACCCAGCACTGCCTCTCTGGTAACATTAATTGTATTAAGTATTTCTCCTGCTGCCAACCCTCTATCGTTAATATTTGGCAAACTATTTGTGTCCTCCACCGTGAAGACCGACACAAAAAACTTATTTAAAGACTCAGCCATATCCTCATTTCCCACTATTAACTCCCCCCTCTCGTCCTCCAAGGGTCCAACATTCACTCTAGCCACTCTATTCCTTTTTATATATTTATAAAAACTTTTACTATCATTTTTTATATTAATTGCTAGCCTAGCTTCATAGTCTATCCTTCCTTTCTTTATCGCTTTCTTAGTCTCTCTTTGTTGTTTCTTAAATTTTTCCCAATCACTTGTTTCTCCACTATTTTTGGCCACTCTGTACGCAGCTGTTTTTATTTTAATACTCTCCTTTATTTCCTTCGTTATCCACGGCTGGTTCTCCCTTTTCTTACAATCCTTGTTTTTTGCTGGAATATATTTTTGCTGAGAACTGAAAAGGATCTCCTTAAAAATCCTCCACTGTTCCTCAGCTATCCTACCTGCCAGCCTGCTCTCCCAGTCTACCTTAGCCAATTCATCCCTCATCCTATCATATTTCCCTCTGTTCAAACAGAGGACACTGGTTTGGGACCAAACTTTCTCCTCTTCCATCTGAATCAGAAATTCGACCATATTGTGGTCACTAGACCCAAGAGGGTCCTTCACAATAAGATCCTTAATTCTACCTACCTCGTTACACAATACCAGATCCAAAATAGCTCGTTCCCTCGTCGGTTCCGTAACATGCTGTTCAAGGAAACTATCCCGACAGCATTCTAAGAACTCTTCCTCCATTCCACCCTTACCGACTTGAGTCTGCCAGTCAATGTGCATGTTGAAGTCCCCCATGATTATTGCCGTTCCGTTTTTACACGCATCCCTTATCTGCTTGTTTATAGCCCTCCCTACCTCAACATTATTATTTGGGGGCCTATATACCACACCTACTAGTGTCTTTCTCCCTCTACTATTCCTCATCTCTACCCATAATGATTCCACGTTTTGTTCCTCAGAGCCTATGTCATCCCTCAGTACTACCCTGATATTATCTCTTATTAATAGCGCGACCCCACCACCTTTTCCTTCCTGTCTATTCTTCCTAAACGCCTGATACCCCTGGATATTCATCTCCCAGTCCTGGTCACCTTTCAGCCACGTTTCTGTAATGGCCACTAGATCGTACCCACTCGTGCTGATTTGCACCATCAACTCAAGAACCTATATCATCTCTCACTACCGTCCCGATGTCATCCTAAAATATCAGAGCTACACCACTTCTGAGAGACAAAACCTAAGAATACACCAACAAACAAAACCAGATGTTACAAAGATAACAGAAATAGATAACTAAAGACTCTGTGTCTGAAATGTGTGTAGCATTCATAATAAAATAGACAAATTGATAGAGCATATTGAAGTAAATAAATATGGTCTGATAGCCATTTCACAGCAGGATGACAAGGATTGGGTCCTGAATATTGAGGGGTATATGACATTCAAGAATAGGAACCTAGGTTAAGGCGGGGAGCTGGCGGGTGGAGGGGGTGGGGGGAAAGGGAGGTGGGGGGGGGAGAGGGGACAGGGGTAGCACTGTTAATCAAGGATGACATTTGCGCAATAGTTAGAACATAGAACATAGAACAGTACAGCACAGAACAGGCCCTTCGGCCCACGATGTTGTGCCGAGCTTTAACTGAAACCAAGATCAAGCTATCCCACTCCCTATCATCCTGGTGTGCTCCATGTGCCTATCCAATAACCGCTTAAATGTTCCTAAAGTGTCTGACTCCACTATCACTGCAGGCAGTCCATTCCACACCCCAACCACTCTCTGCGTGAAGAACCTTCCTCTGATATCCTTCCTATATCTCCCACCATGAACCCTATAGTTATGCCCCCTTGTAATAGCTCCATCCACCCGAGGAAATAGTCTTTGAACATTCACTCTATCTATTCCCTTCATCATTTTATAAACCTCTATTAAGTCTCCCCTCAGCCTCCTCCGCTCCGGAGAGAACAGCCCTAGCTCCCACAACCTTTCCTCATAAGACATACCCTCCAAACCAGGCAGCATCCTGGTAAATCTCCTCTGCACTCTTTCCAGCGCTTCCACATCCTTCTTATAGTGGGGTGACCAGAACTGCACACAATATTCCAAATGTGGTCTCACCAAGATCCTGTACAGTTGCAGCATAACCCCACGGCTCTTAAAACTCCAACCCCCTGTTAATAAAAACTAACACACTATAGGCCTTCTTCACAGCTCTATCCACTTGAGTGGCAACCTTTAGAGATCTGTGGATATGGACCTCAAGATCTCTCTGTTCCTCCACAGTCTTCAGAACCCTACCTTTGACCCTGTAATCCACATTTAAATTAGTCCTACCAAAATGAATCACCTCACATTTATCAGGGTTAAACTCCATTTGCCATTTTTCAGCCCAGCTTTGCATCCTATCTATGTCTCTTTGCAGCCTACAACAGCCCTCCACCTCATCCACTACTCCACCAATCTTGGTGTCATCAGCAAATTTACTGATCCACCCTTCAGCCCCCTCCTCTAAGTCATTAATAAAAATCACAAAGAGCAGAGGACCAAGCACTGATCCCTGTGGCACTCCGCTAGCAACCTGCCTCCAGTCCGAAAATTTTCCATCCACCACCACCCTCTGTCTTCGATCAGATAGCCAGTTACCTATCCAATCAGCCAACTTTCCCTCTATCCCACACCTCCTCACTTTCATCATAAGCCGACCATGGGGGACCTTATCAAACGCCTTACTAAAATCCATGTATATGACATCAACTGCCCTACCTTCATCAACACACTTAGTTACCTCCTCAAAAAATTCAATCAAATTTGTGAGGCACGACTTGCCCTTCACGAATCCGTGCTGACTATCCGTGCTGACAAGTTAGAGATGAACTTGGTTTAGGAGATTAGGATGTAGAATTGGATGAGGAATAATAAGGGAAAGACATCACTCATGGGAATGGCCTACAGGCCCCCCAACTATAATCACAATGTAGGGTAAAGCATATATGAAAAAATATTGAGTGCTTGTGACAAAGAGACAACAATAATCATGGGTGACTTTAATCTACATATAACTTGGAAAAATCTGATTGCAGTGGTAGTCTGGATGAAGATTTTGTAGAATGCTTTCAAGATGACTCTATGACTCTAAGATAATATTTTGGAGCAGCACATTCTGGAACCAACCAGAGAGCAGGTTATATTAGACTTGATATTGTGTAATGTGACAAGATTAATTAATGACCTCAGAGTCAAGTACCTGAATAGCAACAACCACTGAATAGCAGCAACCATAATCCTGAGTAGCAGCAACCACAAAATGATTGAATTTTACATCCATTTTGAAAGGTAGAAGAGTGGGTCTAATATTTTAAACTTATATAAAGGCAACTATATGTGTATGAAAGCTGAGCTCGCTGAATTGAACTCATATACTAGGCTTGAGGATAAATCAATAGAGAAGCAGTGGCAGACATTTAAGGGGATATTTCAGAATACTCAGAATAAGTATGGTCCTACTATCCACATAAATTCTAAAGGGAGGATCAACCCCCATCTATGGTTATCTGAAGAAGTTGGAGAAAACACCAGCTTAAAGAAAAAACATATAACTGTGCAAAGATGATTGGCAGATCAGGTGATTGGCCAAAATATAAAGGATGCCAGAGAATGACAGAAGGGTTAATCAGGAGAAAGAAATTAGGGTATAAGAGGAGGCTAGCTAGAACGGTAAAAATGGATAGCAGGTATCTAAAAAGGAAAAGAGTAAGTAGAGTGAGTTTTGGTCCTCTGGAGATTGAGAATGGGAAGTTAATAGTCGATAATAAGGAAATGGCAAATGAAATGAACAGATATTTTGCTTCTGTCTTCACCATAGAGGATATAAAATATATTTCAGTAACAGCTATATATCAGGAGGTGGAAGGGAGAGAGGAACTTGATGATGTTACAATCACTGGGGAAGCAATGCTGAGCAACTGATGGATCTACAGGCTGACAAGTCTTTGAGTCCAGATGGCACCATCTTAGGGTCTAAAACGAGATGGCTAATGACGTAGTCTATGTATTGGTGTTAATATTCAAAATTTCCCTAGATGCTGGAAAAGTTTCATCAGACTGGAAAGTGGGAAATATAATCCCTCTATTCAAGAATAGAGGAAGGCAGAAAACAGGCCAGTTAGCCTAACATCTGTTATAGGGAAGGTATTAGAAGTGATCATTAAAGTAGTTGTAGCTGGGTAGTTAGAAAAACTCAAGGTAATCTGGAAGAGTCAGCATAGTTTTGTGAAAGGGAAATCATGTTTAACCAAGTTATTTGAGTTCTTGAAGGAGTAACATGTGCTATGGATAAAGAGAAGCCTGTAGATGTACTGAGGGCAGATGATGAGGTGCCACATCAAAGGCTATAAAAGATCATGGTGTCGGAGGCAACATTTTAGGATGGATAGAAGATTAGCTGGCTGGTTGACAGAAAATAGGGTAGGAATAAATGGGTCTTTTTCTGATTGGCAGGGTGTGGTGAATGGAGTACCAGAGGAATCATTCTGAGGCTTCAACTTTTTACAATTTACATTGATGACTTAAATGAGGGAGCAAAGACATGATGGTACAAAGATAGGAAAGTATGTTATGAAGAAGACAAAATAAGTTTTCAGACAGATATAGATAGGTTGAGTGAATGGGGAAAAATCTTGCAGATTGAGTATGATGTGAGAAAATATGAAGTTGATCAACTCAGCAGGAAGAATAAAAAAACAGAATATTGCTTAAACAGAGAAATGCAGAATTCCAAAGGAAGAGAGATCTAGGTATTCAACTGCATGAGTCACAAAAAGCTAGTATGCAGGTACAGGACATAATCAAGAAGGCTACTGGAATGCTATCCTTTACGACAAGAGGAATTGAACAGGAAAGTAAGAATGTTATGCTTCAGTTGTACAGAACATTGGTGAGACCACATTTTAAATACCTTGTGCTGTTTTGGTCTTCTTATTTAAGGAATGATGTAAATGCTTTGGAGATGGTTCAGAGAAAGTTTATTTGATTGATTTCTGAAATGAGCGGGTTGTCTTATGAGGAAAGTTCAGACAGGCTGGGCTTGTTTTCACTGGAGTTTAGAAGAGTGAGGGGTAATTTAATTGAAGTGTATAAGAACCTGAATGGTCTTGACAAGTGGATGTTTCCCCTTGTGGGTAAGTTCAGAATTAGGGGCACTATGTTAAAATTAGAGGTTGCCCTTACAGGACAGAGATGAGGAGAAATATTTTCTCTGAGGGTTGTGCAGCTTTGGAACTCTCAGTTAGTGGTGGAAGCGGGGTCACTGAATATTCTTAAGGCAGATTTAGATAGACTTTTGTTAAGCAAGAGAATCAAAGGTTATTGGGGACAGATGGGAATGTGGAACTCAAAACACAAATAGATAGCTATGACCTGTGATCTTATTGAATGGGGAGCAGGCTCGAGGGGATGAATGGTCTACTCCTGTTTCTATTTTGTATATTTATACATCAACTGCAGTAATAATCAGTGCAGAACAGGCTACAGATTTGCTATTCCCCATTGTGTTCTGCTGCCAAAGATTTAGACCTTGCTGCTTATAACAAGATCATTTGTTTCTCCAAGAGCTTAAGTTCTATTTGATGAGAAAGTTTCCCCATCGGGACATTTTTACTTTAACTGAAGTAACATTATTCTATAACCTTAATAACCGAGTTTCATATCAGCAACTTAGGATTTAAGGATAATATGAATCCTCTTCATTTATACTTTGGCTGGATCTGTTAGATTTCCCAGGATAAGTTGTTCATAATATGACATTAATTAGCGCTCAACTTGCACTTGTTCTAAGAGATCAGAATGGTGGCTATAACCGGGAGTAGAATTGTCACGTTGACACTGTCTGAATGCTGTGAGGGTACAGCACATTGGAGAAAATTTATGGGAATAATTTTCATTTCCTTGCATTCTGAGGGATGTACACTTCAAGTTCCTGTTATACTGATGTGTAAATGTCTGCAGTGGGAGTAGTAAATGCTGGCATTAGTCGTTATCTCAGTTCACTAGTTGAAACATTTTTACTAATTTATAAAGGAATACATTTTCAATTTCCACTGTTGATAGTGTGGAAGGAAATTCACTCTTCATCTGGTGCCGCCTTGAAACTGATGCGAAGGCAAATCAAAGAGCATCTCATTTCCCGGCACTGGATTCATCATCTATATGAGTGAAACACTCACCCAAACAAAAATACATTTAGAAATATGTTTGCCCTGATTTCTTCCTTTCTAATCCTGATTTCCAGTCTACATGCCAAGAATTGACTTTTTACGAGGACAGTCAGCATTTAGCACCTCGCATGCCACATTAGCACTTGTTGCCAAAGATCAGTGTGGTATTTAACTTTCCTTGATGCCCCAAACTTACCTCATTAACAGCACAGCACATGCTGTTTTCCACATATGTGCAATAACAACAGATGGCTTTTTCAGTTGTAAGGTCAGTAAATTTGAGGCTATCTAGAATTTAACTACAGTGTACATTGATCTGTGGGGCGCCCCTCTTGCTGAATGCCTTTTTTTGATCACTGGGTTTCAGTATTGTAATTATGAGTTAATTTTGCAGCAGAAAGAATGGCTTTATTGGATCACAAGTCAGAAACAGCAAGGAGCATTGTCTCGTAAGTTACAATGGCAATCATGCTGGAGAGATTGCTGTGTATGTATAGCTTTGCATTGACATTTGCTGTCCTCATAGAATCCAGTAAGAAGTCTAACAACACCAGGTTAAAGTCCAACAGGTTTATTTGGTAGCAAAAGCCACTAGCTTTCGGAACAGGCTGTTCCTTTGTCAGGTGGGTGGGAGTTCTGATCACAAACAGGGCACAAAGACACAAACTCAATTTACATGAATAATGATTGGAATGTGAGTCTTTACAGCTAATCAAGTCTTAAAGATACAGACAATGTGAATAGAGGGAACATTAAGCACAGATTAAAGAGATGTGTATTGTCTCCAGACAGGACAGCTAGTGAGATTTTGCACATCCAGGTAGAATCCAGCCAGTTTTGGACACTGTAAAGAAAGGGCAGGAGATGAGAGGTAATTTTGTTTTATGGCCAAATAAGTACCCAGTTCACATTTGAATTTTACTTCACTGCTAGTGCTAAATGCGAAAATGTCCCTCAGGAAATCAGCTGCTAAATACATGCCAAATACTTTGCATGGATATTGAGTACAGTAACCTAAATTTCCAGAGCCTGTCCTGCAATTTCCCAACATCCAGAATGCTGATGCTGTGACATTTTCCAGGTTAACCTCTTTACAATATTCTGGTGAGATCCAGGCACCAGGAACACCTGCGATAGTGGAAGTAACCAATGTAGGTGGCACAAAATAATAAGCTGCTGTAAAATCTAAAGACCCGCATCTCGCTTCCCAGCCTTCTGGCTAAGATCAAGGCCCTGATTTTACGGGGCGGGCGAGGCTCGCCGAACAGCATTCTCTGTTGGCCTTGGGTGTGATCTTACGAGCCTCGGGCGAGCCTGTCGATAAAATTCCGGCCCAAGAGTCAGATCAAACCCAAGATCAGGTGCAATGCCATATCTTGTCAGCTTGGATTTTGTTTGTCTCTCCTGTGGGGACCATGAATTGGATTCAATTTGAACTGATTTTTGGAGCAAGCAAGGAGATGAATTCAGGCTTGCTCAGTCCATTCTGTGCATTGGCTTTGTAACTTTAAGAAAGGAGTGAAACATGAAAAAAAAGATTTAAAGACCTGCATCAATTTAAAGGAGTAAGAAGTCTCACAACACCAGGTTAAAGTCCAACAGGTTTATTTGGTAGCAAATACCATAAGCTTTTGGAGCGCTGCTCCTTCGTCAGATGGAGTGGAAATGTGCACATTTCCACTCCATCTGACGAAGGAGCAGTGCCCCGAAAGCTTATGGTATTTGCTACCAAATAAACCTGTTGGACTTTAACCTGGTGTTGTGAGACTTCTTACTGTGTTCACCCCAGTCCAACTCCGGCATCTCCACATCAATTTAAAGGACCAGGCATAATTGTTTTTTCCACTTATTTTCATAAAAATTGCCTTGAGAAGATGAGCTGGAGAGATGCACTCCCCCCAACCTTCCAGGCTTCGTGAATCTAGAAATACTGGAGACCAGGTAAAAGGGAAATCCCATTCAGAAGAGAATGATGACAAATCAAAGCAAAACTGGTCAAAGGCAGCAGAAGAAAATAACAAGGAAATGACTCAGATGGTATTAAAATACTTGAATTTTCTATACAAAGGCCATGAGGTGCACGATACTATAGCAGGGGAATCATGCTTACCCTAGTCTCCCGACTTCAGCATGTGGCTGGACAATGGACCCCACTTTCTTTGGGGAATTTTCCACAGGGTATTTCCCCACTAGCAGTGACCACCATTCACAGTGATGCTGCTAGGACTACAGAACTGCCAGCCATGGGGAGGGGGGGAGGGGGGGAAATCTGGCCACCTTAGTCTCAGTCCTCCCCAAAGCAGAAGGCAATCAGAGCGTCCCTAGCCCTGTACCCCATATGGGCCCTGGCCATCACCCAAGATACTTCTCCTGGGGTTAACCCTTGCTGCCCTCTGCGACCTCCTCCTCATCCGAGGAGATGTGGCGCTCCTGCATGTCCTCCTCATCCGCATCTCACCCAGTTTCAGTGCCAGGTTGTGGAGTGTGAGGCACAACACGATGATGTGGGACACCCTCTGGGGCCTGTGCTGCAGGACTCCCCTGACCGGTCCAGGTAGTGCAACTGCATTTTTACCAGACCTATCACCTGTTCAACAAGCGCATGCATAGACGCATGGGCCTCGTTGTATCGAGTCTCAGCGGGTGTCTGGGACCTCCTCACTGATGTCATCAGCTACCGCCTGAGTGGGTATCTCTTTGCCCCTGAGGAGCCATCCCGTCAGTCGCTGGTCTCCCTGGAATTCGGCTGGGATCTGAGAGTATCTGAGAATGCAATTGTCATGGTCACTTCATAGAAACATAGAAGATAGGAGCAGGAGGAGGCCATTTGGCCCTTCGAGCCTGCTCCACCATTCATTATGATCATGGCTGATCATCCAACTCAATAGCCTAATCCTGCTTTCTCCCCATAACCTTTGATCCCATTCGCCCCAAGTGCTATATCCAGCCGCCTCTTGAATACATTCAATGTTTTGGCATCAACTACTCCCTGTGGTAATGAATTCCACAGGCTCACCACTCTTTGAGTGAAGAAATATGTCCTCACCTCCGTCCTAAATGGCCTACCCCGAATCCTCAGACTGTGACCCCTGGTTCTGGAAACAGGCACACACCCGCTGTATGCACATTGAGTGATTACACATGATCTGGACAATGAGGGGGTGGTATTCCTTGCGGTTGATAAACAGCACCCCATGCTGCCATGGGGAACGCAGAGCCACGTGCGTGCAGGCTATGACATCCGGCATTTGGGGCAAGCCAGCTGTGTGGACAAAGCCCAGGCCCTGGTGTCCTGGCTTGCCTGGTCCCGGTCAAAGTTGATGGAGAGGTCAGCCCTCGCAAAAAGTGAATCAATCACCTCGCATATGCATTATGTGCGGCAGACTGGGAGATGCCACAATGGTCACCCATGCAACCTGAAATGAGCTGTTGGAGTAGAAATTCTGCTCCATCATCCTCTTGATCCAAAAACTGAACGGTGAGAAACAGAAATGTGAGCAAAGAGGTATTCTGACAATGCCGTGACCCATGGCCCTTTCAGGATTTGGGACATCCATCCGTGCACCTTCATGTGAATGCCTTTCTAATGAGCCTCACTCCTTCCTCTCTCACCCAATGGCCATGTTCCCACATTTGTCTCTCCCAATTCCAGTTGACAGATGTGCTTGTACCTTGGTGAGCAGCGGCCTGTGTGATCCCCCAAGGGTGAGGACATGAGTGCATTCAGTTGAGCTGCGTACTGATTTCCCAGGGGTACAAAACATTGCCACCTGTCATGTCCTATTACAGCTGACTGATGAGCTCATTTACCCTTGCGCCTTGCATTGGGGCAACATCTGTTTCACCTCTCGGGTATGGAGAGTTGTGTGCAAGCCATGGAGTGAAATGTCTGGGGGGCTCAGTTCCCAAAGGGTTAACTTGTGGATGTCAATCAGTGACACAGTCATGCATTGCAAGACTGACTCAAGTGGCATGACTGACTTGTCAAGGAAGGGTCAAGGACCTGATCAGGGAACTGGCTTGGCTTGGGGCAGGTGAGGACAACTGATTCATGACAAGACTGCAATTTACAATTAGCCTCATCCTTAGAGTTCAATGGATCAAAGGAACCATGCAAACTGAGCAGCCAGAGTTTCATGATTACATCGCTTATAGCCTGGCCTCCATGACCAGTGGCGTTTGACATCCACACAACTCATGGCCTGAGGCTGCACTTTGCAACCTGAGGGTGGGGATTCATTTTAACTGCACTCGCCATCCCCCTGTGTGAGAGTCCATTGCAGCCAGTCACCACCCCATGTCAGAGTCCCCTACATGGCCCATGAAGCCTGACTTCTCGCTGGACTCTACCCAGGGACCACACAGCCCTCCGTGCTGAGCCTGGATGTTTACCACATCCAGCTGCCACTCCAGAAAGGAACTTCCTCCGAGAAAGAAATCTTTAATCCTAGAAAGGGGGACCCCAGAAATACTAATGCCACACCAGTTGTCGGACCCCTTGGAGACCTATGGCCAATTACAATGAAGGCTAAGACCCGCGAGTATACCGTGCCCTCCATGCCAAGATTCAACACCCTCTCACTGATAATCATTTAGCTGGCTCCCCCGCCCCATTCATCACTCTGGAGAGTAATGGTGACTTGAGTGCTGTTGTAACTCGAGCCATCAGATCATCACGTTGGCGCATAATGAATATTCAGTGAGGGTGGAAGCCCCATGCGGGACAAACCGCTAATGAGATGGTAATGCAGTTAAATGAGCTTCCCAACCTCCCTGAGTGGGAACCTCATTACATCATGGATGAGAGGCAGAGAAAATTCCAAAATGGATCTCGTCAGTGAGGATCGTGTTTCCCAACTCTCGCGGGGTTTTGTTATCGCTGGCGGCTAACGCAGGGTCAAAATTCCACCATCATTGCTTTGGCACACTGACTGTCATGAAATGGTGAGTGAAGTGGCGCTCTGGATATACATGTACATCTAAGCATTGCAATATAGTAAAGATAATCACAGATGACGATAGGCTGTTCTCCCCTTTGAGGGGGAGCACTGATTGATGGCAATTTAACCTGAGGATCACCACACCTCAATCAAAAGGCAAGGTTGAGAATGTGGGGCCTTCATGAATAACCTCAGCCGGTACAGGAATTGAACCCACGCTGTTGGTGTCGCTCTGCATCACGAACCTGTTATCCAGCCCACTGAGCTACACCCCACTTTTCTGCTTGAGTCGACATTTAGTCAAAAAATGAAAAAATTCCACCCTTTGACTTGATTTGATTTATTATTGTCACATGTATTAACATACAGTGAAAAGTATTGTTTCTTGTGCGCTACACAGACAAAGCATACCGTTCATAGAGAAGGAAACGAGAGAGTGTGGAATGTAGTGTTACAGTCATGGCTAGGGTATAGAGAAAGATCAACTTAATGCAAGGTACGCCCATTCAAAAGTTTGACAGCAGCAGGGAAGAAGCTGTTCTTGAGACGTTGGTACGTGACCTCAAAATTCTGTATCTTTTTCCGATGGAAGAAGGTGGAAGAGAGAATGTCCAGGGTGCGTGGGGTCCTTAATTATGCTGGCTGCTTTGCCGAGGCAGCAGGAAATGTAGACAGAGTCAATGGATGGGAGGCTGGTTTGCGTGATGGATTGGGCTACATTCACGACCTTTTGTAATTCCTTGCAGTCTTGGTTCTATCTCTAGTTTGCTGTGGGGTTATTATTGGAAAATTGGATTACAACAAAACAAAGGGGTTGGGAAATATGGCACCACTTAGAAAGGGGGAAACAACTCAAACACTTTCTGTTTATGGACAGGTAATGAGAGGAGAAATTAGTGCTGTTTAAATTAATCCCTCTTCCTGTTTGTAACACTATCTATATCCCTCTGTAGTCTCTTTGTATCCTTTCATTGCTTATTTTCCTACCTAACTTTAGATCATTAGCAATCTTGGATATGGTATACCTCGTCCTCCTCACCTTAGTTATTAATGTGGATTGGAAACAGTTGACGGCCATATATTTAAAGTTTATTCATTGGGTTACTATTAGTTTATTAATTATTTATTTATAAGTTTGCTGACTACCACTGTAGTGGGTCGGATCTCAAACAATAATGAGACAGAGTACAGGAATGAGATAGAGAATCTGGTGAAATGGTGCGGCAACAATAATCTCTCCCTCAATGTCAACAAAACGAAGGAGATTGTCATCGACTTCAGGAAGCGTAAAGGAGAACATGCCCCTGGCTACATCAATGGGGACAAACTAGAAAGGGTCGAGAGCTTCAAGTTTTTAGGTGTCCAGGTCACCAACAACCTGTCATGGTCCCCCCATGCCGAAACTATAGTTAAGAAAGCTCCTCAACGCCTCTACTTTCTCAGAAGACTAAGGAAATTTGGCATGTCAGCTATGACTCTCACCAACTTTTACAGATGCACCATAGAAAGCATTCTTTCTGGTTGTATCACAGCTTGGTATGGCTCCTGCTCCGCCCAAGACTGCAATGATCTACAAAAGGTCGTGAATGTAGCCCAATCCATCATGCAAACCAGCCTCCCATCCATTGACTCTGTCTACACTTCCCATTGTCTCAGCAAAGCAGCCAGCATAATTAAGTACCCCACGCATCCCGGACATTCTCTCTTCCATTTCCTTCCTTCGGGAAAAAGATACAAAAGTCTGAGGTCACGTACCAACCGACTCAAGAACTGCTCCTTCCCTGCTGTTGTCAGACTTTTGAATGGACTTACCTTGCATTAAGTTGATCTTTCTCTACACCCCAGCTATGACTTTAACACTACATTCTGCACTCTCTCGTTTCCTTCTCTATGAACGGTATGTTTTGTCTGTATAGCGCGCAAGAAACAATACTTTTCACTGTATGTTAATACATGTGACAATAATAAATCAAATCAAATCAAATCACAAGCAGGCCTACATTAACACTGCAATGAAGTTACTGTGAAAATCCCCTAGTTGACGTACTCCAGTGCCCGTTCAGGTACATTGAGGGAGAATTTAACATGGCCAATGCACCCAACTATCACGTCTTTCGGACTGTGAGAGGAAACTGGATCGCCCAGAGGAAACCCATGCAGTTACGGGGAGAACATGCAAGCTCCGCACAGACAGTGACCCAAGCTGGAAATCGAACCAGTGTTCCTGGCACTGTGAGGCAGCAGTGCTAACCACTGTGCCACTGTGCTGCCCTGGCAGGTTAATGGCCTGCTGCTCTTCCCACCGGCAGGTAGCTCAAACACTATTTGCATTCTTCTGAATATATTGCATTCAATTCATATTCATATAAATGCATATTGCATTTCATGAATGCTCATTAAAACAATGCTAACCACTGTGCCACCATGCGGCTCAAATTGATCCAGTACCCTAATAGTTTTCATCGACTAACCCAAAAATATCCCATTTATTCCTGCTGTTTGTTTTCTGCCCATTAACCAATCTTTAATCAATACTAATATATGACCCCAATGCTATGAATTCAATTTTGTGTCTAAATGTTCAAATTCACTACGTCCAATAGTTCCCCGTTATCTATCTTACTGTTACGTCCTCAAAAAACTTGAACAAATTTGTCAAATGCAATTTCTGTTTGATAAACTTGTGTTGACTCTGCTTAATCATATTAAGAAGTCTCGCAACACCAGGTTAAAGTCCAACAGGTTTATTTGGTAGCAAAAGCCACTAGCTTTCGGAGCGCTGCCCCTTCGTCAGGTGAGGTGTTTACCCCAGTCCAATGCCGGCATCTCCACATCATAATCATATTAAGGCCAGGATTTTCTCATCTGGTGGGATATTACAGTCTCGCCAAACTAAATGGGGATTTAAATGGTTCACTGCATCGGTCAGGGGGAGACACCCCACAGCAGAGCCATAAAATCCTGGCCTATAATGGTCTAGGTGTCCTGTTACCACATCCTTAAAAATAGACTCTCGTATTTTGTCTAATGTTCAGCTAATGTTTTGTCTGATGTTAGGATAACTGGCATACAGTTCCTGGTTTTCTCTCAATCCCAGTATAAGAAAGGAAGAACTGTTTGCTACCTTGGAGTCCTTGGAAACTGTCCTAGAATGGAAGGTATTCTGGAAGATCAAAACAAATGCATCTGCTTTCTCTGCAGCTCTCTTTTTTTAAAATCCTAGGATGCAGCTTGTCAGGTCCAAGGGATTTGTTGTTGCTGAGTTTCAATTAGTCCAAAGCAGTTTCTTTACTCATTGTGGTGAACCATCGTTGGTTCCCACTGGATAGTACTGAGCCAGGGGCTGGCCAGTACTACAAGGATGTACATATGTTACTGTTGGGTTGTGCTATTGTTGCTGTTGGGGTTAGGGTGGGGTTGTTACACCTTTGTACTGTAGTGTTGTGGCACATCCCAGTCGGGCTCTGCCTCCTGGGAGAGGTATAAGAGTCCCTGCTCTGGCCGGGACCCCTTCAGTCTGGGATAGTGTATATAAGTTCTGGCAGCTTCGTTACAGTAAATAAAAGCCTTTCATTTACTGAGCTTCAGGCCTCGTGTTTGAGTAGCGCATCACTCATGCTGATTTTTAAAAAAGTTCCTCATTCTGCTAGACCTTGCTTCCTCTTTATTTCAGGATTTTTTAATGTCTTCTACTGTGACGACAGGTACAATTGATGAATTGTACAAATTGATGATGTATAAAATTGTATAAATTAATGATGAATTGGATAAATATAATTGTATAAAGATGTGTGGGTTAGGTTGATTGGCCATGCTAAATTGATGCTACTGCCAGGGGGATCAGCAGGGTAAATGTGAGGGATTACGGGAATAAGGCCTGGGTGGGATTATGGTCGGTGAAGATTTGATGGGCCGAATGGCCTCCTTCTGCACTGTAGAGATTCTATTCTATGGAATTCCCAAATCCTTCCAATCCTCAGGCTTACTATTCCTTTTTAGCAACATTATAAACCTCTTCCTTTTATCTAATGTTATCTTTAACTCCTCTTGTTAGCCATGGTTGGATCATATTTTTCTGTGGGGTAATTGTGCCTTAGAAGAATGTATATTTGTTGTAAATTACATATTATTTCTTTAAATGTTTGACATTGCTTATGACTGTCATTGCATCATATATTTTTGTGTAGTCCACTAATCTAAGACAGCTCATCCCTTGTTGCTACATTGTTTGTTTTGTTTTGATTTAAGACCCTAATTTTGGACTTAACTAAATTATTTGCAACTGTAATATAAAATTCTATCATATTTTGGTCACTCTTCCCTCATGAATCCTTAGCTACATTTTCTCAAGGGCAATTAGCGATGGGCAATAAATACTGGCCTAGCCAGCAATAGCCACACTCTGTGAAAGAATTAAAAATACAAGGTTATTAGTTAATCATTTCCCATTGCATACCACCTCTCTTCAAACATTCTGCTCCCCAGTTGGTTTCTCCATGTATTGAAATAGAAAATTATCTTCCCTGAACTCATCCTTCACATTACTGTTGCAAATTTGGATGGTCAGTCTACATGAAGATTAAAGTCCTCTATAATCATGGATTTACATTTATACTTTACATGCATCTCTAATTTCCGGATTGATATTCTACCCTCCACTACAATGGCTACAATTGTTCAGGGGCTATAAACAATCCCCACAAATTACTTCTGCCTCTTTCAGTCATTGATCCTCTTTGGCTCCTCTCCTGAGTTCACAGAAACATTCTGAGTGGAATTTTCTGGCTGTGCTTGCCCTGAAACTAGAAAATCGCACCTGAGGTCAACGGATCTTTGCATGGTCTGTCCCCCGTCCGCTACCATTCCCATGACGGGCAAGGCAGGAAAATTCCCCCCTCTGTCTCTCAATTGAAATTGGCACTCCTCTGCTCCTCAAAACCATCCTCCCTGATTCTAAAATCATCCACCTCCAGTTTACTATCTCCTCTCTCTCCTGACAGCTCCCCCTACCCAAAGTTAATGCTGGTACACTCCTCATCATCCTCAAAGTGCAGTTCTTAGGTGTCTCTTCCTAAAAATTGTGTTTTCGGCTTTTATTCTCTCTCTTCCATTCACCTTCCAAGAACTGCTCCCAGTTTCTCACCCATCAACTATTCTCCGTGACTGACCCCTTCCACCCCTCCCCATTAAAATGTTGCTTGCAACTTTTTTCTCTGATCTCTTCCTCCCAAGTATTGCTTCAGCCTCTCTCCCACACCAAGCGTCATGCCAAAGGTTCTCCATCCCAGAACACTGTTTCGGAATTTTTCTCTCTCATCGCACAAATACACATTCCCAGCTCATCGCCTCTCTTCCAATTTGCAAAACAGCAGCCCCCAACTACTCCTCTCTCACAAACACCAACCCCGACGTGCCACCCACTCTGAAAGCCCTTTCTCTGCCCATCTACTTGTTAAAAGTGACACTCTTGTTCTAACTGGTGCTGCTGGACAGCATGTACCAATTCCACAGAATCTCTTGCTTAGAGTGTGTATTGTTATTAGAGTGCCAGATCAGATTATGCTTTGGGGAGGAGTGCCATCTATATGGATTTTCAAATGCAAATACCTTCAACATGTTTTCTGTCTGGATCAATTATGGACTGTTTGCAATTATGCCATCAATTAATTTCCACAAAGGTGGACAATTTCATCACAAGAGTTAAGAGAAAATCTCAACAATAATCTTCCATTTTATAATATAAACCAAGTTTACATAACCTCCCTTCATAATTTAACCCTTTAAGCACATAGTGGATCTGTGCCGCACATTCTCCAAGGTCAATATATCCTTGCTGAAATGCAATGCCTTAAATTGCACTCAAGATACACTTACACAAAATACACTTCATGTGTAAATTTGCTTAGCAAACAGCTACCACCATTTAGTAACCAAGGAACTAAAGCACTCATAATGATCAAAAATGCACTCACACACTCTGCTTTTTACCAACTTACCATTTTGCCAACAAATGCACAAAAAGGTTAAAGTACTCATGCATACTTAGTCTGATAATGAGCAGTGAGATTGATTGTGTGCCCAATGACTGTGTCCGTTATCCATTTTTGATTTCCTAATCAGAAATGCAATGCACTGCACGTCGATTCCCAAGTTACTACATAGTGGCTGACATTAACACTGTTCCGTATCCCATTGTCTTTTTAAAAAAGCTAATTGATACATATATCTTTATCAGTATTACAATGGGAAATATTTTGTGCATCTCAGCTGCCTTGTGCTATGGATATGTTGAGAGTTAATGCATAACATTCGATTTAATATGAATGGTTTACAAAGTGGTGCTGGTTCAATTATGCTTGTAGTTCTCAGAAGAACACTCCACAATTGAGATGAGGAGCATAATTTACAACTTAAATTGACAGCAGGTGAAATAGGATGACTCTGATGCTCGGTGCGATTCAATGAGGCAATGGTGATGATGGAGGGACCTGATAGAAAGCAGAAACAATGAGGTTGATTCTTCAGCAAGTCTGGTTCTGGGTTATATCAAGATGCACTTGAAACCAACCACTGCAAGGACTCTGATTATACTAGCCAAAATGAGGCATTTAATATATAATATTTTGACTGGACTTGCTCAATTTCAGATCCAGCTTATGATACACTATCAGTCAGTGAACTAACAAAGGTGTATTAACAGAATAACTATACACATTACAGAGCAAAGAAAAAGTTCTTAAGCTCCACAGGCCCAAAACTCTGACTGAAATAAGTCCAGCAAGGTAATTTTGTGGTAGCTTTTACTTCAGGATTTTGGCCAATAGGACATTGTGATGGTCCACAGCAGAATGATGATTAGGTGTGGAATTATGGGTCAGTGGTGATGTGGACATGATCTTAAGGGAACCAGAGTTCGATTAGCCTCTGAAGCAATGGGATCCTAGTTGCATCTTCTTTCTCCTCCTCTCCACATGCACTAGTGGCAAGGTTTGCGCTGTGCGAGAGCCAACATGCAGCAGACCACCAGGAATTTGGAAGCTCACTCCATGACCAAGTGGCCAAGGCAGTGAAACTATTGTTTTAGGATTGCATCACAACATTTCTGGTCGAAGCAAGGCTGTTATTGTATGTATTGTGTTCTAGTGGTGGACGTGGAGTGTGGGTAAACCTTGTCACGAAGCAGCCAAATTCCGCTTTGTCAAGGTGGATCAAATATGTTGGAACAGCTGACTGGCACAGAATGAAAACATCATGGCTACTGCCAGAATAGTGGGAATTTATCAATATCAGGGTGTTTACCTGGCAGCACACAAACTGCACGTGAAGGAAATGGTAAAGTTTAAGTTTTATAAAGTTTATTTATTAGTGTCACAAGCAGGCTTACATTAACACTGCAATGAAGTTACTGTGAAATTCCCTGGTTGCCACACTCCGGCACCTGTTCGGGTACACTGAGGGAGAATTTAGCATAGCCAATGCACCTAACCAGCATGTCAGACTGTGAGGCAGCAGCGCTAACCACTGTGCCACCGCGCTGCCCACCCTTGTATGATAACCCTTGTGGTACTGATACATGCCCTATTGATACATGGTACCCATTGAGTAGGTTTGCTCCTGAGAGGCCTTCAAACTCCACTGAACGTCTTTGTAAAGTCCAGCACTACTTTAATTCAGCAATTTTTCAGTATTTCGCCAACAACACAATACACATATCTCATACAAGCTCTGCAGCAGTGAAAGTCAGAAGCACTTTACTTGAAAGTCCCATGCTGACACCTTCAAAAAGCAATATTTGTTTAATTATTTCATTGAATGTGAGCACTTTTTGTCCAACTCTAATTTCTATTGAACTGAATGGCTTGCTAGACCAGTTCAGAGTTCAGTGGGTCTGGAATCACATGTCGGCCAGACCAGGTAAGGACGGCAGATTTCCTTCCTGAAAGAACACTGGTGACCTGGATGGGATTTTACAATATTGGATAATAGTTTCACAGTCACCATTACTGAGGCCAATTTTAATTTCCAGAATTAATAATTCAGTTTACATTCTACCAGCTGCCATGTTAGTATTTGAACCCAGGTCCCCAGGGTATTTGTCTGGGCCCTGGATTACTAGCCTAGTAACATTACCACTACACTACCATCTCCCCTCGTGATGATCCCTTGTGTTGCTGAATGCATCTTAAGCTGAGATTCTTTCATAGAAGCTGCCAGATGCCCACTCTGCATGCTTCTGGTGCATGCACTCCACACCCACACTGACCTCTTTACAAGCATGGCATGCCTCACGGGCCATGTCAAAAATACCTTGAAATGGATTGACCTATAGTTTCAGAATTCTGGGCTCCTGTAGTGCCACACTTGCAGTGCCATGGGACCCAATTTTCTGTCCACATTTTAGAACCATAGAACCATAGAAAATTACAGCTCAGAAACAGGCCTTTTGGCCCTTCTTGTCTGTGCCGAACCATTTTTTGCCTAGTCCCACTGACTTGCACTTGGACCATATCCCTCCACACCCCTCTCACCCATGAACCCGTCCAAGTTTTTCTTAAATGTTAAAAGTGACCCCGCATTTACCACTTTATCCGGCAGCTCATTCCACACTCCCACCACTCTCTGCGTGAAGAAGCCCCCCCTAATATTCCCTTTAAACTTTTCTCCTTTCACCCTTAACCCATGCCTTCTGTTTTTTTTCTCCCCTAGCCTCAGCGGAAAAAGCCTACTTGCATTCACTCTATCTATACCCATCAAAATCTTATACACCTCTATCAAATCTCCCCTCAATCTTCTATGCTCCAGGGAATAAAGTCCCAACCTATTTGCTTCTAGTAAATAAGAACATGAAGGAATGAATGACTGCTGCATTGTTTTCAGAATCTATTGCTTTTATACAACATTAACCTTTAGTTAATGTTGTATAAAACTAGAATATAGAACAAATGATTTGGAAACACAGGCTGTTGAAAGCTTTGTTGTTATATAAGTCTCTCATAAGTATAATTTATTCAGTTTTAGGAAGGAGGAGAACTGAAAATATTCCATTCTTTTCCAAGATTGATCTTAGCAAATGCTCAGGAAAGTTCCCTCTTGCCGACTCACTGGCATTGAAGATAAATTTGTAGATATAATGGGAGCAATTTTGAGCCCATGCTCTCCATAAACAGGAATGGCAGCCCATGCTCAAAGTCCATAGAACGCAATCTGCACTGGCATGTTTCTGAGTTCCGATCTTATTGTCCCTTCGCCGGCGGAGTGGCGTGAAGCATGCCGCGATACCGTAGAAAGCTCATTTAATACATCAGCATGTCATTAGCATATCTCTCTCCAGGATTTTCCCCCTCACCGGATATTCAGTGTAACGTCCTGGGCTCATTAAATCTATGTAAAATACATTTTAAATATATTTAAATAATTTATTCAGCCTCGCACCGGAAATGTGCGCAAGGCTGACCTCGCTGGCTATCCAGTGCCGATAAAATTGTGGGAGGTGAGATATTGAGCCGAATCTGATTTCTCGCTCTTGCGTGATCTTACTGGCTCGCCCCGCCCATTGGCTGGTGAGGTGCAATGGTAAGATCTCCTCCTGGAGAGAAAACTGATGGGCTTCTCAAGAGAGAAACACGCTGGTTTTCTCGCTGGAAACAACACTCTGCCATTTTTTGGTAAGATTTTGCCCATTATTTGTAACAGCAAAGTCCTGTACACTTGATTGTTTTGTACATGCAAAATTTATACATGCTGGCTCAAATAACCAGTTATAAAATAGCCAGAAAATCACAATAAATAATATACACATTATGGTTGGTACATTACTACTCGAGAGGGAAGTTGGAACTGTTAACTCAATGACAGGAATGAGAGATCCAGACTGCACTGCCCTATGCCTTTAGATTTATTGGGGGAAATGATAGTCACTGGCAACACTTGAGAATGAAGTAAAAGGTTCAAAAATCTCACTTTACAGATGCTGATCTCAGTACCATGGTGGCCAACTCTCGATCTTTCTAACTTTGCTTTATAATGATATGGTTATTAAACTCTCAGCTACAGGGTTCCGAGAGCTTATTACCCTTTATTTACATTACATTTGAGGAGCACAGCATTCCAGAGAATTCAGTGGGTCTCCATCAATTGAACACAATCCAAAGATTTCCAAAGCACTCCTTGGGGAAAATACTTAAAGGAGACATAGGCTGGATGACCAGCCTCCTGTCCTCCAAATTTTTGTTAGTTATTCTTTTATGGGCTGTGGAAATCGTTGGTAAGGCAAAGCCAGCATTTATTGTCCATACCTAAATGCTCTTGAAACAAGTAGCTTGCTAGGCCATTTCAGAGTCAACACTGTGGATCTTGAGCCAGACCAGGTAAGTTTAGCAGATTTCCCTCCAAAGGACAGGAAAGTGAACCAGATGGATTTTACGACAATCATAATGATGATGTAATGAATCAAGCTTTTAGATTTTATTCATTGCATTTAAATTCTATCAGTTGCCACATGTCCCCAGTGCATTAACCTGGGCCTCTGGACTACTAACCCAGTGGTATTACCATTACACCATGATCCTCCTTTGCACTATCATCTCCCTTTTGCTGAGGTTGCTAGTACAGGAATGTCAAGAGAAATAAGAAGGTATCTTGCTTCTAACACTAAATTTCAGATCCTATCATTGGTGCTAGGTATCAGACGTATACCAGGGCTACTCTCAGGTTATTCAAGTAACCAAGACAAGGAAACCTGATTATAATCATAAAATAGAATCACGGGGGGAATTTTCCCGTCCCGCCTGCCACGGGAATTGTAGCAGGCGGCTGGGGCAGGGAATGGACCGTGTAAAAGTCCATTGACCTCGGGTGGGATTTTATGGTTTTGGGGTGAGCGTGGCCAGAAAATCCTGCCCATGTAATTCCTATATTGCAGTCAACAATGATTCGGCCCATCGAGTCTGCACTGACTCTCTGACAGAGCATCTTACCCAGGCCCTTCCCTTGCCTAATCCCTGCAACCCAACGCATTTATTCTGCTAATTCCCCTCAGCTACACATCTTGGGACATTTAAAGGGGAAATGTAGCATGGCCAATTCACCTAATCGGCACATATTTGGACTGTGGGAGGAAACCAGAGCACCCAAAGGAAACACAGACAGACACTGGTAGAGCATGCCAACTCCACACAGTCACCCAAGACCGGAATTGAACCCAGGTCCCTGGTGCTGTGAGGCAGCAGTGCTAACCACTGTGCCAACAACTACTGGATTTGTGCATTCCTGTGCATTGTTCCTGTTCAGTACTTGGGCAGCCAGGGCTCAGAAAATTTCACTCTTTAGTCTTTGTGGCCTTAAAGGGAAAGGTTGGTCTGAGCACAGGTCCACACCTGCCGAAGAATGCTGCATTGTGTACTGCATTGTAAAGAGTTCTTGTTATTATAGATCAGCACATCCACTACTTGTCATAAACAACCTTACCAGTTCAAGCCAAGGTCTACAGCACAGAACAGCCTCTGGTTGAGCAAGAAATTACAGTTTCAATCAGAAAAACCAGAATATAATTTGTGTGTGGCATAATAAAATGTCACACTGGTGCAGTAGCTGTTGACACTTATGGGTTGAGATTGATAATTTGTATTAGGGCAGAACAGAACATAACTTCCTACAACAGCTAACCCATGTCTAATACTGTTGCTGGCAACCAAAATAGGAAAGCTTCCATTCTCCCAATCAAGGACATCCTTAATCTTGATCATAAAACATGCCAAAATAATCAAAACAGAAAAAGAAAACTGCTGTTTTGTAAAGCAACTGAGGTAGGAGGAGATTGTGACTAATTATTCAACTCCCATTGGTGATTGAGTGAGTGATTTACTGCAAGAGGCGATTTGTTGTCAACATTTAGAGAGCATCTTTAGCATTGAAAAACATCCCAACATACATTATATGGTATAAGGGAAATGATGCAAAAGAAGGACAGACCAAATATTTAGTCAGAGAATATTTTAAGGAGAATCATAAAAGAGGAGAAGGCATGAAGGGATTTAGGGAGAGGATTTATTCAGAATCGGACATCAACATTTTCATTACATTTGTGACAAACTGGTGCAGCATCAACAAACTGCACTTCACATAGGGGGCTCAGAATTCTTAAACTACTGTGGAATTGACACAATTGGACTTCCATGAGGTTGTGACAATTACGTTGGTATGAATTAAGGGTCAGCAAATGTAAATACTTAGAGGCATGCCGACTGTAAATGCAACCCGCAATAACACAGAAAACAGCAAGAACATTAAGCTCCAAATTGATCTGAATGGCAAAGAATGGGGTGGGAAGATGCCTTTGAGGATCAAAGTAAGCATACTATCTACTCCACTAGATCTCCCCTCATTTTCTCTCTATGTGTGACACATCTTAATTCGTTGCTCTCAGGGGGAGTCAGAGAAATCAGACAGTCTGGCTGTAATGAGTGGCAGCGGCTTCACGGATGTTAGCTCCTCATATCTCTGGAGGCCTACTTTGCAAACATGGAGGTACTGGGGACAATCTCACAAGACATGAGTCTGACAACATGGATCGTCCGCAACAGAGCTCAACACCATTCTCTGTGCCAATGTCTGAGAAAGGAAAAGTTAAAGTTTATTTGTTAGTCACAAGTAAGGCTCACATTAACACTGCAATGAAGTTACTGTGAAATTCTCCTAGTTGCCACACTCTGGCGCCTGTTCAGGTCAATGCAGCTAACCAGGTGAATTTACACAGCATTAGTTTGTGGTTGCAACAAGAGCATCTGACAGAGAGACCTTAAGACCAGTCAGTACATTGCACATAAGTGCTTTGACCATTAGACTTCAGATTTGACTACTACTTCAGCTGTGGTTAATGTTATTTGTGATTTTTCACAGTGTGTAATAGTGGAGCTATCACAAATGCACTGTTTGGATACAACATATGAACAGATTGAGTAGCCCTTCATTGCAGGAATGAGGACAGATATAAAGCTGCAGCAGCAATAATTGTTTTTACCTTGTTCTAGAAGCAGAGGGGAGAAAGCTGCCAGCTGTTGCAGCAATATTTACTGCAACACGAGCAAAACAGAGTCCACAATGACACCAGCACAAAGCAGAGAAGCAAGTCATCAAACTTAACACAATTATCTGAAAGATAATGGAAAAATAATCTCAAATTATGTACAGGGTACCAGCAAAAGTCATGATCTAAATACCTCACTGGTGAAAATTGATCTCATATAAATACAAACAGGATGATAACCAGCTGTAAAAAATTAGAAAGACTGCATTAATGTGCAGCAACAAAGTAATCAATATTTTTGTTGACATCATCTCACATCAAAATTCGTAAGTATTAAAGAGTAAAAGCGATAAGATGATTAACTATCGGAGAACCAGAGATCCCTGATTGGTCTGGCACACTCTTGCCATTAAAAATACCAGAGAATTTACATAGCACCTTTCACAACCGCAGAGCATTCCTTTACACTTAATTGAATACTTTTGAAGTGTCATCACTGTTGTGATGCAGAAACTGGACAGCCAGTTGAACATAGCAAGCTCCCACAAACAGCATGGTAATGACGAGGTGACCTGTTTGTTTTAGTGATATTGTCAAGGAATGATGCCCAGGCCACTAAGGAAAACACCCCTACTCTCTTTGAAATATTTCTATGGACACCTTAATGTCCACCTGACAGAGAAGACAAGACCGAGATTCAACATTTCAGTCAAAAGACTGCAACTTCAACAATACAGGGCTCCCTCAGTACTCTGTCTGTGAGGACTGTTGCCGATTACTTGTCACAGAGGAGTTGGGGATGTTGATGAATTTCTCTGATCAGCCCAGCCTTTGACAAGTTCTTCCATAACACTTCCCAATTGATTAAGTCAAAAAACTTGGTCAAATCAATGTGGAGTGGTTGATGGGGCAGCACAGTGGTTAGCACTGCTGCCTCACAGTGCCAGGGACCTGGGTTCAATTCCCGGCTTGGATCACTGTCAGTGCGGAGTTTGCACATTCTCCCCGTGTCTGCGTGGGTTTCCTCTGGGTGCTCCGGTTTCCTCCCACAGTCTGAAAGACATGCTGGTTGGGTGCATTGGCCATGCTAAATTCTCCCTCAGTGTACCCGAACAGGTGCCAGAGTGTGGTGACTAGGGGATTTTCACAGTAGTTTCATTGCAGTGTTAATGTAAGCCTACTTGTGACATTACTAAATAAATAAAATGTTGCTCCGGGCATTTCTGTTGAAGGTGTCGACCAATGAAAATCAAGTCCATTGTTCCACAGTTTGGTTAGAAGCCATACTGCCTTTCTGAAAGGATTTCTTTAGAGACAGGGGGAAGGCGGCTTGTGAGGATTTGGTCAATGATTTTTCCTGTGTTGGAGAGTAGGGAGATTCCACATTAGTTTCCATAATCCACTTTGTCTCCTTTCTTCAAGATGGTGGTGATGGCGGCATCTCTGAGGTTGGCAGGGATTTCTTCTCTATCCCAGGAACAGCTATATGGAAATGATGGGTGATTTCTTCACCTGCAAGTTTGAAAATCTCCACTGGAATCCCGTCCATTCCTGCGGTTTTTCCATTCTTCACATGTTTAATGGCGACTTCGACTTAGTCCATGCTCAATGTGAGTCCAAGATTATCTTTGATGGGGAGTTGGCTGATTTCCTTGAACACAATCTCATCTAAGGTTGTATCACAGTTTGGGAGTCTTTGAAGTGTTCTTTCCATCAAAAACTGATGTTTTCTCAGTCTCTCAGAAGGCTTCCAGCCTCCCTCCAGTTTGAGGCCTAGGGTGTTGAGTCCATGTATTACCTTGATGGCACTGAAGATGCCCTAAGTGCAATGTTTGTCAACGAGGAGTTGCAGCTCCTTAGCTTTCTCAGTCCACCATTGGTTCTTGATTTTCCTAGTCCTTCTTTGTACTCCCATCTTCGTACCTCCATCTTTGTACATGTAGTTTTTCCAGGTGTGGACAGCATTCCTCTTCTTATTAATGAGATCTTAGATGATGTGTTCATCCTGTTGAATCAGTCTTGGTGTTTCCTAGTTTTGTAGCCAATGATTTCTTCACAGCTTGAGATAATGACTGTCTTCAGCTCTTTCCACTTTCCCTCCATTCCATTAGAATGAACACTTTGGAGATTTTGGTGAAGACATTGTTGGACGTTTGCCAGCATGCTTGGCTCTCGAATCAACATAGATTTTTTTCGGAGCGGTTTATTCATCTTGCATTGCTTCTGTTGGACCTTTCCGTGGTCCGCTTCTCGCCCACTCCGATTCTCATAGCGGGCAGGCTGGTAAAATTCCGGCCTGTGTGTCCTGGGCTGATCCTTGGTTTTTCCTCTCCAGAGGATGTTATAACCTCTGCCTTTTTCCCTCAGCTGCCCTTTGGCTGATCTTCAGGCCTCCTGCAAGACAGCAACATCAATGTTGAAGTATCTGAATTCATGGGCAACAAGGTAGTTCTCCATTCCAGTTTGTTCTGTATGTTATCCATGAGGGTTCGTACATTGACCGCAGGTAGATGAGACTGCTGTTTTCCAGCCAGGTTGCAGATTGAACAGACTATTTTTCTAACCCCTTCCCTATGCCGGGTGAGCAGAGTGGCTGCTCAGTCGTGAAGGAAGCTGCCAAAATGCTCTTCTATTCCAAGAGCGAAATGGCTGAATCAAACTCCATCACCAATGTGCCGATCCGAAGCTAGGGACTTACAGATCTAACGCTCCTGTCCCCGTCACCTCTTGCTGATTACTGCAGGGCTTGTTTGTGTGGGGGATGTGTCAGTTTCCTCGAGATAGATGCCTTTTAACGTGGAGATGCCATTGCACATCAGCAGATACATGGGTTCTTGACAGAAAGTAGGTCTAGTTCCAGTGGCAAGGAAACCTTGGCAAGGAAACCTTGACAACTGGGCCTTATTGCTGGAGCTTTCATCCACCCTTTGCAGCCATTGATATTACATGAGTATCTTCCACCTGATCCATTGTTGAGGTCTTGTTTTGGATTTCACTTTGTCTGGTTCCTTCCCTCTGATCTTACCTTCATGGGTGATCCTGCCAAGAGTTTAAGACTCCCAGTGGCATCTCTCTGGGGATCAACAGATGCTCAAGCCTCTCCACCACAGCAAGGTGGCAATCCACGGAAATGAAACATAAACATACTCTTAAACTATCAAACAAAGCATGATGATACTTAACATCTCAGTCTATAGACAGGAACAGTTTATTGTATTCTCTAGACACAATGAAGATGATGTGCTAACAGATTGTTTTGTCCTATGTTGCTTTAGCTCATCACTTCAGTGTTAATGCTTGGTGCTCACTGAATCTCAAGATGCTTCTGTGAGGTATCCTTCTATTGCTTAAAGAATAAGATGCAATAGTTGTTTCACTGAAAGACTCCAGTGATGAGGCTAGTTTTTGATATCTGTAAATATAGGCCTGAGAAAGTTTCGGTGTATGCTGCTGTACTTCGGTGTTTGTCAGGGTAGCATTTGTCTTGTCACCTGTGAAAGTGCTGGTTGAAGAGTGCTCAAAGATACTGAGGTATTGTCATTTAGAGAAACAGCATCATCATTCATGGCCTTTATAGAACAGACCCTGCTGCTGGACACTGACTCAGTGTAGAATCATAGAATGATACAGCACAGCAGGAGCCTATTCAGCCCATTTGAGCATGCTGACTCTTTTAAAGAGCTGTCCATTTAATCCCATTTATATTGTTCTTTTTTCATAATTCTGCAATGTTTTCCACTTCAAATATTCATCTAATTCCCATTTGAAAGTTTGAATTGAATCTGACCCTATATCCTTTCAGGTAATGTATTCCAGATAACAACTCACTGTATAAATATTATATTCCTCATGTCCCTTTTTTTGCCAGTTAACTTGCATCTGTGTCTCCTGGTTATCAGCCATACTGCCATTGGAAATATTCTCTGTTTATTCCTGTCAAATCTGTTCATAATTTTGAACACCTGTAGCAAATCGCTCCCTAACATGCCCTGCTCTGAACAGAATATCCTCAGTTTCTCTAGCCTTTCCACATAACTGAAATCTTTCAGCCCTACTACCATTCTAATAAATCTCCTTTGCATATTCTCGAGTGTGCAGTCACTATGTTGGGGGTATACTACAGGCCCCCCAACAGCCCAAGGGAAGTGGAAGAACGGATATGTCAGGAGATAATGGATAGGTGCAGGAAAAATAGGGTTGTTGTAGTGGGAGACTTCAATTTCCCTGGTATAGACTGGAAATCGCGTAGGGCTGGGAGTCTGAATGAGTTGGAATTTGTAAAATGTGTACAGGAAGGTTCTTTGGAACAATATGTAGATAGCCCGACTAGAGAGGGGGCTATACTGGACCTAGTACTGGGGAATGAGCCCGGTCAGGTCTTCAAAGTTTCGGTAGGGGAACATGTGGCAAATAGTGACCACAATTCTGTTAGCTTTAGGATAGTGATGGAAAAGGATGAGTGGTGTCCCAAGGGTAAGGTGTTGGATTGGGGGAAGGCTAACTTTAGTGGGATTAGGCAGAAATTGGCAGCTGTTGATTGGGAGAGGCTGTTTGAGGGTAAATCCACATCTGGCATGTGGGAGTCTTTTAAGGAACAGTTGTTAGGGCTGCAGGATCAGCATGTGCCTGTAAAAATGAAGGATAGAAAGGGTAGGATTCGAGAACCGTGGATAACCAGGGAAATTGAGGGATTAGTCAAAAAGAAATGAGAGGCGTATGTTAGGTCCAGGCAGCTAAAAACTGAGGGAGCTCTGGAGGAATACAAAGAAAGTAGGAAAGAACTCAAACAGGAATTAGAAGGGCAAAAAGGGGTCACGAAATGTCCTTGGCAGACAGGATTAAGCAGAGTCCCAAGGCATATTATCCATATGTTAGGAACAAAAGGGTTGTCAGGGAAAAAATCGGACCTCTCAGGGACAAAAGTGGGGAATTATGCTTAGAGCCCAAAGAAGTAGGGGAGATCCTAAATGAATACTTTGTGTCGGTATTCACAAAGGAGAGGGATATGCTGACTGGGAGTGTCTCGGAGGGGAGTGTTGACGCATTAAAGAAAATCTCCATTACAAGGGAGGAAGTGTTAGGTTTTTTAGGGAATATAAAGACTGACAAATCCCCAGGGCCTGATGGAATCTATCCAAGGCTGCTCAGGGAGACGAGAGATAAATGCAAAGTGATGCATTTTGGTAGAACTAACATAGGGGGGAGCTATACGATAAATGGCAGAACCATAAAGGGTGTGGATACGCAGAAGGATCTGGGTGTGCAAGTCCACAGATCCTTGAAGGTGACGTCACAGGTGGAGAAGGTAGTGAATAAGGCATATGGCATGCTTGCCTTTATAGGACGGTATAAAAGTTGGGAGTCTGATGCTGCAGTTGTATAGAACGTTGGTTCGGCCGCATTTGGAATACTGCGCCCAGTTCTGGTTGCCACACTACCAGAAGGACGTGGAGGCTTTAGGGAGAGTGCAGAGGAGGTTTACCAGGATGTTGCCTGGTAAGGAAGAGCTTAGTTATGAGGAGAGATTGGGTAAACTGGGGTTGTTCTCACTGGAAAGACGGAGGATGAGGGGTGACCTAATAGAGATGTATAAAATTATGAAAGGCATAGATAGGGTGAACAGTGGAAAGCTTTTTCTCAGGTCGGTGGTGACATTCACGAGGGGTCACAGGTTCAAGGTGAGGGGGGAGGTTTAACACGATATCAGAAGGACGTATTTTACACAGAGGGTGGTGGGGGCCTGGAATGCGCTGCTGGGCAAGGTGGTGGAGGCAGACACACTGGGAACGTTTAAGACTTATCTAGATAGCCACATGAACGGAGTGGGAATGAAGGGATACAAAAGAATGGTCTAGTTTGGACCAGGGAGCGGCGCAGGCTTGGAGGGCCGAAGGGCCTGTTCCTGTGCTGTATTGTTCTTTGTTCTTTGTTCTTTGCTCCAGCTGGGTCCACTCAGTGTTTTATAAAGGTTTCGCGTAACTTCCTTGCTCTTGTACTCTATGCCAATATTACTCCAATATTAAGACAAGAATCCCACACACCTTTTTAACACCTCATCTTGGCCTGCAACCTTCAAAGACATGTACATATATTCCCTGCTGTTTATCATCTCAATTACCAACATCCACCACCAAAACATCAGCCACTGTGCCCCCACCTCAATTTATGTGCAGATGAATCCTTATTCACCCTATTTTTCCAATATTTGATTATTACATTGCACTTTGGCTCTTCCTACTCTATCTTTTACACTACATAAACTTCAGCTCAACCAAAACTCTGCTGTTGCTATTCTAACCTGTATTGAATTCCATTCACCCACTACACCTGATCTACATTGGCTCCAGGTCTGGCAATTCTGCAATTTTAAAATGTTTATCCTTATCCTTGTCTTGTAAACCTTCTATGACCTTGCCTTTCTCTATCCTCCTTCAACCATACAAGCTTTTGAAATCTCTGCATTCCTCCAGCTCTGCCCTCTTGCAGAACCCCAATTTTAATTCCTGTACCATCAGTGGCCAGGACTTTGGCTGCCTTGGCCCAAAGCTCTGGAATACTCTCTCTAACCTTGCTGCCTCTAACTGTCTCTCTTCTTTTAAGATGTTCTATTGTTATGGTTCAGGTCAGAAACTCCAAAGTGTTTTATGAAGACTGCCTGGACCACAAGTTTTGCATCTTGAATTTGGCAAGGATAAGCATGAGGTGTTTCACTTCAGGTGCAATTCAAGTGGCCCACTTGGGAGCTTTTATCAAACAAAGTTTAGTTACGAATATAGTTAACATGTATAGTAAGAAAATTAGCAAGAACTTTTATCAATTACAAGCAAAAAGGAAACAACCACAATAATGTATCACCCTTAACCAATATATATGTCAGATGATCCAATCGAAACCAAAATCCAATAAACAAAACCTTTTAAGCATGTTTATCACTGCACAGGCTGAAGCTCACGTAATACTGGAATCCAGTTCCCTTGGTTGAATGCTGATTTCAAATGATCTTGAAAACTCAGAGCAGCTCCCCAAAAACCAAAAGACAGATTTGTTACTGCAGGATAGCAAACAAGATGTGCTTGCAGCTAACTGGTAAAACTTTCAAAATAAAAACAAAGAGTGAGACTTCTTTCAGCTATGCTTCTAACACTGCAGCCAAAATGAAACTAAAAACAACCCTTGTCATCTGAGCTGCACACAATTTTTTTTTCTCTTCCCAACAATAACATCACCTAAGGCTGTGAGCTGAGAAACACTGACTGTGAGAGCTGCAGAAATCATGATATGAAAAAAAAATCTCTTAAAGGGACACTAACGTCACACTATAAAACCTACTTTTCTGATCAAGTGTTTCATCCTCTGACCTAATACTTCCTTATGTGGTTTGGTATTGTTATCACTGGGGCGGCATGGTGGCACAGTGGTTAGCACTGCTGCCTCACCGCGCCAGGACCTGGGTTCGACTCCTGGCTTGGGTCACTGTCTGTGTGGAGTTTGCACGTTCTCCCTGTGTCTGCGTGGGTTTCCTCCGGGTACTCTGGTTTCCTCCCACAGTCTGAAAGACGTGCTGGTTAGGTGCATTGACTCAAAGGTGCCGGAGTGTGGTGACTAGGAGAATTTCACAGTAACTTCATTGCAGTGTTTATGTAAGCCTTACTTGTGACTAATAAATAAAACTTTAACTTTATTGTGAAGCTTCTGGGGTCATTTTATTATGTTAAAAATGCTATATAAAGGGAAGTGGTTGTTGCAATCTCAGCCAAAAGAACATGGAGAAAATGCATTATAAAATACATCTGAAACAGTGTCATATTCAACGCAGAATTTATAATAGTTTGCTCTGTCCATAAAACTGTCTAATGGAATAAGAAAAATTACAGCCTTCAAAATGAGAGGAAATAATATAATTTAAGTTTTAAGTTTGTCACAAATGTAAAAATATTAGCTTAAAGAAGAGAACTTTCTGAAACTTTAGGACTCCTGGGGCAGGAGTTTACAGTCCCACTTGCTGCCTGGATCATCCGGACTCACTGAAAGTGATTGGGCATTTGGCTGGGCCACCAAATCTCCCGCGATGGGTCCCACCGCACCGAACCTGGAAAATACCAGCCCTGATTTCACAGATTACAGTGTAATTTCAACTGGAATTACATATCCTGCAATAAATAAATCTCCTCTAGTGTGAGGCTGTAATGTCTTCTTTATTCTGGGTTTTGGCAGCTATGCCATACTGTGTCTGTGGCTGCATTGTACCATGATAAAACCATTGCTTTATTTTTACACTTGGTGTTCCCTATATGCTGCAGGGCCAAGTTTGTGTTGGACGTGCCAGGGTGCTAAAGAGCAGAATCAGTCAGTGACGTGCCAGTGTTCTGTATGGTAATGGTATGAGTGAGCCAGTTCATGTGGTGTCAATGTACATGTGAAGCTATGCATGCAATATTGCAAGTTTGAAGTTGGCCCATCTATTGCAGAGTAGTGGATGTGAAGTTAGCCTATGTAGTGCTCTGGAGATGCTGGGAGTCCGTGCAGTGCTGGTGCAATTGGGGTGCAGAGGATCTAGAGAATGGCAATGTTGTTGCTGAAGTTAAAGTCACATGTGACATTCCAGTGATGTTGGAGAGACAGTGGTCTGTACAGTGCTCATCCATTTAGTGCCAACATTGCAAGTAAAAATAGGCAAAATAAATAGGCATGTAAAAAAGTCCTTGCAGAACTGGTAGCTGGAGAGAAAGCCAGTGTCAGTGCTTTGGGAAAAAGAAATATAGAGTTCACTTTATTGGTGCAATGGTGAGTAAGGGAGCAGAACTGATCTATGTGGTGCCAGTACTGCTGGAGGGTATTTAGACCTTGCACTGCTAGGTAAAAGGGATAAAGTTTATTCTGCAATACCAGTGCTGTGATCAGCAGAGTCAGTCCATGCTGTTCCAGTGCTGTGATAAGTTATAACAGAGTGAGTTTGTGCAGTGCTAGTGCAGTGCTTTGTAATAAGCAGACAAGGTTTTGCAGTGTCAGTGCTGAGATTAGCAATAAAGCAGTGCCAGTGGTATGTCCAGCACTAAGCAGAGTGGGTTGTATAGTGCCAGTGCTGTGCTTTTTAATAAGCAGGCTTGTTATGGTCATTCATACCGGCAGGCTTTCCCCATCCCCCTGCAGTGAATGGAGATTTGGCTGGATGCATGGCATGAACGGTTGGTAAGATCATGCCCTTGGTCTGTGCAATATATGCCAGTACTGTGACTGACAGTGGGCCTGTGCAGTGCCAGTGCTGTGATTGACAGTGAGTCTGTGCAGTGCCAGTGGGTGTATGCAGTGCCAGTGGATTTGTGCAGTGCCAGTGGGTCTGTGCAGAGTCTGTGCAATGCCAGTGGGTCCGTGCAGGGTCTGTGCAGTGCCAGTGGATCTGTGCAGTGCCAGTGCTGTGACTGGCAGTAGGTCTGTGCAGTGCTGTGGGTCAGTGCAGTGGCAGTGGGTTTGTGCAATGCCAGTGGGTCTGTGCAGTGCCAGTGGGTCTCTGCAGGGCCAGTGGGTCTGTTCAGGGTCTGTGCAGCACCAATGGGTCTGTGCAGGATCTGTGCAGTGCCAGTGGATGTGTGCAGTGCCAGTGGGTCTGTGAAACGTTTGTGCAGTGTCAGTGGGTCTGTGCAGGGTCTGTGCAGTGTCAGTGGGTCAGTGCAGTGCCATGGATCTGTGCAGTATAAATGCATCAGTATAGTGCCAGTGGATCTGTGCAATACCAGTGGGTGTGTGCAGTGCCAGTGGATCTGTGCGGTGCCAGTGGGTCAGTACAGGGTCTGTGCCAGTGGGTCAATGCAGTGGCAGTGGATATGTGCAGTGCCAGTGGGTCAGTGCAGTGGCAATGGTCGTGTGCAGTGGCAGTGCATGGGGTCTGTGCAGTGCAAGTGCATCAGTGTAGTGCCAGTGGATCTGAGCAATACTAATGGGTGTGTGCAGTGCTGGTGGATGTGTGCAGTTCCAGTGGATCTGTGCAGTGCCAGTGGGTCAGTGCAGGGTCAGTGCCAGTGGGTCTGTGCAGTGGCAGTGGATATGCGCAGTGCTAGTAAGTCAGTGCAGTGGCAGTGGTTGTGTGCAGTGGTAGTGCATGGGGTCTGTGCAGTACCAGTGCAGTGACTGCCAATGGGTCTGTACAGTGCTGGTGCAGTGACTGGCAGTGGATCTGTGCAGTGACAGTGCATTGAGTCGAGTGCGATGCCAGTGCAGTGGGTCAGTATAGTGCCAGTGGGTCCATGCAGTGTCAGTGCAGTGCCGGTGGTTGTGTGCAGTGTCAGTACCAGTGGTTGTGTGCAGTGCCTATAGTTGTGCGCAGTGGTAGTTCCAGTGGTTGTGTGCAGTGCCTATGGTTGTGTGCAGTGTCAGTCATGATGGGAGTGTCAGTGCCAGTGGTTGTGTGCAGTGTCAATGGTTGTGTGCAAGGTCAGTACCAGTGGTTGTGTGCAGTGCCAGTGGTTGTATGCAGTGCCAGTGGGTCAGTGCAGTGTCAGTGGTTGTGTGCAGTGCCAGTGGGTCAGTGCAGGGTCGGTGCAGTGTCAGTGTTGGGGAGGGGGCGGGGTTTGGCGCTGGCGCTGTCACGTGATGCAGTGTTTACATCCTCAGCTGTTGGAGTCTGAGTTCAGGAAGAGCGGCGGCGGCGGAGAGACCGAGACCCCGGAGCGGCGCATTGTTTCCATCCCGACCCAGCCTCCCTTCACACGGTGTGTCTCCGGCCGCGGCTTCTTTCAGGTGTCGGTGAGGAGAGCAGCCGGGGGGGGGGCTCTCTCAGGGTGTCTAATCGCGGGGTTGCGGCGGGCTCTGGTGCCGCCGGGACCGAGGACGGGAGGCAGTGGCCTAGGAGCCGGGCGGTAAACACCGGGCCCGGGCCCCCGGCCGGTACTGCGCAGCTCGGGGCCCGGAGCCGGGCCTGCCGACCGTGAAGCGCCTGGGCTGGGGGGGGGGCGGTGTGAGGAGCGGACACACTGGCTCCTTTTGTCTGCTTGGCGGCACGATGCCAGAGCCCAGTCTCCCCTCCACACAACTCCCCATTTGTCCCCCAACCAGCTCTTCTGACCCGATCTGCCGCAAACACCGCTCCGAACGCTTTGTTTTGATTAGTTGCGCATTGTTATAATCTTGTCACTAAAATGGTGCAGAAAACTTTCTATCTAAAATGGATTTGCTCTGGCCTTTGATACAGTCGTCATTGTTTTTGTGTGTGTGCCAGGAGAGCTCAAATGTGGTGTCCTAGGAGTTAAACTTTCAAAGGGACTTATTGACTGATTTTACTGTCCACACAGCACTCCAAACAAACATTCGGTGGGGGTGGTTTTAAAGAGCGCCTTCTGTTGTTTTCGTTGGTAAAATGGGCAGTCGACGTTTTTTTTTGTCTCGTCCTTGTTGGCGAGTTTGAAGAAAGACCTGCGTAGAAATGCTGCTGACGTTATTTCAAAAATCTGTTTTGGTGACTTGCTTCCAACCCGCTAACATGTACCTTGCAAGGTTAAATTGTTAACCATAGACTGCTTTTAAGGAAGGACACTTTGTGTGTGTGTGTATATATATATATATACGTGTCTGCGGTTTTATGTACGTTTTTCAAAAAAAAATTGAATGCACGAGATTTTTTTCACTGGAGTTTGTTTTGAATTTATGCTCACGTGTTGTTTGAAGTACTCGTGGACAGAACGGCTCAACTGGTTTCTTCGTGCACTTTTTAAACAGCTGTTTGACGATCACTGGTTTGGTGATCAACAGGACTGCGAAGAACCCCTCTGATTTATTGCATACGGTGATAAAGACCCTGTCTGATCTCAGTCGGGATTCTACTGGGGATGCTCAGCTTGGGAGTTCAGATTGCTACCGAGTGACCCTGCTGGTAACCGTACACAGTGTTGTTCCTCTTTCAGTCAAATAGCTTGTCAACAAATCATCATTAGAACTCGTATGAAGAATGATTGTTTGGATAATAGTAGAATGCTGCTGCAAGTCCAGAGGTCTTTAGGGCCAAGGGGCAAACAAAAACTACGAAGGGTCAGTATTTGTTCTTGCATGAGCCTCGTGTACTTGAAGCACGTATTGGAAAATTGCAGACAAAATTATTTGCCACCCGAGAAAATGGTGGACTGTGCACCTGCAATTTCCTGAAGGATGCTCTGGGCAGATGAGGTCTGGTGCAGGAGTACAAGTTTAGAACAATGGGTAATGCACTCCCCTGAAAAAGAATTGCCTCTTATTCCAGAACTAGAGGGGATGTTTAAATTTTATACTTGGTTTTCTCCTTTTTTTATGATGCTTAATTGCCCCTTTAGTGTCCCAAGATGTGTAGGTTAGGTGGATTAGCAGGGTAAATACATGGGGTTATGGCGATAAGGCCTGGGTAAGATGCTCTGTCGGAGAATCGGTGCAGACTCGATGGGCTGAATGGCCTCCTGCACTGTTGGGATTTTCTAATTCTTTGTCGTTCCAGTTTGAAATGATTTCTTTCAGTATAATAGTACAATACAATAGAGAAATATGGAAGGAGAAAAATATAACAATGAACTGAATCAGCAATTGTATCCAATGTCTGGGAAATAAAATGATACGGGGGACTTGTGCCTTTAAACAGATCTGTATATTTGAACTTTTTTGAGGGACCATTGTATCCACTTGCGATGAAGCCACCATTCCAATGTAATTTTGTCTCAGGCGATGTAAAGAGCTTAAAACATGGTAAGATTGCAGCTGGCTCGATAGTAGTTTTACTCAAAATGGAATAAACAGCGAAGACACTTCAGGAAATGTTAGTTTATAGAAAATAAGGTCTGAATTGATACTGGAAATAAGACTCTAATTATGCATTCAAAGATATTGGCTAGCTTAACAGTGTTGGTTGAGTCAAAGACATTGTCACCATTAACAGCGTATCCAGAAATCGGAAACAAAGATTTAAAAAATAAACACTTGAAAGAAATGATGTTTTAAACAGAGACAAATTTAAGTGTGGGTGATCTATTGTATTCTAAATAGACATGTTACATGTATAAACTTTTTGCTCTACTCCTGTGTGCATTATCCTTTCGTGTCCTTTTTCGTGATTTAAAAAAAAATGATTTTGTGCAGATTACACCACATTCTCATCATAGTTGTATGAAAACGTAATTGCAAAGAATAAACATTCTCATTATAATCTATGCTGGTTTTTTAAAAAAAGAAAAATGCTCTGAATGTTTAGCTTTAACTTTTCTGTTGTTCAATCCATGGCGTAAAGGAAATGCATTTCAGAGGCTTGAGATATAGTTTATAATGTATCCCATGATAATTCAGGCACTACAATCTATTAGATCTGTTGCAAGATATTATTTCATATAAAAATGTGGATGAAAATGCATCATGATTGAACACCAAAGGGGGAGGAATTAGCAGAATGTAATTTCTTTGAACAGCCAAGCATAAACTTGAATATTGCTAGAATTTTAAATTGGAACCATTTATTACATTTTCACATGTACGTTTTAGATCTAAATTATTGTTGCAATAACCTTTGAATACATAATCAACTTGCAGCACAGGGACAGGGATAGGCCATTCCGTCCCTTCATTCGTTCCTTTATTCAGTTGAAACATAGCTGATGTATACCTCAAATCTGTTTACCTTGTTCCATGTCTGTGGATACTCTTGTCCCAACAAAATCTATTCAACCCGGTCTTGAAAGTTACTGAACACCTACTACTATTTGGGTGATCTCGGCAGTAGCAATCAAACCAAATTCCACATGTCTTCTGACGATACCCAGCTCTACCTCACAACCATCTCTTGATCGTTTTACTGTCTCTGATTTGTCATTGTCTCTTGTTCAACATTTGATATTGGATGAGCAAAATGTTTCTGCAATTAAATTGTGGGAAGACCAAAGTCATTGTCTTTGTTAACTCTAGGCTCAACTGTTCCAATGCTCCTCTGGCTGGTCATCCACTTTTTTTTTTACCTCGTCAAAAATTTGCAGCCCATATTCTAATTAGCATTTAGCCCCTTTCATCCATCATCCCTGTGCTTGCTGAGCTATGCTGGCTGCTCATGAGGCAGTCTTTTGATTTTAAACCTTTCATGCTTGTTTTTGATGGCCTTGCTCCTCCCTATTTATGTAACCTTTGGCGTACAATCCTCTCAGATCTCTGCATTCATCTAGTTATAGTATCTTGTTCATATTTCCTCACTCCTGGATCCTAAACTTTGAAATTTCGTCCCTAACCCCCTCTAGTTCTCATCTTTTCAGGCACTCCTTAAACCTACCTCACTGACCACGCTTTTCGATGCCTTTTTTAATATCTTCTCGTGTGACTTGGCCATATTTTGTTTTACTGTTCTAGTGAAGTGTCTTGGAATTCGTTGTTCTGTTAAGGCTGCATGGCTATAATTTTAAGATGTCTGCCTTCTTTGCATCCTGTCCTCATACTCTTTAAACTCAATATTTTTTGATGAATGTGTGATGTAACTCTCCAAGGTTAACACATTTCCTGACGTCCAAAACTCAATGCAGTACTCCAGTGAAAATCTGAACAAGGATGTACAACTGACCATCATATGTCCAATAACATAAAAGACCAGTGTTGCTTTTTGATTTTTTTTGTAGTGAGACCAAAAATGGGATTACTGTGAAGGCAGAGGTATTAAATGAGTATGTTGCTTCTGTCTTCACTAGAGCAGAGCATGCTGTCAATGTAGCAAGAAAGAAGTAATGATATTCAATAGATAGAGGTAGTTAAACAGGTAATAATCCTTGATGGGCCACTTTGCAAAGAAGTAGCGGTGGAAATTTAGGAGGCTCTGGCCCTAATCTTCAACCTGTCATAGAATCCCGACAGTGCAGACGGAGGCCATTCGGCCCATCGGGTCTGCACCGATCACAATCCCGCTCAGGCCCTATTCCCGTAACCCCACATATTTACCCTGCTAATCCTCCTGACACTAGGGTCAATTTAGCATAGCCAATCAAACTAACCCGCACATCTTTGGACTGTGGGAGGAAACCGGAGCACCTGGAGAAAACCCACGCAGACGCAGGGAGAACGTGCAATCTCCACACAGACAGTGACCTGAGGCCCGAATTAAACCTGGGTCACTGGAGCTGTGAGGCAGTAGTGCTAACCACTGTGCCACCATGCTGCCCATTATGATGTGGTGCCAGAGGAATGGAGGGTTACAGATTTGATTTCCTTGTTTTTTAAATTGATGAGACATAAACCCAAAAACTACAGGCCGGTTCAGCCTAACACCCATGGTGGGGAATGTTGAGGCAATAATCCAGGACAAAATGAATTGGCATTTGAAAAAGTCTTGGTGAATGAATGACATTAACAGAAGTTTATTATCCTGTTTGATTAACATAATTTGAGTTCCATTGTGAAGTAATGAGTTGCTGAAGGTAATACGGTTGATGTATATATTTTGAAAATATTTTTTGTAAAGTACCATATGAAAGCCAATGATATTAAAGGGACAGCAACTAATGTACAGAGTGAATGGTTTACTTTTTAGACTGGAGGCAAATATATAGTGATTTTCCCCAGAAACGGGTATTAAAATCACTTTTTTAAAAAAAAGGTATGCAAGGCAACATCTACAAAAAATTCCAGATGAGACAATATTCAGAAATGTAGCAAACAATGAGGACAAGAGTAACAGTCTTCAGGAGAACATAAACCAACTGGTGAAATGTGTGGACACATTCATGGTAGGTTAAATTTAACACAAGTGACACATTTTGGTAGGCAGAATGAGGAGAAGCAATATGATATGAATTAAATTATACAATGTTTGATGTGGAAAGATATTCACCTGAGGGTGTATGTAAACAAATTGCTGAAGATTACAGGATAAGTGAACAGGCCTTTTTTTAAAAAAAATGGAATCCTTAGCTTTATTAATAGTGACATAGAGTACAAAAGCAAGGAAATATTGATTAGACTCAGTAGGAGGTATTGTGTTGAATTCACATTGCCGCACTTTTGGAAGGATGCTAAGGCCTTGGGCGAGGGTGCAGAACAGACTTATTAGAATGAGACCAGGGATAAAGGACTCCAATTATGTGGAGGGAGCAGGGAAGATTAGGTGGAGATTTGATAGAAATGTTGAAAATCATAAAAATCATTGATAAGAGTAATCTAAGCAATTGTTTCCAGTGGTGGAAGGGGTTGGTAACCAGTAGGTGATTTAATAGATTTAACGTGACTTGGTGAAAGAACCAGAAGCGTCATGAGGAGACTTTTTTTATTTTTAGTGAATTGTTATGATCTGCAATATACCTGAAATGGTAGTGGAAGCACACTCAATAACTTTCAGAAGTGATTGGCTCAATACTTGAAGGAGAAAAAGTTATAGGGTTACAGAAAAGGAATGGGGGAGGGGGGAACTAATTGGGTAGCTCTCCCAAAGATCACGCACAGGCATGATGGGCTGAATGGCCTCCTTCACCAGTGCATGTTCTGTGACTCCACCTGCGTATTAACTTTTGGTGATTTGTGTACCTGTCATTCTATCTCTTTCCACCACCCCATCCCCTCCACTCCACAATTTCTGGCTTTTCATTATTAAGAAAACATGCTGATGTGTTCTTCTCGGAGCCAAAGTTAATAACCTCACACTTGATCACATTGATTTCTATCTGGCATTTTGGTCTCTTCCTCCACTGCAAAAACAAATCCAAAGTACACTCAACGAGTTTGTCAGTGGAATAAAAGGAGGCATTGATTGATGACAACCCCAGAAATGGTACCTATTTTTTTTATAGTTCTTAAATGTTTTGTTGTTGTTAAATTATCCTGAATAAATTTGGAAATTTCGACTATTCCTCTTCCGTGTTTGTGAAAATTAAAATCAAACTCCTTTGTTTTTGTGTATATATAATATATGGAGTTGTACATTGCCCCACTATGTTTTTAAGATGACTGTCTAGAGAAATATGCAGAAATAAAGGATATTTAATTGCTTGCCATAGAATTGACATTTTTTTGTTGTTGTTGCAGTGAAACAAGTAGCGGTGCTGTAGAAATGCTCCTACATTTCTCAGAAACTCCATTTTGGGAATCGCTTGCATTGGCCTTTGGAGATGGAAGGAGGCCCAATGTCTGCCTAAATAGAATTCCTGTTGCCAGTTTATAGTAGCCTAATTCTGTGTGCATCTCATCAATTCAGACAATAATCATAACCAGCTTCAGGGGTAAGTTTCACAGCATGTTCACCTCCAAGGTACACTGTGAATGCTTCCAAGATTTTGATATTTTAACCATTCAGCTTATTGTGTTCACATGTTAATTCTTATCTGATGTTTTTCTCTTCAATGTTAATGTAGATTATATTTCACGTTGCCAAAAGTAAGCCATTTTGAAATGCACTTTTCTTTTGCTGCTACGAGCAACCCAAGCGCACTCCAATTAGCACTTATCCACCTTGTGCGTATCACATACAACAGTCTTGTATTGGTCCAATAAGAATGTTTGTAATCAATCCTGGGACTTGGGGGTCTGCATGTTTAGTTGTATGTTGCTTCTAACAGCTGTGACATTGGGGATTTTAATCTAAAGCTGGCCTGAAATATAAACCATTGGATATCAAAGAGAATGGAGAATCTAGGAAAAGAAGTGGGAAAATGCCATGCAGAATAGAAATGTAGCTTTAAAAAAAAACAAATGAACAAACTACGGACTCTTGGGAGGGGTGAAATTGATTATGGTTCTCTTTTCTGCTATTTACTTATACTACTGGGAAGAATGCTATGTAGTCAATGAATGAGGATGTAATTAGTTTAAAAGCTTGTAAGTACATCTAGGGCTCACACAGGAAATATAGCCACTTGATCCAAGTTACAAAGGCTACTAATGTTGTTTGTGTGTTTGTGATTAGATGTTTTTAAATTGCTATAGCAAAAATGTACATGAGGTGAACAGGTGATAGACAGGAATGGTGTTGGCCAATTTGTAAATGGAACCAACTACACTGCAAAAAGCTGCAGTATAGAATGCTGAGCTTGGCTTATGGAACTGAATCTCAGTACAGGTTCAAGACCTGGATGGATCTGTATCCCCTTTTTATTCTCCTATGATTTTGAGTGGTTTTCATGAAGCTCATAACCTCTGCCGATAATAGTAATGGACTCCTTCTTTGAAATGCCATGCAATCATTTCCACCTGAATTAGCAGACAGGGTCACAGTTTTATATGCCATGTGTAAGGCAGCACTTCTGACAATGTATCCAGTTACCAAGCTTATGCAGTTATTTGTTTTGTATGTTAGGGGCCATTCTTCAGTTGACACCTTTTTGAGGGGACCTGTGTGAGCTATTTGTTTGAAGGTGTTACTGTTGTCACTTTTCCAGATTGACTTGTGTAACTGGTATAGGGTTAGTGTGGGATGGAGTACAGTACAGTGATGTAAGAAAGCACATGACCCAGACCTAGGGTCAGCGTGGTGTTGAACAGGGACATGTTAAGATCTGGACATGGGCGGTAGTTCCTTGCTTCTACCCTTTACTGTATAGGTGTTTATTGTTACAAGTAACAACTGGGCAGCATGGTGGCATAGTGGTTAGCACTGCTGTCTTACAGCACCAGGGACCTGGGTTCGATTCCCGGTTTGGGTCACTCTGTATGGAGTTTGCACGTTCTCCCCAGGTCTGCATGGGTTTCCTCCGGGTGCTCTGGTTTCCTCCCACAGTCTGAAAGACGTGCTGGTTCGGTGCATTGACCTGAGCAGGCGCTGGAGTGTGGCGACTAGGGGAATTTTACAGTAACTTCATTGCAGTGTTAATGTAAACCTTACTTGTGACTAATAAATAAACTTGTATTGTTACAAGGAGTGAATAAAGACTTGCGCTTAACGTACAAAAGACTTCAACAGACGTTCTGTGACCAACATCGTCCCAGCACCTGGTACAGATAGCACCTAGTGCAGGTCAGTGGTAATCACCAGTTACCTTCTTAGAATAAGCTGTTTGCCCCAGTGTACCAAACACTTTAACGTAGTGATGCTATAATATGATTAGCTTTTAGGTGAAATCTTGTATGATGGAACTTTGAGAAATGCTGTGTAAAAGGTTTTGAAATGATTTAGTACTTCAGTTTTGAGCCGATTAGAGAGGAATGTTAGATGGCAAATCACATGTAATGCCAGCCTGCAAATTGTCGGTTGTTTCAAACTAATTTACAGAATGGGTCAGGTTTGGCAAATACTGTTGTATTATTTCTGAATGGAGATTAGTGATGAGTTAGGTATATTAAACCATGAGGATAGTATTGCAAAGCTGCTGATTTGATTACCTTTAGAAGAAACTAATTGCATGTTGAAACCTGCTAAGTAATTGTATGGAAACAAGTGGAAGTGCAGTTTTTCAACACGTATGTTCAATGTCTGTATTTGGCAGTCTTACTGAAGCTGCAATAACCAATGAACTGTTCTGTGTGAATTTCCGTTATATTTCCTAAACTAAATTATTTTAGCCTGTATCAATAACATAGGTTATTTTAAGTCAATACAAGTAGAATCATAGAATCATAGAAACCCTACAGTGCAGAAGGAGGCCATTCGGCCCATCGAGTCTGCACCGACCACAATCCCACCCAGGCCCTACCCCCACACATTTTACCCACTAATCCCTCTAACCTACACATCTCAGGACTCTAAGGGGCAATTTTTTGTAACCTGGCCAATCAACCTAACCCGCACATCTTTGGACTGTGGGAGGAAACCGGAGCACCCGGAGGAAACCCACGCAGACACGAGGAGAATGTGCAAACTCCACACAGACAGTGACCCGAGCCAGGAATCGAACCCGGGACCCTGGAGCTGTGAAGCAGCAGTGCTAACCACTGTGCTACTGTGCCGCCAAGTGAAATGTACTTATTAATGTAAGTGAGAAAGCAGGAATTTGATCCGCATGAAAGACAAGTATGGCTCACAACATGAGTTACTTCCTTTTTTTGATAACTTGCATTTTTAGATACAGGCAAGAAATGAGGAAGCTTTTGACTACACTATTTAATTTTAAACCTGTAATCTCTCTGCAACAGCAAGAAAGTGGAGTTTGTGTACTGCAGGTGCTGTCATTGACTATTTATTGCTTTCCAGTTGAGCTAAAAACTGGGAAATAGTGAAAAATGACATTATGAAATTGATGAATCTGTTCTCTTAAAACATTCCTACAATGATTTGCATAGTTAAATTGGTCATGAAGTGACCCTTTTAATTCAAATGAACTGTTTCCAATTAGCCTATTCTTGGTATTCCTTTTCGGTTTCAAAATATCTCTTAACTCCTTAATGTTTGCTGCATGATGAGCCCCTTGATCAGTGCAACTTTCATTTCTTTACTCCAGGGTTTCACAAATCTTTCCAGCCACAGGACCTCTTCGACCTCACTGACAGGGACTCTCAACTCCCTCTCATCTGCCCTCACCTCCCTCAGCAATTTGCATGTCCTACCTTGCATTTATTGCCCATCCCTATTTGCCATTCAGAAGGTGGTGGTGAGCTGCCTTCTTGAACTGCTACGGTCCCTGAGGTGTAGATACACCCAATGTGCTGTTAGTGAGGGAATTCCAGGATTTAGACCAAGCAAGTGATGGAACGGTGATATATTTCCAAATCAGGATGGCGAGTGGCTTGGAGGGGCACATCCAGGTGTTGGTGTTCCCAGGTATTTGCGGATCTAGTCCTCTTAGATATATGGTAGTGGTTGTGGGTTTGGAAGAGATGCCTCGGGGATCTTGATGAGTTCTTGCAATGCATCTTGTAGATGGTACACACAGCTGCCACTGTTCATTGGTGGTGGAGGGAGTGAATGTTTGTGGAAGGGGTAGCAATCAAATGGGATGCTTTGTCCTGGATGGCTTCGAGTGTTGTAGTTGTCATCACTCTTGGCTTGCAGCATAAAGGAGATTGAGCAGCAGCCGCAAAGAAGATTAGCAGCCTGTACGGGGAGGAGGAGAAGATGGAGAAGGGCTCTCAGCAGAGGGTCCTATCCACCATTATCCTCTGGGAACATTTATTTTATCTCATCCAAACCAGGAACAATATGTGTTGTTTCTGTTTTGTGAAGGAGGTGATCGTGGAAATCTCCACTCTCTTGTAGGCAGATTGCAACAACTGCTTGTATTTAAAAATGATTTAATAAAACATCCCAAGTGATGCACCATTGATTCACGCAAAGACTAGATGTTGCGAAACAACAGGCTTTTATTAACAAGAACAGAAGCACTCCCAAACCGATGGCTAACCCAAACTGAGGCAAAAGGGGTGGAGAGCAGCCACCTTTATACCCCGAGGAGGGCGGAGCCCCGGATTGAGGCAGCAGGGGCATGCCCAGGCATATTCCATATACAGACAGTATTACAGTGGTTCACCACACCAAGGTGCTTCACAGAAGAATTAAAAGCAAAATTTGACACTGAGCCATACCACTATTAGAACAAAATGGCCAAAATCTTGATCAAATGGGTAGATTTTCAGGAACATCAGAAAGGAAGAAAGAGAGGGAGGTAAAGAAGTTTGGGGAGGGGATTCCACAGCTCTGGGCTTCGACAGCTGAAGACATAGCTATCAATACTGCAGCATTTCAAGTCAAGGATGCTCAAGGCCAGAATTAAATGAGCACAGATAGATCTTTAAGGTTGTGGGATTGAAGGAAATTGGAGATGGGTGAGGGGAACTAATTGAAAACAAATTTGAAAATCACGACACTGCTCAATTGGGGTTCAGTGTAGCTCAGTAAGCACAGAAGTGAACGGTAAATAGGACTTGGCATGAGTAAGGGTGTAAGCAGCTCTCCCACCTGGCTGAGCATTGGAGGCAGTTGATGTGCTCAAGTATGTCGAAGGTTGAGGAGAATGGTTTATCTTTGTGATCATCATATAGGATTTGTGATGTCCTGAATGAGTAAGCAACTTTAGCAGACAAGAGTAGGAGTTGATGGTCTATGTCGTACGTTTAAATCTACCGTTGGATAGCTAAATTAATTGTCCACCATATTCATTCAAGTCTGTGTCCCTCAGACTTAAGGAAGTGGGGATAAAGGTTGTACTGGCTGAGTGGGCAAAGTGAGAGAGGGAAATGTTTTTCTTGGGGACTATTGCATCACAGGTAGAGGTGAGCAAATCAGTAGCTCAGAGCAGGGCAGTATTGGCTCTGCCAGTGGCTCTGTTGGTGGAATTTCATTGCCTTTGAATTCTTCCAGGTTAGAGCAGGCAACATCTGTGACAGTTCCCAGATCACCATCTGCTGTTGCATTAAAGAATGTGATTTTAACTGGAGAAAGGCATGTAAGTGGGTTTGCCAGGATAATGAGCTTCCCATGGTGCAGGGTAAAATTGTGGCTTTGTGGGTACCACATCTGAATGCTGATATATGTTGCAACAGTAAAAATTACTATTCATTCTGCAGTGGGTCTATGAGCATGCTCAGCCATGCAGGTTGTATGCTTGCTATATGGGCAGCAGTCTTGATGCATTTATGCTGCACCAGTTGCTGTTTCCTCAATGTACAGCCATATTAAATGGGCGGGTGACTAGGGAAATCAACTGTAGTGTCCTTCACAATCTCACCATCATGAGGCCACAGCCCTTGCCAGGATGATATGGTGAGCAGTTCAGGCGGATGCAGAGGAGGGAAGGTAAGCAACGTGCTTTTTCTGGCTGGGTTGTCTACAACCATCTCCTCTGAACCCAATGTCAAATCCCCATTCTACAACAATTGGGGATCTACCCTCTGTAGCTCATGATCACAGTGCCTTATTGGCTCCAATATCTTTTTTTAATTTTAAATTTATTCTTTCACTGAAATGAAAGCCACCACAGACAACCATTCCATAATAACTTTATCGAGCACACTATCCAATGTTCCTCACAAAAGTTCACTAATAACCTTTGTATGTTCCCATGATGCCTGCTTTGTGAGTACCTTTAACTTGACCTATTACTCCCAACACAATTGTGCCCCAGTGCCTGCAGCATGGCTGGTGGAAGGTTCCCTAATGTGTTAACTTCCCAAACGGGATGTGAATTTTGCTATGCTCCCAGGTGAAGAGGAATTAGCCGACTCTCCTTCTTTACTAAACTCTCTCCTCTCTCTCTCTTCCCCCCCCCCCCTCTCTCCTCTCTCTCCCCCCTCTCTCTCTCTCTCTCTCCTCCTCCTCCTCCTCCTCCCCCCCCCCCCCCCCCCCCCGACTTGGTTTTTGGCAACAAGGTTAATTTGAAAGGGATATGTTCCTCTGTGGATACCGTTTACAAGTCCAAATATGTTTACTTTTTAGAAGGAGCCAAATTAACCAGGCTTTCTTGAGTCAAAGAAAGGATAAGTTTATTAGTTACTAAAAACCTGAGAAAATAGTAAAAGAGCAACACAGGCATACATGTTCCTGATCAGAAATGAGAAGTTAAAAGTCCAGATTAAAAGTAAAAATAAAAGAATCTTGGCTTGTCTGTGAACATAGATGGCCATGCGTTGCAGCGATTAAGCTGGATGATTCCAGTAGAGCTGACCTTGGCAGTTTAGCAGTTACTTTGGAGACACTGGGGTCTGCAGGTTAGCTGAAAGCTGTCCTATTTCCTTTCAGTGCTAGCTTTTGCTGGGCTTCACCTGCAGTGAGGTCCTTTGCTTGCTTGTCTTTGCAGAGATGACTGGCTACTGTCTCCTCTTTTTCCTGTATCTCACACGCACACACTGACACTCCAGCACACTCAGTTAAGGGCTGCAGCTAGCTTTTTAACCCATTTTCCAGTGTATTCCTGAAAGGGAAGTCTTGCGCTCCTAGTCCATGTTCTTTCTTTCAACTATTTTCACATTCTGCAATAAAAATCAAAAGGAGATTGGTTTTGGATGTTTGCTGAGATGTGGCAATCAGTCTTCATTAATCTCCTGTCATTACAGAGACAATGTTCAGTCTTTTGTAGCTTTCCTATTTCCCCTTTCAAATCTCTGTTTGAAGAAGTTGCTGACACCTTTTCAGCTGCAGCAGTCCATGTTGTCTCGAGACTAGTCAATCAAGTATAACCCACATGGGAATTTTCCAGATGGTGATCATTTTACATTCTTGGCCATCTTTCCTCAGTGTCTTTGCTTGTATTTCTTTTAAAAATACATGTCTTCCTTAAAGTTCCATATGCACAGTCATGACATCAGCCAAACATGGACAAGGACCCCTGCTGCAAATTCTACCTTTTACCCTTAGCTGATGAATCCAAACTCTTCCATGTTAAACACCACTTGAAACAAGCACGGAAATTAGCAAGGGTTTTAAAAATACATGTCTTCCTTAAAGTTCCATATGCACAGTCATGACATCGGCCAAACATGGACAAGGACCCCTGCTGCAAATTCTACCTTTTACCCTTAGCTGATGAATCCAAACTCTTCCATGTTAAACACCACTTGAAACAAGCACGGAAATTAGCAAGGGCATTGAGTTTCCTTTGGGTGGGGAACTTCAGTGCCTCTTACCAAGAGTGACTTGGTGGCACCGGCACATCCAGACACTCTTTCCATTGTCCAGCATTATCTCAGCTTGAGCACATTACTTCAGAGTAAAGTTCACAAAAGTTCCTCCAGAGTCCTCAGCACTATCATCTTCGGCTGTTTCATCAATGAGTTCCCTCCAACATGAGATCACAAGCATAGATGTTCACTGATTGTATGATTGTACAGTGTTTGGTAACATTTGCAACTCGTCAGATGCTGCTGTAGACCATGCTTACCCACAGCAGTACCTGGACAACATTCAGGTAAGGCCCTTTTGAAAAATTATTTCATGGGATGTGGGTATCGTTGGCTAGGCCAGCATCTATTACCCATCCCTCATTGTCATTGAAAAAGTGATGTTGAGCTCTGTCTTCAACTGCTGCAATCCATTATCTTTATTGAAATCACTATTTTGAGGTTACCATTGACCAGAAACTTAAATTGAACCATAATTGTTGTGGCTTCGAGTAAAAACAATTTGCCCAACCCTTGAGTGTTTTCCGTCTATATCCAGTTATCCCACATGGAGTTTCTCAATTAAATTAGTTTACAAATAATAGCAAAATATTGAACTAAATACCTGCATTTCATTGTTTTTAAAATAAAAACCTTGTCAGACATTTCAGTTTTACCTTCTGAGCTACAGAATTCTGCATTTCCTACGTTGCTGCTGCATCTTGTAGCTACTCCGACCAGGAGATGTGCTGTCATGTTACGTCAACTTGTCTGTCATGTGCTAACTTGACACATCCAATATTTGTCGTCTGAATCCACTCTGTGACACCTATTTTCTAACTATGCCTAAGTGACGCCTCTTTCTGCTGCCCTCCACTTTGCCTTCTAGAAGAGACCTTCAGCTTTTCAGCTCTGATCAAGTTTAAAGTTTATTTATTATGTCACAAGTAGGCTAGCATTAACACTGCAATGTAGTCACTGTGAAAAGCCCCTAGTTGCCAGACTCGAGTGATTGAAATGCTGGCATTTTCCTTTGAGTCTTTTTTGTTCTTGCAACTTCAAGCACCTCTTCATTTGACTTATGGCGGGGAGTGATTCTCCCAGTCCACTGCACTGCTCTAGCAGCGTAAGGGCCGGGAGATATCAGCGGAGGCCGTTTCTTTGGGCTTCCCGCTGGGCGCCACAACCTCCGGGACCAAGATTTTCAGATTAATCAGCTCCACGACGGAAATCAGCACGGAGCTGATTTCAATATGCTAATCGGGATTTCCATCTTATTCGCGGGCCCGGGGACTGAAGTCTCCTGGCCTGTTAGCGTCTCCCACCAGACCGGAATGGTTCACTCCAGCGGGGTTTACAGTTGCTCCCTACTAACAGGAAACGGGCAGTTTGACCCTGCTGGAGTGAAGAGAGGCCTTGAGGTCTGCCAGGAGTCAGGGGTATGGAGGGGGTGCCTCTTGGGCAGTGCCAGCCTGGCCCCCTGGTGCTGCCCAAGGGGCAAACTGGCAATGACCAAGGGGCACCTTGAAACTGCCCACCAGGCATCAGGCAGTGCCAAGAGAGTGGGGCCTATTGAAGGGGTGATGGGTGGGGGGTTCCTGCTGTCACTCTACATTCATGATTGCTGGTGCATGCTGTGCATCAGTGTCGGAGATTCAATCTGAAAATCACGTTAAAATCGGCAGGAGTTACTCCCGTTTTCATGCGAATTAAGGACTTCGAATTTTCTTGGGAGAATCCCAGTTTTGATCTATGAATTGAATTTTAGCATTGTTAAAGGCCAGTTTTCTTAGCAAATCTGGGTTTCCTCACAAGCGGATAAGGTGGTCAAGAAGTATGACATGTTTGCCTTCATTGGTCGAGGCATAGAGCATAATTGGCAAATCATGTTGCAGCTGTATAGAACTTCAGGCCATATTTGGAATATTGTGTACAATTCTCGTCGCCACACTACCAGAAGGAAGTGGAGGCTTTGGAGAGGGTACAGAAAAGGTTTACCAGGATGTTGCCTGATTTGGAGGGTATTAGCTATGAGGAGAGATTGGACACACTTGGTTTGTTTTCACTTGAACATCGGAGGCTGAGGGGCGACCTGATCGAAGTTTACAAAATTATGAGAGGAATAGATAGTTGGAGTCTTTTCCCCGTGGTAGAAATGTCAATTACTAGGGGACATAGGTTTAAGGTAAACGAGGGAAAATTTAAAGGTGATGTGCAAGGCAAGTTTTTTTTTTAAGTGCCTAGAATGCACTGACAGGAAGTGGTGGAAGCAGATACAATAGCAATGTTTGAGTTATCTTGACAGATACATGAATAGGCAGGGAATAGAGGGATACCGACCACATAGAGGCAAAAGGTCTTTGGTTAAGAAAGGCGTCATGTGTCACTGCAGGCTTGGTGGACCAAAGGGCCTGTTCCTGTGTTGTACTGTTCTTTGTTTTTCTGAGGCATACAGAACACCTTGCAAATCTTTTTTTCATGTTTCAAGCGAGAGCTTTATTGTTATTAACACATCCTTCATCTTCACTAAATTACTTCTGTTTATCTCCTATCCTTCTCATGGCTGAAGATGTGAAATCTAAAATTTGAATGGAGAGCCTGTTAAACCCAATAAATCTAAATTCAGGCATTTATAGTTTGCTGTTGTATGCATCGAATGACCAATTACAGTGCACTCTGGATAACTATTTAAATGCTAAGAATATGAAATGCACCTTTGGCAAAGCTTGTCATAACTGCCAAACAAATATATTGTTGGTTCTTAAAGCAATTTTTTGATGCTTTAGTACCATTGGGCTTGAAAGTAGATGTGGTTTTCTGCTGTGCTTAAAGTCGTTGATTTTTGCAATCATTAAATGAGCAAAATATTGTCTACATGTGACTTACTTTCATCCCCAGTTAAGCTACAAGCACTTAGCAGGATGTACAAATGAAAATTACCTACATTTCCATGTTGTGAGCTGGTTGTAAATACATAAATAGGAGAGAAATAGTGATCTACCTGCATGCTTCTGTTAATGCTTATCTTCAGCTGACTTAAGATGGTCAATTTTATGGTAACTATTAATAATGAGATAGAGTTGATAGTTTTAATCATTAGGCTAAGAAATCTCCTGTTCCCCTAACTCAAACAATTTCAATTGTTTTGCAGCTAATTATGTAGCCTTTAAAAACAAATTATGTTAAAGCACAAAGCAAAATACCATGGATGTTGGAAGCCTGAAATAAAAACAGAAAACATTAGAAATATTCAACAGATCTGTCTGCATCTTTGGAGAGAGAAATAATTCATCAGGCCAATGGCTTTTCATCAACTGGGATAAATTAAAGGTGATACAGGTGGTGGAGATTAATAAGAAGATCTGAGCTAGGGGGAAGACAGGAGCTATCAAATGACAAAAGGGATGTTAGTGCAAGTGGAAAGGAGATGGTAATGGATCAAGTCTACGACGATCACCCACTAACGAGTATGATTGTCAACCTAAGAAACTCCGTGTGACTGGTCGTGGGTTTTGTGGGTCCTTGCTTGGCTGATGAGCCTGATCTTAGAGCTACATCTTCGACTGCATACTTCACAGGTGTTTGCGGGAGGTGGCTTCGTTCCTTTTACTCTAGATCGCTGGTATTCCTTTCTCAGGCTCCTTTTCCAAGCCTCCTCTTGCTGTCTGGTGTCCTCGAAGAATTATGTTACTCCAAGTAGGTCCCTTCAGAGCAAGGGTCTCCCAGACGTTGGTCTATGTTTCATTTCTTGAGGTAAGTCTTCAGGGCATCTTTCAAGTGCCTCCTTTGTCGTCCTCTTGTTCAAGAGCCTTCCTTGAGCTGGGCGAAGAAGATTTGCTTTGGCATTAGGGACACTCGCATCATAAGCACATGGCCGACCCAGCAGATTTGGTTTTGGATGATCGTGGTCTCGATGTTGGTGCTCTTGTTGTCTTCAAGGATGCTGATTTTGGTTTGCCTGTCTTCCCAATTGATGTGGAGACTCTGTCTCAGACTGTGTTGATGGTACCTCACTAGTGTCTTGAGCTGGGATCTGCACTTAGTCCAGGTTACTGAGCCATGTAGAAGAGTTGGGACAACAACTGCCCTGCACACAAGGCTCTTAGTGTTAGCATGAATGTCACAGTCGTCGAAGATTCTTGTCCTTGGGCATCTGAAGGCGGTGCTCATGGTTTGGACATGATGTTGGATCACCACATTGATGTCAGCCTTCAATAAGCGGTGGCTCCCCAGTTAAGGGAGGGTTTCTCTGATCCTGATGAAAGGAGAGATTGGATCTTGCCCTGGGGCAAGCTGGTAAAGGACTCCTTGAGCTTGAAGCTGAGACTGATTCTTTGGTAAGTTTCCCCGAAGGTGTCAAGCATGGCTTGGAAATTTTCTTCTGAGAATAGAGATGTCATCTGCATAATGCAGTTACACAAGCGATGTCCACATTGTTTTCTTCTTGAATTTCAACTGGTTGAGGTTGAAATGTTTTTCATCCATCCTATAAACGATGTCCACGCCACTGGGCAGCTTGTTCTTGACAAGGTGAAGGATGGTGGCGATGAAGAGAAGGGCAATGACAAATCCTTGCTTGACTCCAGTCTTGACGTCAAAGGTTTCTGTCCTATTTCTGACTGTGAGGGCTGTCGTCGACATCTTGCCCTGGATGAATGGTAGGATGTTAATGAATTTCTCTTGGCCAACTGACCTTTGACAGGGTCTTCCATAGCACCTCCTGATTAACTGAGTCAAAAGCCTTGGTCAGATCAATGAACAAAGAACAATACAGCACAGGACCAGGCCCTTCGGCCCTCCAAGCCCGCGCCGCTCCCTGGTCCAAACTAGACCATTCTTTTGTATCCCTCCATTCCCACTCCGTTCATATGGCTGTCTAGATAAGTCTTAAACGTTCCCAGTGTGTCCGCCTCCACCACCTTGCCTGGCAGCGCATTCCAGGCCCCCACCACCCTCTGTGTAAAATATGTCCTTCTGATATCTGTGTTAAACCTCCCCCCCCCCCCCCCCCCCCCCCTCACCTTGAACCTATGACCCCTCGTGAACGTCACCACCGACCTGGGGAAAAGCTTCCCACCGTTCACCCTATCTATGCCTTTCATAATTTTATACACCTCTATTAAGTCTCCCCTCATCCTCCGTCTTTCCAGGGAGAACAACCCCAGTTTGTTTGAAGGTCACGTAGAGTGGTTAATGTTGCTCGTGGCATTTCTTTTGAAGCTGTCGTGCAGTGAAACTCGTGTCTGCTGTTCTACAGTTCGGTTGGAGCCACACAGGCTTTCCAGAAGGATTACTTAGAGACTGGTAGAATGCAGCTAGCAATGCTCTGCCTGGTGATGAAGATTAGGGAGACTCCTCAGTAGTTTCTACAGTCCTCTTTGTCTCCTTTCTTGAAGTTGGTGACGCTGATGGCATCCCTGAGGTCAGCAGAAATTTCTTCTCTATCCCATATTTTCTGGAACAGCAGACTATTTCATGTATATGCAGAGACAGCCAATCTGCAATGGGGGTGCTGCTGCTGATGTTCTAATTTTCCTGGTCCCCTGGCCAGTCCCCTGCTGAGCTCAGTTCTCCTCTCCCACATTCCTCCTTTTTGCAACACAGGCAAGTTGCTTTGATTAGGGGAAACTAGGTGTCAGACTAGCGTGCATGGCTCTGCAGCAGCAGAGTGACAATTGAATTAGGAAATATATTACAATGACTGTCATAAAACTGATTGATTAGGGCATACTTTAGGAGCCCCTTAACCATCCTCCTACATCAGGCAGCCAGCACCACCAGTCAAAAGATTTTTCCTCTGCTATTTGATGAAAGACCTGCAATTGATCATGTATGATTTTCACATCTGTGTCTGTTTTGGCTATGAGAGAAACAACAAGACTCATTTATGGCTGTGCATATGCCTCCCTGGGCTGCCAGGAGAAAGTCCAGAGCCATACGGTTCTGTGTAACCACCCTAGACAGGGATTGAATCTCAGATTACAGGGTTTGGATAGTGTCCGTTGAGTTATTTTCTATCCTTTCCATAGTGGCTGAGATATTGATGATGGCACTGTCTAATTGGGCCATACCCAGACTAGGGAACATGGCCCTCAAAAACTCATGGAACCCGGTACTCTTTAATGACAAGGGCGTTTGGGACATCACACTTGTGGCTTCTCCCACTAAAAGGAATGTAATTATGAATTGTATAGATGCGATCCACGCCACAAGCTTCAGGGCTATATACCCTATGGTGCTTGTGCCAGCCCAGTGTGTTCCTCCCTTTTGCACAATTGGGGTTGGCTGGCTCCTCCAAGTTGGCATATTTCGAATTAGGGCTACTGTTTGGTCCTCATGCCAGGAAGTATTACAAGGGAACACAAACAAATGCAGTTCTGGGGGGGAGACAATAGTGGAAAAGTGGGTTCAGAACCAGCAATTAGTCCGATTCCCTTGAGGCTATGGTCAGCATTCGCAGAACAGCAGAGTTATTTACCCAGGCCCCGACAATATTATATAGGATCACTGCACAAATCAGCACAATTAAACAGAGTTCAAACATTATTCCGGTGTGGGAGCCTGCTTGCAGTGTGCAGCGTGTATCCATGTTGGCTTCCCTTCAAGCTTCAGTGCTGTGTGTGTGGTCAGCAATACCTGGTGTGGTCCTTCCCAGTGTGGTTCCAGACAATTCCTGCATCGCTAAGCCTTCATGAATGCGCAGTTCCCTGGCTGGTAAACATGGCAGGTCTTGCTGGTTGGTTCCTTCTGGGCCTCGGCTATCTGTGAATGAAAACCCTTCAATGATTTTGTTAGTGCAGTACAGTAATTTAGCATCTCTTCACTCATGGTGTGGATGTCCACTGCTTTGACTGTCAGGGGAGCACTTATTGGCAGCCTCATAGGTCTCCCCATAATGACTTTGTTTGGTGTTCGTCCAGTGGTTCTGTTAGGCCTTGACCTCAGTATCATAAGTGCAATGGGCAAGACCGCTGGCATTTTAGACCTGTCTCGCTACACAATTTGGCTATTTTGGTTTTCAGAATTCCATTCTGTCTTTCTACTGCTCCAGTGGATTGTGGGTGATATGGGTAGAACAGTCGTTGTTTACATTGGAGTCCTTTCAGGAGCTCCATAACCGCTTGACATGATTTCAGGAATGCCATATCTCGGCACGATTTCTCTTGGTAAAACCTTGGCTCCCATTGCTGCATCATTTTGACAGGTAGGAAATGCTTCTATCTTTCTAGAAAATAGATCTACAATTACCAATGCATAATTAAAACTCATATCCTTGGGCATTTGAATGAAGTCCATCTGCATGTGTACAAAAGAGCCCCACGGCTGGGGTTGTGGAAGCAGGTTGTATGCTAGGCATTTTTGCCATATTAAATTTTTTATATATCATTTAGCGCTGATTTTAGCAGCGTAAGCAGCAAAATCTGGAGCATACCACATCAGCTGGATAATATGGTCCATCCCTCCCTTTGCATGAGCGAAGTGATGACACGCATGAGCAAGCCAAGGGTGTAGCTGTCCTGGGGTGACCACGTGGCTGTCGTGGGATACCCAAAGACCAGATGGGATTTGATAGCAAGTGTTGTCAGCCCAGGCCATTTTCTCTGACACATCAGCAGCAGCTTGCAGTTGTACTACGTCATCGACAGATGGGGCTCCAGCTGAACAAGAAGCTATTTGTAAACTGAGTTACCACGGTCTCTTTGATTTGGGTGGCCGCGGATCGAGCTGAAGTCTCAGCTCAAGCGTTTGCAGGGAGACATCATTCTGTCTGTCAGTGTGGGCGGCACATTTGATAACGGTAATCGCGGAGGGCATTTGTATAGCTTTTAATAAATTTTTGAATAAGAGACCCATGTTTGGTCGGCATCCCGGAAGAGGTGAGAAAGCCACATAATTCCCACAGTTTGCCAAAATCATGAACGACTCTGAAGGCATAACGAGCATCTGTATAGATGTTGACTGTAGCATTTTCTGCTGGGATGCAGGTCCACGTGAGAGCAAAAATTCGGGGGGGGGGGTCACAACTTAACTGATTCCAGGATAGTGGTGAGTGTGCGGACTGCGTAACCAGATTGGAGAGTCCAATCGGCTGCTCTCATGGAGGAGTCATCAACATAAAATATGAGGTCAGGATTTGGCAGAGGATAATCTTTTGAGAGCAGGTCTCGGGGTGTTGAAAGTGCTGAATCAGACGGTAAGGCAGTTTCATATCGGGAGCTCAGGCAGCTGTAAGATGTGTAGCAGAATGAGTTAGCAAGGAGGTGACTAAGTGTGGGACATGCAGTATGGTGGAGTGACCCAGAGTAATGTTCTGAGAGGAGACGACTGCATGATAGATAGCTGCAATTGTTTTGAGGCAGGATGGTAAGCCTCGAGCTACAGGGTGGAGCTGCACACTGTAATAGGCGACTGGCTGGTATCCAGCACCATGCTGCTGAGTAAGCACTGACTGTGCGAACCTTCGGGTCTTTTGAGGCAAACAAGTGGAAAGGCTTGGTGTAGTCTGGCAATTCCAATGCAGAAGCGGATGCAAGGGCAGTTGTGATGACCACAAAAGAGGCGAGGATGGTTTCATTCCATGTGAGGTCGTCTGGGGCAGATGGTATGACAAGGTCTTGTAAAGGTCAGCAAAGTTCTGCATAATTAGGCAACCACTGTCTACAATATCCTGCCGTTCTGAGAAAATGCACCAAGTCACGCTTAGAGGGGTTTTGGGAGTTTTAAAACAGCAGCAATACGTTGCTATGACAGGAGACGGGTGTCCCGACAGAGTACATGGCCCAAGTATGTTACAGATGACTGGCACAACTGAAGTTTTTCCTTAGAAGCCTTATGATCCTTCCAGGCTAATGCATTGAGTAAGGTCACACTGTCCCCTTCCGAGGCTTCCAGAGTGGGGGAGGCAAGGAGGAGATTGTCTGCCCTTTAAAAGACATATCCTGCTGTAATGCTCAAGAAAAAATGGTAGGGCTTTCTCTGTATCCCTGTGGCAGGCGAGTCCAAGTATATTGTTTGCCCTTATAGGTAAATGCGAAGCAGTACTGTGAATCTGGGTGGATGGGTATAAGGAAGAAAGCACCGCACAAATCCACAACAGTGTAATAAGTAGAGGTAGGTGATATGCAACTCAGCACAGTGGCTAGGTTGGGGCGAGTGGGTAGGCGGGGATCGCACAGGCATTAATTGCTCAAAAGTCCTGGGCGAACCACCATGCTTCCTTGTGGGGTTTCTTGACAGGCCGGATAGGTGTGTTGCATGGACTAACAGTAGGGATTACAACACCTTGTTGGATTAACTCCTCCGTGACAGGCGCGATCCCTTTTTCAGCTGCAGTACTTAAAGGGTATTGTAGTTTTCGTGGCAGGGGTTTCATCGGGTCCACCTGCACTTTATATGATTCTGCTGACAGAAAGCGAGGTTAATTGGGTGGTAACTCGGCAAACCCCGCAGGAACCCAGAATGGTAGCTTGCCCGAAGTCCGTGGGGAAGGTTTTGGTATGTGGCTGTTGTAACAGATGCAGTACCATTGGACCCAAATACTCTGTCCATAACAGAGTGTAACACGAAGAGTGGTATCACTCTGGCTCTTAAAGACAGTTTTGGCGACCTGAGGACAATTCGACTATCATGGCTATGCCTTCGGGACTGCAGTAAAGGGATGCCATACAAAACTGAAAATGTTCACCGAGGTACGGTGTGGCGATAGATGTATAATTGGCATCACAGCCTTCTGGGTCGTAATAGGCAGTACTGTGTAAATACAGTGCCAGCATTTAAGTGTTGTGTCAAAATGTGGAAACCTCATCTGGATGAGGTGATTCTGTAGCAAATCTTGGGTGACCTGGTATAGTCTTTGAGAAAGCCCTGGAGTCGTAATCTGCCACCACCATACAGCAGGGCTAGTAGTAAGAGTTTGTTCTGTGAGTGCAAATATATGTCCACAATGTTGTTATGGCACTGGTAGACTAGTTCTTCCCGGTGTACAAATGAGAGTGCAGTCCAGTTTGCATAGTAGATCTTTGCCCAGTACGTCGATTGGGACGTTATTAGAAATAAAAAATTGGTTCTCTCCTGAATGGCCCTGGTGGAAAAAGGGACCCTATCTGACAATGGCATTGAAAGGGGCTAACCTGTTAGTCCCACCACATTAAGTGAAGACGTGAATTCCTGCAAGGTGGGGTAGTCGGCGCTCCTAACAGTGGAATAAGTTGCCCCTGTATCGATCAGGAAATCCCTAGTGTGGCTGTTGACAATGTGGGGAATCACCGGTTCTTGTGAAAATTGGTATTTGTCGGTCGTTACTAATTGGGATGATGTCTGGGAGTGGCAACCCTATTGTGATGGTTGAACGTGGGCCCAAGCCAAATGGCTTAGTCAGCCTAAATGGAGCATGGTGTCCTAAGAGCTGTGGAGTCCCCTGATTAATATTGGTTCTGCTCTGTGGACACGCTTGTGCCCGGTGACCCATCTGTCCGCAGTTGTAACAGGCACCCCTGTCCTGTAACCTTCCTGCTCTTCTGCCTCTTCCTGTACCCCTTTTGTTTGGACCCCAATATTGGTGCTGGGGTGCTCCCTGGAGGCCACCCGGAGCCATTACCAGTACTTTTTCTGTCTTTTCTTTAGCCGTCTGCTGCTGATGCTCAATCTGGCACAGAGAACGTTGTAAAGCACTTATAATTTCTTGCAATGGTTTTGTTTCCCATCCAATGCAAGCTGTACAGAACATTTGTTTCATATGAGATTGCATTCTGTTTACAATAACACTCACTAATGCCGGCCCCCCTGCTCTGGATCAAGTCTGAAATATTTCCCCGAATACACCACTAACACGCTCCACATAATTTCCAGCAACCTCACAGGGTTTTTGTATTATGTTATTAATCTTATGTCAAGCAACCGCAGGCTGAGTGCGTTTACGCAAAGAGGCATATAATTCAGACCACAAAGTATTGAGGCGGTCCCCCTCAGTGTCATCATCGGACCAGTTACACTTTCCCTGGACTTGCTCCACCTGGCTGACCCCAGGCAGGCATCAAGGACCTGTGGGGTTATGACACTTTCGTAGAATTTACAATTTTCCACAAATTTGTCAATTTCATCTTTAGGATTAGGCATGGAATCAACAATCGCTCTCAACTCTGAGGGGGTCCACGGTCTGCATACGTGAACGGGGACCCCGTTGGGTCCGGGGAAAGCCTTTAGGGTATCTGATGTGATGACCCTGGCTGTTCCCTAATTTTCTGGCTGCTTGTCTGCACCGCAATTGGAGTAAACCCCTCAGCACTACCGTAATAAAACACTGTTGAATCAGCAGCGATTGAACCAGTTCTGTCCTTGGTGGACTGTATACTGGAGGAGGTAGATTCAATGGCGGCGCCAAAGAAGTCTGAATCAGTTCAGTAACAGGTTGAGGGAGTTGGTTGTGTTGAGGAAGGGTCGAGTATAGGGGAGTCTAGTCTAGAGATCATTACGCTACATTTTACTAGGCTTCTGGACCGGTCCATGCTGTTTAGATTTTTCAACCCCTCATCTCATCTTCCTTCCTTTTTTTTTCTCTTTCCCTTTTTTAATATTCTGCATCCTCTCTACTCCTACGTCTGGTCTCTTCCTTCCTTTTCTAGGCTTCTTGTCTGCAGCTCATAAATTGTGACCATCCCACGTCTCTCTTACCCTGTTTCTCTTTTTTCCTCAAAGTTTCTCTCAAAAATTCTATTCTATCCCAATTGAACGTTCTCTCTGGAGGAAAACATCCACTTTTCCCTTCTGTCCATTTCATCCATTTGTTGACGTACTGAATACTTCCGGATCCGTAATGTACGTCCATATAGGCTAGGAGTGTTCCCTTTTGTGGGCAATTCGATTTGAACTCTGAATTTCTCATTTTGAATTAGCTGATAGTATCTGGAATTCTTTGTTTTAGGAGACATTATCCTGCTCGCTGAGGGCTTTGGGACTTTAACTCGCACACCGAGCTCTCGCGGACTCTAACCCTTTATAGTGCTCTTGGGAACTCCAGCCCTCAAGTTGCAAGTCGGGGACACTAACCCTGTGATGCCTTATCACAATAGTTTCCATCAGTCGTGACAACTGGCTATGGCAGAGCCCTTCACTCGCCCTGAGTCGCACACAGGAGACCAACAGTAGAAAGACTTGTGCAAGGAAAAGGTCCCTGCCTTATTTTTGTGCTGGCTGAGTCGTCTGTTGTCGGAGCAGTGTATCAAGACTTTGCCCAGGAGAGAGGGGTTACCATCTCTGTGGGACCTCCAGAAAACTGTCGGAATTAAAAAGACATTCGACACAGCGTTCGAAGTGATGGATCCTTTGTTGCCTTGTTATCGATAAGTTGAGGAGAACTGAAGAATTCCTAAGGCCACTTCAATCTGTTCTGCCTGATTGTGCAGTCAGTCTTTTAATAGGGCATTTACAACTTCTAGTAAAGATAATTGTTTCTAGTCATGCACACTGGTAAATTATTTACATATGATACAAAAAGGTAGGCCCATGACAATAGCTGTTTAATCATGACCCATCTGTAATGTCATAATCTTTAGTGGTTGCTGGATGGAATGTCCATTCAGACAATGGTCACTTAATAATGTCTTCATTGCTGTTTTGGTGCTGTTAGCAAGGACATTCAGTTATGTGATAGATATAGTGAAATATCCCCTTTGTCTGCGCTGACTATTTCATGTATCTGCAGAGACAGCCAGTCTGCAATTGGGGTGCTGCTGCTGATGTGCTAATTTTCCTGGTCACCTGGCCGGCCCCCTGCTGAGCTCAGTTCTCCTCTCCCACACTCTTTGGGCCGTGACAGTTTCTCGCTTCATCATTTAGAGAATACTCTGTTTTATCCTTTTTAGTCCAGAGTGGATGATCTCACATTTGCCTATGTGTAAATTCATATGTTATAGATGTGTCTGTTCACTTAATCTAGCAACATATTTTTGTAATTTTATGCCTCCACTTACACTGTTTACAATACCACCTATAATCATGTTATCAGCAAACTTTGTCTCCAATACTTATAGTGGATCATGTAACTGTGAGGTAGTAAGTTTGTCAAGTGTTCTAGTGTTTCATGCAATTTAGAAATATACAATCAGAATAGTTACAGCACAGGAGGAGATCATCCTGTCCTGTTGAAGCCATGCCAGCACTCTGCAAATGTAATTCAGCAATTCCCACTCACTCACCTTTCTCTGTAACACAGCTCTGTTTATCCATTTCCCTTTCTGAAAACCACAATTGAATCTGTCACCACCATCCTCTCAAGCAGAGCATTGTAGATTATAATCTAATTGAGGTAAATAAGATGCTAAAGGGGATTGACATGGTAGATGTAGAGCAGATGTTTTCCCTTGTTGGACATCCTAGAAGAAATGGCAATAGTTTTAGGCTAAGGGTTGGCAGATTTGAAACAGAAATGAGAAGGAATTACTTCACTCAAACGGTCATGAATTTGTGCAATTCTCTACCCTGGAGTACAGTGGACGCCAGAACACTAAAAAAATTAAAAGAAGAGGTAATAGGTTTTAATTAGTAGCATGATGAAGGGTTATGGGGAGCGGGCAAGAAGGCATGAATCCGAGATGAGGTCAGCCATGATCGCATTGAATGGTGGAGCAGGCTCATAGGGCTGAATTGTCTACTGCTCCTAGTTCTTGTTATTTTCTAACCAGTCATTGCATTTCAAGGAAAAAACTTACTCATGTTGCCTTTGGTTGATGCGTAGAAAAAGATTGACAACAAATTAAAAAGTAGCGTGAAGACAAGCGCATAAGATATTACAGAGTCGATTGTGTGTTAGGCATGCTGAATTTGGGAATTTGTAGACAGGAAGACTATTCAGAGTGAACACATCTGCATTAGATGTTTTCATTTTGAGCCTCTGTGGCTCAGAGTCATTGAGCTGCAGTATAATTGGAGACATAAGGGAGAGGAAACCTTATCTGAACAGTTTGCTCCAGACTTTTGTCACATTTGGAGAAATGAAAGTTCAGGAGTGGATGTGACAGATACTGTATCAAGCAAGGGAAACTTGGATAAGATAGAGAATGAGGATGCACAGAAACTGATTCTATTCAACAGGCATAATGTATTTTATACCTGTGAAGATAAAAATAAAAAGACTCTCTGAAGGATGGCCAGAATACAGACCATGGCACCTTGTAGCTGGAGGCTGGACAAGGATTGGGGAGATGGGAAGAACAAGATAGGGAGTACAGTTGTCGGGAATTCAATAATTAGGAGAGGGGTGATAGAGTGCAAGGGGCAGATAGCCTGATCAAGTGAATCATATAGCACATTGTTTGCCTTATGCCAGGTGAATGGGGTTTGAAAGGAGATTAGAGAGTGAAAGGGAGGATCCAGTCATATTGATCTTTATTGGAACCATCAACCTGGGGAAAAGTTTGGAAAACACCAGCAATTGTTAGGTAAATTAAAGAACAACATCTTGAGGGTTATAATTTCTGGATTATTACCCAGTATTGGAGCAGGGATCTATATTACAATGACCTAAACCAGACTGGGACTAGAGTCCTAGTGGAGGGGATAAATAGGGCGGTCACAAGGACTTTAAATAAGTAAACTGAGAGGAGGGGGTAGGTGATGCAGCAGTAGGCTCGGGTGAAAAAGGTAGTATTAATAATTCAGAAACAAATGAAAGGGAAGAGAGTCAAGTAACAAACATTGTACTTTAGGCAACACCGGTAAAAGAACAACAGAAAGATGTAAATGATTAAGAAACCTGATAAAAACGTTAAAGCAGAAAGACTGGTTAGGTTGTGTGGCCCATTAAGCATTCTTTATAAAAACTCACAACATCAGGAAAGCATGAAATGAAATTCAGGTGCCAGCTTAGCTTAGAGGGTATGATGTGCTATCCATTACTAGGATATGGCTGCAAGGCAGACAGGGCTGGGAACTAAACATATCAAGATTTACCTACTAGAAGTATAGGAAAAATGATGGAGGGGAGAGTGGTCTTAATGGTTAAGGATGAAATCACATTGCCTGCTTTCTTATTATGTAATGTGAATGGCATTAAGAAATACAAAAGGATTTAAAAATGTGATATGGGTTGTGTTTGGGCCTCCTGATTTAGCTTCAAAATTATAGTTTGTATAATTGCTGAGATTAGAGAAGCAGGCAGCAAAGGCAGAATGGTTTTAATGAGGAATCTTAATTTATACATTAGGATTAGCAGATGAGCACGTCAGCAAGGTGAATTTCTTCATTGTATTCAGATAGTTTTGCTCTGGTATCCTTTTATGTTGTATCTTTTTAAATGTGATCAACCATCCATGTAGACTGTAACATTGTTGCCTTATTTGAATCCAAACTCTTGGGAACTTATTTTTATTTTGCCTTTTAAGATTCTCACTAAAAAGTTCTAATATTTTTTATATGGTAGGTTGAAGCTTCTTGTTTTTTCTAATAGTACCTTGCGTGCCTTGTTATAAAATCTGGACAAATTGATGCATTGCAGATTTTAAGGAAAGGTTAAAAAAAATCTATTTACAAGACTGACGTTTCCAAGCCCATGAAGCATTAAAAGCAATTAGATTAGAAAATGCTTGTCTTTCTATATTAAATCTGAAGAGGAAAAGCTTTGTGATTAATGGAAAACCTTTATTCTTGGGAATCAAGTCTGCATCAGTGTTTAAGGTTTGAGAGTGTTCTTTATCTTCTCGCTGTACCTTTTACCATCATCTAGATGTAGCATCAGCTTCCACATGTATGCTGATGACAGCAAGCTTTATCTCACCTCTACCTTCCTTGATTCCTGAGCTGTTTATGTGCTGTCAGTTTACATGTTCAACATCCAATTGGATGAGTCACAATTTCTTGCAGCTAAATTTTGGAAAGACAGAAGCTAACATATTCAGTCACCATTGTATTACTTTTCCATCAACACTCTGATCACTGTTGCAGATTGTTCACCAGCTCTGTGCCCTAAAGAACTGGTTGGACAGCTGACCAATATCCTTTACATCACAAAGATCTTTTTTCACCTTCATTACCACTGCCTGATTCTGTTCCTCCTTGAACCCATGGACTGCTGAAATCAACATGCATGCTTTTGCCACCTGCAAGCTTGACTAATTCATTCCTGTATTGGCCAACAAATTTACTGTAAAATTCAACTTTACCAAAGCTCTGCTTGTCACCCATGCTGCACCAAGCTCTCTCCTTCATTTAAAATATAATTGTTACTGTTTACATTACCTCTTATTGCCCCACCTGTTGCCCTTGTTATTGCACCCTCAAATTCACTCCATCTCTCTTCAGCTTTGGCTTGGCTATTTCCCTTATGTGTCTGCTGTACCTTTGTTGGTCATGGATAGCGTAGAAGAGGTTTCAGAAAAGATCTTGCAAAATTTGAGGGGATGTTAAGAGGTTGTTTTGTTTTCAGACCCTGCGTATTTTATCCCTCCTCCAACTAATGTAAATTGAATGCATTTAATTGCACAGTTCATTTTCACGTACTGTAATTGTCTTTTGCAGGTTTCTACACATTACATTGTGTTGCAATACTGTGATGCTGTCCTAAGGCCCTGTATCCAGGCTTGTGAAGTTCTACACTGTTGTCATCGTCTGCTCATGCATTATCTATTGCACTTGGCGTTCTAACATTTCGTGGGTCTGATCTGATTTCCCAACACGAGAAGTCATGGGTGGAGCTGTGAGTGCTGGTGAAGACAATGATGATTTAATTGACAACTTAAAAGAAGCCCAGTACATTCGTACAGAAAGAGTGGAGCGAGCCTTTAGGGCCATCGATCGTGCAGATTATTATTTGGAGGGATTTAGGGAAAATGCTTATAAGGACCTAGCTTGGAAGCATGGAAACATACATCTGTCAGCACCTTGTATCTACTCTGAAGTTATGGAAGCACTGAAACTTCAACCAGGATTGTCTTTCCTGAACCTTGGCAGTGGAACTGGCTATTTGAGCACAATGGTGGGCTTAATTTTAGGTAATTCAATTTTATGTTTTTCAGGTTGCATTTTAAAATTTAAATTCAAAGCTTGCATGGTAAAGAGTTACCCAGAAATATTGCAGTGGTAAGCAATAATTTATTACAAAATCTAGTGCTAAAATATGTCACTCGGTTTACTAATGTTGGTTAGTTTGTTTTTAAAGGCCTGAAATTCCATGTTATATTCTGCTCTGCCAGAGCACTAGACCTCCTATTTACCTAAAGTCAAAGGAGTTGACCATGTCGCAGTCCACACCTCTTAATTGCAGGTGTGGTGGTAGTCATCATCAGGTTGGGCGGGGTCTATGAATATTTTTTTTTCTTTTTTCTTTAAAAAGGGAAAAGGAGACAATAAAGCATCAATAGAAAATTATATATTTTTTTCCTTTGGCATTCTTGGGACATTCCTACAGCTCAGTTGGGAACATGGGTGATCTGTTGTGTATTGGCTGCAATTCGCATGAGGTACTGGAACACTACCCTCTTCCAACCTTGTAATTGTGCTCCCATAGCACTCCATTGGAATTCCGGGGGTGGTGTATTCTTATGCAAATACAAATTTGAAGTACTCAAAAAATCTTTTGCTTGAAAGAGGAGTTGTGGGAATTTTAAAGTGAATCTGCAGAAACACTTCTTCAACATGATTGACCACTTGTTCCTACATGGATCAGGCTCTGAGGGAGATCATTCCGATATAAATTAGAAGGCTTTCTTTCAGAAAATATTATTTTATGCTATGTATGAGCAATTTTAAGAGTAGTTATATGGTTTGTCTAGCATTCTTGGGAGGAATTGGTAATCTTGAATCTGTGGTTCCCAAAGTTTTCCACCAGTGTTTCCTTGTTTCACATCTGGATGTTGTAGGCTAATTAATCAAGATTAATTGCTATGATTAGATAGCAACAACTATTATTGTATCATCTGACTACTGAGGTGATAGAAGGGCCTTTTTCGGGTCTCATAATTTCTGTGTAAAAGTTGTGCAATAATCTACAGGTATTCAGTGTATAGAAAACTGAGTTCATGCACTTTGTAGGTTGCATAGTACTCATTAACCTATACGTTGATGGTCCTACACAGCATTTATAGATATATTAAGGCCAAGGTATAGGTTAGCATGAAATAATAATAATCCTACTAATCAGCTAATATCCCAATGAATTAAAGCTGAACAGAATTTTTTCTGTCCTTTACGTACAATTCAGGTGTTGGTTTTAACATGTCTTTTTTCACAAGTTGGTACAGAAACTAAGCTGAATGTTTGTTTTCTGCACCGCAACCTCTCTATGGTTCTATTTTGCCCTTGAATGGAGTAGTTTGCTTGGCCATTTCAGAGGACAGTTAAGAGTCAACCACATTGTAGCTGTGGAGTCACGTGTGGGCCAGACACAGAAGGCTGGCAGATTTTGTTCTCTAAAAGATATTAGTGAGACCCTATATTTTTAAAACAAACAGTGATGTCATTACTGAGACTAGCTTTAAATTCAAGATTTAAAAAAAAAATTACTTCATGTTCCACCCATGTCCCCAGAGCATTAGACTGAGCCTCTGGGTTACTAGTCCAGTGATGTTGCCGTATGCCACTGTCTCCCTCCTGTAATTACAGATCTGAGAAGTCCATCTTGCAGTAACTGTGTAAGTCCTTTTTAAGATATTTAATCCCAGCAGGGAAAAGAACAATGGCGACTATGTAAAATAACATTGAAATAAAAGCAGAAAATGCTGGGACGACTCAGCAAGTCAGGCAGCTTCTGGTGCTTTTGTAAGAATAACATTCTCCTGATTTTAAAAAGTATAGAGTTTCATTTTGCTATCTGGGATTCTAACTGTTGAATATATTTTAATGGGAGTTAAATGCATTTTCATAGTTTGTACAATCAGATGCTGGGCCTACTGTTCTGTTATATATTCCACTTTATGGCACAAGTAGTCCATTATTCAAAAATATTATCTTCAGTATAAAATTAATAACATTTTGAAATGGATAGTTGCAAAATGTGTGAAGATGGCAGCATAACAGTAATAATTAGTCATTAACAGGACCAGCAATGCCCAAGGTTTTGTATTGTCATGAAATTTAAAGTGCTCTCGTGTCTTGCATAGAATCTACAATTAGAATCCCTACAGTGCAGAAGGAGGCCATTTGGCCCATTGAGTCTGCACCGACCACAATCCCACCCAGGCCTCACTCCTGTAACCCCACATATTTATCCTGGTAATCCCCTGACACTTCTACAAATACATAAAGGGCAAAAGAGTAACAAGGAAGAGAGTAGGGCCTCTTAAGGATCAACAAGGTCATCTATGTGCGGATCCACAAGAGATGGGTGAGATCCTAAATGAATATTTCTCATCAGTATTCACTGTTGAGAAAAGCATGGATGTTAGGGAACTTGGGGAAATGAATAGAGATGTCTTGAGGAGTGTACATATAACAGAGCAGGAGGTTTTGGAAGTCTTAAAGCACATCAAGGTAGATAAATTCCCGGGACGTAATGAAGTGTATCCCAGGACATTGTGGGAGGCTAGGGAGGAAATTGTGAGTCCCCTAGCTGAGATATTTGAATAATCGGTAGTCATAGATGAGGTGCCTGAAGATTGGAGGGTGGCAAATGTTGTGCCTTTGTTTAAGAAGGGCTGCAGGGAAATGCCTGGGAAGTACAGGCTGGTGAGCCTCACATCTGTAGTGGGTAAGTTGTTAGGTATTTTGAGAGACAAGATCGACAGGCATTTAGAGATGCAAGGACTGATTAGGGACAGTCAGCATGGCTTTGTGAGTGGGAAGTCATGTCTCATGAATTTGATTGAGTTTTTGAAGGGGTAATCAAGAAGGTAGATGAGGGCAGTGCAATTGATGTTGTCTACATGGACTTTAGCAAGGCCTTTGACAAGGTACCGCATGGTAGGTTGTTGCACAAGGTTAAATTTCACGGGATCCAGGGTGTGGTATCTAAATGTATACAAAATTGGCTTATTGCCAGAATCCAGAGGGTAGTTGTTGGGGTTGTTTTTCAAACTGGAGGCCTGTGACCAGTGGTGTGTCTAAGGTATCAGTGCTGGGTCCACTATCATTTGCCATTTATATTAATGATTTGGATGAGAATTTAGGAGGCATGGTTAGTAAGTTTGCAGATGATGCCAAGTTTGGTGGCATAGTGGCCAGTGAAGAAGGTTATCTCAGATTGCAACGGGATCTTGATCAATTGGGCCAGTGGGCTGACGAATGGCAGATGGAGTTTAATTTGGGTAAATGCAAGGTGATGCATTTTGGTTGATCGAACCAGTGCAGGAGTTGCTCAGTTAACGGTAGGGTGTTGCGGAGAGTTACAGAACAAAGAGATCTAGGGGTACAGGTTCCTAGCTCCTTGAAAGTGGAGTCACAGATGGACAGAGTGGTGAAGAAGGCATTCGGTATGCTTGGTTTCATTGGTCAGAACATTGAATACAGGAGTTGGGGCATCTTGTTGAAGTTGTAGAAGACACTGGTAAGGTCACACTTGGAATACTGTGTACAGTTCTGGTCAACCCATTATAGAAAGGATATTATTAAACTAGAAAGAGTGCGGAAAAGATTTATTCGGATGCTATCGGGACTTGACGGTTTGAGTTATACGGAGAGGCTGGATAGACAGGACTTTTTTCTCTGGAGCGTAGCAGGCTTCGGGGTGATCTTATAGAGCTCTATAAAACAATGAGGGGCATAGATCAACTAGAGAGTCAATATCTTTTCCCAAAGGTAGGGGAGTCTAAAACTAGAGGGCATAGGTTTAAGGTGAGAGGGGAGAGATACAAAAGGATCAGGAGGGGCAATTTTTTCACACAGATGGTGAGTGTCTAGAACAAACTGCCAGAGCTAGTAGTAGAGGCGAGTACAATTTTATCTTTTTGAAAAATGTTTTGACGGTTACATGGGTAAGATGGGTATAGAGGGATATGGGCGAAACGTGGGCAATTGGGACTAGCTTAGGGGTTTAAAAAAAGGGGCGGCATGGACAAGTTGGGCCGAAGGGCCTGTTTCCATGCTGCATACCTCTACCTCGAGCCTCTCAAGTCTGCTCCATCATTAAATAAAATCATAGCTGATCTGATAGATTATCTGGAGTAGATAGTAACCTTAATCTATCACCCCTTGCTCACCAACAATCTATCTACTCTGGCTGAAAAATATTCAAAGGTTCTGCTTTTACAATCTTTTCAGGAAGAGAATTCCAAAGACTCACGACCCTGAGTGAAAAGATTTCACCTTGTCTCCATTTTAAATGTGAATGTACTATTGCCAAGTTTGCAGATGGCGCAAAATAGGTAGGAAGGCAAGTGATGAGGATGACAGAGTCTGCAGAGGGATATAGACAGGTTAGGTGAGTAGGCAAAAAACTTGGCAAATGGAATATAATGTAAGAAAATGTGAAATTATGCACTTTGGTAAGAAGAACAAAGGAGTTTGAATATTATTTAATTGGAGAAAGACTGCCTAAAGTTGCAGCACAGAGGGATTTGGGGGGGGTCTGTGTGCATAAATCACAAAAAGCTAGCATGCAAGTTCAACAGGTAATTGGGAAGGCAAATGGAATGTTGACGTTTATTTCAAAGGGAAAGAGTATTAAAATAGATCATTCTTGCTAAAACTATGCAAGCCATTAGTTAGACCACACCTGTGAACTGTTTTGGTCCCCTTATCGAAAGAAAAATACACTGGCATTGGAGGCAGTCCACTCATTGGAGCTTAGAAGAATGAGAGGTGACCTTATTGAGACATGCAGGATTCTCAAGGGGCTTAACAGGGTAGATGTTGGGAGGTTGCTTCCCCTTATGGGAGAGTTTAGGACCAGAGGGCATAATCTCAGGATAAGGGGTCACCCATTTAAGACTGAGATGAGGTAAAATTTCTTCTCCAAGCGTAGTGAATCTGTGGAATTATTTACCGCAGAGAGCTGTGGAGGCTGGGTCGTTAAGCAAGTCCAAGGCTGAGATGGACAGATTTTTAATCAGTAAGGAATCCGTTATGAGGATAAGGCGGGAAAGTGGAGAGTTATATCAGATCAGTCATGATCTCATTTGATGGCGGAGCAGACTCTGGCTGAATGACTAACTCCTGCTCCAATGTGTTATGGTCTTGTGTGTCAATCAAGTCACATTTTAATCTTCTAAACTTCAGTGGATACAAGCCTAGCTTATCCAGTGTTTCCTCATAAGACAACCCATCCATTCCAGGTCATAGTCTGGTAAACCTTCTCTGAACTGCTACCAATGAATTTACGTCTTTTGTTGAATAAGATGGACCAAATTGTAATCCAAAGGTGATCTTTCTTGTCCCTTGCACAACTGAAGCATAATCCACCCCTGCTTTTCTATTCAATTCCCTTCGCAATAAATTATAACATTCTACTAGCTTTCCTATAGCTGCACCTATATACTAACTTTTTGTGATTCATGCACTAGGACACCAGAACCCTCTGCACCTCAGAATTCTGCAATCTCTCACCAGTTAGATAGTGTTTATTTTAATTCTTCTTGCCAAAATGGACAATTTCACATTTTCCCACATTATACTCCATTTGCCAGATCTTTGCCCACTCTCTGAGAGAGTGGGCAAAGCTGTGTTATCTCCTCTTCACAACATACTTTCCTACCTATCTATGTGTCATCAGTATATTTGGCAACAATCCCTTCAATCAGGTCATTTATATAAATTGCAAACATTTGAGGTATCAGCATTGATCCCTGAGGCACTCAACTCATTACATTTTGCCAACCTGAAAAGTACCCACCTATACATACTCCCTGCTTCCTGTAAGCCAGCCAACCTTCTATCCATGCCAATATGTTATTCCCATAACATGAGCTGTTATTTTCTGCAATAACTTCTAATGTGGCACTTTATCAGTTATCTGGGAATCTAACTACAATACATCCACTAGTTCTCCTTTATCTACAGCACAGTTTGCAACCTCAAAGAATTCCAAATATGTTGTTTAAACATGATTTCTCTTGCACAAAGCCATGTTGATTCTGTCTGATTACCTTAAGGTTATCCAAGTGCCCTCATCTAACTTCTTTAATAATAGCTTCCAGCATTTTCCCTACGACGTGTATTAGACTAACTGGCCTGTAATTTCCCACATTCTGTCTCTTTTTGAATAATAGAGTTAAATTTGATATATTCTAATCCAATGGGAGCTATCCCATATAGGAGTTTGGAAAATTAAAACCAAGTTTAATCCTGTTTTAATGAGGTGTTCAGAATTGAAGACCATCACTAAGACCACCCATTTTCATCTTGCTAAAATGGCTGAACTTCACCGCGCCTCAGCCTATTACTGCTGAAATCTTCTCGGCCTTCATTTCACCTAGACTTAACTATTCCAGTGTTCTTCTGGCTGGCCTCCCATGTTGTACCCTCTAAACTTGAGGTCATCCAGAACTCTGCCTGTTCCCCGTTTGCTCCTGTGATTGCTGGCCTGCATTGGCTCTTGGGCAAGCAATGTCTTGTTTTTAAAATTCTCACCCTTGTTCTCAAATCTCTCCATGGCATTGCCCCACCCTCTGTGTAAACACCTCTTAACGCCACAACATTCCGAGGTATCTGAACTGCTCTAGTGTTGTGCATTCCAAATTCTAATTGTTCTACCATTGGTGACCATGTCTATAGTTGCATTGACCCAAACTCTGGAAATGCCTTCCTACACCCCTCCGCCTTGTTTTCTCGCTCTCCATCTTTAATACCCTCATTAAAACATACCTCTCTGATCTAGCTTTTGGTCATCCTTATGTAGCTTGATGCCAAGTTATGGTTTATAATGCCTCTGTGGACCACTTTGAAATGTTTCTATATTAATGGTGCTATATAAATTTTTGAACAAAAAAGATTAAAACTATTTGATAGCTTTAGTGTATCAAAGTTTGTTTTGTATTGAGGTTTATAATAAATAAGTGCAGATAATTAAAAAATCAGATTTTTTTTTCCTCGTGGGTTAGACCTATTCTGTTTGCTTGAAGCAATAGCACTTGGGAACCATTCAGTCGTTTGCTCAATCATTGGATAAGTTCTGTTTTGCCCCTCCTTTTTTGATATTGAAATTTGTATTTTGAATAAACTAGAACAAAATACACAGACCCATGCAGGATGTATTTCTTCAAAGATTGCAGTCTGTAACTGAAAACATTTATTGCATGATTGATTGTTTGCAATTTATATAAATGACCTCAATGAAGGGATGGTTGCCAAATTTGCAGGTTGAAGTGGCAAAATCACTTCAAAATAGGCTTATGTAACAAAAACCTTGCATTATTTTAAAATAAGATTGACTGAAACAAATGTTCATTATGCAATTGTCTCATTAAGTTTTTCTTGTGACTTTTGAAGTAAGCCTCTTTTAAAGAAATTACTTACCACAAATGTGTGAATGTAATATCCCTGTATTTGCTGATGATTTTAAAACCTGTGCGGTAGGTTTATGCCATGAACTTTGCATTCTCAGTGAATTTTTGTGTTACAAGTTTACCGATATTTGATTATCCGGTTAATCAAGCCCTTTATTGATTTGAAGATTTCTGAGTGTGGCAAATGTTGTAATTTGCATGAAAGATTGTTGGATGCTGTATTTTTCAGAACAAAAGTCACATTTAACTCTTTTTTTTGTGTGAATTGTTTCTGGCACTGTGCAGAACAAAACTGGGTGTTTAGGGCTACTGCCAGGTTTGACCCTCTGCTAATTTATGTTGCTATTTTCTTGCCTTGAACACCTTCCCCCACTAAACAAATTCCAGTAGTTCTGTGTTTTCTTTAGTTGTGCCCATTGATAGCTTTATCTGGTCAGTTGATTCTGTGATTTTATTTTTTAAGCACAACAGATATTGACCTCCCAGTTTACTGTAATCTTTCCTTGGGTCTTCCATCTTTATTAATGTTATGAGGAAGAGGACAAGCAGGGACAACTAAGGAATTGTTTTCAAATTCTTCCATGGCCTTGCCCCATCCTGCTTGTGTAAACCCTTCAGTTCCACAACGCCATGAGATGTCTGCGCTCCTCAAATTTTATGCATTCCAAAATAAAGATGCCTAATGTGTCACATGGAACCATCATCAGACCTTAAATCTGCCACCCGCCTCTATTAGCTGAACTGTAGAAAAGTGGCAGTAAAAGTTAGTATAGTATTATGTGTATGTTTCATTCAGTACATAGTTTTTAGGCAGCTTTGGGTGCCATTTGTGACAGTGGTCAATTTGTATTGCCCTTTTTCCTCCTAAATCAGTACAGTTCTTCTCTCAGTTTGACTGTGACCTATATGCTCCAAGAGAGTAGTACGGTATTTTAGACTCTCTAATTTTCCCATGCCCATTTAGCCAGCAAAGCAGCCAGCATATGAAGTCAGGAACATAATGCTCCCACAATAAATGAATGATTTTAAAAAATAAATCACCCAGCCAACTACTGTCGCATGGGCTACCCTCTGTACCAATGGCTTCTGATGGCACTATAAGGTCCAAGAATGTTCAAGCAGCTAATGTACAGTGTGGTACATGATATCATAGCCTGCCTTCTCAACCTTGCTCCTCGCCTGAGGTACAGTGACCCTCAGGTTAAAATCACCACAACTCAGCTCCCACCTCAAAGGGAAAGCAGCCTATGGTCATCTGGAACTATTTTACCCAGATTGTGACAATGTAGAATATCAGTATTCTGAAGACATAGTTCGGAGCGCTTGGTTAAATTAGTGGGAGCTCTCTAGTACATCCAGTAATGATCTTCCACATCTCAGTTGTCTGCTTTTCATTACCCAGTGTCATTTATAATTCCAAAGAATTTGTACATGGAGGCAAAAGCAGTTGTGTTCAACATGTTTGATGACTTGGGATTGGTGGTTAAACAGCCCTCTAATTCTGGATGGAGGCAGCAGCAACTCACTGGGGGCAACATTGGCTGAATCCGATTCAAGACCTCCATGATAAAAGTCTCAACACAACCATGTGTTCTTGAGCAGTTCCAGTAGGCATACTGTGCTAAAAGCATTCTACATTTGGTCCATTTAATCAATCGATTAAATGTGATCAATGAAAGTTGTACTATATTACAAAAAATATAGCTGGATTCTTTATTGTTCCACATTGCATACCCTTGCCTACCTGGTGGCCTTTAATGCCCACATTTTGGCTTTTCTTCCATTACTAATTGTTGTAGTAAGCTTGGAAGTGATAGGTTGAACTATTGCTGTAGAATTATCCTGGGACTGAGGTGAGCCTCATCTCAAAGCAGTTAAAACCCAAAAGGACCAACTGTTAACTGCAGCTCCCAAAAGCTCACCCTAATGCTGTTTTTTATTTGCAGCAATTTTTGAAGGGCTGGCTGAGGATATTGATCTCTGCTATGTTCAGGTTTGTGTAGAAACGCAGAGGGAAGTCATCAGTCCCTGGAGCCTGTTTGACTATTCAGTCAGGTCATGGCTGATCTGTACCTCCGAATTCTATTTACTGGTCCTACTGCTATGTAACACAATTTTCTCTGATCTTGGTCTTGAATTTTTGTTAATTGACTCAGTGTGGAGGAAGAGTTGGCATACTTGTTCCAGAATTGGTTGCAGTTCCTGAACCCTTCCTACTATTCTTGCCATAATTTTCCTGCTTAATCTGAGATTTCTGGACTGGCAAGAATGTGATCTCCTTATTGTTCTAACTTCTGGAACACTCCGTGTGTGGCCTGGATGCTACTTCAATGCTGCAATGTTGGTTAAAGCACAAACCATGACGTCAATGATTTAGTCATCCCCTCACAAGAGATTCTGCATCCACTCTGTTATCCACCTCAGCCCATCGATATAGAAGGCTGTAAAGCATTTAGGGCAGTTATTTAATGGGGTGTAGGTGTCGCAGGCAAGGCCAGCTGTTGACCGTCCCAAATTTCCCTCGAACTGAGTGGGCTGCTGAACCATTTTAGAAGGCAGTTAAGGGCCAGCCACATTGTGGGGAGAATTTTCTCATCCCACCCGCCATGGGAATCATAGTGTGGGAAGGGGTGGACCATGCAAATGTTCATTTGACCTTGGGTGAGATTTCTGGTTTTGGAATGAACACAGCCAGAAAATCCTGCCCTGTGAGTCTGGAATCTCATGTCGGCCAAACCAGGCAAAAACAGCAGACTTATTTCCCTAAAGGGCATTGATGAACCAGATGGCTTTTTACAACAATTGATGATAGCTGTCGTGGTCACTATTGTTGAGATTAGCTTTGAATTCCAGATTTATTAACTGAATTCGAATGCCACCAGCTGCTGTAATGGGATTTGAACCCATGCCCCCTGAACAGGAGTCTGAGCCTCAGGATTACCAGTTCAGAAACATTACCACTATGCCACTGCCTCCCTAATGTTACAGTTACTGCTTAAATCTGGTTATTTTAGGCACTTATTCTTGAATTTCTGATTCTGATTTTGTTGGATTTATGTTGCATGTTTTTTCTCTGGCTATTTTTGATTTGGTTAAGTATAGAAGGCAATTGTTCTTGTGCAAACTTTCTCCCATGTGGCGGGGATGTGTCTAGCTACTTTGGAAATCCAATCTGTTAAGCCTTTCCTTACAAGACATCAGTGGGAATCTTGCTAGCAGGGAGCTTTAACTTGGGTAGTTGATGCTGAAGTGGCTTAATTACCTTTTTTATTTTAAAATAAAAGCTGCAGATGCTTCTCCACCCAAGGATTTTAAGATTGTTTATAATGCATGTAATCGTGGCCTGGGAAAGGGTATTTGAAGAAAAACTTTGCCATGTAACCTGTGGATTTCTCCACTTACCAAAACAGATTTGACTGGGTGCCTCTGATCCAGGCTTTCAAGCGTAGGTGGCTTGCACAGGCTGTAACAAATGACCCATTTCACACGATTTGGAATGGAATCCATGAATGCAGAGGGACAGGTGTTTCACTCCACCACACTTATGCCAATTGAGTGGGATTCCTAAGTTTTCAACCTATCATCTCCAGACATTCATGTACAAATTCCACACATTGTTGCCAAAATTCTGTGATTTGGTAGAGGTGTACAAAATCTTGAGGGACCTGGAGAGAATAGATGGGGGGGAAAGAACTCTTCCCATTGGTAGAAGGATTGTGAACAAGAGGGACAGATTTAAGATAATTGGCAAAAGAAACATTGGAGGCATGAGAAATTTCACACAGCGAGTAGTTGGGATATGGAATGCACTGCTTGTGTGATGGAGGCAGGTTCAATCAGTGCATTTTAGAGGGAATTGGATTGTTATCTGGAAAAGGAGAATGTGTAGGGCTACCAGGAGAAAGCAGGAAGTGGCACTAGGTAAATTGTTCCCTTGGAGAGCCAGCCAAATGGCTCCCTCCTGTGCTGTAATCATTCTGTCATTCCACAAAATACTAGAGAAACAGAAGTAGTTTTAATTCAACAATATTTCAGTGCCAGACACCCCTGTTCTTTCAGTCATCTTCTGCCTTCAATGACTTTACTTTGTATAATCAAATTGTATAATCTTCAATCCTGTCAGCACAAACAGCCAATGTAAGTACAGGTGTGATTTCCAAAACTGGCAGTCATTAAAAATAAATTGCTCCCAGTCACCCGTATTGCTTAGAATTAAATAGAAAGTACAGCACACAATGCTGGAATATACCAGTGATTATGCCCACACAAACTTCCTACCGTATGTTGCCTTCAGGCTCCTATCAGAATAACCACTTTCTTTTTCCCTCGTGTGTTTATACATCTTCCTCTTGCAATGCATCTTTGCTATTTACCTCAACTACCCTTTGGGCAAGCTTCTTTCTGCCTACCCAACCAAACCTTTTCACAATCTTTAAAGACACTTTAGGTCACCCCTCAGCCTTTCAGGGGAAAAGCCCCAGCCTATTTAATCTTTCCTGATGGTTATAATCTCTCAGTTGTGTTCAATAGTTATGAATAGATATAATCTGTCAGTACATTTGCATCTAATTAAAGGCTTCCAATAAAACTAGCCTAGCCCGTTCTTGCAAGCAAACTATCAAAAAGTTATCTTAACCACTCTACAATTCAAGTCAAACTTCCTATATTTAAACAACTTGTTTTTGCAAATTTATTAAATTCCATTTTTGTGGGATGACTGGCTTGCTTGATTGTTCAATAGCTTGCTCTGGATGTGTGGGTGTCCCATGTTTGCTGAGATCTGGGAAATAATATTTAAGTGGTCCTTCTGTAAACATCGTGTCTTCCATGTGGGAGGCAGGTGGAAGGAATGTTAATGCAGGAAAGCTTAATGCATATAGTTATTTAACCAAAAACCATTAGTGCAAAACAGCTATTTGATACAAGGGTCATTTTCTCTAGGGCTAAAAAGATGAGTCTTGCTTATTCGTATTGCTGCTCTGATATTTTTGTGTGACTTAGTGCCAAGTTACTTTGTGGGGTTTTGTAAGTTGTTAGAGCTGCTGGTACTAGTATTTTGCTGAGAGGTGAGCATACTTCAGTTGTAGCATTTGCTTGTTAGGAATTCCACTATGGTTCTGTCCAGAATACTAGGAGCACTTGTGTTGACAGGCACAATCAGTTTTTTTCTCATGCCAGCATTGCTGGAGATATTTCAGGTACTTTTGGATGGAAGGATGAACAAATAGAAAGCAAAAAGATTGAATGTTTTGTCAGCTTTATGTGCTGACTGGAATGTGACTGAAATGAGGTTGAAGTTTTTTCTTGGGCATGGCGGTCTCTTGCTTGAGACTAAGTAGGTGTGCCCTCTGTTTCTTGTGTTTTTTGTTAAATCATGTGAAGAGGTAATTTGAAGCACAAATTAACATTGGGTCCCTAAATTAAGGTGCAGCTGCAATAGTGTATTGTTGTATGGCATAGTTGCATAGCTGCAAAAAAGCAGGCTATCAAGGCTTTTTCCTTTTGAGTAAAGATAGAAAACAATGCATGAGGTTTCCAGGGTAACTATTAGATCTGTGGGGAGTATCTGGCCAGTACGCAATTTATTTTTGTCATTGTGCAATCAGAAGCTGCTTGAAGTGACTTTGGTTTGTCCATCACATCTTTCAAGTGCTTCAAGTTTACAGACTCTGGTTACATGCAGACAATTAATTTCTATTGCGACTGAGCATATAGCTCAAAGTTGGCTGTTGCATTTCCTTATATTATGATCATTACTTCCATTGTTAGTCATTTGCTGGCATATGCAGAAGTTGTGCAATGCACCATACAAATTCAATCTTTCTTGCCTTTTTTTATTTGGACTGAAGACATTGGCACTGACAAGTATCAACTCATTTTTTTCAGAAATAATGGCCCATAACTTCTGAGCTCTGGTAGTGGGGTGGGGGGTGGGGGGGGGGGGGTACCCTAATGATGTGCCCCCCTAGCCCCCACTTCTGCAGCCCCCATGTCAGGATTGCATGGCAATTGTCCAGGAAGTTCAGACTTCTGTTGGGCAGTTGCTCAAATGGAAACTATTGCAAACTTCAGCTGGTTCTGACTACCTTACAGTAATAATTACCCAGGGAAAGTTAGAAGAGTTAAAACCACATTAACTCCTGGGCAACTATACAACTAATTCCCAACCCTCTGCTGGCTACCCTCCCTGGTGACCCCTACCACTTACCTTGCACACTTACCTTTTAAAAGTGGCTGGGCCGTTAGCTGTCATAAGGCAGATATGTTTAGTTCCTTATCTTTGACTCAGCTGCCCTCGATACAAGGCCTTGGGAATTGCTGCACTGACCCTTTCTCACCTGGCCTAGGGTGTGTCTGTATTTTATGCTAAGTAACTAGGAATGGAGTGGCAATCCAACTGTGATTGTCACTCCATGGAAGATACAATCCAAAAATAGACTAATTGCTGCCCATTTTAGGATACTTTTCACAAACATAATTGCAGCCACAGAACAGATTGTACTCTTTGATAAATGTCACTAGGTATTTCAACTGTAATTGCACTCCAGTTGTAATTTAGAAAGCAGTCATAAAAGGACCAATCAAAGATAATGTGCAGAAACAAAAATAAAATAATTTGAATGACGGGAATATGTGGATTTTCTAATCCCTGTTTCTTCTCCTAACCACCAATTTCTTCCCCTCACCATCTTCGGGGGGGGGGGGGGGCGCATCCCCATCCCCATCCCCATCCCCACTCCCATAACAGGCTATTGTTGTCCAGTGATAGTAACTCTTGTAAATATATGGTGCTGTCTACATTAGAAATATTTAATATTCTACAAGTTGGGATAAATGTTTATACTAACTTCTGCCTAAGGCTTTTAACATCCAAAAATATAATAACAAGTTCACTGTTAATGGGAATGCTTGATGTCTTAAATGCCTGCCACCTAAACTTGGCTGCTTGATACATTTGGCATGGGCTTTAAGTTCGCACTTTGTACGGGAGCTGAGTTACTCACTATTTTAGGTTTGTTATACTCGTGTCACCCAAACTTGCAAAATGCTTGCTCTTGAGGTTTTAAATTCTTGAAGGATTCTCACACGCACCCCCTCTACGAACAGGTTTAAAGGAGCCCCTTACAGACAAATCAGTACTTTTATTTTCATTTGGTGGATGTGATTAGGCCTGCATTTATTGCCTATCTCTAATTGCCCTTGAGAAGGTGGTTATGAGCTGTTTTCTTGAACCACTGCAGTTCACATGCTGTAGGAACAACCACAGTGCAGTTAGGAAGAAAGTTCTAGGATTTTGACCCATTGACAGTGAGGGAGTGGCAATATAGTTCCAAGTCAGAATTATGTATGACTTGGAGGAGAGCTTACAGATGGGGTATTCCAATGCTTCGACTGCTCTGTCCTAGGTGTCAGAGTCGTGGGTATGGGCGGTTCCATTGAAGGAACCTTGGTGAGTTGCTGCTGTGTATCTTGTGAGTGGTGCACACAGCTGTCACTGTGTTGGTGCTGGAACGCATGTGGTCATTTCTGGTCTGTTTCCGATCAATGGTAACGTACAGGGTGTTGATAGTGGGGGTTGTTCATAAGAACATAAGAAATAGGAGCAGGAGTAGGCCATCTAGCCCCTCGAGCCTGCCCCGCCATTCAATAAGATCATGGCTGATCTGATAGTGGTTTAGTTTCACTTACCCGCCCGCTCCCCATAATGATTCAGTAATGATAAGGCCATTGAATGTGAAGGAGAGATGGTTAGAGTCTCTCTCGTTGAAGATAGTCATTGCTAGCACTTGCGTGGCCTGACTGTTGTCATTTATCAGCCCAAGCCTGAATATTGTCCAGATCCTGCTGCATATGGACACGGACTGTTTCAATATCTAAGGATTCACAAATAGCACAGTACATTATACAGTCATTTGCGAACATTCCCACTTCTGACATTATAGAGGAAGGTCTTTGGTGAAACAGCTGAAGATGGCTGGATCTCGGGCACTACCCTGTGGAACCCCTGCAGTGATGTCCCTGGGCTGAGATGATTGACCTCTAACAGCCGTAACCATTTTCTTTTGTGCTAAGTATAACTCCAACCAGTGGAGAGTTCCTGCTCCCCTCCCGATTCCCGTTGACACCAGTTTTGCTAGAGCCCCTTGATGCTACACTGATGTCAAGGGCAGTTACTTTCACCTCATCACTTGAGTTCAGTTCTTCTATTTATTCCTGGACCAAAGCTGTAATGAGGTCAGGAGTTAAGTGTCCCTGGCGGAACCCAAACTGAGTGTCAATGAGCAGATTATTGCTGAGTAAATGCCATTTATTAGCACTATTGAAGACACCTTTGCTGATGATCGAGAGTCAACTGATGGTTGGTAATTGCCCGGGTTGGATTTATCCTGCTTTTTGTAGACGGGAAATGCCTGGGCAATTTTCCACATTATCGGGTGGATGCCAGTATTGCAGCTGTACTGGCACAGGTTGACTCGGGGCGTGGCCAAGTCTGAAGCTCAAGCCTTCCATACTGTTGCCGGTATAATGTCAGGCCCCATGGCCTTTGCAGTATCTAGTGCTTTCAGCCATTTCTTGATATTTTGTGGAGTGAATCAAATTGGCTGAAAATCAGCACCTTCAGGCTCGAAGGGCCGAATCCTACCCCTGCTTTTAGTTTCTATGTGATATTGGGGACCAAGAAGGCTGAGATGGATCATCCACTCGGCACTTGTTAAAGATAGCTGCAAATGCTACAGCTTTATTTTTTTTTCTACTGATGTGCTGGAGAATCACTAATTGTTTAAGTGCCTGCTACTAATCATCACAAGATGTGGCAGGACTGCAGAGATTAGATCTGATGGTTGATTGTTGGATCACATGTTTATTGCTTGCTCCTTCCCCGATTTGGCATGCAAATAGTTCAGTGTTGTAGCTTCACCAGGTTGGCACCTTATTTTTAGGTATGCCTGGTGCTACTCCTGACCTGCCTTCCTGCACTCTTAATTGAATCAGGGTTAATCCCCCATCTTGATGGTAATTGTAGATTGGGGATATGCTGGACAATAAGGTTATAGATTGTGATTGTATACAATTCTGCTGATGGCCCACAGTACCTCATAGATGCCCAGTTTTGAGCTGCGAGGTCTGTTTGAAATCTATCCCATTTAGCATGATCGTGATGCCACTACTTTCCTTGCCCATATTTGACCTGATACCATGGGACTTCATGGGGCCCAGAGTCAATGTTAAGGACTCGCAGGGCAACTTCCTCTGGACTGTATACCACTATGCTGCCACCTCGGTGGGACAGGGTATACCTGGGGATGGTGGTGTCTGGGACATTGTAAGGTATGATTCTGTGAGTAAGACTGTCAGGCTGTTCATCGACTAGTCTGCGGGACAGGTCTCCCAAATTTGGCAGAAGCCCCCAATGTTAGTAAGAACGACTTGGTCGATAAGGTTGGGTGCCATTATCATTTCCAACGCCAAGTTCGATGCCGGGTGGTCCTTTCATCTTTGAGTCTTTGTAGCGATTTGATAAAACTGGATGGTTTGTTGGCCATTTCAGACGGCATTTAAGAGTCAACCACATTATTGTGGGCCTGGGGCCACATGTAAACCAGACCAGGTAATGCTGCAGATTTCCACCTTACAGGACATTGATGAACCAGATGGGTTTTGTGGTCATCGAGTAGCTTTCATTCCAGGTTTATTAGTTGAATTTAAATTCCACTGTGTGTCGTGGTAGATTTCAAACCTGTATTCCCAGAGCAATAGTCGGAACCTCTGGTTACTAGTCCAATAACATTATTACTATGCTATCCCCTCCCCTTACATGGCCATGGCATTGCCAAGATTCCTCATTTTTGTTAAATGAAAACTGACTGTACTCAAAATAGATTGTCCAGCATGAATCTTTTGACATTTGCCAGTTGAATAAATGTGATGTGTAATATCCCAAGGATATTATTCAATGCACGTTGATTCTCTCAACTGATGCATATTGTTGGGGGGATTTTGGCAGGGAATGACATACATTGGGTGTAATTGCTTGCAATTTATGGCAGCTTGAGAAACAAAACTTCTGATTTACTTTTTAGTTATCTTGGAAGTTACGAGGGAGCCTTGAAGTTATCTCTAGATTTTTAAGAAAATCTTATGGTGTGTTGCCTATCTCTAATTGCATTGGGAAGATGGTGGGCTATCCAGCACTGCTTCGGTCCATGTGATGAAGGTGATTCCACTGGGATCTGTGTTGGTGTAGGCCTGGATTCACCCATAGACCAGGTAAAGACAGCAAGAGCTGAATTTTCATTAATGAGTTGGGATCCTGCTGTTGGGAACATTTCTGGGTCCTGACACCACATTGCATTGGTGCCTGGTTCCAGAGCAATTTTCAAAAAGATGATCAATTAGTGGCAGATGGTGCCTTCGTCGTCCAATTTAGGATGATTGGCAGACTGCTAAGATTGGAGGGCCAGTAGGAGCCATAATAGAGCACTGGCATCCTAGTCTGCTGTCAGGTGGTCACCTCCATTTCTTGGCCAGATTTTGGCCTCAGCGAGGAGTCATGCATGCCCAACTGAAAAATTCCAGTTGATGTTGGAAGACTGGCCTTAATAGGCTCTTGGGCTGTTAGATGGCCTGACTCCTCTCCCCAAAGCAACCTCTTTTGAAACTGGCCTAGAGGTGGGAACATCCTGACAAATCGGTCTGCTGCTCTTTGCCAGATTGACAGTTTGCTCAACCTATGATCCTGCCTGTTAACTGGGGCATTAGCGAACCAGTTGGGTTTTCATGGTAATCTGAGAGTTTACAGTTACCAAATTTGTATTACTGGAATTTTAAAGCTAAATTCAAATTCTTAACTTGTCATGATGGATTAGAATTTATGTTTTTGGGACAATTAGTCCAAGCCTCTGGATTACTAGTCCGGTAGCATCACTATGTTAGCATATTGTCTTTGGCTTCTGCTTATTTGAGATACTTCAGATGAATCTGTGTTGATGATTTTTCTGGAATTTTCTCATTTCCTGATAAACAATATAATATTCAGTCTTGGCCTCTAAATCATTAATTGTGGTTTAGGAGAATAATGTCTTTGCAAGCAATCTCCTCCATGACAGGTGGCGATACCAAACCTTACTTTCTCTCTCTCTCTCAGTGAAAAACTTCTTATTGCCATGTGGGCACAAAACAAATGTGAAGACAGTTCACAAAATATAAAGAGCTGGATCTTCTACCTCAGTAAATTCTGATTTTTGGGTTGGAGGCAAGGTGCTGTGGGGAAAAATTGTATCCTTTGTCTTGGGGCTGCTAGTCCCTTTATGCTGATGTTGCAGCAATTTCCTTCCCTTTCCTTGGGGATTCTTCATCAGCACCTGGTGACTGCAGAAATATAGCCAAGCACTCCCCAAGTATTTAAGTGAACCTGAAATCAGAAGATCAGCCTGTTGCCAATCTGGGAGTAACAGCCAGATTTGAAAATTTAGGGCAAAGAGTTTTAAAAACCCACTGTGGTTAAATTCCATGTCTCAGCCTAATTTGATGCAGCTGTTGAGGACAGGTTTGCCTGGCTTTCTAGCAGCGAGGAAAACAGCCAAGTCGCATTCAACAAATGCACACCATGTGAATTGTCCTGTAATGTATGACCAACTGCTACTCTCGAATATATCCTGCAGTTAATTGAAATCTAGGAAACCTTGCCAAGTGTTTTTGAGACTATTTAATAAACTATTCATGTTGAGTGATGTCAGTTTGAACCTTCAGAAAAATAGTAGGTTAGACTAGCTGAATATTGTGGCGAGAACAGACTATCAGGAAAGAGCTACAGATAAATAAGTTCTTCACAGAATGATAGCTTGGTATGTAGATTCTTTATTGTTCAATAAAGTATATATCTGATTTGCACAAGGTATAATTGTGTTATAAATAATATGTTAATTTATTCACCCTGGACAGGCACAGAGTCCCAGCAGCTAAAGTAGTTAACTTTTGCTCTTGTTCTTTACTATGGGGAATGACATGGGAATTATAAAAAATAACAAGTTTTTAGAATAAGGTAGAAAAGACCCCAAAACATATGTGAGCACTGTTATAATGTCCGATTGTATGATTTGCAGTTCCAACAGTTTTTAAAAATCTTTCATTGGGTGTGGGCAGTGCTGGTTAGGCCAGCATTTAATGCCCACTCCTAATTCCCTTTAGAACGCTGTGATGAGCTGCGTGAATAATTGCAAAACGTGCTGTCGGTACACCTACAGTACTGTTAGAAAGAGAGTTACAGGATTGTGATGCAGTGATGATGAAGGAAGAGGGATATAATTCCAAGTCTGAGTGATGGGGATTATAGGTCGTTGTGGAGGGGATTACAGGTGGTTGTGTTGCCATTAACTGCTGCCCTTATCCTTTGGGGTGGTTGAAGTCATGGTTTTGGAAGGTACTGCCAAAGGAGTCCTGATGAGTTGCTGCAGTGCATCTTGTAAATGATGCACACTGCTGCTACTGTACTTTGGTGGCAGAAGGAGTGAATGTTTAAGATCGTGGATATAGTATCAGGTAGCAATCAGTGGGTTGCTTTGTCGTGGATTGTTGAGTAAATAAATTTTTCCAGTGTTTTATCTGCAAGTAGGTTTCACTGAGACGATCTCCACAGAGATTTAAGCTGTTGTAGTGCCAAAACTGAATATCTTCAAAAGTCCAGCCTGTTGTTTGTTTGTTAAAGCTTAAAGGTACGCTAATAATTGAACAGCTGATAAAGGATGGCTGGAGGGCATTTTGCATTGGTACCATTTTCAAGAAAGAACACTATAGCAAAGTTTAAAAATGCCACCCATTGCTACAATTTCCAGGCATCTCTCGATCAAGCTCCAATTGCAAGGCAGGTACCTGGAATAATTCTCAAATGTTTACCGTGCATTATTGTCGAGGGTTAATGTGTTGCCTGTGATAATATCATGTCCCTCTGACAGTGGACATTTTGAATTTTCTATACGGACCTGGTCATCCCCTACTCTGTATCTAATTAGATCGTGATTTACCGATCTATTAGATAATTCAGCTTTGATATCTATTTTCCAATTGGTAAGGAATGACAGGGCTCCACAGCGAGAAGTCTATGATTTTATGTCAACTTAATTTAAGTGTTGTGCTTGGATCCAAAATAAGTTAGCACTACAGCTGTATTGATTGGTAGGGAATTGTATGTGACGTTGTCCATCTAAAGCAGCCAGCATAATTAAGGACCCCATGCACCCCGGACATACGCCCTTCCACCACCTTTCGTCAGGAAAAGATACAAAAGTCTCGGGTCACGTACCAACTGACGCAAGAACAGCTTCTTCCCTGCTGCCATCAGACTTTTGAATGGATCTACCTCACACTAAGTTGATCTTTCTGTACACCCTAGCTATGACTCTGCACTCTCTCCTTGTCTATGAACGGTACGCTTTTTCTGTATAACATGCAAGAAATGATACTTTTCACTGTATACTAATACATGTGACAATAATAAATCAAATCAAAAAATCTTTTGTGTACTAAAATCACATGGTTTCCAGGAAGCCAGTCAAGCTGAACTTAACTCCTGTGGTGTGTGGAAGATTTCCATATTATTCAAAAAGAAGAAAGACTCTACCTCTCTTGAGCATTGCTTTTGTGTTTTTTGTTACTTCTGTTTTCTTGACATGTGTATTTGTTCCTGTTATTTTTTGCTGATTACCAAATAATATTTAACCATATTGTGGCCACTAGTCTCCAATGATTTTACTACATTAGGGATGTTATCCTAGTTTATAAAAACCAGGAATGGATGAAATTAGAATTTTAATATTCAATGGAATCTTGTATCATATTTGATAGTTTTTAATCTGTTGCCACGCAAAGTAGCATTTAAATATGCAAGCCATATTCTCCCAGCTCTGGGAATCTTCTGACTCTTGAGCGTGGCGTGAGCCTGGCAAGAATCACTACTGGTGTAGTGGCGTGATGGCCACGTTGGGGGCTTGGAAGCCATTGAAGCCCCAGGTAGGTGGGGACGTGGTTGAGCAGTGCCCTCCTGACACATGGGCAGTGCCTCAGGGGTGGGGCCTGAATGGGGTAGGACCACAATGCCAGTGATCATTTTTGGGGAGAGGGTGGGGAAACATGCCACTGGCGATGGGCAGGGAGGTGAGGAGCGGTGGGTGTCCTGATGTCCCTGGTGGGGAGTGAGGGGGTTTCCCAGTGCACTGAGATGGAGGTACTCTTTCAAAACAGTGTCAGATCGCTTTGCAGTGGGCTCACCAGTGTGTTTAGCTTTTATCCCTCCCAGAACTAGCACACATCTTGCCACTCGCCCAAAAATGACTTAAGTGTGGAACAACTGCAGTCTGGTCCGTGCCAGAAGGACTGGCATGCATTGCTCCAATTTTCTCACCATTATGACATTTAGTCATTTTTTAGGAAAATTACACCCATGGTGTTTCCACTGCTTACAAATAAGTACAGTCCAGAGAGGTGCCTTACTTTGGGAATTGGATCTAAATCAGTTTAAAAGCATTCAATAAACCCTGAAAGACCATGTCATCTTTGTCTACTTAAAGCAAAACATTACAGGTCCCTAACTTAATCACAACAATCCCCAGTATAGTCACTGGAAGAGCAGTTAGGGTCATAAGTTCTGAGGCAGCAGTGACAACTGTGGAGTGGGAGTGAGATTTGACTATCCTGGGATTGGCTGCAGGACCCCTTTTAAATGTACATGATTTTTTTGCCTGTGGGGGTGGCCTAATCCATTGAGCTTTGAGGACTGATCGTTGGCACCAACAGAGTTTGAATAATGGTAGTTGTCTTATTCTTTGCAATTTTATCACTGCTGTTTGAACCCCCACCCCATTCAACAGTACTCACCCCACATCCCTCAGTTTTCACTCTGGGGTTACATCAAGTGTGAAACTTTAAAATGGAGTTGTGGCAGAAAAAAGTTATGGAAGCACTGGTTTATGTATTTATTGGAGCTGTCCTAATTGATCACTTGTTAAAATTTTAATTCATGCAAATTACTGGATTAAATCATTTATCGTGCCTTCCAGAGTTGGCATATCTGAATAGCAAACACATTTGATTACTTTATTAAATTTTTCTGTTGTATAAATAAAACATGAAAGCATATTGATTCGTTGAAATCATTTAAAATAGTCTGATAAAATTACACCGCTGAAGGAAGATACTTGCTGCATTTTGGCAGTTCCAGTTTATCAGCAGGAACTGTCGAATTACGTTTCCTATCTGTTCCCTGCATCCAGTGAATTTCTTTTCATGCATTTATCTAATTCTGTTTTGACTAGTGTTTATAGTTTTTGCTTCACCACCTACTTGTAAAAATGGTTAATAAAATGTGGAAAAAAGTGACATGAATATAATTTCTTCCAAATTTCCCCTTTTGTTCTGTTAGCAGGTAGTTCTGAGCCTATCAGCTTCCTTGCAGTACTCAGTCAGGTTACAGTGTCAAGAGGGGCACATACATTGGCCTTGTCAGAATGATTCAAACTTTCACAAACCTTTCATTATTTTGAAAATCTCTATTAGATCCTGCTTAACTCGGGATCCTATTAAAAATGGTGCTAATATCAATCGATGGTTTTTATTTATTACAATCCTAAATGTTCATGCAACCGAGGTTCAAATTCAACCCACTCCCGCCCAACCAGTTTTTTGATAGTTAGGAAAAAAAAATGGACACTAAGTGAGCATGTTTGTGATCGTTTTAACAGTACCGTAAGAAAATTGGATGTTTTTCTTGGGTCAGAGTGAGTCTTATTCTATGACATACTTATGGGAGTTAATAGTAAAGTATTTTTTTTGTTTTGAGGGGTGAAATGGGAAGGTAAGGGAAAAAGAGCCAGCAGAAGATTGGGTCCAAATTGCACTGATCAATGATTGTATGCTATCCAACTGATGAGGATCACACAAATCAGTGTAATCACAGGACTAGTCATCAGCAATATATATGTGTGTGTATGAATCCTAGGAACATTGGAAACACCGTGAACTTCAGGCTGTTGTAGGAACTGTGAAGTAATTGGAATCATAGATCATGAAAAAAGTGCAATATATACGATATAGATGTTTGGCAAGAGTAAATAGGAAAGTATGTTGTACAGTTATACATATTTGGGACTATTTGGAGGCTTGGGGTCCCATTTGAAGTGGAAAACTACATAAAGCACATTGGGAAGTTATCAGAATAGTTTACCCACCTTTGCCTACCCCACTTTCAGGAAGCTGTCAGAACTTTTATGTTCAATTATAACGAAACAGCAACAAAGTCTATAAAAAGACTACATAGAATGGCCTGTTGTGGGCTGTATATTCTATTATTTTAGTCCATGCAGTGTTTATGATCAGCTTGAGCCTTTTATTGTCTGCTTATCAAACTCTTTCAGCATGCATTTCCACCTCCCTCAGATACTTATCTAGCTTCCCCTTAAATGCATCTATGCCATTTGCCTCAACCTCTCCCTGTGGTATCAAGTTCCTGTTCTCTCCATTATCTGGATAAAGAAGTTTATTTTGAATTCCAATTTGATTTCTTGGTGTCTACCTTATATTGGTGACCTTAATCATCCTCCTCTTCACAAGTGAAAGCACTCACTCTGTGTCTAATCTGTCAAATCTTTTTTAATCTTAAGTCTTCTGTTTTCAAAAGAAACGAGACTCTGCTTATTCATAACCTTTATTAAAATAAAATTTCTGCTACCATCCTTGTAAAATGTTTTGATTTTCCATCCTTTTCTTTATAACATGGCAACCAGAACTATACACAATGTTCCCACATATAGTCTAACTGAGGTTCGATAGAGATTTAGCATAATTTCTGTACTTTTCAATGCTATTTCTCTATGAATACACCCTAGAGCTTGATTTGCTTTACTTCTAATCATCATTAACTGGGGCTGCTATTATTTAGTGATCACTCTAGTTGTACTGCCAGATTATTTCCTATTCCATTTAGATTCCAAGCAATATGTGACCTTATTTATTTTACCGAAGTTTAATGCCTACACTTATGTTGAAATTTATTTGTCAATTTTATATGTCCGTTTTGCAAGTCCCTTCATGCTATCTAGTAACTTGATGCAAATCTCTTCTGTATTAGCCATCTTCCCCAAAAAGAAATTGTCCTGTGCAAAACTAGAAATTGTTTTTGACCGAAGTCTAAATTATTAATAACTAAGCTATGTCAGTACAGTACAAATCTGAGGATATTGTGCTGAAACTGGTGCTCTAGTTAGACCACGTCTGGGTACAATGTCCAATTTTGATCCAAGCGATGCAAATTAGACATTCAAACCCTGTATGTGTAATGGGGCAATGAGACTGGACCCTAACGTCAGAGCAAGTTAATTGATGAATGATAAGAGATACTTTAATTTTTCAGCCTTGAAAGGAAGCAATTGAGAAGTGAAACCATTGAAGTATACAAATAGATTTATTTTTATAAACTATTTCAAAATGTTTCAAGATAAAATGTGATAGTTCATCAAGGTTCAAGCTGTTGAGAGGCAAATTTTGGAATAATATCAATGTTCTTGCTGAACAACACAAGGAATAGACTTTGGACTGGCCACCTAAAAGTTAATAATAAGTGATGAAAATTCTTATTGTTCGATCAGTGAGATTATGCAGGTAGTAATATGTTTGTTCCTGGCTAATTTAATCTATTTGGATGGTGTTTATTGAGAAGGAAATATGGCTAGCGCACCAGAAGAATTTTCAACTCCTCTTCCAAGTGTCTCCTGGATCTTATTAAGTCTGTCTATGCACATCAATTGAACCACAATTTACTATCTAGCACATAAAAGTCCTCTAATAATGCAATTCTCACTCAATATCACATTGGATCTTATTTGCTCAAGCTTTTCACTTGAATCCACAATTTCTGACACTGAACGTACTTGCAGTCGAGGTGACTTTTTTGAAATAATTTAGAATTATGGGTTTGTTCAGAATTCATTAGCTAAATAGATGAATGTTTCTCATCCAGATCTGTATTATGTTGTAAAAAGAGATTGTTTCAATTTATTAAGGTTTGTAATCTTTTTTTTAATTCTAGGTCCTTTTGGGATAAACCATGGAATTGAGGTTCACACTGATGTAGTAGATTACGCCACAGAGAAGTTGGACAATTTTATAAAAAACAGTGATAGTTTCGATAAGTAAGTATCATGTGATTTGAGTTTGTTTTCTCCATTTAAAAAAAAATTTCTTCCAAGCCTTATTAAAATCTGAGTTTTTTTTCCCCCAAGATTTAGATGCATGTCTATTAAGTGGATCTGTTTTATTGAGTGATCTTTGTGCTTACCTTTGCGTGAATTCCATATTTTGTAAGTGTAATATTTGTGTGAAAGGATGTTATTGCATTCCTGTAGCAATACGCTGAGATGTTGTCTTGAACTACCAAATATAGCTGCTATGATATAATTTTTAAAGCAAGGGAAAATTTCTTAAGGATTAGCAAAAACAGCAACATGTATTTTTAATGTACCTTTATTATATTGAAACATCTCAAGGTGCTTCATTAAAGTATTATGAAAGAAAATACAATACTAAGCCACACAAGGAGACATTAGAACAGATGGCCAAAAGCTTAATGACAGAAGTAGCTTTAAGGAGTAAATCATCAAAGAAAGTGAAGGACAGAATTCCAGAGCTTGGGTCTTAGACATCAGAAGTGGTGGGGTGATTAAAATTAGGGATGGTCAAGAGGCCAAAATTAGGAGCGCAGATATCTCTGAAGTTTATAGGGCTGGAAGAGGATTACAGATATAGGGAGGGGCCAGGCCATGGAATGATTTGCAAACCAGAATGAGCATTTTAAAATTGAGCAGTTGTTTGAAACTTTGTTTCCCAGTTAATGATGAGAACTCCTGGGTGAATGGCATTTGGTACAAGTTAGGACATGAGCAACAGAGCTGTGAATAATGTGATGTTTAGCAAGGATGGGATGTGGAGGTTGGTCAGGTATGCATTAGAAAGCATGGATTAGGGTTTCAGCAGACAAATTGCTGAGACAGAGGTGGACAAGGGCAACATTGTGAAGGTGGAAATAAGTGACAACAGGTCTATGGCTGAAAGCTCTCTTGGCCAAATATGTTATCGAGCTAGCTAGCAATCTTGTTCGACATCAGATACTTGTTGGGAGGGATGGAATTGGTAGTGAAAGAAGGGAATTAGATCATTATCTGGCTTCAATTGGAGGAAATTTAAGTTCATGCAGGACTAGGGTGTTGGTCAGATAAACAGCCAATATAGAAACAGTGTCGGGTTCAAAAAAGGTGGTGGTGAGGTAAGGCCCGAGTGTGGAAACAACATTGTATTTTTTGGATGATATCACCAAGGGCAGCATGTAGATGAGAAATAGGAGAGGCCGAAGAATAAATTGCACACCAAAGATAACATTTAAGGAATGGGAAGAGAAGCCATTGATGGCAACTTATTAGCTTAATTAGGTAGATTAGAATGGAACCTGGTGAGTGTAGTTACACCCAGCTGGACAACGGTAGATAGATTTTGGAAGATGAGGTATCAAGTCTGCAGACAGGTCAAGTGGGACAGGATTGGATTTTGTGGGCTGCGAGGATTCCACTTGGCAAATAAGCTGGGGGCGAGCTTGCTCTCATTCTAGAGGGTCTTCCTGCAGCTATTTAAGACTGCCGGGTTGTAAACTGGCATGAGTCGGACTCTCTGCCCCATTGGAAAGGAAGTCTGACCTCCCAGTACAGCTGGCCAGTCAAATGGATGGCAGCACTATGGCTCCACCAGAAGCAATGGCCGCTGTCAGAATTGCAGCCAGTTCTCAACAGTGAGGGGCAGGGGCCAGGCTAGAAGGCCAGACAAAGGTGGGGGGTGGTCAGGGCAGGGGATGGCGTAATGCTCTGAGGTGTTGGTTCAATCCCAACAGTGGAAGTTGATGAAATTTAAATTAATTAAAAAAGCACTGAACTCGAAAGCTAGTTTCTGTAATGGTGACCATGAAACTATTTATTTATTGATTTTTTGTTGAAAACCAATCTGATTTCCTAATGCCATTCAGGAAGGAGATTTGCCATCTTTACCTGGGAACTAGCCTACAAGTGACTCCAGATCCACACCAATGTTGTTGACTCTTAACAGCCATTCAGTTGAAGGGCAGTTCGGGATGGGTGCGAAATGCTGGAATTGCAAATGAAACTGACGTCCCATGAAAGAATAAATTACAAAAAAAACGAACGATTCTAATCATTAACGCTGGAGCCTTGTATCTAAGGCCTTTTCCTGCCACCCCCCCACCCTCCACCCCTTCCCTATCTCGTGTGCACACACACTCCCTTGCTGTTATCTCCCAGGTAGCTTGGTCACATAGTAAATTACTGGAATTAAGTTATTTTTACAAGAAATGTAGAAGAACCTAGTTCTTAAAGGGACCAACACCTCAACATAGAATATAGGTCTTTCCCCAAATGGACGTAGACCATCATACCAGGGTTGCTTTTTGAGGAGAAGGGCGATGACAACAGATTTGAAGAAAAGAGACACAACCTGAGAAGAGAGAAATGTTAACAAATGTCAGCAATCATGGGAGCCACGTACATACCACAATTCCACAAAATAATTGCAAAGAATTTAATTTTCATCGAAGCCCTCTTTTTAAAAAAAACATTGTAGATCCAGCAATTCATTCTGTCTACGTTTCTGGGGAAGCAATGTCATTTACTTGCAAACTGTCTAATCTTGGGTCCTGAACCTGAACCTACGGTCTTAGTCCTATCCTTGCGTTCAAACTCAGGAGGGATCTGGATAGAATAAATGGATGTGGGGTGGGGGAGGTGTTTATTTAAAGCAAAGCTAATTGGTATGAGAATCTTTTTTCATAGTGAGTAGTTAGGGTCTGGAATGCACTGCCTTAAAGTGCTGGTGGAGGCAGGTTTGACCTAATCATTCAAATAAAATTAGACTTGAAAAGGAAGAATGTGCTGTGTAGTATGTTGAGATTTGTGGTGTAGTTCATGTGGATCTGCGTCCTCACTTTGCCCCACGCTTGCAACAAGGTGACCCACTGTCTTGCTTTCTTTTGTGGGAATGTCCCTTAATTTTGATTATAGTTATCGTTTCTCCTGTGACTGTATTTGTCCTGTAATTTTAAAGATATTTGCACAGTCACAATCCTAGTGATGGCCAGAAGGTGGTGCTGGATTGGAGCCTCCGGAGAAGCATGCATCTTTTGGGAAGGCAGTGTGACCCATGAGGCAGGGTATGCAGTTGTCCTGGTCCAGGACACTTCACTGAGCCTTATGCCATTGGGAAATATAGAGAACCTGACTGAAATTAAGAAATGTAAATTAAAATAATTTTTTTACAAACGACTTTAAAGCACATGTCCATTGTAATAATTTGTTAATTTGAATATTTTGGAAGGATCTCCAAAGATGAGTGGGTTAGCTTGATTGGCCATGATAAATTGCCTCTTAATGTCAGGGGATTAGCAGGGTAAATACGTGGAGTCATGGAGATGGGGCTTGGGTGGGATTGTTGTTGGTGCAGGCTTGATGGGCCAAGTAGCCTCCTTCTGCACTGTCAGGAGTCTATGATAAGATGTTTTCCCCTCCAGCCCCTCTCTGTGAAACCAGCCTCCTGCTTTCATGGCCAGAAATCCACACTTTCCCCTACCACCACACAATTGTTATGTAGCACCCAGCTCAGAGTGCAGTGAACTCTCTTTTCCTCTCTTTCTCTCTCTCTTTCCCCCCCCCCCCCCCCCCCCCCCCCTCCCCCCCCAAAAGAGAGAGATGCCCATGATCCTCTGTGGACTATGACTAATGACCTATGGCATTGCATCTTACGAATCGCCAGTTTTTTTTCTTCAATTTTGTACTATCCAAGATTTTTCAGTATAATTCAAGTTGCTTTATCTTAAATTTTCTTCCCTCCTTTCCGGGAGACTTTTTTACTTTTTTGAGGTTGTATGAACTGCAGCAGCATTGCTTTACGTAATACTCATAGCCAGTCTTCATGTGTGAACCATGATGGTTCACACCTTGTTTAACTGTAGATTGATTCCAACAAAGCAAAATCCTGTTCTCACTATTTTAATTGTTATTTACAGAATGTGTTGGAAGTTATTAGTTTTTTTAAAGTTAGCACTGCAATCTTGCACATCAAAAGTTTGATGTTGTTCTGCTATATTTCGTCTTGAAGTTACCTGTAAAGTGGGAGGGGTTCGTAAGTCTAGTGGCACGTTTATATTCATTTACCAAAAGCATAGAAACTTCTGCATTTTTTCTTAATTATAGGTTTGAATTCTGTGAGCCAGCGTTTGTGGTTGGGAACTGCTTGGATGTTTTGTCAGACAGTCTTCAATATGACCGGGTTTATTGCGGAGCTGGAGTTCAAAAGGATCATGAAAATTACATGAAAATCTTTCTGAAAGTTGGTGGAATTCTTGTTATGCCTATGGAAGATCAGGTACATTGCCCTTTAGAGCAATATTCAGCAATTTATTAATCCATTTTATTGTGTCTCATTCATTCAGTTTCTAACAAGTTATTGGAACGTCATTATCATTGGAGCATCAGAGGATGAGGGGGGACCTGATAGAGGTTTACAAGATTATGATAGGCTTGGATAGAGTGGATAGTCGGCCTTTTTCCCAGGGTCGAAGGGTCAATTACTCAGAGGCAGAGGTTGAAAGTGAGAGGGGGCAAGTTTAAAAGAGATGTAAGGGGCGAGTTTTTCACACAGGCTGGTTAATGCCTGGAATGCGCTGCCGGAGGAGGTGGTGGAAGCAGATTCTATACCAACGTTCATGAGGCATCTGGATAGATACACGAATACGCAGGGAATAGAGGGATATGAACCACGTAGAGGCAAGAAAATATTAGGTTAGAGAGGCATCTGCGTGAGCACAGACTTGGTGGGCCGAAGGGCCTGTTCCTGTGCTGTACTGTTCTTTGTTCCAGTATTCATAAAAAACTGTCCAGGCCTGTTGCCTGAGAGATCCAAATTCAAGTCCAGCCCAAATTAATGGATTGAAAATTATCTTTGAAAAACATGTATGTAAAATGACTTTTAGCAGCCATAAACTAATTTCTAATGAGCATGGCAGAATTGGGAAGTTTTCTGTTTTCCACCACTAATATCACTCGCCTTGAGTAAACAGATTTTGCAAATTGCAGCCTTGAGCTTATTATTTCTCCTCATCTTCCTCGTATCAAATGCATTCTGCAATATGACCTAGATGCAAAATGCTTCGGTATTTCTTTTTCTCCCTGTTGTCACCAGTATCATGCAGCTGTTGTCTATCTTGGAAAAAATCTTAAAGATAGAAATTCATCTCTCGTATTGTTGCAAAATGAACGATATTAAGTAGACCGTCAATTTTCCAGGGCACCTGATTTTTCAATTGCATTGACTATTGAATTTGCTAGTTTTCTCTCTCTCAATATCTCTGTCCACAGTTATTTAAAGTGACTGTTGTATTGAAACACAAATCTGAAAAATGCATTATGAGACTCTTCAGCAATTGCAAACATATTTAAAGTTTTAAAGTTTATTTATTAGTGTCACAAGTAGGCTTACATTAGCACTGCAATGAAGTTTCTGTGAAAATCCCCTTGACACCACACTCCGGCACCTGTTCGGGTACACTGAGGGAGATTTTAGCGTGGCCAGTGCACCTAACCAACACGTCTTTCGGACTGTGGGAGGAAACCCACGTAGACACGGGGAGAATGTGCAGATTCCGCACAGACAGTGACCCAAGGCAGGAATCGAACCTAGGTCCCTGGTGCTGTGAGGCAGCAGTGCTAACCATTGTGCTGCTCCTATTTAAGCAGTAAACACTATTTTTCTTGCTGCCCAGTGAATCTTCCTGGAGTTGAGGCTGCAGGAATAATGTTTTGTTCAAATATGAACTTTCTGCGCAATGCAAGACATTTTGTGCAGTTGTGTTAGAACAAAGAACAGTACAGCACAGGAAACAGGCCCTTCGGCCCTCCAAGCCTGTGCCACTCCTTGGTCCAACTAGACCAATCTTTTGTATCCCTCCATTCCCAGGCTGCTCATGTGACTATCCAGGTAAGTCTTAAACGATGTCAGCATGCCTGCCTCCACCACCCTACTTGGCAGCGCATTCCAGGCCCCCACCACCCTCTGTGTAAAAAACATCCCTCTAATAACTGAGTTATACTTCGCCTCTCTCACCTTGAGCCCGTGACCCCTCGTGAACGTCACTTCTGATCTGGGAAAAAGCTTCCCACCGTTCACCCTATCTATCCCCTTCATAATCTTGTACACCTCTATTAGATCTCCCCTCATTCTCCGTCTTTCCAGGGAGAACAACCCCAGTTTACCCAATCTCTCCTCATAGCTAAGACCCTCCATACCAGGCAACATCCTGGTAAACCTTCTCTGCACTCTCTCTAACGCCTCCACGTCCTTCTGGTAGTGCGGCGACCAGAACTGGACGCAGTACTCCAAATGTGGCCTAACCAGCGTTCTGTACAGCTGCATCATCAGACTCCAGCTTTTATACTCTATACCCCGTCCTATAAAGGCAAGCATACCATATGCCTTCTTCACTACCTTCTCCACCTGTGTTGCCACCTTCAAGGATTTGTGGACTTGCACACCTAGGTCCCTGTGTTTCTATACTCCTGATGACTCTACCATTTATTGTATAACTTCTCCCTACATTATTTCTTCCAAAATGCATCACTTCGCATTTATCCGGATTAAACTCCATCTGCCACCTCTCCGCCCAATTTTCCAGCCTATCTATATCCTGCTGTATTGCCCGACAATGCTCTTCGCTATCCGCAAGTCCAGCCATCTTCATGTCATTCGTGTCATAATGTTGTTTTAGTACTAGTCAGCCTAGAATTTTTATTATGTACTCAGGGGCCCAAATATCCCTCCATTCTCCTCATTTCTGCTTTCCTTTTTCTCATTCTTTTTCTTCCACCAACTCTCCTTGCATGATTCATTTTTAAGTTCGTATTACCATGTCAATTTGTTCACCTTAAACTGAAGTTTTCTTGGTACACAAAATGAACATTGTGCCTTGTCATTCTCTGATCTCGAGCTACTTCACACTTATCAAGAATTTTCAGTTTTCCAAATGAATTCTCTTAAGTACGGAGCCAAAGTATGACAATTGTATGGTAATTTGCATAAATTGAGAAATAACATTGCTGACAAGTATAAATTCTAAGAACTGTCTGATTGGATTTTAGCACATTGTCCCTTCATCCCTGAGCCTAATTTCATCCAAAATTTACAAAATATAAGACTTTCATCTAAAATGAGTTTGGGTAGTCTTCTTTCAGTTCTTAATTGGCATACTTCTACAGAATAAGTATGCCCATAATTTAACATCGATAAGCATTAAGCTTTCTGTCTATCCTTGCCTAGATCACTGATTTGGGAATTGCGTTGGAGGAAGAATGATCCTGAAGTAGGATCTGCCATATTAGGTCCTTCACATATACAATTCATCCTGTGTTTTACCTTGAACTGCTTGATTCAATTACTGTATCATCCTTTACCTAAACATTGACGTAAATGTAAAAAATTCAATGTACAAAGAAGCATCATAAAACATATTAAATAATTTACTTTTACCAGGACGCTACTGCTCTTGCCTCATTTTGTGCCTGGGAGCATTTCTTATTGTAATTTCCTAATTTGCTTAGTTTTCATTAATGCAACTGTCAGTAGCCCAAGAGGCAGTCAATTGAGCTTGAAATATTAACAATATTGGAGATAAACTGTAGGGGTAAGCATGTAAATGTTATTTAGTTCAAGATATCTATTGTGTAAATAAGTCCATGTTGGCCAAAGGTTCACTCTATATTCATAAGCACCCAGAAAAAAATGGAGTTTAGTAATAGACACTAATTGCATGCTTTCATAGTGATTGATAGCAAAGCACTTGTAGCTGCTGTGTTCTAAATGGGAATAATGTGTGCCCCTGTTTATGACCCTCTTATCTGTGAAAAATGTATCTTGCACAAAATACAACTATGTGTAGAAGACATTGCATTACTTATCCAGTGCCATCCTTCTCTACAGCTTACTCAGATAATACGCACAGGACAAAATACATGGGAAACCAAAAACATATTGGCTGTTTCATTTGCTCCTCTTATCCAACCAAACAGATCCGATTGCTTCAAGTCAGAGAATGTAAAACTACGTAAGTTTTCCAGCTTTTTTTAAAAAAATGTTAGTTGAGCGAGCTAATACTTTGCTGTTCAGCAATAGGTACGTGAAGAACAAATGTTATATCAATAATATGCAGCTCATCCATAATATTATTAGCATGCTTTCAACATAAATCTAGAGATCTGCCATGCTGTATTCAAAATACTTGAACTGGATTGTAAATATTAAAATAGTACAAAAACCTTTAATTTTAAAAACTTAAACGTAATTGTAACACAAAAGCATTGAGTGTTATATCTTGTGAACAGGTGTTGGAATCTTGCATCACCAACATAACCTCATGCACAACAGGAGATTTTTAGAAAATCACTGCCTATTGAAAAAGCATTTTAAAGTTATTGAATTAGACCTCCTATCCTATACAATTGCACAGGCTCTCTGTATTTAAAGTTTAAATCCTCACTCCATCACTGTGGCAATGTTAGTACCACAATGCAGCAAGTTGGATAACATATTGACCAAGATACTTCTATCATTTGTCTATTGTTTCAATATGTCCACTGCATTGATAACATCACCCATAATTTCTAGCACGAGTTCTAATGGGCGTGAATATAGCTGGGGACAGGATGTAGCAGTTGCTGTCAATTTTTTGTTCAGTATAAGGATGGTGAAAGATTGCAGTTACGAGGTTCATAATTTTGGTGAAAATTGCCTTTTTCATTCACACAATTCATTTGTTCACAGTAAATTGACAAGATCAAACTTTTAATTTTTGGTAGAATACAATGGCTGTAACTTTGGGTTCCCCAGCATCATATTTGGGGGGGGGTACCCCAAAGATGCGATGGAGAATCCCTCTCTCAACTTCCCAGCTAAGCAGTTGCACAATAATTGTCCAGAAGCGCTAACGTCCCCATGGCAATTTCACTGTGCTATGAATCATCAGAAAATGCGATTTTAAGCTGCAAACTTTGGATGGTTCAGTCAGGGTTATGCTAATAGTTTCTCCGAAAAAGTTCGAAGACTTTAAAATAGTTACCCAGAAGTTAGAAGAGGCTAGAAGATCATCGAGGCTTCCTTCACTCCGACTCTTAGACTTTGTGCTGGGCCTCAGAGACTGCTGCGCTCCTGGATCTTGCAAAGCCTGAGTAAGAAGGTTTGACGAGGCAAGCACTGAAGAAATTTGTGTCGGTATGTGGGCACCAGTGATTGCCACTAATGAGTATGGCTCATTAAGATTCAAATTTTCTTTTAAAATGCTTGCACACCAATTGCATTTTTTTGATTTTTTTTTTAAAAAGATAGTTAATTATCTCCAAGCTTAAATGTGTCTAGCTATATTTCAATTGGTGCTCAATGTTTTCTCTCACAACAGGAATAATAATTTAACCTTTTTTTGTTACCATGATGCAAACTGGTATATACATCAGTCTAAGCCCCAGTGATTTCATTTATATTGTATTTTAGACTGAATAGGTTTTAACACAGGAAAAATGATCAATCAACTGTATTTTAAGTGATTTCACTTTTTGCTTGTAATTTTTCATTTTGTAAACCCAAATTAACCTTTGTAGGATCACGGTGCAGTATTAAAATTATTTTTTAACTATTACAGTTTGATTATGCAAATATATTTTAGTGGAAACTTGAACTTTAAACTAACCAGCACAATTATAAGTACAACTTGTGGCCAATTTTCCCAACTGTGCCAAGCAGAAACTGACCCTGATATTACTTACCATTAACCTGCACTGTTGAAAATGGCAATCGGGGGGGAAAGCCATAGTTTGTTTTTAAAAATATAAATTAAAATACACAAATGTAATTTTAAAAAGTGATCGGCTATAGGAGGACAAAATTGAGGAATGTCATGTTTAAAAACCACGCAATCGTCTATACATATTATGAATTCTATTATTGTAGCACAAAAATAATTCGTGATAGTAAAGCATTAAAACGTTAAAAATTACGAGTACACTGCTTTGTTAAATGTAATAGGGAGGGCCAAACATCAAGGTTATTTTTAGTACAAAGCTTCTTGCATTATATAATTTTACCAAATGTGAAATTATTGATCTAGCACAATTGATCAGCATAAGAAATTGTTTATTTAAAAAAAATGCTTGATATATTTGAGTGCCAAACTGGTGCAGTTTTTTGTTAATGAAGTTGAAAATTATTTTATCACAAAAAATAAACATTATTAAGTGTTTAGTCCTCCATGAGTAACTTATTTTATATCACTGGAAATAACTGTTATAAAAATTGCTACATTTAAATTTGCCAGTTTCATAGGCGTAAACTGACCGGCTTAATCAGTTCAATATTTCCTATAATGCCAAAACTTATGAAATATGCTTACTAGTACATGTTCAAATTGAAGCCACTCCTTGGAACAATGGCAATTGGCACAAACACCTGCATTCTCCTCATTTCAATCCAGATTGAGATGTGTCCAGATTTGTGTCAAGGCCAGTTTTGGAAGATATGATTATTAAACCAGCATTAAGGATTGCAGAAAACGTTTTTGGGTTTGAATTAACTTGTAATTAAAATTCTCTCTTGTTTTGCACTTGTTTGGCCACTTCACCCTGATTATGCTGATAATACTGGCAGAAACTCTACCACATCATGTTTAATGGCTTAACCAAACAAATTAGGCAAAAATTAGATCTAATCAAGTAGTCAGCTAGTTCATGAATATTTTTGAATAGTTAATTGAAAACAAGGTTATGGTAAGGCCTTCATCAGCAACTCTCATCTACAACATTATATAAAGTTCAATACCAAACAAAGTTTACAGCACAGAAGGAGGCTATTTTGAATATTTTGGCTGTGCAGACTGAAAAAGAGCTATTCAGACTAATTCCACTCTTGGCCTGAAGGTCACTGCACTTCATTGCGTTCCAAGATTTTTTTTTAATGTGATGAAATTTTTTGTCTTGGCCATTCTTTCAGGCAGTGTGTTCCAGTCCAAAATACCCTTTGAGTGAGAAGAATTTCTTCTCAACTCTCCTCTATTTCATCCAACACCAACAATTACTTTTAAGTCTATGCCCCCTGGTTATTGACCTCTCTACGAAAGGAAGCCGCTCCTTCCTATCCATCCTATCTTACCTCTCTACAAAAGGAAGCCGCTCCTTCCTATCTTGCCCTCTTTTTTCCGCTCCCCTCCCCACCAATAACTTCATATATCTTAATCAAATCTCCCCTCAACTTCCTATGTTCCAAAGAAAATAACCCCAGCCGATCCAACTTTTTTTCCAGTACTAAATTTATTTATTCCCTAATTGCCCTTGAGAAGGTGGTGGTGAGCCACCTTCTTGATCCACTACAGCCCACGTGGTGTAGGTACACCCCCAGTGCTCTTGGGGAGTGAGTTTCATAATTTTGACCTCGAGACAGTGAAGGAACAGACAGAATGGTGAGTGACTTGGAGGGGAACTTTCACGTGTTAGCGTTCCCATGTGTCTGCTGCCCTTGTCCTTTTAAGTGGGAGCAGTCGTGGGTTCGGAAGGTGTTGTCTCAGGAGCCTTGGTGAGTTCCTGCAGTGCATCTTGTAGTTGGTACACACTGCTGCTAACGTACGTTGGTATTTTTTATGTATTAAATAAAAACATAATGCTGGAAATACTCAGCAGGTCAGGCAGCTGAGGCCAGGCACTGGTTACACCGTACTGTCCTGAAAATGACCCATTTATTCCTATTTTGTTTCCGGCGCCCTGGTCACTTTGACATCTGTGCTCCTTAGATGTCTCAGCCTTCAAAATCACTGCAGCACTTCATTGCAGTAGGGATTGACCCAGGTGTTAAAAGTTCTCTTTAAAGTGCTCTTATAGAATTGACCTGTCAGGATTTCCTGGGAGATCCCCTTGCTTCTTCTCATAGCCCACAGCTACTGTGAAACCCCTTTGAGATGCTTTAATGGTCAGTTTCACTGGGGAGTACCCTTTTAACATTGGAAGGTTAGCATCTGGTGTCTACATCTTTTCAAGTGGTTTGATTGACACGTGCGGATTACTTTCCCACGAACAAAGAGCCTTGTTTGTTTTTCTTTCCCTTTGTGCTTGAATGCATCTTGAGTGCTTTGTAAACATTGTGGTTAGAAATGAGGAAGTCAGTCCTCTCGAGTGGGTAGTCTTTGTCTCTGAGAAGCCATTGCTCCAGCCGCTGGTCTCCCTCAAATGGCTGGGATCTTGGAGCTTCTCAAGATGTAGTTGTCATGGACACTCCCTGGGAAACGGGCACACACCTGCAGGATGCTCATAGCGTGGTCACACACTTTCTGCTGTTGAGGGAGTAAAATCCCTTGTGGTTGATAAACAGGGCCCTATGCCACCATGGGAATGCAGAACTACGTGGGGCGCAGTCTATGACATCTTGCACGTGGGCAGGCCAGCTGGTGAAGCCCATGGCCCTGGCTTCCTGGCTCGCCTGGTCCTGGTCGAAGTTGCTGTACAGGTGGACCCTCGCAAATAGCACATATGTCATCTCCCTTGTGTATTTGTGTATAGCTAACTAGGAGATGCTGCACAGATCATTTGTGTAGACCCAAAAAGAACGGCATCCCTGTGGTGTCAACTCCTGCATCACCTAGCACAGGCGGTCCAATATCCCCCAGGCAGACTTCCCTGGCACTGGACCGCTGACATTTGGATTTGGGATACTTTCTGACGGCAGACCCGTGGCTGGTAGTGCCTTCTCTGAGGCACTACCAGCCACGGGTCTGCCGTCAGAGAGTATTTGTGTACCTACTGGGTGTAGGTCCATTTGTGGACCTACACCCAGTAGATCAACGGGCCCTGCCTCCCCTCTGCAAGGCGCTGGTCCTGTCTGCTCCCCCTCCATTTTACATCCTGGAAGGTGATGGCAATCTGAGCACTCGCCTCTGATATCCCCCTCAGAGGTGAAGTTGCCAGGTTCTCACTTTTATACAGCTGTTGTAAATCGCGCCATTGTGACATCAAGTTAGAGTGTAATGAATATTCAGCAAAGGGTGTGGGGGGGGGGGGGGGGGAAGGTAGGTTGAGCCAGGGGAGGGTGCACTAATGAGAAGTTAAATCATGTAAATGAGAATCCCGACCTTCCTGAGTGGGGAGTCTTATTACACCCATCGGTGAGACATCTAGAAATCGGAAAATGCGATCTTGCCAGCGAGAATAGAGTTTCCGGATTCCGGATTTTGCATCTGCACCACCAGTCTTGCTGACTGCTAATGCAGGCTCAAAATTTCACAAAATATTTTGAGTTAATTAATAGCTAATTTAATGAGCCAGGGCAGTGTTTCAGCATTAACTGTAGTTGTATGGGCTTCCTGCAACTCGGCAGTAAAATCTAGGCAAGAGCACAGTGGCAGTGAACGGGACAAAAATTACTCCAAAATGAAACCTCACACCTGCTTCTTTATCTAAGTGAAAGACTTGCTTCACACTACTTGTGCTAAGAGTTGCTTTCACAATTTTGGAGTTCATTTTCACCATTTTGGAGTTTTGTGCATTTATTTTTTGCTTTTCAACTTTCACATTTCAGATTAGCATTGAGTGCCGTTTATGGTTTACTTTGGATCTGAGGTTATCACCAAGATGAGCAGCAGGAGTATTAGCAGCCTTCTCCTAATGGCTGCCACTCTGCAGCAGAGGAGATGAGAACAGAGGTACTTGCAGCAGGAAATACCTGCGGCACATTGCAGAAAAGATGAGCTACCTCAATGTCTGAACACCAGTGCTTCCAAGAGCTCCAGATATCCCATCAGGTTGTCAGAGATATTTGCTGTCTACTAGCCACACTTTGTCACTCGCCATCAAAGTAACCATCATCCTCAATTTGCTTTGCTCCTGGCTCCCTCCAGTGATCAGCGACAAGTATTTGCAAGATTTCTCAATCAGCCATCCACAAATACATCAAATGATGAGCTTGTTAGCTAGGACAGGCAATTATGTACACTTTGGGTACCAATAAGGCAGTCAGAGTATGCGGGCGCTCAACTTTGTGGCTTTCCACAGTTGCAGGGCATCATTTGATTGCCATTTGTGTAGTCAGGCACCACAGATCTCTTGTGTTTGATGGGTGTGGTAGCCCTTATAGTTAACGATGTGCAGCTCATCTCCATCACAAAGAGATTATCAGGCTGGTAAGTGCATGATTCAGAGAGATTAATTTGACCTGTGCCAGTCCAACCTTCGGTCTTACAACCATAAAATTGTTTACCAGCTAACTGCTTGTAGACTATAACCATCCATTTTAAAATCTGGCTGATGGCACCTATGAGACATTGGCAGTGAAGCCGAAGAATGCCACTGAGCAAACGATCAAGAAGCTGAAGGTGCACTTCAGGAATTTGGACAGGTCTGGTGTGCTTTGAGGAGTCTTGAGAATGTTCATGTATGCTACACAACATTGTACTGCAGGAGCAGTAAGAGACAGAATGCAGTACCTCTACAGAGGAGGAGGAGGATTGTTATGTGACCATGGCATCAGGAACAGCACACACTATCTGGGATTTTTCCCTCATTATGGCAAGATTGTACCCATCTATTGGCAGTAGACTGAACCCACTTGTCTCCCAACTCGAAACAGTACTGCAATCAACAGTTTTTCACAGATGCTCATAGATCAGCTTTACCATTTGTCATAAGTGAAAAGGCCACTTACCAGACATCAGGCAAAAAAGACGAGATGGAAAGTGATTTGTTTGATTGCTTGATCTTCTCTCTCAAGGCTCAAATAGTACCCTTTGCTGCTAGCAATTAACAGGGGAGCACTTTGTTGCACATTTAACGAGTGCTGAAGGGCGAAGCCTGGGTTTTTCATCTATCCTATTTAAGGTACCGTTCATTGGTGAATGTCAGCATGTACTCATTTGATTGGTGCATTTGATGCTTCTTGTAAGTGGCTACTCTGCTCATGAATGTAAATAGTACAGAGAACTGTAATATCAATGCTTGAAACATACTCCATCAAACTCTCCATAAATATGCATGCTGAGACTGGAAGACCTGCCAAACCTCCCTCAGTTTTTTTTTGTTTGCTGCTGTTCCAGAATCATCCACTTCAATGACAACCCTAAAGGTTCAGCATCTAAAGCCAGCTGAACAACCTTTGGCCTATCCTGCATCCTTCATTGCAGACTAACCACTGCTGTTCCTGTTTCACCACCTGCTTTTACTTGTGATGTATGAGACACCCAGGTGAAAACGCTGCCTTACTGGTCCCACCAAATTTAGTGTATCTGAACTGGTGTACGGTCTCCATGAGTTTTGTGATTGTGGACCCTCAGTGACCGACCTTCTCTGAGGACACTTTATCCTCCTGCAACTTCCGCTATGGGATGCTTGATGGGCCTATGGGAGCTTAAATACATGAATTAGAACTATCAAGATAAAAAGGTGATAAGACAATGTTGTGTACATAGTCATATTCCACTGGCTGCTGACATCAGGTCAAGAGGGATATTGTACGCAATATTGCAGTGTGATACTTAATTCTATTAGCTGGAAGGCTCTGTCTATCATCTCCAATGGCCAGGCCCACTTAGAGATTCTTATTTCCAAGGCTACTTCCTCTGCAGCTATCAGGGTCTTCTCCAGGTCTCTGCCGCTGGATGCCGTTCTGAACTTTCCTCAAAGCAGGGAATGAAAGAACTTTTAAATAAGAGTAATAGAATATGTCAAACGGATGGAAGCACAATGTTTGTTGAGAGTGATTATGAAGGAGAGGTATGATTTTTGCATTAAAATGATGGAAAATCCTTGTCACGTTGGGAATTAACAAATACAATTTCTTACTCTGTTGCCTGCCTCCAGAAAATTGACACTGCATACCTGACCTCCTATAATGTAGTATGTCACCACACTTGTAGGAAGAGCCAGAGACACTGACAGGACCAGTCAAAGAAATTAATGTTTCGTACCTATGAGGCCAATACCGTTATGTCTCTAAATGACGATGGAAAAGTCAAGATTGGTAGCACTGAGGTAGAGGCAGTGGACAAACTGAGTACATTGCCTCAATGATAAACACCAAAGTTACACCCAAAACTAAATTCCAGGTTAAATTATCTATGGCAAGAGGCTTGACGAGTGACTTAAAACAGTGCCTGGAAGTCCAAAAGCATCAGTATGCATCTGAAGAATTTCTGGTGATAGTGTGGACTGTTGCACTCTATGGATTTGAGAGTGACTATAAGGAAAGAAGATGAGAGGAAGATCACAGCGTTTGAAATGTGGCTATGGCTCTGTGGAGAATACTGGATGAACAGAAAGACAAATGAGTGGGTTAGATCAAAATAAAAGTTCAGGTATCAAAAAGTTAGAGAAAGATGGCCAAGTATGGAAATAAAGACCCACTAGCCTTGTCTTATCAAAAACTGAAGGGGAAATTTAGGGTAAAAACAGAAACTGAAGAAGATAATTGGGTGGACAACACTGAGACATGGATTGAGGGAGCCCGGAAAAATGCAGGGAAGAAATATGCCAATGGCCCCACTAAGGCTGTGATGAAAAATATTGAAAAAAGTCAGTATTGGATGGTCAGATGGGGATGTATGGAAGTGCATAGAGAGGATGAATGCACCTGCATGGTAAGTTAATGTGAGGGGTGATATGCAAGAGTCGGCTCGGGAGGACAGAATGAGAGGTATGTATGTGATGTGTACATCAGCCTGTGGTTGAATGTGCCACTGTACACTCACTCGCTGCCCTGATTAGTAATTTAAGCCACTTCTGGTACTGTGTCTATGAACATGGCACCATATTGCTGTTGCTAAGCTGCTCCAAAGTCTCCATCCACGACTTCCCTTGTTTTCTCAGGCTGGCTGCTCCTTCCCATTGACAGTGTATTTCCCTGCAGGCCCTCGCACGTTGCAGCATCATATCTCAGGGACCATCTATGAACTAAGCCTCAGCTTTGTCACATTAGAAGTTCGATAGTATAGTTTTTTTCCTGTTCCCCCGCCTCCATAATTCTTCAATTACCATCTTGGCTACTGTTTTAAAAAGTTAATCTGGAATAGACATCTGCGGATCATCATTATGCCTGTTCATGCTAATTGGAAACCAAATGAAGTGGCTTAGTTAAAAAGTCACTGATACAAGTGTTGATGAAACTCCAGATTCCCCATGCTATACCTAGTTCTTTTACTTTTGGCAGATCAAGAAGTTAAAATTTCCTCCAAAATATTTGTTATTTTTTCTGCCATTCCTTTATAGTTCATTAGAATTTTTCCTGTCTCTTGTGAAAGCTCTTACAATTTGTTTTTTTAGATCTCTTGTAAGTTTACTCTGATTCTATTTTCTCCTTCCTCCTCTTCAGTTTCCTTACCATCCTTTGCAGATTTTTTAACCACGTCCTCCCCCATTCCCCCTCCCCTTGCCTGGCTCTCCCTATTTATCTATTGCTGTCTATGACTAAATTGTAAGCCTCTTTTAATCCAATATTCTGAAGGGAATGTATACTTGTTGAGAATTGTGATTTAAAAAATCTTTGCCATTTGTGTATCTGCAGTCATAACTTGTAATATAATTTCCCAGAGTCAGATTTTAAAATCTCATCTTTGTGATTACATGTGACTCCAGACCCACAGCAATGTGGTTGAGACTCAAATGTCTTCTGAAATAGAAGGCAGATAGGAATGAGCAATAAATGTTGACGCAGCCAGTGATGCTCATGCTCTGTAAAGTGAATTTTTAAAAATCCCACCATGGTGTAACTGCACCCTGGGTATCACCCCCGAGGGAAAAAAAACACTTTCACCTGCACTGTAACCCTCTGTCTAAAACCTTTGTGCCTCTGACTCTGGGTTCCTGTGACTTTTTACCTCTGTCACATCATTGGCAGCCACACTTATCTAATGTATTTATTGAACAATAAAAGGCATAATTGCTGTTCATACTCATGAAATTGTTTTATGAGATTTAAGACTGCACTTCTTCATTTACTGCAAAGCCCTTAGGACAAGAACATCAAAATAGAGAATAATTGCACCGATAATGAAATGATGCAGAGAAAATACTGCACACTCTGGGAGATCCTACCAATCAATATTTGCTGCTGATTCTTATGCTTGGTTTGGGATCGTGTCAACGAATAAATTTTTTAAAAATGTCAAGCAGGAACAAACCTGCCATTCTTTTGTTTTAATGAAGGCAGGAGAAGGGATGATTTCTCAAGTTAACTTCCAGGCTTGGGAGAAACTTAGTATTGAAATTTGAGAATGGTTGAAAACATGATTCAAGTGCATTTACAGCACTACTTGTGGGCCAGGAGGAGCAGCAGTGTCTCCTGCAGACCCAACAAGCAATTCAATGAAACATACACTGACCACCCTGACCACCACAATCCCTGCAATCTGTTTGCTCACCTCCCTCGACCGCAATCTGCTCACCAACACCCCTCCTCTACCCCATCTAGGCGTACTTTTTCTCCTTGATTGTAGCATTATGATGTGGATTCATTTCCCTGCCCTAAGAAGTACCCTGTTAATCTTTGTGTGTTCAAGAAATCAACAGAAAAAAATTTAAAGGAGTCCAGCAGTTTAAAAACTACTGTATCCTGTTTAGGAAACTCATTCATCTGGGTCTCCTGGTCTCAAAACAATCCCTGTGCATGGAATGTGCCTCCTGGGCTTACATCTGGACCTTTAAATATTGGGATCAAATATCTTTGCATGTTTTCATTCCTGCCTTTCCAAGACTAGCCAGTGAGTCTCTAGAAATTGCTGCATTTTATGCCCATGTTTGATCAGCCTAGGGGACTAAAAAGATCTTTCCTTGCTCATTCCACTTGCTCCTCTACCTTGTAGTGGTATTATTTGCAGACATGCGGTTAGTTTCTGCACATACATTGTTGATACTAAGCTCTATTCTTCCACTGCTATCCTTGACCACCTCTGAGCAATATTTCCTCTGATTTCTGTTTGTTATGTGTGACTAGCTTTGGTTGCACAGTGCAGCTCAGAGAATATTTCCTTTAATATGAAATTATGGATGAGTCAAAAAATTCTACCATGGAGCATTGGGAAAACTGAAGCCATCGATTTTACCCTTTGCTTTTATTTTTGTTCTTTGTCATTAAATTCATCCCTTCCTTGAGCACTTTCCAAAGAATATTGTAAGTCATCAAATATAATTTAAAAGACTTCATAACAAAATATTGTTTTCCGTTTCCAGCTTGACTAAGTTTAAATGTCTACTAGCAAATAAGAATTTTGAGGAGGTATAAGATTCTTATGTCCACATTTATAGTGGAAAGTGATTGTGTAATTTTGCTGAGCTTTAGTTGCAATCTCCCTTGCCTTCCCAGTGCTACCACCAGCAGGATGAGATAAATAATGACAAGTTCACATGCTCAATTTCTATTATGAGCATATGAATTGGGAGCAGGAGTAGGCCACTCGACCATTCAAAAATATCCTGGTTGATCAGACTGTAACCTCAACCCCATATTCCTGTCTACATGTTAATCTTTCACCCCCTTGTTAATCAAGAATCTATCTACCTCTGCTTTAAAAATATTCAAAGACCCTGCTTCCACCACATTTAAGGAAGAGTTCCAAAGACACTCAACTCTGAGAGAAATAATTTCTCCTCATCTCTGTCTCAAATGAGTAACCCCTTATTTTTAAACAGTGGCCCTAGTCTAGATTCTCCCACAAGAGGAAACATCCTTTCCACATGCACCCTATCCAATCCCTTTGGGATCTTCTACATTTCAATCAAGTTGCCTCTAGCTCTTCTAAACTTCAATGGATACAAGTCTAATCTGTCCAACTTTTTCTCATAAGGCAAGCTGCCCATTCCAAGTATTAATCTAGTAAACTTTCCCCGAACTATTTCCAATGCATTTAAATTCTTCCTTAAATAAGAAGACCAATACTATACCAATATAGGAATATTGCATAGGAATTTATAATAACTGGTAATATGAATGAACAAGAACCAAATTAATAAATTTAAAATGATGACTAAATTATGTTTACATGGTCTGGAATCTTATTTCCCCCACCATCTAACCCCACTTTAGCTGAAGACTGTACATAGTCCTTGCTTGCTACATGCAACACCATAGGTGATCTAATGTATAGCAGATATAAATAATACTGTTTTTATCTTTCGTAGCACCAGTAACTGTACGATGTCTGCAGGACTTGGCAAGAATTTACATTCGCCGCAATCTTAGAAAATTGATAAATCAAGAGATTCAGGCCAAAGGCATTCCACAGAAGGTTGCACCAAAACGGAAACGCAAGAAACTTCGCCGGCGTAAAATTGATACCTATGTATTTGTGGGCAATCAATTGATACCTCAGCCATTTGACAGTGATGAGGATGATAAAATGGAAGAAAATAGAGAAGAAGAAGAAGAAAAAGAAATGAATGAAGACCTCAAACAGGAAGAGGCTTCTCCAAATTTGCTTCGTGAAAGAATTCTGAGTCTGCCACTACCAGAATCTTTGAAAGCATACCTAACCTTCTATCGACAAAAATAGCACTGAACAAAAAAATCCTAAAGGTATCTATGTTAACTGATGTGTCTCTTAATCCTCAAATGTAGCATTTTCTAGAGTAATCACTCCAAAAAAGACATTTGCTTGAATATAAAGAAAGCAGGTTTCGAATATTAAAAGTATGATTAAATTGGTTTGACTTGATAACCTGTACCAGTGAAGAGAATCATTATGTTCAGATGCTGAATTCACATTTGAAGATTTAATCAGAATACTTCAGATTATACACAATCTTGAGATTTCTGATGTCATGATAAGAACATTTTGAGGCAATGGTCACATTTTCTATGAGAAGATGAAAAGTAGGTTATTTTTAAAGTTGCATAAAAGTTTTAAACATTTAAGTGGTGAGTACCATTTAATATAACTTGATTAATTAGACTTGCTAGTGCAATTAGCAATTTTTACTTTATTACCACTTCCCTTCATAAGTCATGCATGCGCAATCATACAATAAATAACAGACATAAAGCAATGTATTTGTTTAACTCTGAGAACTGTATTAACCTAAGGAAATATTTTCTATGACAATGCAAAAAAAAAACATATGGCCTCTTGGAGCAATTCAGTACAAAAGTGGATTTAGCTATACCAGCAGTCATTGGTAATTGTACAACTACTTAATTATGTGTTTACAGCCATAAATATCTGGCAGGTCCTTCAATTGGGCATTGACACAAATAATGATTTGATCTTCATGAGGATGAATACTATTTAGACTCAAAATATCATATAATGTCCTTATACAGCAGATGCACTTTAGAATTGAGGAAAATTTAAGTTTGCCAAGACTTTTAAACATTTTTGACAACTTGCTTTGTGACATTATTTTTGAACTTCATTCAAGTGGTCAAACAATGAAAATGCTGTTACCTTTTTCACTTTGAAATTACTTTGGGATAGTAAATACCCTTTTACAATACTCTGGGACTTTAGGGATAATGTAGCAAATTTGCAAAAAAGTGAGGCAATATACCATGGCCACTGATTTGCTTACTGTAGTACTTTGCTCATTTGCACCTCTCCTGAATCATTAGTTTGCGAACAGCTCAGGGAGAGGACACTGAGGGATCTTTTCTTGATAACTTGTACAGTAGGTTGTACTGGTGTACCAAGATGATTAATCCATGGTGGATTGTGAACTTGGTGTTGATACTTGGAGTGATATTCAGGTAAATATTAGACTTTTTGTACAGACATTGAAAAATCTTTTTTTCTGCACTGTTTGTCATTTGATCTATTATATACAGTGATTTAAAAAATAGATGTATTTTCATAGATATGTAATTTTCTGCAACTTTGATCAAGAAATATAAATTCATCTTTAGAAGTGTTGCTTTTTGGTGTCAAATATGGTTTGCTTCATTTCATAGGATTACTAATTGCAAACACTAGCAGTTCTATGAAAACTCAATTTAAATGAATATGTTTGCTTCTGTATACATTTATTTGGGGAAATATTTTGCAATAAAATTGATATTCTTTGTCATATCTGTGCAGCAATATGTTTAAGTGTGCTGTTTGATTGCTTGGATTTAAATAAGTGCACCTTTATTTCAAAAACAATGTATCTGCAGTATGGCACCAACAAAATGAGTTTGGTCTGCCTTTTAATGAGCTATTCCATTTTCTAAAAATGCAATAGTTATTCAAAATATTTACAAAGCAGCTATTAAGGCAATAGCTAATGGACTTTTTCCATAGCATTGTCTCAATGTATATTTAGCTAGTAACCAGCACTAAAGCACATGTCAGCTTTCTCATCAGTTTTGAAATGAGGTAAAGTGTTCCACTGAGCAAAATCAGACTGGAGCTGAAATTGCTCAATCTCACTCTGCTGTATAAATAGTGGTAAAGCAAGCATCTCAGTGTATCTGTGGTTAACACATCTGACCCCATTAAAAGTATCTGTCGTCTGAGTTGGGCTGCCTGACTTTGATAGCAGAGTGTCTGTGCTAACAAGGATGTGTTATAGACAGCCTTTAGGTGTTAGGAAGGGGGTGGGATGTGAATGAAACAAGCTGGAGTGCAGTATGGTCACATGGATAGTGCTGCATTAAATTTTGACTTTCAATTATTTGGCCCTTTCCCCCCCGCCCCCTCCCCGAGGCTGAATTCTGGAACCATGAAGACCGTGATTCAGGTCTAAAGACATGGAACCCACATACACCCTTTATGATCTTAATGCGGGCAGCACTAGCAGCAGGAGTCACATGCTTTATATTACTCATACATTGGTAAATTGAGTCCTGAGCAGGAATTTCCATTGGCTGCTCTTCCGTTTGGAAATGGGCTATTTCTGCATACTCCATAATTTTTTTCACCCCTGCCGGATCACTCTGCCTCACCCCTTTGCCTTGACCCATAATTGCATCACTGCTCTGAGGAAATTGGGGCCAATTTACAGTATTCATATGCAACACCAGTGTTATTGAAGTAGACAAACTATTTGACCAGGGATCTATATGGAAATGACATTTAAGATTTTGTCAGAAGAGGCAGGGAATTGAGTATTTAAAAAAAAAAAATATGGAAAGCAATTTGCACTTTATTTTTCCTGATACCAATGTAGAGAGGCATTGTGGATATTAGATTTCTGGAAGGGAGGTGGGAGTGATTGGCCTTTGAAATCGAGGTAACATTTGATTGTGTGGCATCAAGGAGCTTCAGTAAAACTGAAGTCGATGGGGTTAAGAGGGAAAAGTCTCCACTGGATAGGATCAGAACTAAAGCAAAGAAAGATATTTGTGATTATGGGAGACAAATCATCATAGTTCCAGTATGTTGTAGGAGTTCCTCATGGAACCATCTTTAGATTTTTCATAAATGCCTTTCCATTGTAGATCAGTTAGGTTCACTGTTATTCACAGTTCCTCAGATTAAATAATGCTTCCCATGCAGCAAAATCTGAACAACATCCAAGTTTGGTTTAAAAGGAAAAAATAATATTTGTGCTGCAAAAGAGTCAAAGAACATCTCCAACAAGAAGTCGTCTAACCATCTCCCCTTGGCATTCAATGACATCCTGTGGAGATGCCGGCGTTGGACTAGGGTAAGCACAGTAAGAAGTCTCACAACACCAGGTTAAAGTCCAACAGGTTTATTTGGTAGCAAATACCATAAGCTTTCGGAGCGATGCCCCTTCGTCAGATGGAGTAGTTATCTGTTCTCCAACAGTACACAGACACAGAAATCAAGTTACAGAATACTAATTAGAATGCAAATCTCTACAGCCAGCCAGGTCTTAAAAGGTACAGATAATGTGGGTGGAGGGAACATTAAACACAGGTTAAAGAGATGTGTATTGTCTCCAGACAGAACAGCTAGTAATATTATGCAAGATCAGAGGGAAAGCTGTGGCGAGCTGTGGGGGTTACTGATAATGTGACATAAATCCAACATCCCGGTTTAGGCCATCCTCATGTGTGCGGAACTTGGCTATCAGTTTCTGCTCAGCGACTCTGCGCTGTCGTGTGTTGTGAAGGCCGCCTTGGAGAACGCTTACCTGAAGATCCAAGGCTGAATGCCCGTGACTGCTGAAGTGCTCCCCCACAGGAAGAGAACAGTCTTGCCTGGTGATTGTCGAGCGGTGTTCATTCATCCGTTGTCGTAGCGTCTGCATGGTTTCCCCAATGTACCATGCCTCGGGACATCCTTTCCTGCAGCGTATCAGGATGGCCTAAACCGGGATGTTGGATTTATGTCACATTATCAGTAACCCCCACAGCTCGCCACAGCTTTCCCTCTGATCTTGCATAATATCACTAGCTGTTCTGTCTGGAGACAATACACATCTCTTTAACCTGTGTTTAATGTTCCCTCCACCCACATTATCTGTACCTTTTTAAGACCTGGCTGGCTGTAGAGATTTGCATTCTAATTAGTATTCTGTAACTTGATTTCTGTGTCTGTGTACTGTTGGAGAACAGATAACTACTCCATCTGACGAAGGGGCATCGCTCCGAAAGCTTATGGTATTTGCTACCAAATAAACCTGTTGGACTTTAACCTGGTGTTGTGAGACTTCTTACTATTCAATGACATCACCATTGTTGAAGCCCCCGTCGTCATCAAGTCTCTGAGGGTCACCATTGACTAGAAACTTAACTGGACTAGCCATATGCATACTGTAGCTACAAACGCAAGTCAAAGGCTGGGAATTCTATGATGAGTAATTCACCACTGGATTTCCCAAAGCCTGTCCACATTGTGGTTACAAGAGCTGGTCAGATATTCAGTATTCTGTGCTGAGCAACTTCTCACCACCTATGGGGACAACTCAGGAACGTGTTAGAATACTGCTCACTTGCCTGGATGACTGCATTCTCCAACGACCCTCCAGAAGATTTACATCAGCCAGAACAAGACAATTTGCTTGACTTGCTTCCCGTCCTCCATTTGTACAAAATGGCTGCTTTATGTACCATAAGAACATGAGAACTAGGAGTAGGCCATCTGGCCCCTCGAGCCTGCTCCGCCATTCAATAAGATCATGACTGATATTTTCGTGGACTCAGCTCCACTTACCATAACCCTTAATTCCTTTACTGTTCAAAAATGTATCTATCCTTGCCTTAAAACATACAATGAGGTAGCCTCAACTGCTTCACTGGGCAGGGAATTCCACAGATTCACAACCCTTTGTGTGAAGAAGTTCCTCCTCAACTCAATCCCAAATCTGCTTCCCCTTATTTTGAGGCCATGCCCCCTAGTTCTAGTTTCACCCGCCAGTGGAAACAACTTCGCTGCTTCTATCTTATCTATTCCCTTCATAATCTTATATGTTTCTATAAGATCTCCCCTCATTCTTCTGAATTCCAATGACTATAGTCCCAGTCTACTCAGTCTCTCCTCATAAGCCAATCCTCTCAACTCCAGAATCAACCAAGTGAATCTCCTCTGCACACCCTCCAATGCCAGTATATCCTTTCTCAAGTAAGGAGACCAAAATTGTACACAGTATTCCAGGTGTGACCTCACCAACACCTTATACAGCTGCAACATAACCTCGCTATTTTTAAACTCCATCCCTCTAGCAATGAAGGACAAAATTTTGTTTGCTTTCTTAATTTTTGCTATTTAAATAATAGTCCATTTTGCTGTTATTTCTACCAAAATGGATGACCTCATATTTACCAACATTGTACTCCATCTGCCAGACCCTTGCCCACTCACTTAGACTATCTATATCCCTTTGCAGACTTTCAGCGTCCTCTGCACACTTTGCTCTGCCACTCATCTTAGTGTCATCTGTGGATTTTGATACACTACACTTGGTCCCCCACTCCAAATCATCTATGTAAATCGTAAATAATTGCGGTCCCAACACTGATCCCTGAGGCACACCACGAGTCACTGATCGCCAACCAGAAAAACACCTATTTACCCCCACTCTTTGCTTTCTGTTAGTTAACCAATCCTCTATCCATGCTAATACATTACCCATAACACTGTGCACCTTTATCTTATGCAGCAGTCTTTGGTGCAGCGCATGTAATGTTCTCAAAGAATTCCACCAAATTAGTCAAACATGACCTGCCCTTCATGAACCCATGCAGCGTCTTACCAATGGGACAATTTATAAGCAGATGTCTCGCTATTTCTTCCTTGATGATAGATTCAAGCATTTTCCCTACTACAGAAGTTAAGCTACCCGGCCTATAGTTATCCGCCTTTTGTCTACCTCCTCTTTTAAACAGTGGCGTTACATTTGCCGCTTTCCAATCTGCGGGAACCACCCCAGAGTCCAGCGAAATTTGGTAAGTTAGCACTGGTGCATTTGCTATTTCTTCCGCCATCTCTTTTAGTACCCTGGGATGCATTCCATCAGGGCCAGGAGACTTGTCTACCTTTACCCCCATCAGCTTGCCCAACACTACCTCTTTCGTGATAATGGTAGTTTTTAGGTCCTCACCTGCCATAGCCTTCCTGTCATCAATTTTTGGCATGTTATTTGTGTCTTCCACTGTGAAGACCGACACAAAATACCTGTTCAATGCCTCAGCTATTTTCTCATTTCCAGTTATTACATCCCCCTTTATCTGAAGGACCTATGTTTACTTTCACCGCTCTTTTTCGTTTTATATATTTGTAGAAACTTTTGCGATCTGTTTTTATATTCTGAGCTAGTTTACTCTCATAATCCATCTTACCTTTCTTTATAGCTTTTTCGTGGCTTTCTGTTGACCTTTAAAGATTTCCCAATCCTCTCGTTTCCTGCTAATCTTTGCTACTTTGTATGCCTTTTCTTTCAATTTGATACCCTCCTTTATTTCCTTAGATATCCATGGCTGATTATCTCTTTTTCTATAGTCCTTATCACTGGTATATACTTTTGCTAAGCACTATGAAAGATCGCTTTGAAAGTCCTCCACTGTTCCTCAATTGTCCCACCATAAAGCTTTTGCTTCCAGTCTACCTTAGCCTCCCTCATCCCTTTGTAATCTCCTTTGTTTAAGCACAAGACCTCACACTCCATCTGTATTTTAAATTCAACCATACTGTGATCGCTTCTTCCAAGAGGATCCCTAACTATAAGATCATTAATTTTTCCTGTCTCATTACACAGGACCAGATCTAGGACAGCTTGCTTCCTCCTAGGTTCCATTACATACTGTTCAAGGAAGCTATCGCGGATATATTCTATCAACTCCTCCTCGAGGCTGCCTTGACTGACCTGGTTTGACCAATTGATATGTAGATTAAAATCCCCCATGATAATTGCTGTACCATTTTTACATACATCAGTTATTTCTTTGTTTATTTCTCGCCCACCAAGATATTATTTGGCAGCCTATAGCCTAAGCCTATCAATGACGTTTTCTCCTTACTATTTCTAATTTCCACCCAAATGGATTCAACCTCTTTTTCCATACCTATTTCATTTCTCACTACCGCCCTGATGTCATCCTTAAATATCAGAGCTACACCACCTCCCTTTACACCACCTCCCTTACCTGCACGTCGTCCCTCCGAACATGATACCCCTGCGTATTTAACTCCCAGTTGTGACCATCCTGCAACCATGTCTCTGTAATGGCCACCAAATCATACTCATTCACAAGGATTTGTGCCGTCAACTCATTTACCTTGTTTCGAATGCTACGCGCATTCAGATAAAGTGCCCTTATGCTAGTTTTTTGTACCTTTTTAATTCTCACACTTCCATTAATAACAACTCCTGAGTTCTCCTTCCTTTTAACTTTTTTCCTGATTTTTGATGTAGTTGGAACCTTTTCCCCACATTTTGTCCTTGCTCCCTCCTTCTCGGGCTCCTTACATAGGTTCCCACCCCCCTGGCATATTAGTTTAAACCCTCCCCAACTGCTCTAGCAAACACTCCCCCTAGGACATCAGTCCCAGTCCTGCCAGGTGTAACCCATCCAATTTGTACAGCTCCCACCTCCCCCAGAACCGGTCCCAATGCCCCAGGAATCTGAAACCCTCCCCCTGACACCATCTCTTCAACCACGTATTTATCCAATATACCCTGTCATTTCTACTCTGACTAGCATGTAGCACCGATAGTAATCCTGAGATCACTACCTTTTGAGGTCTGATCTCTTAACTTTCTTCCTAGCTCCCTGTATTCTGCTTTTAGGACCTCATCCCTCTTTTTACCTATGTCGTTTGTACCAACGTGTACTACGACCACTGGCTGTTCGCCCTCCTCCCCCAGAATGTCCTGCAGCTGCTCCGAGACATCCTTGACCCTAGCACCAGGAAGGCAACATACCATCCTGGAGTCTCGTTACCGCCACAGAAACGCCTGTCTATTCCCCTTACAATCGAGTCCCCTATAACTATTGCACTGCCACACTTTTTACCCCTCCCCTCTGCAGCAGAACAAGCCATGGTGCACCAAGTTTGGCTGCTGCTGCTTTCCCTAGAGAGGTCATTCCCCTCAACAGTATCCAAAGCCGTATATCGTTTTTCAGGGGAATGGCCACAGGAGATTCTTGCACTACCTGCCTATCCCTCTTGATCTGTCTGGTGGTCACCCATTCACTTCCTGTCTGCGGAGTCTGAGCCTGCAGTGTGACCACCTCTCTATACGTGCTATCCACGATACTTTCTGACTCCACAGTGTCTCCAGCCGCCGCTCCAGTTCTGAAATTTGAGCTTTCAGGAGCTGTAGCTGGAGACACTTCCTGCACACATGCTGACCCAGGGGACTGGAACTGTCCCCAGCCTGCCACATGGAGCAAGAGGAGCAAACCATGGCTTGGAGCTCTCTGTCATGTCTTACCCCTTTAAATTAAACTTTTGAAAGATGTTTTGTTTCAGATTATATCCAATTTTCTAGGTTCCTTCTTTCCTGCTTCTTGTTACTACCGAATATAACCTTTTCAAACCATAAACCACAGAAATTACACAGAAACGCTATTTTAGTGTACAACAACTACAATGCCAAGAGCAAAAAGAAAAAATAACACTTATTGACAATCAGCACTCTCTCTTGTAGCCTCTGCTGCCTGTTTCACCTAACTCCCTGTGTTCACCCAACTCCAAAAGCACTCCTCACAGTCTGTCAGCACTCGCCGTGCAGTCTACAATATGTACTGCGGATCTTGCCAAGGCTTCCTCAAGAGTACCTTAAAAACCAATTACATCTGCCACCAAAAGGAACAAAGGCAACAGGTATATAGGAATTCAGCACCGGTATGTTTCCCCTCAGTTATGCATCCTCCTGACTTGGAAATATAATACTATTCCTTCATTGTCCTTGTTTCAATCCTGGAACTCCCTACCTGACAGCACTGTGGGTGTATCTTTACCCTGCTCATTTGTGTAGTTTAAGAAGTCTGGTCACCACCACCCTTCTAAAGGATAATTACAAACAGCCAATAAATGCTGGTGTTGCCAGCAACACTCATTCCACGAACAAAGCTAGTAAGATTCTCTCAAAATCAGGTCAGCTAGTTTCGGAATACATTTCAAATGACATGATGAAAGCCAGCAACTTCATAATTTGGGGAGGGTGCAGCTAATACACAAATGATTTTCAGAAAGCGGATCAACCTTTTTCCCTTTACTTAAAGATTTTGGAAAAGTATGTTGATTTGAATGCTCATTTATAGTTGAGATAATATAGCATGAACTGCTACATTATTACTGAAGTAGCCAGCTAAGCAGGGATTTCCTGGATGTAAATCCAAAGATTGTTGATCTGTGCATTCACTACGTAGGAAAAACTGTACTTTGAATATTTATAAACTGCTAGCAAGAGAAATGATGGTTCGTTTCCTGAATTTTGAGAAGTTGGTATAATCTGAGGATGAATCAAGATTCCTAAAATATTAATATCTAAATTTAAACCAGACAAATTTAAACTTTGGATTTGCTCAAGTATTGGGAATTGTAGACAGTAACATTGAGTTTGGTGAACTTCAATTGTGATAACACATGCAAGCTTGCTTCAGGGCTGCAGATATTGAATAAAAAAAATAAGAAAGTGAAAATGTCTGATGACATTTGAAATGACCGTTGAAATAACTTACATTAACATTGCTGTGAAAATCCCCCAGTCACCACATTCCGTCGCCTGTTCGGGTATACTGAGGGAGAATTTAGTATGGCCAATGCACTTAACCAGCTCGTCTTTTGGACTGTGGGAGGAAACCCACGCAAACATGGGGAGAATGTGAGACTCCGCACAGTGACCCAAGGTGGGAATCGAACCTGACTCCCTGGTGCTGTGAGGCAGCAGTGCTAACCACTGTGCCACCCTAATTGAAGAATTAATGTATTTGGCTTGTCACAATTATAAGGAACATATATTGATAATTATGTGAAGCTGACATGGAATTGTGGCCAAACCATGACTTAATAGAATCATAGAATTCTACAGTGCAGGAGGAAGCCATTCGGCCCATCGAGTCTGCACTGACCGCAATCCCACCCTGGCCCTATCCCCATAACCCCATGCATTTACCATAGCTAGCCCCCCTGACACTAAGGGGCAATTTAGCATAGCTAATCCACCTAACCCGCACATCTTTGGACCTTACAAGGGAAATTAGAGATAATATCAGATTCAAGGAAGAAGCACATATTGGCAAGAAAAAGCAATAGGCCTGAGGATTGGGAGCAGTTTAAAATTCAGCAAAGGAAAACCAGGTAATTAATTAAGAAGGGAAAAATAGAGTATGAAAGTCAGATGGCAGGGAACATAAAAACTGACCGTAAAAGTTTGTATCGGTATATAAAAAGAAAAAGATTGACAAAAACAAATGTAGGCCCCTTACGGTCAGAAACAGGAGAATTCATAACGGGGAATAAAGAAATGGCTGAGGAATTAAATTTGTACTTTGTTTGAGTCTTCACAAAGGACGGCATGAATAATATACCAGAGGTGCTGAGAGAAACATGTTTAATGAGGAGCTGAAGGAAATCAACATTAGCAGAGAAATGTTTTTTGGGGAAATTGATGGGATTGAAGGTGAATAAATCTCCAGGTCCCGATAATCTTCATCCCAGAATACTTAAGGAAGTAGCCCTGGAAAACGTAGATCCATTGGTGGGTATTTTCCAAAATTGTTTGAACTCTAGAATAGTTCCTACAGATTGGAGGGTAGCTAATGTAAGCCCGCTACTCAAAAAAGAAGATAGAGAGAAAACTGAACTATCGCCCAGTGAGCCTAATGTCGGTACTGGGGAAGTTGCTAGAGTCTATTATCAAGGATTCCATAACTTGGCATTTGGAAGGCAGTAGTATAATCAGACAAAGTCAGCATGGATTTACAAAAAGGAAATCATACTTGACAAATATATTGGAATTCTTTGAGGATGTAACTAGTAGAGTTGACCAAAGAGAACCAATGGATGTGGTTTATTTAGACTTTCAGAAGGCTTTCGACAAAGTCTCACATGACAGACTACTATGTAAAGTTAAAGCACATGGGATTGCAGGTCATGTCTTGAGATAGATAGAAAGCTGGTAGCAGATCGGAAGCAAAGATTCGGTATAAATGGGTCTTTTTCTGATTTGCCATCAGTGACTAATGGGGTTCCGCAGGGATCTTTGGTAGGATCCCAACTGTTCACATTTTACATTAATGATTTGGAAGAGGGAACTGAATGTATTATCTCCAAATTTGCAGATGATACAAAGTTTGGTGGGAAGGTGAGCGTAAGGAGGATGCAGGGATGCTCCAGTGTGATTTGGACAGGCTGAGTGTGTGGGCATCTGCATGGCAGATGCAGTATAATGTGGATAAATGTGAGGTTATCCACTTTGGTAGCAATAATAGGAAGAGATTATTACTTGAATGGGTGTAAACTGAAAGAGATAGATACTCAATGAGATCTTGGAGTCCTCGTGCATCAGTCGCTGAAAATAAGCACACAGTAAAGCAGGCAGTAAAGAAGGCAAATGGTATGCTGGCCTTCATAGTGAGAGGATTTGAGTATAGGGATACTAGTGTTTTGCTGCAATTATATAGGGTGTTGTTGAGGCCACACCTGGAGTATTGTGTGCAGTTTTGGTGTCCTTATCTGAGGAAGGATGTCCTTGCTATAGAGAGAGTACAGCGAAGGTTTACCAGGCTGATTCTTGGGATGGCAAGTCTGTCATATGAGGAGAAACTAAGTTGGTTAGGATTATATTCACTGGAGTTTAGAAGAGTGAGAGGGGATCTCATAGAAACTTATAAAATTCTAACAGGGTTAGACAGGGTAGATTCAGAAAGAAAGTTCCCAATGATGGGGAGTCCAGAACTGGGGGTCATAATTTGAGAATAACGGGTAAATCTTTTAGAACTGAGGTGAGGAGAAATTTCTTCACCCGCAGAGTGGTCAATCTGTCAAATGTATTACCACAGAATATAGTTGAGGTCAAAACATGTCTGATTTCAAGAAGAAATTAGATATAGCTGTTAGGGCTATGGGGGGATGGGGGGATCAGGATATTGAATTTAATGATCAGCCATGATCGAAGTGAATGGCAGAGCAGGCTGGAGGGGCCGAGTGGCCTACTCCTGCTTCTGGTTTCTATGTTTCTATGAGAAAGCAACTGCCAATGAAGAGCTTTCTTAACAAATTTGAAGCGTAGCTTTTACCAATTTATTTTGAATCAGTTTAAAGCAACTGGACATGTCTGGAATTAAGAAAATGCCAGAAGTCTGAGTTTGTTCAGAAAATATTGTTTTATTCTTTGGGATTTTGGTTAGTCAGATAATCACATATTTAAATTTTAAATCTTCACTTTTTATAAATTGTGCATATTAAATATTGTTACGCCCTGAGGTTCCATCCCGGTAATAGGTGCATCTCTGCTGGAATTCTGAGCCATGAGTGGGAAAGTGGAATGGATGTTCTGCCCATCCTCCTATGTCAGGGGAACATGTTCAGTGGTCCCTAGGAAAATCCACCTTGGCTACCATCTATTTGGTGCTGCTGAGATCCTGGATGTGGGGGAGGGGGGGCGGGGGGAGGGAGGCTGTAGCTGTTATGATGCACAGGTGTTTAACTGTTTCATTCATCCTGGGCCTCTTCAGCTTCATCGGGGAAGCATGTCGCTGCTGCAACATTCCAGGCTTCTTTTAGTGCAGAAAATGTTGGAAATACTCGAAGTCTGGCAGCATCTGTCAAAAGTGAAACAGAATAAGGCCAAAAGGAGCGGTTTTGAGACAAGTACAGAAATAAAAGATGTATCCAAAGGAGGTGTGATTGGCAGGATGGCTGCCATCTGAACACAGAGTAAAATTAATAAGAAAGAAACAAGAGAAAAACAAACCAGTAAAGAAACACAAAACAAAATGAGGAAGGAGATTAGGATCCAGAGTTGTTGAACTGAGAATATTGTAAAGTGCCTACTCGAAAGATGAAGGGGGTCGATCTTGAGCCGACACTCGCCATTCGTGCATATGTCACGGGGGCTCAAGATCCGGAAGATTCAGATCTTGCCAGCAAGACTGTGATCTCGGATTTTCCCCACCCTTCACTGATGACATCATCATAATGGGTGTGAACCTGCTTTACATGTATTGAATAGATTTTTATAGCATTAACCCACCCCCTTTAGATATTTATCACCGGCTGTGTATTGACACCTTGCCGATGCGAAGTCACTCTGGTGCGGTTTACAACAGGTTCAGCTAGGCGTAACCCTGTTGTGGGGGTCTCCCCAGGGGTATAAAGATAAGTATTGATCGGGGGGAAGTGGGAGGAGAAGTGCCGGCTCTGATCGGGGGTAGGGAGGTGAGCCCCTGAGGCTCCATGGTGGGCTGTGAGGCAGATTTACCCAGGTTATGATTGGGCGCTCTTTAAACATGGTGCCCCAATCTCAGTGCAGCTGCATTTTGCCGGCACATTGAGGCCCTGCCCCCTGCACGATGGCGTGAAACACACCCCCCTTGCTGTTTTTAGGCAGAGTGTCATAAGATCTAGAGAGAAAATCTTCTGGTATAGTACCAGAAGATTGGAGGTTAGCGAATGTTGTCCCATTGTTTAAGAAGGGGAACAGAGACTTCCCCGGGAATTATAGACCGGTGAGTCTCACTTCTGTTGTCGGCAAGATGTTGGAAAAAATTATAAGGGATAGGATTTATAGTTATTTGGAGAGTAATGAATTGATAGGTGATAGTCAGCATGGTTTTGTGGCAGGTAGGTCGTGCCTTACTAACCTTATTGAGTTTTTTGAGAAAGTGACCAAGGAGGTGGATGGGGGCAAGGCAGTGGACGTGGTATATATGGATTTTAGTAAGGCGTTTGATAAGGTTCACCATGGTAGGCTTCTGCAGAAAATGCAGATGTATGGGATTGGGGGTGATCTAGGAAATTGGATCAGGAATTGGCTAGCGGATAGGAAACAGAGGGTGGTGGTTGATAGTAAATATTCATCATGGAGTGCGGTTACAAGTGGTGTACCTCAGGGATCTGTTTTGGGGCCACTGCTGTTTGTAATATTTATTAATGATCTGGATGAGGGTATAGTTGGGTGGATTAGCAAATTTGCTGATGACACCAAAGTCGGTGGTGTGGTAGACAGTGAGGAAGGGTGTCGTAGTTTGCAGGAAGACTTAGACAGGTTGCAAAGTTGGGCCGAGAGGTGGCGGATGGAGTTTAATGCGGAGAAGTGTGAGGTAATTCACTTTGGTAGGAATAACAGATGTGTTGAGTATAGGGCTAACGGGAGGACTTTGAATAGTGTGGAGGAGCAGAGGGATCTAGGTGTATGTGTGCATAGATCCCTGAAAGTTGGGAATCAAGTAGATAAGGTTGTTAAGAAGGCATATGGTGTCTTGGCGTTTATTGGTAGGGGGATTGAATTTAGGAGTCGTAGCGTTATGTTGCAACTGTACACAACTCTGGTGCGGCCGCACTTGGAGTACTGTGTGCAGTTCTGGTCCCCACATTACAGGAAGGATGTGGAGGCTTTGGAGAGGGTGCAGAGGAGGTTTACCAGGATGTTGCCTGGTATGGAGGGGAGATCCTATGAGGAGAGGCTGAGGGATTTGGGATTGTTTTCGCTGGAAAGGCGGCGGCTAAGAGGGGATCTTATTGAAACATATAAGATGATTAGAGGTTTAGATAGGGTGGATAGTGATAGCCTTTTTCCTCTGATGGAGAAATCCAGCACGAGGGGGCATGGCTTTAAATTGAGGGGGGGTAGTTATAGAACCGATGTCAGGGGTAGGTTCTTTACCCAGAGGGTGGTGAGGGATTGGAATGCCCTGCCAGCATCAGTAGTAAATGCGCCTAGTTTGGGGGCGTTTAAGAGATCCGTAGATAGGTTCATGGACGAAAAGAAATTGGTTTAGGTTGGAGGGTCACAGTTTTTTTTTTTAACTGGTCGGTGCAACATCGTGGGCCGAAGGGCCTGTTCTGCGCTGTAATGTTCTATGTTCTATGTTCTAAAACGAATGTGTTTTTCTCTGGAGAGAAACATGTTGGTTTTCTTGCCCGTTTTGGTAAGATTTCCCCCGGGGTACCTTTCGTTGAGCTTGCATTGAGCTTCTCTGGGACAGGCTAATAACAGAAAGGTCATAGTGATAGTAAGATGCAGAACTAAAATGACTGGAAGCTGGGGTCACAATAATGGACGAAATGGAATGCTCTGCAAAGTGGTCCTCCACTCTACATTTGGTCTCCCCTATGTTTAGGGGCCCATACAATGAGTGGCAAATACAGTATTTTTAAAAATTTATATACAAGTAAATTGCTGTTTCAACTGTAAGGAGTGTTTGATGCCTTGGGGAGAAAGGAAATGAGAATCTGGGGACCTATTGTGGTTCTGGAATGGCGAGGAAGGGGTGAGACCAGAAATGCATACATGGATTAGACATGGCCGAGTGTCCTGTCAGTCACGCGTGGGGAGGAATTCTCGCCTGTCAAAAAAGGAAGACATATTGGAAATACTAGTATAGGCTGCATCATCTGAACATTTGCAACAGAGGTGGAGGAACTGGGACCGTAAGACCACAACACATAGGAACAGAAGTAGGCCATTTGGCCCAGTCTGCTCTGCCATTCAGTGAGATCATGGTTGATCTGATGTGATAATCCTCAACTCTAATTTCCCACTTTGTCCCCATAATCTTTGATTCCCTTACTGATTACAATGGAATCGAGTCCATACAGGAAGCAGGATGTGAGGAAATGTAGTCAAGGTACCTGTGAGAGTCGGTGAGTTTCTAGTGACTGTTAGTAACTAGGCCCATCCCCAGAAATGGAGGCAGAGAGGTCAAGAAAGTAAAGAGAAGAGTTGGGGATGAACCATGTGAAGGTGAGAGAGAAAAATAGAAATTGAAAGCAAAGTCAACGAAATTTTCTAGTTGAGGGTGAAAGCAGGAAATGATGAGGAAGGAGCCTGATTAGGTTTGGAATAAAGAATGTTTCGTATATCCCACAAAAAGGCAGGCATGTGAAGACCCATGTGAATGCTCATAGCAATGTATTTTATTTGGAGGCAACAAGTAAAGTTGAAGGAAAAGTGATTGGAACAATTTCAGCCTGGTAGTGAATGAGGACTGACTGGCCTATGTGTGAGAAGAAGTGGAATGCTGTCAACCATCCTGGTGGGGGGATGAAGGTGTTGAGATGTTGCACATATATGCTGAAAAATAATGGATAGGACCAGAAACTGTTAAAGTGATGGAGAGTCACCAATTTAAATGGGAAGAGACCAGCCAAGGGGAAAAAAATTAAAGTTACAAGAGGAAAAATTCAGCTCAGCTCAGTGGGGCAGTAATGGGCTCATACAATGGGTCTACCAGGACAATCCTGTTTGTGGATTTTGGGAAGAAGGATGACTTACAAGGATGTTGCCAGGGCTTGAACATTGCAGCTATGAGGAGAGATTGGATAGGCTAGAGTTGTTTTCATTTGAGGAGGCCAAACGGTGACCTATTTAAAAAAATTTTTTTTTTAGGTGTACAAAATTATGATAGGGTAGTCAGGAAAGACATTTTTCCTAGCTGAGGGATCAATTACCAGGGGGCATAGATTTAAGGTGATTGGTAGAAGGATTAGAGGAGACCTGGGAAAACTTTTCACCCAGAGGTTGGAGGGCATCTGGAATTCACTGTTAAAGTTGATGGTTGAGCCTGAAATGCTCAGCTCATTTAAAAGGTACCTGGATCTGCATCTGAATTGCTGTAACATGCAGCGCTATGGACACTGCTGGAAAATGGGATCAAAATGAGTGGCTAGTTTCTTTTTTCTCCTTTTTGGCTGACACAGACATGATGGGCTGAATGGCCTCTTTCTGTACTGTAACTTTTCAATAGTTAATGGTTCTATAGAAGCAGGTTGTTCGGGGTTGGAGGACTATGAGATTGGAGGTTGTGGGGGGAAGATCACCAAAGAAGATGAGGTCAGTGACAGTCCTGGAAATAATGGCTTGTTGTCCAGTGGTGGGGCTATGGTCCAGGGGGAGGTAGGAGGAAGTCAGAGAGTTGACATTCAACCTCTCCTTGGTGGAGATCGGTACACCAGACAACAATACCACGCTTGCCAGCTGTTTGAGAGCACCATGAAACCTCATGTCATTTCATTTCTCCTGCCTTTCACCTTATAATAGGCCCTCACCTTTGTTCTTCTTCCCATGTACTCCCCTCCCCCCACTTTCACTTGCTGAAAATCTATTACATTCCTGCTTTTTTTAACGAAAGGTCACAAACCTTAAATATTGGGTGGGATTTTCCGGCCACGATTGCCCCAAGACCGGAAAATCCCACCCGAGGTCAATAGACCTTTGCATGGTCCGCCCCCGCCCTCTTTGATTCCTGTGGCGGGCAGGACGGGAACATTTTTCCCATTATATCTATTTCTCTCTCACTGATGTTGCCGGGTTTTTTTCTTTTCGATCAGTGCAGGCAATGCCAATAGTCCCTTAAAGTTGCCCACTCTGAACATGCTAAAATCCCCTTCCCTGTGAATGCACTTCCTAAAACACACACTCAGTGTGTTGAAAGACTTGAAGCTCATGTTGAAGACTCTGCAATCGTCAAGACTTTACATTTTTTAATATGCTATAAAAACGTATTTAAAAGGAACAGAAAAATACTGTGCAGGAGTCAATGAGGGTAATTTAAAAACAAATGCTTAAAAATTGCCAGTAAAACACCAGAAAATGACTGCTCCTGCTGTGCTTAAATAGCTGGCCCTACTTTTACGGGAACCTCTGATCAAATGCCACTGCAGCAACCTCATATATAAGCTCTATAACCTAGTGGCTTGGCCAGCTTTACTGGCAATGATGCATTTGATAGCATAAAAAGACCAAGGCATTTAGGCATAATGTGATTATGCATGTAGCTTGCTTATTGCGAAAGTTCCATGTTCTTTTAAGTCACAGAATTGATCCTGCACAGGTTCCTTAAGTCTCCAAGAGAGTGCAGACAGAGCCAAGCTTCTGTAACCCTAAGCAGCCTCTCTGTACAGGAAGAAAGGAAGAGAGGAAATCAGGGAACCAATAGGCACTACTGTGACCATCAACGTGACTCCAGGATGGTGTGTTGCCTTTCTGGTATCAAGGTCTAAGATGTTACTGAACGGCTGCAGGGCATCCTGAACTGGGAAGGTGATAAGGTCATGCTACATGTTGGTACCAATGATATAGTTAGAAAGAAAGATGAGGGGGATTTGCATCAAGAATTTAGGTAGCTAGGCTCTCAGGACCTCTCAGGTTATAATCTCTGAATTGTTCCCAGTGCCACGTACAAGTGAGCACAGAAATGGGAGAATAGCGCAGATCAATGCATGACTTAAAAGTTGGTGCAGGAGAGAGTTTTAGACTCCTAGAGCACTGGAACCTTTTCAAGAGAAAGTGGGGCCTGTACATGCAGGACCATCTCCATCAGAATCAGAGTGGGACAAACATCCTTGCGGGCAGGTTTGCTAGTTCTGCTGGGAGGAGGGGACACAGACTGTTAGCAGAATAGGAACTCAGCATAAAACAACAGAAGAATCAAGTCAAAGGGAGTACGGCTGTATTAAGTTTCAAGGGAGTAAGGTTGATTGGCTTCTACTTTAATACCAGGTGCAATATAAGTAAAACGGATGGGTTAAGGGTGATGATTGACATATGAAATTGTGATATAGTAGCCATCACAGAGACGTGGTTGAGAGAGGGGCAGGATTGGCAGCTCAACATTCCAGGATATAGAATCTTCAGGCGAGACAGGGGAGGGGATAAAAGAGGCGGAGGCATTGGATTATTAGTTAAGAAGTTAGTTCTGCAGTAAACTGAGATGATATCTTGGAGGGGCATCGAATACAGCTTTGTGGACAGAGTTTAGGAATAAAAAAGGGGCAGCCACATTGCTTGGTGTTTATTATAGACCCCCAGATAGTCAGAGGGATATTGAGGAGCAAATATGTGATCAATTTGTGGAGGTGTGTAAAAACAATAAAAATAGGGTTATTACGTTAGGTGATTTCAACCTTCCCAACATTAATTGGGATTGATATAATGTTAAGGACATAGATAGAGTGGATTTCTTGAAATGTGTGCAGGATAACCTTTTACAGGATCCAACAAGGGATGGCACATTGTTGGACCTAATTCTGGGGAATGAAGCTGGATAGGTGGTTGAGGTAGTGGTGGGGCGGGGGGGGGGGGGGCGGGGGGGCATTTTAGTGATAGCAACCACAACATGGTACAATTTAAGCTTGTTATGGACAAAGAAATAGACAAGTTGTGAAAAAAGTTTTGGACTGGGACAGATTTTAGTAAAATAAGGCAAGATCTGGTCAAGGTAGACTGGGAACAGCTCTGGTGGGGATATCTACAGAAAAGCAGTGGGGGACGTTCAAAAAGGAAATGGGGAGAGTACAGGCCCAACAGGTTCCCTCTCACATGATAGGAATGAGTAACAAACCCAACGAACCATGGTTGACCAGAAATATTCATGAGAAGGAAAAGAAAGGTTTTTAAACAGGTACAAGAGGAACAAATCAGTGGAGGCATTAGTGGAGCACAGAAAGTGTAGGGTGCAGCTTAAGAAAGCAATTAGGAGAGCAAAGTGAGGAGATGAGAAAGCTTTGGTTGATAAAAGTAGGGAAAATGCCAAGATATTCTATAAGTATATTAATGGGAAAAGTGACCAAGGCAAGAGTCGGACCCATTTGGAGCTAAGGGGGCAATCTGTGGGTGGTTGGTTCACTGACTCCAAACCATCATCACTGAAATAGCAAGCAGCACAAAGTTTGCATGCTGCCTTCATTGCCGTGAACAGGCAAGGGTTAAATGTGTAACATGATCCCTGCGCCTGTTTTCCGGCTTTCTGCACTTCTCCCCCTGCGATTAATGAAGTGTTAATACATGCATTGATTCACAGCATTACTTCACAAAAGATTGTTAGCTGTACCCTCCTCCCCTCCCACCAGGGGATGATCAGTCACACCCTCTTCCCTCCCCCCCGCCCCCCGACCAGAGGATGACCTGGGTCCCGCCCCCTCCTCTTTCCAACCCCCCGCCCCCCTGACCAGAGGATGATCACAGTAAGAAGTTTAACAACACCAGGTTAAAGTCCAACAGGTTTATTTGGTAGCAAAAGCCACACAAGCTTTCGGAGCTGCAAGCCCCTTCTTCAGGTGAGTGGGAATTCTGTTCACAAACAGAGCTTATAAAGACACAGACTTAATTTACATGAATAATGGTTGGAATGCGAATACTTACAACTAATCAAGTCTTTAAGAAACAAAACAATGGGAGTGGAGAGAGCATCAAGACAGGCTAAAAAGATGTGTATTGTCTCCAGACAAGACAGCCAGTGAAACTCTGTGGGGGTTACAAATAGTGTGCCATGAACCCAATATCCCGGTTGAGGCCGTCCTCGTGTGTGCAGAACTTGGCTATCAGTTTCTGCTCAGCGACTCTGCGCCGTCGTGTGTCGCGAAGGCCGCCTTGGAGAATATCAGAGGCCGAATGCCCGTGACCGCTGAAGTGCTCCCCAACAGGAAGAGAACAGTCTTGCCTGGTGATTGTCGAGCGGTGTTCATTCATCCGTTGTCGCAGCGTCTGCATAGTTTATGTCACGGGCATTCGGCCTCTGATATTCGGGTAAGCGTTCTCCAAGGCGGCCTTCGCGACACACGACGGCGCAGAGTCGCTGAGCAGAAACTGATAGCCAAGTTCCGCACACACGAGGACGGCCTCAACCGGGATATTGGGTTCATGGCACACTATTTGTAACCCCCACAGAGTTTCACTGGCTGTCTTGTCTGGAGACAATACACATCTTTTTAGCCTATCTTGATGCTCTCTCCACTCACATTGTTTTGTATCTTAAAGACTTGATTAGTTGTATGTATTCGCATTCCAACCATTATTCATGTAAATTGAGTCTGTGTCTTTATATGCTCTGTTTGTGAACAGAATTCCCACTCACCTGAAGAAGGGGCTTGCAGCTCCGAAAGCTTGTGTGGCTTTTGCTACCAAATAAACCTGTTGGACTTTAACCTGGTGTTGTTAAACTTCTTACTGTGTTTACCCCAGTCCAACGCCGGCATCTCCACATCAGAGGATGATCGTCAGAGAGCCGCTCTCTCCGCTTTCTGCTTTTTCTTTCTTTCGCGCTCGGGCGCGCTGTCAGATTTTTTTTCGAACTGCGCATGCGCAGTTCAGAGCTCCGATCGGTTCGCCAGCGCTAAGCCCCGCCCACAGCGTGGATCGGGCCGGAGCCGGCAAAACGCGTATGGGCGCGCTGCAAAGAGTATTCCAGGCGTGGATCTATTTGACGCCCGGATTCGGCACTTAGACTCAAAATGGTAAAGTCCCCCTCATATTCTAACTATTGCTATATTGCCTTTTAAATAGACAGCCTCTCTGTTATTTTAAAAGTTATACAATAAAAACTGATTCTGTATTCCAAATGAGATTATGATGAGTGGGCTACCATTTAAACGTCATAAAAACTGCAGCGCTTTATACATTAAGTCAGATACAAATGGCTTTTGCTCCATTATACTGCCAAAAAGGTTGCTTTCCCGAATTACACACTGTAATCACATCAATAATGGCGTGGAATTTCTAACTCCTGATTAGGCTGCTGTCAGTGTTGCAAAATAGCACCACCTAAAGGCAAAACTGCAGTAAAATGTTGACAATTTTAAGACGATTTTTCCCATGCACTGAGCTTCGTACAAACATAGGATCAGGAAGTTGGCCATTCAGCCCCTTCAAGCCAAAGATTTCTTAACATATTTTGAAATGTAGTGTGACCCACACTGTGGTTTTAATATAAATAGATCTCACAAAAGGAACAAAGGAGGAATGCCAGGAATGATCGTAGAGTTTAGGGGTGAATGTTGTCTTAATTTTTTTCTAATCAAACGACTGGACATAATTAAGAGATTGATGAAGGGAGATAAGATTCCTGGTGCCATAACTTTCACCTCAGGGTCCTGAGGATATTTGTTCCAACGATTGGCTCAATTGTGCCAGATGATTCAAAAATTGCAAACTTGGCCCCATTTGTAAAAGGGGTAAGGGATAAACCAACAAATCACAAACCTGAATGTCCTACTATTGCTGCTGGGAAAGTGTTTGAATGTATTATGTTAACAAGAATCTTGTGGAGCATGGGCTAACTTGAGACAACATGATGTTAGGATTTGGAGGTTATGTTTAACTAATATATGATTAATCTGAGGAGATAAAGTGGGGCGAGAGTAAGGATCATTATAACTTGTATTGCTGTGGAAAAAAAAGTCAATGAACTGGCTTCCTAATTTACGTACAGCCCGATTTTGTTTTGTTCTTCAATGGAGAAAAAATATGTATAGGCTTAAAAATGGATGGCTGTGAAATTTTCTATCTCCCTATTTTCTGCCCAGTGATTTAAAAAGCTATACTGATTTCTAATGATGTTGTTTAGATGGAGGTTAGGAAGACATTTGACTATTACTTAAATGGTAAAACATTGCACCATGCTGCTGTACAGAGGAACTTGGGTATTCTTGTGCATGAATCACAAGGAGTTGGTTTGCAGGTGCAGCAGGTAATTAAGAAGGCAAATGGAATTTTGTCCTTCATTGCTAGAGAGATGGAGTTTAAAAACAGTGAGGTTATGTTGCAGCTGCATAAGGTGCTGGTGAGGCCACACCTGGAGTACTGTGTACAGTTTTGATCTCCTTACTTGAGAAAGGATATACTGGCACTGGAGGGGGTGCAGAGAAGATTCACTAGGTTGATTCCGTAGTTGAGAGGGTTGGCTTATGAGGAGAGACTGAGAAGACTGGGACTATACTCATTGGAATTTAGAAGAATGAGGGGAGATCTTATAGAAACATATAAGATTATGAAGGGAATAGATAGGATAGAAGCAGGGAAGTTGTTTCCACCGGCGGGTGAAACTAGAACTAGGGGGCATGGCCTCAAAATAAGGGGGAGCAGAATTAGGACTGAGTTGAGGAGGAACTTCTTCACACAAAATGTTGTGAATCTGTGGAATTCCCTGTCCAGTGAAGCAGTTGAGGCTACCTCATTGAATGTTTTTAAGGCAAGGATAGATACATTTTTGAACAGTAAAGGAATTAAGGGTTATGGTGAGTGGGTGGGTAAGTGGAGCTGAGTCCACCGAAAAATCAGCCATGATCTTATTGAATGGAGGAGCAGGCTCGAGGGACCAGATGGCCTACTCCTGCTCCTAGTTCTTATGTTCTTATGTTGACACTATCCCATATTACAGGCTACCATATAAGGCTAGAAGACAGAGAAGAGATGCAATTGCAGCATGGACAAATTCCATCCAAGTAAGTTTTTCTGTCATGTATAATTTAAGCACAAGGATCCACCTTTGCAAATTAAGGACTAAACAGTGAAATTGCACAATGCAGGAAGACTTTATTTTACCAATAGGATGCTAATTTTGTAGGGCATATTTATTTATTCCAGTAACAAAACACCCTTTTTAAAATAGATTGAACGGGTGGTAGAACAAGAAACTCTGATGGGTTTCAAGAAGGAACTGCATAGTTCTTGTCAGTAAATGAGAATCATTATAATTACACCGAAGGAATTCAGTGGCTCGATAGGATAAATGAACCAAAGATCTTTCGCTGCCTGAAGCTATTAATTTGTTACTCAGGACTTGATATAAATTTCTTAAACAAATACTACAACTAGTTTATCCCGATTTGAAAGGCTGGCCAGCTCCGGATGGGTATTCCAGTAACAAAAGGCTCCAGCCAGGGATCATTGACACAGGCCTCCGCAATTGGGAGAATGTTGGGGGAAAGACCAGAAATCAAGGTTTGGAAAGATGAAGGAGAAGAATGTAGTTAGGAGCGGGCAAGGTTAGAAACTAGACTGGGGAGCGGAGAATAGAGAGGAAACAGAGAGTAGGAATAAATAGGTCTTTTTCAAAGTGGCAGGCAGTGACTAGCAGGATCATGCAAGGATCAGTGCTTATGCCCCAGCTATTTACAATGTACATTTGGATGAGGAAACCAAAAGTAATATTTCCAAATTTACTGATGACATGAAACTTGTGGGAAGGTGTGTGTTGTGGAGGAGGTTAAGAAGCTTCAAGGTGATTTAGACAAATTGAATGAATGGGCAAATGCATGGCAGATGCAGTACAAATTGGATAAATGTGAAGTTACCCACTGGAGAAACATAATGGCAGGGTATTATTTAAATGGTGATAGATTGGGAAATGTTGACATACAAAGGGACTTGGATATCCTAGTACACCACTCACTGAAATCAAACATGCAGATACAGCAAGCAGTTAAGAAGGCAAATATCATGTTGGCCTTCATTGCAATAGGACTTGAGTACAAGAACAAAGATGCCTCATTGCAGCTGCAAGGGTTTGGAGAGACAACACCTGGAGTATTATGTGCAGTGTTGGTCTCCTTATCTAAGGAAAGATATCCTTGTCATACTGGGAGTGCAGCGAATGTTCAGCAGACTGATTACTTCACTCAGAGGGTGGTGAACCTATGGAATCCTTTACTTCTGAAGACTGGGGAGACTAAGTCACTGAATATATTTAAGAAGGAAATGGATAGATTTCAAGGGGTATGGGGAAAGTGCTGGAGTATGGCATTGAAATAGAGAATCAGCATGATCATGTTGAATAGTGGAGTAGGCTCGAAAGGGTAGATGGCCTTTTCTGCCTATTTCTTATGATCTCAAGAAGCAGTACATTTCTACAAGCAGCAAAACCTGGACAACATTCAGGCTTGATAATAAGCAGGAATATCATTCTCACTGCAAAATGCCAGGCAATGACTACTTTCAACAAGAGAGAATCTAATCACCTCCCCTTAACATTCAATGGTGCTACTAAATCTCCACCATCGACATCCTGAGGAGGTTCACCATTGACCAGAAACATAACTGGACCAGCTGTATAAATACTGTAGTTACAAGAGCAAGTCAGAGGATGGAAATTCTCTGCCTGATTCCGCAAAGTCTGTCCACCATCTATTAGGAGTGTGATGGAACACTTCCCACTTGCTCCAATGTAGCTCCAACAACAGTCAAATGCTTGACACCATTCAGAACAAAGCAGTTTATTTGATCTACTTGAGGGGCGGCACAGAGGCACAGTGCTTAGCCTCACAGCGCCAGGGACCCAGGTTCAATTTCTGGCTTGGGTGACTGTCTGTGTGGAGTTTGCACATTCTCCCGTCTCTGCGTGGGTTTCCTCCGGACGCTCCGGTTTTCTAGCATAATCCAAAGATGTGCGGGTTAGGTGGATTGGCCATGCTAAATTACCCCTTAGTGTCAGGGGAATAGCAGGGCAAATGCATGGGGTTACGGGGATAGGGCCTGGGTGGGATTGTGGTCGGTGCAGACCCAATGGGCTGAATGGCCTCCTTCTGCACTGTAGGATTCTATGATTCAATGATTTACTTATCCACCACTTTAATCAGTCGCTCGCTTCACCATCAGTGTAGAGTGACTCAGAAATATGTCGCCATTCCTTCAGTCTCACTGGATTAAAATCCTGGACCTGTGTAACATCATTGTGAGTGTACCTTGCCAAATGGAGGTTAAAGAAAATGGTTCACCATCAGTTTCTCAAAAGCAATTAGAGAGGAACAATAGATGCTAAATAGGCCAAGAATCACCAATTCCCTCTTTTTGCATTGCTATTTTCTCCTGCTCATTCATAGTGTGATTCACCTTGCAAACCCACAGCCATCTGCAACCAATTCCAACTCTTCTCCACGATGGAGTTCCGATGCTATCTCGTTGAATTGTTGTTAATGGGAGAATGCACATTGATGTTTTCAAAAATGAGAATTACAGGGCCCGATTTTACCATTTTGATTCTAAGTGCTAAATCTGAGCGCATTCAGATCCGACTTGGAAAACTGCTCTCTGACGCTCCCATATGCACTTAGCCTGAAAAAAAAATGGGGCAGGTCTGAATTGCGCTGTGGGCGGGGCTTATCATGCCCGAAATGCTGCAGCTCCGATCGGAGCTATGAACTGCGCATGCGCGGTGAAAAAAAAATTTGAAAAATGTTTCCCTGTCACATCACTCCCGGGCCGCAAAAAGCGGATAAAGAAGCCCGGGAGCGAAAAGCGGGAGTGATGGCCCCCAAGAACATCGCCCCACTCCCACAACGTAACTGTCCCCCTTATCCACCCACCCACCCCGCTACCCAGACCGATCGCGACCCTCTGCCCCCCCCTTTACCTCTACCGATCACCCGCAGAGTGGCAGCGAAGCCCCCCCACCACCCCACCAGAGAGTGATCAGGCCTTCTTCCTCCCCCCCCCCCACCCCTGCCGCCGCCCCCCCCCCCCCCCCCCCCCACCACCACCACCACCACCAGAGAGCAATCGGGCCTCCCTCTTCCCTCCCACCACCACCAGAGAATGATTGGGCCTCCCTCCTCCCACCCTCCCCACCAGAGATACATCTGACCCGCCTCCCTCTTCCCTCCCCCGCCGCCCAGAGAATGATCTGGCCTTCCTCCTCCCTCTCCCCCCCACCAGAAAATGATCTGGTCCACCTCCCTCCACCTCCCCTCCGTCCCTCCCTCCACACAGCCCCCCTCTTCCTACCCCTCACCCCACCACACCACACCCCACCACCTATCTGAGTCAGAGAGCTTTTGGAAGCTCTGAACTTACCTTTTCAGAAGCTGGAGCGCCCGAAACAGACCTTTGCTGAGCATGTCTGTTCCGCGCCGAATCTGGACGCGTGAACGCGATGGTAAAGGGGGAAAGGGCAGCTCATTAATTCAATTTAAATGCATGCAAATGCATTTAAATCGGCGTTATGCCTATTTCGGATGCGGTTCAGATCGCTGTCATTTTCGGGCCTTGGTAAAGTGGGCATCTATGCAGACGTGGGCGCGGATCGCACTAATCGCCTCATACCCGACTTTACCAAGTTTTCGCACCCGCAATGGTGAAATCGGGCCCACAGTTAGTAATCCCCCTTTAGGTGACAAATTCCTGTGCAAGCAGGACATGTCTGGTTCCTGAATAATTCTATATTTCCCTATTCACACGCAATTCATTTCTAGCAACAGTCAAGATGAATTGTGTGCATACTAACATGCATTATCAAGGCTACACATATTCAAATAAAGCTCTCACTTAGGAGATCCTTGGATCAATCTTTAAGCTTAACTATGACTTTATGCACAGTGCAGCATGAGTTCAAGTAAGATTGATTTCTGTCACATTTTTTGACACACGTGTATCTGTTTTGCTTGGGTGGTCACCAATACGTCTACTCCATGTACTAAAAATGTGACCCATTATATCTATCACTGAAATCTCTTTTAACCAAACTTTTAATATTTTTTTCTGGGATGAATTTTGGTAAAACAGCTCAACTTTACAATGGGGCGGCACAGTGGCACAGTGGTTAGCACTGCTGCTTCACAGCACCAATTCCCAGCTTGGGTCATGTCTGTGTGGAGTCTGCACATTCTCCCCATGTCCATGTGGGTCTTCTCCGCTTTCCTCCCACAGTCCGAAAGACGCGCCGGTTAGGTGCATTGGCCGTGCTAAATTCTCCCTCAGTGTACCCGAACAGGCGCCAGAGTGTGGCGACTAGGGGATTTTCACAGTAACTGCAGTATTAATGTAAGCCTACTTGTGACACTAATAAATAAACTTTAATTGATACAAACATTTGGGACATTTGAGTGAAATCTTTGAAGAACTCACATTATTGAAGGGGCCTTGCATCAGAAAACATCAATGTACATTCTCCCACTTTCCATCTCTCACTTTCATAATACTGGTGTTATTTCTCAATAAGCCAACATAGGAGGACCAACTGGTGACACAGGAGGCGGAATTTTCAAATCTGGGTCGGGAATTTGATGCCTGGATAACTTCCTGGTCCCCACCCAGTGCGTGTCAACATCAGTGACGTGATGCAATTTTCAAACCTAATTGGCCCAGGGGCGGGTTTGACACTCAATCAGCAGCATTGGGAGTGGCAGGCAGGCAGGACATGGATCCAGAGGGTCCTTTGAAAAGGCTAGCTTTAGCCATGACTGAGGACATGTTGCAGAATATTGTTGATTAGGCCGGTGCTGGCACAGGCAGGTATTCACAAGTGGCCTCAAGCTTTTCCGATGCTTCTTTTCCGATGTTGACGGAGGCAGTTACTGAGGGGCGAGGAACTCTCTTCCTGATTTCCAGCAGGAGGAAGCTGCCAAAAGGGTCTGGATAGAGGTCACCACAGAGGTAAGCAATAGATGTGTCACACAGAGTACTTGGGCCCTATGTTGTAAGAGTTTCAATGACCCACTGAGATCTGCAAAGGTGAATGGCCAGGTGACAGGTCTCTAACACTGCAGCATGGATATGAGCTAAGCAGATCGAGTGCCCATAATATTCTCTAACATTGGCCCACATCATCTGGTCAGTGCCAATGCTGGGCATATTGCCACTGCCCGCAAAGTTCTTCCTAATCCTGGCTGACAAAGTACAGCCTATCACGCTGAAGACCAGTAAGTAGAGTCTGGGGAAGGAGAGGACACATTCTCTTTTCACAGCAGTAGTGATATGAATAGGTATATTCAGGTGAATTTTGAACGGTCCAAGACATTTAATGGGTGAGTGAGAAGGGGGGCAGTTAGATTGGGTCAGTAGGAATTAGACTGTGGAGTTAACCAGCTGTTACACCAGATTTAAAAACATTCCCAGAAAAATCACTCACACGTATCTTGCCCAAGTCTCTACCCTGAGCTCCGGCTTGGAGGATGTTCACGGAGGGTTCCGGGCAGCGGAAATCAGCCCATCCGAAGCTTAAGCTTCCTGGGCAATTCTGACATAGTCTGTGCATCAGACATCTGCAGAGTCCTGACTTCCATCTCCCAACGTACATCCCACCTCTGATGATCCAGAGACAGGAAAATTTGGGCCAAAACAAGTGTCCAGTTGCATCAGGAAGAAGTCAATGGCTTGTCACATACAGGGAAGAATTGAGAAGGGGTCATCACCGAGGAACACATCAGGTCCTGTCATTGTGATATGTTCAAGAGAGGGATGTGGGTTAATTTTTCCCTTTTCCTACCTCTCACCTGACCATGGCAAGATGTATTTTAGAGAAGAAGTATTTTAGCCCCTTGAGTGCTGTGACTTTCGAGAACAGAAACAAGACAGACTTTCTCACAGGTTTAAATTAAAAGAAAGAATAAATGTTCATGTTCTCAACAGCTAAGATGTAAGTACAACAACATGCACTCCTCATTCACAAGATAGAGACACAGGAAAAGGTGATTGCAAAGAAAATGTTGCATGCATCAATTGAAATGAAAGGCATGGTAACCAGAACCTGCGAGAAGTTGCTTGTATCTTAATAACTTTCCAGAGGCATGCCTGGACAAGAGACAATAGCTGTATCTGTACAAAAAGTACAAAAATAGCTCAGCTGATCACCCCCCACCTTGTAACTTGTTCAGATTTTGGTTTTAAATCTTCCTCAAGTTCATGGGCATATGATATGGGCATAACAAATGTTATGCTGGAAAAGGTGAGCAAGACCAGATATCTATGTAATCTCATCCTGTGATCATCACAGTAGTCATGAGATGTCTCGGACAGGTGGTGGTGTGATGAACTTCCTCGCTCTGACCCTGACGGAAACAATGCTGGAGATTACAAGGGTGTCACCATGACAAGCCATGGATCTGAAGATCATGAAGAGCAGGATCATATACAGGTAAATGGCATGGAGGAAATACTTACCCAATACATATTGTGGCTATACAACCACTGCTATCTATTTGTTAGTTTTGCTGAAGTACCTACTGAATAGCCTGAGTTCTCATCACCTTGTATTTCACAGGGCCTGTAGTGGAGAGTGAACTGACTGGTCCTGTACAGATGTTACCAGCCTCCTCAGCAGGACAAGATTCCACAGCGCCTGAACCACCACATTGTTCTTTCTTACCATCCAGCAGCACGGGCACTTTCATTGCTATTGGGTCTGCATCAAGAATTAGAATGGGGACAGATGGTTAGCCACACCAAAAGTGAGCAGGAGGAGGAGGGTGAGGCAGAGTCAATAGTGGGCAGTCCCCTTCTGCAGACAAGCAAAACCATGGCATGCCCCTCTGCATTTGTGTCCAGGTACAGGGTGGGTATCAAGAGGATAATCCTTATCTCACAGCAGACACCCACGGAGTCTGGGCATTGGCCTGAAGAGGTACAGAACCAGAGACTTTCATAGGATGAAGGAATCATGACAACGTGGGAACCAAGCACAGACTTGCAAGATACACTTCCTGTGATCACAGACCCATGAGACATTCATTGTGTGGAAGGCTTTTCTGTTCAGGAATTTGGCTGGCTGGTCTGTTAGTGCCTTGGTGACTACGTGAATGCAGTTAATGACCCACTAGACCATCAGTGACAAAGCTCAGTGTTCCCTCTGTCTGAACTGGCCCATCTGTCTCAAAATGGAGGTAGTTCCCCATTCCCATGAGGCTTCCTGCCTTACTGTGTGATGAACTGTGAAATGGCTCCCACATCTACAGCTAATCCCTGAAACAATCTGGAAGCCACAACTTGCATGGTAACAGTGTCTTTAACTTAAAAACATAAGGAAAAAGAGCAGAACTAGCCTCCCCCCGCCCCCCCCCCCCCCCCCCCCGGCCCCCACCCCCACCCGGCCAGGAGTGGTTCACTCCAGCGGGATTTACAACAGCTCCCCACTAACGGGGAGCTGGCGGCCCAAACCTGCTGGAGTGAGGGGAGACCATTTTCAAACTGTGCCTGCATTCAATCCCGCCAACCCCTCCATTCTGGCCATTTGAAAACCTAACACAGGGTCAGCACAGTGGCACGGTGGCTAGCACTGCTGCCTCACTGCTCCAGAGACCTGGGTTTGATTCCCAGCTCGGGTCACTGTCTGTGTGGAGTTTGCACCTTCTCCCTGTGTCTGTGTGGGTTTCCTCTGAGTGCTCTGGTTTCCTCCCACAGTCCAAAGGTTAGGTGCAGCGGCCGTACTAAATTGCCCCTTAGTGTCCCGGGATGCGTAGATTAGAGGGATTAGCGGGGTAAATATGTGGGGATAGGGCCTAGGTGGGTTTGTTGTTGGTGCAGACTTGATGGGCCAAATGGCCTCCTTCTGCACTGTCGGGTTTCTATGATTCTTTCCATGTCTCAAAGTTTTTTACCTGATCAGATAGCAAAGGAAAATTGACAGGTTCTGCTTCATCGATAATCGCTTTCCATATTGTCCTGTTATCCCAAAGGTAAGCTGAAAGCACCGATATGAAAATGTAAAAATGATTCCGTACAAACAAAGAAAATAGGAGAAAAACACCAATAAACTGGAAAGAAATTTGTGGGGTTAGCTATCTAAAACGGTTGGTACCAAAGCCTACCTGCAGAGGGCAGTGCTGGCTTTGGTAACACCTACACAAGAATTTAATAAAATTGCGAATGTGTTCAGAATTTATTTCCTTTATTAATTAGCAGCTGGTGCTACGATTGTAAATATTTAAGTATTTACCCAAACATCAATATTTATAAATGTTTAGATTAGAAATCGTGCTCTCTGAGCTAGTTTGCTCCATTTGCTTTTGTTGTCATGGAGATTTTACATTGGATTTAAGCTCATATACCGTGAGAGCAGTTTTTAAAAAAATCCTGATTAAAAGCCACTGTTAAAATAGCTCCAGTTGTGTTGATTCTACAGGGTAACACTAACCCTGCTCCTGATTACTATCCAGTGATCCATGCGAAAAAGAATGTGTGGACTGCAGGCAAGGCTGGTTTGAATTCAGCTGTAATGATTTTAACGGTTGATTGTATTGCTTATTGTGGTCTCTTCCCAAGGTCACACATTAAAAATTGCTTTTGGGAGGCACCAGTTTAACTGAGTAATGATCGGCTGCCTTCAGGAGAAAGACAGAAGTTCAGGAAAAATAATTGAAATAAAATGATGTAAGTCACCACCGGAGTTTGGTAAATATAGACAAATGAAATGCTTTCTATTTGATTTAAAACTTAAGGAAAGGTATTTATAAAAGTGTGCTTTAGCAATCAGCAGAAGACGTTTTGTGTGATGTTTTAGTTAGCAATGTTGTTTCACTTGTTCAAATGCATTTATCCTGTTGGATTACTTCCCAATGTCCCTTTAAAAGAAAAGTCAAATATTTTGTTCCCTCACACTATCTCACCCAAAATAGTTTTGTACCAGTTTACAGGAAAGTGGGGATTGAAATTCGCACACAAGTTAAATAAATATTTCACAAGCCGAAAAATGATATAATGTTGACAACAGCTACATCGAGCTGTCTGTTGCAGATGCTGGAATTCTGAAGTGGAAGTACTCCAATTTTACCAGGCCTTGGGAGAGTGGCGTGGAGGAGGACAGCCTCACAAAATGGTGTCAGAAGGTGGCAAAGCGGGCTGGAGCCTAACGTTTTCCTGCTGCCAGAGGACACTCAATGGAGGAAGTGGCAGCGGCACACTGCCACACTAACCATAGGTGGGAAGCCAATTAAATCAATTACAGGGCCAATTAATGGCCCAATTTGTGTCTCTGTGCCCTGTTTGAGAGCAGATTTCCACTCCATCTGATGAAGGGGCAGTGTTCCGAAAGCTAATGGTCTTTAACCTGGTGTTGTTAAAACTCTTACTGAAATTCCTGAACCAGCAGTTTACCAGCCCCGGGGCGGTGCTAAAGGTGTGATGAGACCACCAGGTAAACCTTGGGAAACTCCTAGTGGTTTCCAGGGCATGGCAGGATGTTGGTAGAATGGCTACACCATGGAGTGTGGCTGCTGCAGGGTGAATCTTTGTGTGTTGCTGACATGACCCTTCACTTAAAATATTGAAAACTATTCATAACCACGTAATAATCAGATATTTTACTCAGGTGATTTAACCAAGAATTTATGGTATCATTGTGCATTGTTCTTATATGATTTGAAGTATTTTTGTGGTGTATTGCAGAAAATCTCTAGACATGAGTTTAGGATAAATAACCCAGGTTATATTGCAGTGTAACTGGGTGGTGTTGGCATTCCAAGTCTATCTGCCTTTGAGATATTAATGATGGTACAATATGACAAATAGTTTGGCTTTGTGATCTCTAGATACATGTAAGGTATAAACCCATAGGTGTAACTTCAGTCAGAATGACAAAGAGATGTTTTTGTGCCTTTTGGATAAGGACAGTGAGAAAGGAAAACTAACTGGAGTCTGGACTTCAGACTCAGACATTAAGCATGAACAGAAAACTTTGATAACATTCTAACATATCCTCTAAAGATTAAACTCCATAGGGATAAGCACAGGGATGTGCATCCCTCTGAGATGCCTCTTCTGAGGTGACTAAAACTAATTCAAATGTTATTGTTGTAATCTTTTTGCTCCTCTATGTGCAGACATATGTAACTGCTCTAACATGATTATGATGTGACTTAGTTTATTAAAACGTCAGCAGTCACTATAACACAATATCTGTCGTTAAAGAGCAATTAGTCTTCATTACTACTGGCAGAACTGATTGTGGGAGATAACTTACCAAGTTACATTAGGTTTCTGCAATTTTTCCCAACTATTTGCTCTCCCATCATTTTGCACCTGGCCCACTCTACTCTCCTTCAATATAGCAAATGTTGTACAATATCTGAATCAATGGTGTCACTATGTAGATACGACAGCAGAACTGTATCTGCAAACTGAAATAGATTACTACTTTAACTCTTAAGAAGATATAAATAATTTTCACTGCAACTTTTTTGAACAATTTCTATTTTCATATCTCTGCGACTGTCTGTGCTCATGATCAACATTGGCCACAAGTTGCATGCAACTGTATCGAGGTTAATTATTAAACTTCTTACCGCTTGCTATTTTGTTAGATTTGGTAGTGTAAGTTCATATATTTGGATCATGCGTTTTCAAACTGTCCTCACATATTCTAACTATGTTCTGGTTCTGATTTTATTAATTCAAAATGAAATATATAACACGTTCTGCTAGCTCCACATGTTGCAAAGTTTTTCAATATTATGCTGTTATATAACAATCCATATTTAAAGAACTATAAATTGATCCTTATTTGGTTTAACTAAATAATGCAATTATTCTTCTAAACATCTAGTAGAGACTCATTATTATTACAACAAACTTCTCCAAGTCTATGAACAAAGACATTATTCAAGACCAAAAGGAATCTGAGTATAACGAGTGTAATTCCCTGATACGAAAAACTGTGGTGCCTCACAAATATGAAGTGTGATTTCATGGTAAGATTTTATTTGGTGTTATAACTAACACTCATAAGAATGGTGTATTTGTTTTTAAAAGCAAGAGACTGTCAATTAGTAGACAACCAATTAGACCTGTGCAGTTCTACAATAACTTCTTTAAGTTAGCAATGTAATCCTAATAGAGTGGCATGTTGGTTTTTATCGCATGTTATAGCTAGAATCATAGAATCCCTACAGTGCAGAAGGAGGCCATTCGGCCTATCGAGTCTGCACCAACCAGAATCCCAACAAGGCCCTATCTCCATAACCCCATGCATTTACCCTAGCTAGTCCCCCTGACACTAAGGGGCAATTTAGCATGGCCAATCCACCTAACCTGCACATCTTTGGATTGTGGGAGGAAACCAGAGCACCCGGAGGAAATCCACGCAGACACGCTCAATGGAGCGTGTTATAACTAGTTATAAAATATTTTTGAAAGTATAACAAAAACGGTCTAACCATTGTCAAAATAAGATCAGGAGGCAAATCCCCATATGGGTTAGCTCTTAAGCTGTTCTTATCTTAGTCCGACTAGAGCAGAATATGTGATGTATGAGTTGAACATTTGTATCTCTTGTAACTTTAGTCAAAATGTTCAAGGAAGATGTTGCATTTTGGATAAGGACACTAAGAAAGGAAAACCAACTGGGGTCTGGATTTCACACCTGCACATTAAGCATAAACAGAAAACTTTGATATTCTACACATATCCTTTAGAGATTAAACTCCATAGGGATAAGCACAACAGCATGTTTCTTTCAGTACAAACTAGTTATATATTTATCAGTCAGACTCTAGGTTGTACAAGGCAGAATTTCTGTTTAACAAAACTGCAGGGGTTAACCAATGTTAATGCAGAAGAACCAGAGATGTCCAAAGATGTGCGGGTTAGGTTGATTGGCCATACTAAATTGACCCTAGTGTCAGGGGTATTGGCAAGATAAATATGTGGGGTTACGGGAATGGGGCCTGGTCAGTGCAGACTCAATGGGCTGAATGGCCTCCTTCTGCACTGTAGGGATTCTATGATTCTGTGAAGAACCACTCATTTCCATTACAGTACCATTACTGACCCCCTGTAACCACTTTGCCTAATTCAACCTCCAAAGATTTCTTACTGGATAAAAGCAAATTACTGTGGATGCTGGAATCTGAAACCAAAAGAGAAAATGCTGGAAAATCTCAGCAGGTCTGGCAGCATCTGTAAGGAGAGAAAAGAGCTGATGTTCGAGTCCAGGCAACCCTTTGTCAAAGTTGACAAAGAGTCATCTGGATTCGAAACATCAGCTCTTTTCTCTCCTTACAGATGCTGCCAGACCTGCTGAGATTTTCCAGCATTTTCTCTTTTGGTTCCAAAGATTTCTCCATATTTGGGATTTTGCTGCAGTGACTTCCCGTTGCATAATTGAGATGGCCAATGTTCCAGTCTTTCTGACTCTGAAATATTTTGGGTTTTCCAGATAAGCATATTTCAGTTTCTCACGTGGACACTTAACCCTTTACCTTTCGGTAAAGCAACTTGCTTCCAAGTTTGAAGTTTAATGTTTGCTGAACAGATGGTGCAATCTTTGCATTTTAGTGATATTCTTGTTTTCTAAATATAGCTGGGTTGGCAACTGTGCAACCAAGATTTTTCAATCACTAAATTGTCCTGTCAACCTAATGACAATGTTTGTTACTTTGGAATGAAGTTGACACAAATCATTGTTTTCTCTATAAAACGCTAGAAGAGAACCTTTCACTGTAATGATTTGTTCTGGACTTTTCCTGCCAACTCAAGAACATTTAAGTTTGCTTGTTTGTTTAGCATAGTACTTTTGCTGAAGTTAATTCCCATGAATTTTGATATATTATTTTGTATTGTTTTATTTATTTGTCACAAGTAGGCTTACATTAACATTGCAATGAGGTTACTGTGAAAATACCCTAGTCATCACACTCCGGCGCCTGTTCAGGTACACTGAGGAAGAATTTAGCATGGCCAATGCACCTAACTACCACGTCTTTTGGACTGTGGGAGGAAACCAGAGCAACCGGAGGAAACCCATGCAGACACGAGGAGAATGTACAAACTCCACACAGACAGTGACCCAAACTGGGAATTGAACCTGGGTCCCTGGAGCTGTGAGACAGCAGTGTTAACCACGGTGCTACCATGTTATTCCTATTTAAATTTCTATTTAAGTTAGTAAAGAATATTTGGATCGTGATTTTGCATTCCTGTTTGCATTGGACATGAATGGCAGTGGAAAATCCTGCAAGATGTCCAAATAACGTTTCATGCCAACATAAAGGTGACGTGATTGACCTTGCCCCCTCCAGTGACGTAATGGGGTGCCCAACGTTCAATGTCGGGAACCCCAGGCCTCTGCACCTGAGAATCCCTCCCCCTGCTAGATTATCTATTCACGTTGCTGTGAGGGCATGCCGGAGTGAATTATGGTCTCCCAAGGCATGCATCTGGTGGGCAGAACTGCTGGAGGAGATCAGGTGAATGCATCACTTGGGGAAAAGAGTCATGTTCATGCAGTGTCCAGACATTGCCCAAGCTGTGCCAGGGGCACTGGCAGTAAGGGGAGTTGGGGGGAGTTGGGGGTTTGATGTTTAATTTTGTGTAGCAGGACAACTTTTAAAAACAGCGCTCCGATCTTTAAAAACCTAAGTTGCTGGTGGGGCAGGCTCAATCAGAGTGACGTCGTGGGCCCCACCACTTGGCTTTTTTTCTAAGTTGCTAACAATACAACAGAGAAAGTTGCTGTTGAAGCTGGTGGCTTCAACGCCACTTTTCCAGCCTGCTGCAACACTCTGCGTCAAACAGGGAAAATTCTGCCCTATTTTATGATTAAATGTTGCCTTGCGTGGGAAAAGCAGGGGGTGGGGGAGGAGGTGGAGGGGGGTAGGGGTGGGGCAGCCTGACACATTTTCAAGCACTTTGAAAAGAAGATGGAAGGGGCGAGACTCAGGGCATCATGTGGGCCAGTGGGGAGTATGCGGGGGAACTCTGAATGAGCCTATCCCGTCAGCAACCTCTGCCTCTGACAATCAGGGCGCCCTTTTTAAAGATCTGTTTAAAAAAAAAAGGACCCACCCTCCCTCTACGGGCATGGGATCTGCCCCCCCCCCACCCCAAACTTCTCCAATGGAAGCCTCCCTGCACTGACCCCTAATGTGATGCCACACTGGCAATGTGGCAGGGGGGGAGTTTATCCTTATGTGGGGGATAATACAAGAAGGTGGCCCGCTAATGATACTTAAATGTATGGTAATGGGGTTCTTGACCTTTCATGGTGGGAACCCCATTATATCATTGGCAGGAGGCACGGTCAATGTCAAAAGGAAATCCTGCCAGCATAAAACCATTGGGCACTCCGTTGGATTCTCCACCCCCATTGGCTTTCCCACCTGCTGAAAACAGGGGTGTAAAATCCCTCTCTTTGTTTGCAGGCGTGAAGTTGCACCGATTCTCAATGTACAAAAATGGGAAATTTGAGCAGAAGTGACTTGAACCCATTGATACACAAAGTTCAAATTTCTTCAATCTTCTACACAGCTAAAAAAAAAATCTGCGTCTTGCCCTCATTGGAGCTTTGAACCTATCCACGTTTTCTATTTTCCAATAGAAAAAAGTTGATCACTATATTTAAAATGACAAAGAAATTAAGTAAAAGGCACAAAGTAGTGTTCCTTTAAATATAAAGTAAAATAAATACTCTCCAGTATTAGTTTGTGCAAAAATAATAACTGTAAATTTGTTTTCAATAACTTAAAGGGTTAATGCAGTACCCAGGGCTTAACGAGTTACACAGATCAGAATTGTTCCATTTGATCTCTGGTCAGTATTAAACAAATATTTTTCAACTACCGTGATAGTGCCTTACAATTAGTCTTGTAATCCTGGTTCTGGAGGGTAAAGTTCAGTCAGGGTTCCTATTGTTAGTCCATATACAACCTGGAAAGTCCCACATGTGTGAACATGAGATAAAGTTAGGGTAAGATTTGAGCATTATGACCACCTGACAACATGCAGTATCCAGTCTCAAATGAAGAAAAAGCACTTGAGGATGGCCAGTGCCTGTAAAAAAATATATAGACTTCAGCATATCAACAAAGGAACAGAGGAAAGGTCGGGGAAGGGTCAGATATGTAGATACTTTCGATCCAAAAATTATTTGCCAGTAGAATGTACAGTATTAATCTAAGGAAATAATGAACATTGTCTCATGAATCGTTAGAAATTATATTTAGGGTGTATTTAAATTAAACTTACCATGATGAGTGTTTTAAACAAAACCCTCAAAATTATGTTCAATCATAAGTTTAAGAAAGAACACCTTGTCCCATTTTTCTTTCCTCGGTATTTGAGGTCAGAGGAGGATGAGAAAATACCTTCTCACAAAGGTTAACGTTCCCCATCTTGCAGCACTAAATACCAAGATGAATTAATGCTTAGGCTTGTCTGCAATGTGGAGGATTCCATGCTCGAGTCTACAGTACATGAACTGTGGGGTGTATAAAGGATGTCAGTTTACGGATGCCACTTTGAAGTGGATCTCTTCTTGCCCCCCTTCAAAAATCACCCTGGCTGTTCCCTCCTTTTTTGGAAAGTGTAGTGTCTTTAAGTTGCAGCATTAGGACTGCCCTGGTTCTGGCAGTATTTTGTGGATAAAGCTGCTGGATATTTTTTTTTCACTCTGCTCCCTGTGCTGTAATATGATCCTGGTTGTGGTCTGATTGGATGCTCAGGCTGACTTTAAACTTGCCCAGACCCCACTCACTCTTTCAGTTCAGATTCTGCAGCTCCAGGCACGGCCTCTGCTCTGATCTCACTCAGGATGGGACGCAAATGTTTCCTTTTCGTAACTGTCTTCTTTCTTCTGTTCCCTGCGCTCTCCTCCTGCCCAAGCCGATGCCTGTGCTTCAGAACCACTGTCCGCTGTATGCACTTGATGTTGGATCACATTCCCAAAGTTGTACCGCAGACTGTTATCCTGTAAGTGCAGAACTTTCTTTTGAACGGTCTTGAAAATGTGTTCCACAAGCTGAGTTCAGTTAACTTCTGACTTTGTTATGGTAATCATGTAGTTTAGGGAATGACTAAGTCTGAATGGAAGTTGATGAAGTAGGCCAAATTAATCACCGTTTGGGAATAAATTCAAAACTTGTTCTGTGCTGCTGAAATGAAGTTTAAAACTATCTGCTGTAACTTCTGTGATTTTTTTTTCCATTATATAACTGATGTTAAAGTGAGCACTTTGAAATGAATGGAGAAGTATGAGAAGGATGCCAGCTGGAATGAAATGCCAGTTTATTGTCACCTGCTGAGATTTGTTTGGGTTATTTTAGCAAAGTTTAATGTTGCATGTGAAGAGATCTGCAAAATTAGTTTGTAGAAGGAAGGTAGATTATTTCATGTTTAAGTCGAACTTGCAATGTTTCGATTAGACCCACAAAGGAATAGCTCCAGTTGATTTTCAACTCACTGAGAGTATATTTCAATAAGGCAAAGACAATCTTAAAACTGTCTGCAGAATACCCATTGTTCGAAAGTTGTCAAGTACTTTCTGAAAATCATGAAGAAATCGTACTTTATTTGCTAACGTCTTAAATTGCAAACCCCTCTTAAATAATTTTTGGATGTACTTGGGATCAGTTCATTATTCTGTAAGGGTAACTTGACATTTGAAAGCACGGCTTCCTCGAAATATTGGTTTGTTCTGAAAAATTCATACATTATGTGCTGGAGAGATTCTGGAGCTGTGGTTTGGAACCTCTCTTTTTCTGTGTGAGGTTTTAATCAGCCTTTTTTGTAAGTTTCCTGTACTTTAGAATTGAAGATTGTGTTTGCAGTTGTTTAAAAGTCACATTCCTCAACAAACTGTGAACTTTAAAATGAAGGTATATCGGTTTGGGACTAGGGCAGAAATGGTTGAGCTGTTACTACTCTCTAATAGCCATAATTTATGCAGCATAGTTTGTGCTGGAGTGAGGCCAGTGGGGACTCCACCCCACTCAGAAATGAACCTTTGTAAACTTCTCAGATTAGTATCGGTCTGGGTGGTACATACAATCTCTTCCTCCTCAATCTATTGCTATGGATATGTTTTCAGTGTAATGTAAACAGGCTCCTGGTCTTACATGACCTTTGATGTGCTTTGCATGCCTGCAGGAAACAGACAACTTGCACTCTATGTCACTGAATACTCATCCTTACTCCACCCTGACATGGCTGGAATGAAGAACTCCGTTGTTCAGGGAGCAAATGCTTCTGATCTCTTACCCCACTTACCGTGTACTGATGGATCTGATAGCAAATGTATAGATCTGATAGCAAACCTATACTGGAGAAGTGCCTTTAATTGTATTTGGCATAATTAGCAGTCAAAGCAGTTTTGCTGCTGGCCTGTGGAGGGGAAGTGCTGTTGTGGTAACAAAGGTAGCTCATTTTCATCACTGGCACTTGCTGTGGATGTGCTGATCTTTCATCTCTCCAGCACAGGCTACCATTTAGCTTTTAGAGAAGTGAAATGCATAGAAAGAACAGGTTGAACTAAATTACATCACATGTAATGTGATGACAAAAACAAGTCTTGAAAATTGTGCAATTTCTATAAAGGGAGAATGATCAAGTCTTCTGGATCACTGCCCTGAGAGTGAAGATTCAAATCTACCCTACTGTGTCTTAATCCACACCCTAATAAAAGATCAAACTCATATAAGGTCGCCGGAAACCTCTGCCCTCATCCGCGACTGGGATTCTCCAGTGCCACTGCATTGAATGGAGTTTGGGCTGAACTCCAAATTCTCCATTCTTACTGGCAGCAGGGTGGATACAGGTGAGATTGGAGAAATCCACCCAATATGGAATGAGTTGCACAGCTCATGGAACTTCACAGGAAGAAGCACTTAACACACATATATGGAGCATAGTTTAGCAAAACTTTGTACAGTTCACATTGGATGAGGTTTCATCATCACTGGCATTTTTCAAATGATGGCTATGCAGCAACCAATCCATTTCAGATGGAGTGTTTTCATATGGCACATTTTTGCTAATTGCAGAAGAGGCCAATCCTTGAGAGGCTGGTTCTGCCACAAAATACCATGCATGAAGCTACCAAGTGCCATTGGGGGTTGTTGCTTTTTGCATTCACATGAATTGATGCTAGCAACCTATTGTGACAAGGGTTCAGGCACAGTCTCTGGTGATTGTCCCTTTAAGGATTATGAGAGAGTAAGGTTCACCTAACCTCGGGAACCAATCAGGAGCAGAGTGGGGGTAAGCACAGGCTTCTGTATTCAGTCATCTCAGGAGCTGGCTGTAGCCACGAGGAGGCAAGTCTCTGTATAGGTTAACCTGTAAATAAATGAATTGTTTTCCCTAAACTGGTGAACGATCATCTTCATAGTCTCCTGAAATTGGAGCTGTGAGAGATGATAGCGATATTTTAAAATGTGTTAGCGGTGTCATATTACTTTTGGTTCTAATTATGAAGTGAAATTATAATTAGTAAGAAAGTACATTTTAATGTTTGCTATGGCTATTAGGTAGAGCTGGGTGTCCTCAGCGTATATGTGAAAACTACAACAATGTTATCTCTTAGCCATAGCTAATAAACTGCACTAATCTTTATTTCACAGGGCCCAAACAACAATTTATTTATGTAGCACCATTAGGAGCATTATAACATAAAGGTTGACACCAAACCTCATTAGCAGACATTAGGTCAGATGACCAAAGGTTTGGTCAAAGAGGTAGGTATTAAGGCATATCTTAAGGAGGAAAACGAGGCTGGGAGGTGCAGGGAGGGTACTCCAAGGCTTGGGCCTTGGGCAACTGATGAGTTGGCCACCTGTGATGGAATAATTAAAATCAGGGATGCCCAAGAGGAGTGTAGGTATCTGGGAGGATTGCGGCGGTGGAGGAGATTACAGATATATGGGATGAGGCCATGGAGAGATTTAAAAACAAGGAGAATTTTAAAATCAAGATGTTGCTTGACTGCGAGCCAAGGCAGGTCAGAGAGTACAAGGGTGACAGAGGAATGAGCCTCGGTGCAAGTTGAGACACGAGCAACAGAACTTCAGATGACCTCAAGTTTATGGATGGTAGAATGCTGGAGATCAGCCAGGAATGTCGGAATAGTTAGTCAGGAATAGTTAGTTGAGGAGCAATGAAGTTCAGATAAGAAGAAACTGGCAATAAATGGAGAAGCAATGAAGGCAGATAAATTAATGGCATTATAGAGGTGGAAATAGGCAGTCACAGTGATGGCACTAGTTTGACGTCAGAATATCATCTTGGGGTCAAATGTGATGTCAAGGTTGTGAACAAAATGGCTTAATCTCTGACTTTTTCCAGACAGATGGATGGAGTCAGCAGCTAACAAAGATGGAGAAGAGACTGAATGGCCAGTCTTCTCATTATTTAACTGGAGGAAATTTCAGTAATGGACATCAGCTAAGCAGTCTGATTATTTTGTGACAGTGAAGAAGCTGAGAGAGCCATCAGCATACATGTGAAAATTAACACAATGTTATCTCTTAGTCAGACCTAATAAAGTGCTGTGCAATAGATTTTTTAAAAATTGCATAGGTAAGAATTCCAATGCATAATATTCCGAACTCAAACTGAACAAAATTCCAGATCCAAGAATTCTGTTACCATAATCCAAAAATAACATTTCTTAACAAGTATGTTATTCATTAGGATTTAACTTTAACAAGATCTAAACACTTGGGGAATTTTCCCAGGCAAAGGGTTTGCTCCCATGCACAGAGTTAAACCCCCTAGAATTGACATTGGGTCACAATGCTGACACCATTCTGTCCTTTTCCAGCTCCCTGACTATTGAGATTGTAGGCAAGCTGGGATCTGTTGGGTAAGTTATTAAGTTAAAAAGCCAATTTAACCCTCATTTCTGAATTTCCCGACATGTCGGCAATTTGCTCGGGTCACCAAGGTGGGTGCACGGCAAGAAGAGCTTCTTCCATGAAATGGACAGGCCAGGTCAGTTACATTGAAGAACTGCAGCCGTCGCCATTGCAAGACTGCTGTTCAAAGCACGTCACCTTTGAGGACGTGCTTTCACTGTTTGGCAGCAGATTGTTAACATCTTGCAAGACATTAGACCTGTCAAAGCACTTTATTTGACTTCCACTGCAATTCCCTGCTACCAGCCTTAAACATGACAAGGAGCTCATGCAGCTCCACCTTCCAGTTTTGCTGAGGACTGAGATCAGAAGCCATAGCAACGCCAACCAGTCTGGAACAGCAACATCAGTCGCTTTCCCCTCAGTCACACGCTTCAGCGTGGGGCAGGTGGAATGCTCACTCATATCCAACTGAATGGAGATGTTGCCCCCCCCACCATAGGCTGTACAAGCAAAGGATCAGCTCTCTTGACATGTCTGACCATCAGAGCCTTAGGAAATTTAGAGTCGCTTCTGACATCTACCCAGAGGCCAACAGCTCTCCACTGCCAACAGTGTCAGTGAGAGTGGCCTAGAATCAGCAAAGGACCAAGGCCTTTGGGTGAGGGGTCATAGGGGGAGACTGCTGATGAGTAGGGGAGGAGATTGGAAGAAAGGATAGGAGCTGGTTTTTAGCGGGCTGCCACCATCCATTCCCAATGCTGGGTTCAATGATTGAGTATTGTGCGTCTTTAACGAAGGAACTACCCTCTCCCTACCACACACACATCCCACTTCCTATCCCCACCCTTTTGCATATAAAGGTGAGTTCTCCATGTGCCGCTGGTTGAATATGAGAGGTGGCAGGCTGGGGCCTTTCAGTAGGCATTAATTGCCGACATAATGTTCTCAATTAGTGTCCAGATGGGAAAACCATTTACAAGCCTTCTGGCAAATTGGGTAGAAGGGTGCCTCTACCCGATCAAGTGCCACGTTGCCTCCAAACTCACCGCCTGGGGTGGCATTAAATTCCACCCGGAATGTGGGACTTGCTACATAAAAGTGTTAGGCCAGTCACCTTTCCTGCCCTCCTCATGTCCTTGCACCTTTGGGAGGCACCATACTCCTTCTGCTGCTGACTTCCTCCACAAGCTCTACCCATGCCTACTTGGTTAGTGTCCTTTGTGTCCTGCCCCTTAAAAGATCACCTCATTGCAGCTCCTCAGATCCCCAGCAGGACCTCCAGGTAAGAGTGAGACTCCAAGGTGTAGTTTTTTCCAGATCTCCTCTCCATTCTTATAGCCTCAAGTATCCAAGTGCTGGTGAACTCTTGTATATTCCTTCTTTTGATAGATTAGACTCACTAGGCGGAATTCTCCCATTTTGAGACTAGGTGCAGTGATGAGGACAGGAGCGTGAAGTGTTTTCCACTGTGGAGTTCAGAGAAAATACGACAGATCCTCTGGCCCCAGCCTCATTAATTATACGCCCCAGGTGTTTTATGCCAGATTCAGTGGCAGGGCAGGCTTGGTTAGAGTGTCATCCACTGTTGTGTCTGGATATCATATTGAAAAGGTGCTCAACATCACTGACGAAGCAGTGAAGGAAGAAGGTGGACTGACCGAAAGTGAAGATAGAAGTCCAGGAGCAGTCTGGGACTAGGAGGTGGACCTCCTGAGAATGAAGATGGATTTTCAGGAAGATTGAGGCAGGAAGATGGGACCCCTCCAGGACATGGAATCTGGAAGGTCCACCTGCAGATATCTCCCCCTGCCCCATCCACTGCTGTGGGCCCACGGTTGTAGGTGGCTTCTATCCCAAACTCCAGAGGTATTGTTCAGATGAATCCTGACATCTGCACGCCACATTGCTCCAAATGTCTTTCATGCTGGGGTGTTTTCCTGCAGGGAATCTGGCGCAGGGGGTCTGGCCTTCATCCTGCATCCCATTCAGTGGAACATCCTGCTGTACATTCAGGCCAGCATGCCAGAGTTCTGGGCCCCCAACCATATTCCTAACCTTAAAGTGGTCCTGCCATTCCATGAAGGATTCTCCTTTCGTTACCTTCCATATATTATTTATTTAATAAATATTTATGTTCATAAGATTATATGTAAGTATTTGAAAAGTCACTGTACAGATTATCTGAATACATAAGGGAGGTTACATCAGCATTTTGGGAGAATGAATTATAAATTAGCATTTCTGGCACTCATCACGCATTTGTGTAATAGTGTACTTTTATGTGATTAATCTATTTGTTTAGTTATGAGCCCGTAGGATCACTTGAGCTATGGTTGGGGGTAGGTAAAAAATAGGATTCTGCCTACATGGATTGGCAGCCATACAGTATTAGCTCATCACTCTTAACGTGTGGTGGAGCCCTGCTTTTAATTAAGTGCTCTTCCATGCTGATCTCCTTTCCCCTTGGGGTGACTGTGGGGAAGGCTGCGAGGTGGAGGAGGAGATGGGGTTGGATTTCTGTTTCTTGGAATGGCAACATGCGCCTGGGCCTCCTAGAAGGGGCCCTTAACTACCTGGTTCTTCCCAGAGCTACAACAGAAGCTATGCGTCATCTGTTCCGACTGGCCGTGGGTTGCATGGATATTGTCCTGAAATCTTTGCCGTGGAGAAACGTTGTTCACGACGGGGGGAGGATAAGAAGAATTGCACCACTTTTGTAACTAATGACATACAGACTTTCACAGTGGCACAGTGGTTAGCGATAGGGACATGGGTTCAATTCCCAGCTTGGGTCACTATCTGTGCGAAGTCTGCACATCCTCCCAGTGTCTGCGTGGGTTTCCTCCGGGTGCCCTGGTTTCCTCCCACAGTCTGAACGACGTGCTGGTTAGGTGCATTGGCCATGCTAAATTCTCCCTCAGTCTACCCGAACAGGCGCCAGAGTGTGGCGACTAGGGGATTTTCACAATAACTTCATTGCAGTGTTAATGTAAGCCTACCTGTGACCCTAATAAATAAACTTTATAAGATTAAAAACTTGAACGTAACATAACAAATGTATTCGAAGGACAGTCCCCATTTCTGACAGCCGATACATTTTTGCCAAGACAGTTTTCACAATAATATGTGGTGACCGGTGTAACCAATTGGTTTCAATTTTACTTTCAAAATGGAGAAAATGTTATCTTGCTGTTACAGCAAACATTTCAGATTACGTTGACTGCAGTGCAATCATGTTGCGGTAAGCAAACTGAACCGCTCAAAAAGTGCCTTTAAAAAATTAAAAACTATATTAATTCTAAGTAAGAGGGATATTACTGACAGTTGTTAAGTGATGGGTTTCCTAATCCATCACAGATCTTTCCTCCAAGTATTGAATCTTGCAGACCAGACGAACAACAGTTTGTACCATGAGGGAACGCTGTAGCAAAGGTTCTTGGCCATCTTTTCACTTGTTTAAATCTGATAATGTACATGATGCCAGACTACACCATGATGTAATTTGCATGTGACCTCTTTGTGTGGGAAAAGAAGCACACCCTTCTACCGAGAGATGTGCCAAACATTGCTTCTTGCAGATTGTAACTGGTCATGACTCATCCAATTGACCCGGATGATTTTCACAAGTCCAGGATGATCCGCTTAATTTTATCTGTATATTTCATCACTTAATGGAAATGCTATTGATGCAATTATATTTTATGAAGAACAGTACTGAGGCACTGAATTATTTCTAGCCATTCTAATGCAAACTGCTGGTTTGCAGGAACATTTTACTGAATTTATGGCTGAATTATCCAGCCGTTCACACCCCGCCACCACTGCCAACGAGAACGGAGAATTTGGTGCTCAGCCAAATCTCTGTTCCCTGCAACAGGACGGGAGAATCCCAGCTGCGGGTGAGGTCAGAGAATCTGGCCTGTACATCTTTATAGGCATGAGGTTGAATTTTCCTGGCCCCATGGTTACAGACTTGGAGGAGTTGGAGTGGGGAGGTTTGATGCTGGGAAAAAAGGGGAGTTGCCATCAGAATAGCTCTCCAGCATCTTCTTGCTGTTGGTAACTTTTCCAAGGGGCAGGACAGGGCCTGAATCAGCTGCCTGCAGTACTGAGGTGGATAGGAACCTCAAGTACGTGAATAGGCTATCAGGTCTGACACTCACTGGCATTATGCCACCAGTAAAGTGGCTCACCGCCACTTGCGGAGACAATTGGCTCAAAGGAGGAAGCCTCCCTGTTTCAGTCCAGGAGGCTATTGGAGCTGGAGGCTCCATTTAACAAAGAGGGGGGCTGGGGATTTGAAAAGCAGCCCCTATAGCTCCAACAATCCAACTGGAGGTATTTCCCCCCTGGTCCAGGTTGCCTACCAATTCTCTTCTCTTCCCCCACTTGGCTGCACCCCCTTCACATCAGGAGCTAGCATACCATACCATCCTTAATATGGCTGTGAGTGCCTCTGGGGAGTTTTGTTGAACTGGTCTCCCCATTGGCAAATGTGGGTTCAGGACCTCCAATGTTGGGGTCCCAAAGCCCGTGGTAAAATTTGGTCCAGAGTATCCCAAGGTGTATGCTGAAGTTAGGCCCCTTTCTTAGGTTTATAATTAATGGGTATGTTTCCTGCAAAAAAGTGACTGATTACATTTTATCATTATGGAACTGTAATTGTCCCAGAACCCCCTGTCTCCGGGTGGTTGAATCCCGGGGGTACCACGGAAAGTGAGCTGGGGGACCACTCGGAAGTCCCAATGTACTGACTATACGGGAATTGCCAAGACGTTTGGACTTCCAATGGGCAATTCCCCACATCTGGAACCATCCAAAATGAGGTTAAAGTTGGAGGCTTTGATTAGTTCTGATTCACTTGTTAGAATAGTTACCCAGCAAATGTTAGAAGGATTTACACTCATTCTAACTCCAGGGAAACTATACTACTGATTCCCTAATATCCCCACCACATCCCACAACTATCTCCTACAACCACCTGACAATCCCCGACCTCATGCACCCACCCGCTTGCTACCTTACCCCTACCTACACACTACCTCTTCTCCCACATAGCTGCCACCCTACCCTCTCACCCATTTAACTTATACACTTATCACCTTTTTGTAGATTCTTAAAGTGGTTTTGGAGCCTTTAAACTCTTTTCTTATTGGGCTATGGCAGCTGGTGTCATAAAAAGGGGCATGGCTTTCCTTCCCTCGATGACCCTAAGAAACACACCCAGAACAAGTATGCTCAGAATTTCTGAAGAGATCCATTATGAAAATCCGTGCCAGAAATGTGGAACTCCATCTTAGGGCAAAAAATTAGGAGCAGAATAACAATCGAACAATGATTACTGCTCCTTGGATGATTTGGCCCAATATTGTATGGATCGGTTGATTTTTTTAAAATTGTTTTTAAGATGCGAGCATTGCTGACAAGCCCAGCATTCATTGTCCATCCTTAATTATTCTTATGAAGGTGGTGGTGAGCTGCCTTCTTGAAACATTTTAATCCCTGTGGAGTGCTGTTAAAAAGGGAGTTCCAGGATTTTGACCCAGCAACATTGAAGGAATGGTGATCTATTTCCGAATCAGGACGGTGAGTGACTTAGAGGGCAGTTGCAGCTGTTGATATTTCCATGTACCTGCTGGTTTTGTCATTCTAGATGGTAGAGGTTGCAGGTTTGGAAGATACTATCAAAGGAGCCTTGAAAAGTTGTTGCAGTGCATCTTGTAAATGGTGCACACCATTATCTTGTAGATGGTGGACAGGTTTTGGAGAGACAGGAGGTGAGTTACTTGTCAGGGAATTTCAAGCCTCTGATCTGCTCTTGTTGCTTAAATATTTATGTGGATGATCCAGTTTATATTTCAATCAATGTTAACAACCAATATGTTGATGATGAGTGATTCTGTAAAAGTAATACTGCTGAAATTCAAGGGGATATGATTAAATTTGCTCTTGTTGCAGATGGTCATTGTCTGGCATTTGTGTGGCATGAATGTTACTTTTTGCTGTGAGGCCATGCCTGAATACTGTCATGGTCTTGCTGCATCCGGTTGTGGACTGTTTCAGTAATCTGAGGAGTTGGAATGGTGTAGAACGCTGTGCAATCCTCAATGAACATCCCCATTTGTGACCCTATGATGGAAGGAAGGTCTTTGAAGCAATTGAAAATGGTTGGGGCCCAGGACACTACCTTGAGGAACAGCTGCAGTGATGTTCGGAGGCTGTGATGATTGGTCTCCAACAACCACGACTGTCTTCTTTTGTGCTATGTGTGACTAACCAGTGGAGAGCTTTCTTCCTGATTCCCATTGACTTCGATTTTGCCAGGGCTTCTTGATGCCAAAGTGGGTCAAATGCTGCCATGGTGTCAAGGGCTGTTACTTCCTGCTCCAACTCTGGAATTCAACTCTTTTTTTGTCCATGTTTGGACCAATGCTTTAATGAAGTTTGGAGCTGGGTGCCCCAGAATGAACTCAAACTGAACAATGGTCAGCAAGTTGTTGCTGAGTAAGTGCCGATTGGTAGCACTATTGACAACCCCTGGAATTACGTTGCAAATGATTGAGAGGATGATGGGGCTGGAATTGGCTGGATTGGATATGTTTTGCTTTCTGTGGACAGGACATACCTGAGCAATTTTCCACATTGCCCGTTAGATGCCTGAGCACACCCAATTCTCAATGGTATTAACTACTGCTGAATGTAATGCACAGTGGATAAGAAATTAGTTCTTATGAGCCAGAGTAGGCCAATTTGCCCTTCGAGCCTGCTCAGGCATTCAATACAATCGTGGTTACTCTGGTTGTGATCTGAGCACTACTTTTCTGTCTGTCCCTATAACCTTTGACTTCCTTAACTATCTAATTCAGCCTTGAATAAACTTAAAGATCAAGTCTCCACTATTTTCTGGGGGAAGAGAATTCCACAGACTAATGACCAACTGAGAAAAAAAATCTTCTCATCTCTGTCTTAAAAGGGAGATCACTTAAGAATATGTCCCTTAGTTTTGGTCTCCCCCACTAGAGGAAACATAAGAGCATAAGACATAGGAGTAGAATTAGGTCACTGTTCCGCCATTCAATCATGGCTGATATTTTTCTCATCCCCATTCTCCTGCCTTTTCCCCATAACCCCTGATCCCCTTATTAATCAAGAACCTATCTATCTCTGTCTTAAAGACACTCAATGGCCTGGCCTCCTCAGCCTCCTGCAGCAAAGAGTTCCACAGATTCACCACTCTCTGGCTGAAGAAATTCCTCCTCATTTCTGTTTTAAATGATCATCCCTTTAGCTTGAGGTTGTGCCCTCTGGTTCTAGTTTTTCCTCCTAGTGGAAACATCCTCTCCACGTCTACTCTATCCAGACCTCGCAGTATCCTGTATGTTTCAATGAGATCCCCCCTCATCCTTCTAAACTCCAACGATTACAGACACATCCTTTGGGTTTCCACCCTATCAAGTCCCCTCAAGAACTTATATGGTTTGTAATACAGCTTTGGGCAGAGTTGTGGAGGGGCGGTACCCGTGTTTCATTTCCACTCAGCAAGAACTACACAGCAGCGCACACGTTTTCCAGAAGGCATCACACTGCATCAGGCACAGGTGACCAGGGGAAGGTCTCAAAAGAGGGGGTTTGAATAGAATCATCTGGCTGAGGGCTTGCAGAGGGCTGCCCGCGTTCTTGCAAAGGTAAATGGACATGGAGGGCTGCTGTTGAACAACCTGAGAGAAAATTTGTTTCACTATCTGGCTTTGAACTTTGTGTGACCTTAAATCGGAATATGAACTGGGACTGACTGAGAACCCGACCCTGGCAGGACCTTTACATTCTGGTCACTCACTTAGGTTTTGGTTTGATTGCACCAGTAAATCATTTAGCTATCCAATTAAATATACAGGGAAGATAATCAATGTATAGATAGCACTCAACAAAGAGCTAAGTTTTGTTTTGCTATTATTTTGAAGTGCCTTATTTGCAATTATGCAACAATTAGTATACATTCACCAAACTGTTTACCTGAACTTCCATGTTAAAATATGTTTAAATTCTGTGACTTCAAGATCCCGGCATGACACAATGTCCTTGCCGGTGTTACAGGTTCAATAAGATCACCTCTCGTTCTTCTCCACTGGGTATAGGCCCATTCATATTACTCCAGCCATGTGCTCTGACTTCAGTTTCGGAGAAACATTAAAGTTACTTTTTCTATGTCACGCACCAGAGGGTCACGTGTGGACAATTTTTCATTTGAAAAATATATTTACCAGGAACAAAATTGAATCCTTCCAAACTCCTTTCATTCAGGCCCATACAGGCATCCTTTTGTCCTCCAAATGTGGAGTGAATCTGGGCCCCATAGCTGAAGTACTTTATTGAAAAGAAACAACTGATGTTTAACTTACAATTTAAGACTTCTGACCTGTGTTATGAAAGCTGATTAGAAACAGATCAGTATTGCTAAGATTAATGTTCTTGTCGCACGATGAACTCACTCGAAGTGTGCACAGTTGGCCAAATATATTCTTTGCAGTCACCTTGTGCAACTCGGCTATTAGAAACATATTGATGTTGGTAATTTATTTACACTTGCTGAATCTGACTGCAACTGAAATCAGAACATATACATTTCATGGTGTTTTCATTTAATGATCAGGGCATTTGTTTAATGAGACTCAATTTACAGTAGAACTTTTTATTTTGTTAAAATACTCGACTGTTATAATCGGAAGGCACAGAGTAAAACCTGCTGAAGCATTCATTAGGACTATAATGAGAGATTGTTACAAAAGAAAAGTAGAGACATCAATGGACCACTCTCTAGGTTGGCATTAGAAAAGGTTAATTTTATTTTTACTGTATAATGGCTTGCTGAGGCCATTTTTCCAGCGTAACAATCTCCTATTGAATTTCTAATGAATGCTCCAGCATGCTTTATACTGGAACAGAAAGAAAACACATAATGCCTTGTGTTTAATCAGCATGAATTCCTATATTCCAACTTAAAATAGGCTTGAACAGACATTACAATCATTAGTACATGGGATAGTGGCAGTTTAAGAATTTGCAATTTGGCACTCTGGTCATGTTCCATGAATGTAGGCTTCTATTAAACACAAATAGTTGTTCTCCTGACAATGAAATTACTTCTTTGTACAGTCTTGTTCAAGAAATTTCACAATTCTGAATTATGGATTAGTTGGATATTAAACACAACAATAGAGTTAGCTGTTAGATGAAGAGTAAGTCATATGTAGGTAAAACATAATGATGTGCAATCCATCCTAACTTCAATGTTTCCATTTAAACATTTTTTTTGGAAGTAGACCCTTAAACAGCGCATTAGCACTATGAGACAAGGGAAATATGATTCTGTGCCAGGAACACATTTGCTGTTTGGCATAACAGTTGTTTGAATGTGATGATAGATATCTCGAACCTGAAAGTGGGTGTCTTGTCAAATATTCAGCAGTTTCTGCATGATTTAATCAAAACTCACCATAGTCCTGTTAAGATTTAAACAACATGGTATGTTTGGATTTATTATTGAACAATTAAAAATGCTTTCATTAATACAGTAAGAGTTTTAACAACACCAGGTTAAAGTCCAACAGGTTTATTTGGTAGCAAATGCCATTAGCATTAAATTTGGTAGCATTTGCTACCAAATAAACCTGTTGGACTTTAACCTGGTGTTGTTAAAACTCTTATTGTGTTTACCCCAGTCCAACGCCAGCATCTCCACATCTTCATTAATATACAGAGCAGGACATGTGCAAAAAGCACAAACATATATACACTATGTAAGACATATTAAAACTACACTAGTGTGAAATGTGATGGCTAAATCAACTTAATGGAAAGGCAGACACACTGAACCCTTTCAAATCTATCTCGTGGTTACAACTTGTACTATCAGGATATCCTTGTTTTTAAAAAAAAACGTATTTATTTAGAGTTTTTGAGAGATGTGTGAATATTTTGACTGAAATGAAATATACTCCAAACTATTTTTAAACAGTTATACAGCTTTGAACTTTGAAAATGTAACTGCTTCTGTGTACTTTCGCTGGCAACATCAGCTGGCAACATTCATCCTTAATTGAGAAAGTGGTTATAAGCCACCTTTTTAGCAGTCCATGTAGTGTTCATACACGCACATTGTTGGTAGGGAGGGGATTTTCAAGATTTTGACCCAGGGACAATGAAGGAACAAAAATAAACTTATGAGTCAGGATGGTGAGAACAGCTTGTGTGATGTTTCTATGCACTTGCTGCTCATGGTCTTCTAAATGATAGAGGCTGTGGGTTTGGAATGTGTTCTCAAAGAGCCTTGGCAAGTTGTTGCAGTGCATCTTGTAGATGATACATTCTATTGCCACTATGTGTCAGTATGGAGGGAGTGAATGTTTTAGATGTTGGATTGGATGCCAGCCAGGGGGTTTGCATTGTCCTGATTAGTGTTGAACTTCTTTAATGTTGTTGAAGATGTACTCATCCAGATAAGTGGGCTGTATTCTATCACACTCCTGACTTGTGCCTTGCAGTTGGTGGACAGTTTTTGGGGAGTGATGAAGTGAGTTACTCTCTTAAAGAAAATGCAGCTTCTGACCTGCTATGTCGGACCATATGGCGAGTCCACTTAGGGCCAAGGATGTTGATTGTTGGAGATTTGGTAATATTAATGCTATTTAATGTCAAGAGGAAATGATTAGATCCTCATTTGTTGGAGATGGCATTTTTATGGTGTGAATGTTATATCAGCCCAAGCCCAAATGTCTAGATTTTGCTGCATGTGGGCACAGACTTCACAGTTGAGGACTGAGAACTGTGAAATTATCAGTCAACATCCCTACCTCATGATTTGATGATGGAGGGAGGTCATTGATAACCACTACACTACAGAAGCAGTTGGCTATCACATTCACCCAATACACAAAAAAACCCCAGTTCAAAACCGAGAAGGTCGCTGATGAATCAGGTCAAAATTATTGAACCTGGGACCAGCTTTGGGCCTGGTTGGAATAGTTTGGTTTTAATTGAGTTTTCCAAAATGTTAGTGATTGAGATCAATTTATTATCTGCTCCTTTTAAACTCTTGCACAATTATTGGGGGAAATGCCCGAGCTGAATTTCCATGCTGGGCTGGTTATCCCATTAAACAATTTCTGTTTTTATTTGATGAAATATTGGATGTTCAAATATTCATCCCTTTTATCAATCCTTATAGATATTGTCTGAATTAGATGGAAAGAAAGCCTCGAGGACCCTTCACTTTCAGAGCTAAAGTACAGAACCTTCGCTGCAGCGAGTAACTGTATCTTTCAAATACTTTACCATTATCAGCTCTGTGGTCAGTGCTTTTAGACAGGACTGAATGAAATATCAGGCTTTGCTAGCTAAGGCATTTTTTGATGTTATATCAATTATTGATCTTTATAGCAATGTCAACGAGACAATTTGTTTTCATTATGTTCACTCCTTAAGAGCATGTCTCAAGTTAGGAGAGGAATTTTGTTCTGACTGTTATACTATTTTTTTCTTTCTATTCAAATGCCTATACATAAAGAAGAAAAGGAAAAGCTACAATATAATATGCCACATCATATTGCATGGTAACAGCATTGTGACATGACATGCCACAGAAATCTTTACTGGAAATAAAGCAGTGGAGCCAGGCATAGCTCTGGAATCCATTTATTGCAAATGACATTTTCTATTCATTAATCTCCTTTATAATCATCCTAAACATTCAGTCATATCTTTGAGGCTGTTCAAAAGGTTTGCTGTTCTGGAAAATCTGGAAGGTTTGTGTGCCTGTTTTCCGACTGGTTAACAGCCACATTTGGGACAAGACCTTTCCCCCCTTTGCTTTGTTGCCATTTCCTAGTCTTTTGCTGTCAATGAAATGTTCTGATTTGTCTTTTTTGAATTGAAAGTGGGTGCCCCTACATTTCTCCCACATTAAACTCCAGTTGGCAATTTTGCCCACTCTCAAAAACTGTTTATGCCTCTTTAGAATTTTCTGCTCCCATTCACAGTGTGCCTAAAATATACTGTGAATATCTTCCTTCTCCATTGTGAAAATTATAGCAGAGCATTTTGCTGTGAACTGGCAGAAGAATAATAGGTGAATAGCTTCCACCTATGATTATGTTTATATGAGCTGTATATAGTTTATTTGCATGCATTATGGCTACAACTTGTACAACGCATGGAGACTGCTGAACATGTCATCTTGCACGCTATATAGTCACTTCCACTTGTGAAGGTAGGGAGGTCTTGTGGGTAACATCGTTGTCCCTGAGCCAGAAGTTCTGGATTCAAGTCCCACCCCAAGATCTGATAGCTAAGGAAGGTGCATATGTGCAGGATGTATGTGCATTTAGAATGGAACAATCTCATTAGTGACAGACAGCATGGTTTTGTAAGAGGGAAGTCGTGCCTTACAAATTTGGTGGAGTTTTTTGAGGAAGTGACAAAAACGGTTGACGAAGGAAGGGCCGTGGATGTCGTCTATATGGATTTCAATAAGGCATTTGACAAAGTCCCACATGGCAGGTTGGTTAAGAAGGTTAGGGTTCATGGGATAAAAGGAGAAGTGGCTAGATGGGTGGAGAACTGGCTTGGCCATAGGAGACAGAGGGTAGCGGTCAAAGGGTCTTTTTCCGGCTGGAGGTCTGTGACCAGTGGTGTTCTGCAGGGCTCTGTACTGGGACCTCTGTTATTTGTGATATATATATAAATGATTTAGAAGAAGGTGTAACTGGTGTTATCAGCACGTTTGCGGATGACACGAAGATGGCTGGACTTGCCGATAGCGAAGAGCATTGTCGGGCAATACAGCAGGATATAGATAGGCTGGAAAATTGGGGGGAGAGGTGGCAGATGGAATTTAATCCGGATAAATGCGAAGTGATGCATTTTGGAAGAAATAATGTAGGGAGGAGTTATACAATAAATGGCAGAGCCATCAAGAGTATAGAAACACAAAGGGACCTAGGTGTGCAAGTCCACAAATCCTTGAAGGTGGCAACACAGGTGGAGAAGGTGGTGAAGAAGGCACATGGTATGCTTGCCTTTATAGGATGGGGTATAGAGCATAAAAGCTGGAGTCTGATGATGCAGCTGTACAGAACGCTGGTTAGGCCACATTTGGAGTACTGCGTCCAGTTCTGGTCGCCGCACTACCAGAAGGACGTGGAGGCATTAGAGAGAGTGTAGAGAAGGTTTACCAGGATGTTGCCTGGTATGGAGGGTCTTAGCTATGAGGAGAGATTGGGTAAACTGGGGTTGTTCTCCCTGGAAAGGCGGAGAATGAGGGGAGATCTAATAGAGGTGTACAAGATTATGAAGGGGATAGATAGGGTGAACGGTGGGAAGCTTTTTCCCAGATCAGAAGTGACGATCACGAGGGGTCACGGGCTCAAGGTGAGAGGGGCGAAGTATAACTCAGATATTAGAGGGATGTTTTTTACACAGAGGGTGGTGGGGACCTGGAATGCGCTGCCAAGTAGGGTGGTGGAGGCAGGCACGCTGACATCGTTTAAGACTTACCTGGATAGTCACATGAGCAGCCTGGGAATGAAGAGATACAAACGATTGGTCTAGTTGGACCAAGGAGCGGCACAGACTTGGAGGGCCGAAGAGCCTGATTCCTGTGCTGTACTGGTCTTTGTTCTCTTTGCGTTCATCACACAGTCAAGTGCTTCCAACACACCGGTGGCTGGAGGTAATAGTGGAAGAGACTCCTGGTGAGCCACACTTGATGTGGAGTGCCACTGCTCAATCTCTAAGCCCTGGTGACGGACTAGCGACCTGTTGCAGAAATTACTAGCTATGGAAACAGGTGAAATTTTGTCTTTGTGCCCACTAGGTGCAGGAAGTGGATTGGATTGGAATTGTGTAAGTATGTCATACAAGAAGCACGTAGAATGTCTTCTACTTAAATTAAGTTTATTCTACTTCCCCTGCCTTTTCCTTTGTTTTAATTCTTAGAGTATCAAGCAAATGGCTAATAATTTGATAGAAGAAAACAGCAACTTCTATTTTATATATCACCATTGTTTTTACATGTTTGAGGAGTATCTTGTGAAGACAGAATTGTAGGTATATTGAAAAAAGGACTGTAATTCTCCGACCTCACCTGCGGCTGGGGTTCTCTGATCCCACTGCAGTGATTGGAGATTTAGCTGAGCGCCAAATTCTCCGTTCTTGTTGGCAGGATGTACAACATCAGAGAATTCCAGCTAAGACATCTATCAACATATATTGCATTTTTAAAGAACATTTGAAAAGATTTAAGGGAGGTGTCCGGCAGCAAATTAATGAGTAATAAAACTCAGGGAATAAACATTTCCTACAATATGTCTGTGGTCAGCTCAACTGCCAAAAACTGGGAGCAAAAGTTTACCTTCAATAAGACAATGAGTGTGTTAATCTGACAGTCTCTTGTCAAGTTTGGTTTAGTATGCAATTGTAAAATTACTTAATCAGTTATTTTTAACAACTTTTTGAGGTCCAATATTTGAATTGAATATGGATTATTTTCAGTTTATCTCCTTTAGTGACTTACCATAAATCAGTGTGTAAAACAGCTTGACTGGTTGTGTGATGAATACATCCTGAAGCGTATTGTTACAGTCCAATCATGAGCTACTGGCCTTATTCACTGCTTTGGAAATGATTTAATTCAGTCCGTTCGATCGTGATTCAGTATTGCTAAAAGATCTGCGATAGTATGTATTCCTACTAAACTGCTGATCACCCAAATTCCCTTCCTGATCCCCATGTTATTAGAAACTGTTAGCAGTTCCCCCTCTTCGAGCATTGCCCTTTCTCCAGTAAATCTGTTGTCATCATCCCTCCCCTCAAAGAAGGAATCCTTGACCCCCATCATTCTTGAAAACAACTGCCCCATCTCCAACCTTCCTTTCCTCTCAAGTCCTTGAACAAGAGAAGTTTGAGCGGAGCTTTCAGAGAGGTATTCAAAACCATGAGGGGTCTGGACATGAGGGAAACTTGGAGAGACGCTGTTCCCATTGGCAGAAGGATCAAAAACCAGAGGGCACCAGATTTAGGGGAATTGGCAAAAGAAGTAATGGCGACATGAGGAAAAACCTATTCATGCAGCGATTGGTCAAGAATTGGAATGCACTGCCAGAGAGTGTGGTGCAGGCAAGTTCACTCAAGGAAGTAGAGATTAATCCATCATGCTCCTGAATTTTGCTCCTTAAGTGCAGGATGGGTGGGGTGGGGTGGGATGGGTGTACAGAAGGTAAGTTACTTGCTGGAGAATTTCTGGACTCTGATCTGCTCTTCTTACCACAGTATAATTTCTGGTCAATGCTAACTCCCAGGATGTTGATGGAGTATTCAGGAGTGGCAATGCTGTTGAACATCAAGGGAGGATGATTAGATTCTCTCATGTTGGACATTATCATAGGCACACAATAATAAAGGTAAATTATTCCCCCTCATCCTTTCTGACCTGTCTTCAAACTTTGGCATGATTGACCACACCAACCTCCTCCAGTACCTCTCCACTGTTGTGGGACGACCCTTGCCTGGTTCCATTCTTATCTATCCAATTCTTAGTTATTCAGAGTGTCACTTCTAATGGTTTCTCTTTCTGCTCCTGCAACATTACCATTGGTGCACCTCTAGAATCTATCCTTGGCTCCTGCTTAATTCGTATCTACACGTTGCCGCTCATCAAGTGTGGAACTAGCTTGACTTCAGATTCATCACAGCTATGTTTTCTTTTACTTTGTAGTATTTCCATTTTCAGTGTGGAGTTGGGAATCTGACGCCCCGGATGAATTCAGGGGCTCCTGACCCCACGCTGCAGCCACATCACTATTGTAATGCTATCTTTAAATGCAAATAGCCCAACCAGCCAGGAGGTGAGTTTGACACTTAATTAGATGTCTATTTGAATGTGGTATCCAAATTAGTTAAACGCAACTGCTTTTTCCCCACATGAAACGTGTATGAAACCAACTTGCATTCTATGTATCGCAAAACAAGACACACACACAAACCCAACAAGATATTACTTCGTGCTGCATCAGTGGACTGACAGTCACAACATTTAGAATCATATTAAATTCAAGATCCAAACTTTAGTTTTCTTCTTCTCAATAACATTTTAAAATATATTTGTTTATTCTACACCTGATATTGAAGCATTCATAACATTGATGCTGTTAGGCATAAAGAATTGGTGATATGTATCTGACAGATTAAACTCGTAAATGACTACCTAAAAACCTCAATTCAAAGTGATTATTCAGAGCTTTAGGCACCTTTATTGTTCTGTGTTTTTTCTTTATTTTCAGTGTCTATAAAAGTCCTCAATCCACATTTAAGACAACTTAAAAATAATAAGTGGATGCCGGAAAGACTAAGCAGGCCAGGCAGCATCTGTGGAGAGAGAAAGAGTGAAAGTTTCAATTCGATAAGTTCAGAACTCTTGTGCTTGGTACCACATGGAATTGTAAATGATGTTTATTCCTAATCAGGCTCTGGTAACACATGACTGGGCCACACTTTCCATGCTGTTAATCATTATCATGTACGACAGATTTATTATTACTCTGTCTTTAACAGCAAGTAAACATGAATACATCATTAGAAGACAATGGGTGGTTTAACACCAGTCAAGATGTGTTGAGTTTGAATAATGATATATCCTAAAGAAGTGATTGTTTTAATTTGATCATGGTCAATAGGGAATTCTCGTTAATTTGGCAGACGTCACCATAATCATAGTTCCTCTGGAGCCACAAACTTAAATCTTGCATTAGCTGATTGCTTTGTGCAGTTGGCAGACTATAATATTGCAGACTGAACACAGTCTGGCCAGCACTAATGAAGTGACAATGATGCTTTGTAGATGCAAGCTTTGAGACTTATATAGACTCCAGTTCTCTGGCAGCTAATTTTCATGTTAGAAGAGAGCCATCTGCTTGAGCTGAACATTAAAAATGCTCCCAAATCTTTTAAGGTCACTTGCCCAATGCACTGCTTGCAAACTTTTAAAATATGATGTTGTACTTGACTTGAGATTCAGTCAAGTGTGAGCTTGAATTGATGTGAGGTGGCCTTTTGAGAAGGGTTCCACTTTAAATCAGGACACTGGTGCAACATCTAGGCTGACCTTTCAGCACAGTGCTGAGAGAATGCTGCCTTGTTAGAGACAATGATGGAGAAATTGGCATGTGTAGGATTAGATTTTGAGGTGCCACATGGCCTTCTAACACTCAGGATGAGGTTCCAGATGCAGGCAATCATCTAAAGGGAAGACCAACTTGGTTCGAGGGTTTGCATGCCTGTGTATCAAACAATCACCGGCAGCATGCAAAACAGGCAGATTGTGATGTCCATCAGTATGCAACAGCCGGTGCTGACACTCTCAAACTCCATGCTCCCACCACCACATTGTCTTAACATTACGACAACTGACCACACATTTAATCCAAATGAAGGATCTTCCCCCCCTATTAGAGCTGTTTAAATAGATTGTGAACTACTTCCAAGTTAGCTGTGGGTTATTTCTTCTGGCTGCTGATGTAATTAAAGATGTACTTGTTGATTTAAGAGCTTTCAATGAAAAAAGCTGCTTTCAGACATTCGGGGTTTGGTGGGACTTCTTCTGGCAACTGGTCACGATTGGGAAAATGTAAAAAGCAGGACATTTTTCTGTAGGGGGAGGAAGGAGTGAAGGGTTCTCAGCAAGAGGCCATATCTATCAAGGGTTCTCTGATACTTTGGGCAAGATTTTCTGTGCCCCCCGCAGCGTGTTTCACAGTGGCAGAAGTGAGATCTCTTCCCGTTCTATGCACCCTCATTGCTGGGAAACCCATGGTGGGGTTTCGCCGTCGGCGGGACAAGAAGATTCCACTCGTGAGAACAGCTGGAAAATTCCAGTTTTTATCTCTTACCTTTGCATCAGTGATGACCATACTTGAGATGCCTTTGCTTCATAAAAAGTGGTTGTGAGTGAAATCTGTCAACTATTTAAGTCACAACTGCAACTCAAAGTAGGGCAAAGTGAGCCTTGCCTGTGGCTGTTGAGGTCATTGTATCTGTTAACTTTTGTATATCTGACCCCTATTTAGGCTCTTGCTAGGGATATAAGCATATCTGCATTGGGGAGATCACTGAGGCTACTGTACACAGGGAGACAGGTTTATCACACTGCCTCTTGTCAGAGAAAAGCAGGCAGAGAATGAGGCTGAATGTTTGCATGAATTGTGGGTTTCCATATGGTGTGGGGTTCCTGTTGCTGTGTGTGCCTAATGAACTCTGTCACTTTTGTGAATCTATAGCGATACCACTCCTTTAATGCAAAGCTATGTGTGTGACCACAAGGATCAGGTTTCTTCATGATATGGCAGTCCTCCATTCAACCTATATTTGACGCACTATAAGAATTCTAATCCTGGATACTGGGTGACAAAGATTACCCATGCATGATGTGGCTCATGATACCAGAACTAACCTATGTATATATGCAAAACAGACTGACAATGAGAGACATGCTGCCACAGGAATAAAATACTTGTGGTGCCTGGTCCACTCCCAAGGAACCTTTCAGTACTCAACGGAATGGGTAACAAGATTTCTAGTTACTGCATAACCTGGCCATTATGACGGAATAGCCCTTGCTCCCACGTAGCTGAGAAGAAGCTGAGGGGGGAGCACAAGGAGGAGAAGGAGGTGTCACAGGAATGCAGGTTATAAAATGGACAACACCTTCCTGCCGGGGCTCCATGTTATCAAGTAATTGATGAGCAATAGCAGTAACTGCCCATTCACTAACATTCACATGCTCCTTACCATTCCTCTCTCACTGACCATCATGCTGTCCTCTTTTTCATAACACAAAAATAAAAAGAATGGAAAATGCATGTTCTAATCAAATTTAATAAATTCAATTATGACACAATGCAAACAAAAATAAGCTAATTTCCATTACGCATTCCCTTAACGCCTCTTACATGTACCCTTGCCTATCTTGGTGCTTGAAGAGTCATGTTCTCAGTGATGGCCTTTCCCACGGGGGTTAAAACATGCAGACATGCTTATTCTAATGAGGGATAATCACCTTATAAGGAAACATCTTAAATTACTGCAAAGTTGGGAAATATTTAAAGAAGGATTATAGGACACTGAAGTTAATGCTTGAGAAATGCATTGCAGGTCCAACCATAATTGTGGTTCAAGCAAACATAGCATACCAATGGACCAAACGGCTTCCCGTTAATTCCACTATGTGGAATTCCTGAGTCAAGCAAACATTTCAGCAAAGATGATGTTCAGTGATTACCACTAGTGTTTTCATTCTTCAGCAGATTAATTTCTGTGAATTCAAGTGCTTGCTATCTTTCTTTATATACTCATAATCTCATACTTTAGAATAATAAAGTCCTTTAATCTGGATTGAACATGACAGAACTAGTAACTAAATGGGCTGATGTACAAATATTATGAACCAGCTATCTTATTTTTTTCCCCAATATCTATACAAACCTTGATCCAAGTGCTCTCCTTATCCAAATATTCTGCTCGCTGGCAAATTTTAATGTAGTTTTTATTATCCAACTAGGTATATAGTTCAATCAATCAGAACATAATTTATTTTATCATAATTGTTGCCCCGAGCAACTGTTGGAGCTTTATTGATTTCACTTTTGGTGAAAACATCTTTGGAATGCAATGACTATTTGATCAATATTACATGAGTTTAAGTTTTTAAAAAATATATATACACAATGTTGACTGTGTATGGGAGTGTTCTAGAACATCTGTCAAAATATCATAATGATAATTCCTCGGCAATGGTGTGGTGTGGCAGGATGGAATGTATGACTGGAATCTTCCAAATAGTGTTTTTGAAATCTCTCCAGAATACATAATTAAGAGCTCAGATTAGAAAACAATGATTTAAAAATTGCTCAGTCTGACTAGTAAGGAACACTGCAGAGCCAACTTTCTTGCAGTTTGTGCTAAAGCAACACTTCGCTCCTAGGCTGAAAGCCAGAGCAAAGCAGGGTGGAAACTGATATGCTTGGTCTCCACCACTTTCCCGATTTCTTGATACTTCCTGGAGATTCCGAGGAATGAGGTGCAGAGCACCGAATCCTACACTGGGCTCAAGCATGGGAATCTCAAGGGAATAAGGTGTGGAATGGGATAGCTCATAAAAATACTTTCCAACTCGTTTCCTCTTTAGTGCCAAGCAGTAACCATTTGCATGTTCATCAAGAAGTTGGTCTTAGGCCTTGCATTCCTTTTTAGATTAAAGAACCTTGACTATAGGACATAGGAAATAGTTTGAAGTTTCTTTATTGTCACAAGAAGGCTTACATTAACACTGCAATGAAGTTGTTGTGAAAACCCCCTAGTCACCACATTCCGGCACCTATTTGGGTACACTGAGGGAGAATTTAGCATGGCCTATTCACTTAACCAGCATGTCTCTTTGACTGTGGGAGGAAACCAGAGGAAACCGACGCAGACACGGGGAGAATGTGCAAACTCCGCACAGACAGTGACCCAAGCCGGGTATCAAACCTGGGTCCCTGGATTTGTGAGGCAGCAGTGCTAACCACTGTGCCACCGTGCTGCCCAATATGGTGGATCCCCAAAAAGGAGCAGGACTAGGCCATTTGGCTCTTTGAGCCTGCTCTGCCAATCAGTAAAGTCATGGATGATCAGATTGTGGCCTTAACTCAATTTTCCAACCTGCCCCCTGTAAACTTTGACTTCCTTCCATCTTCGAGGATATGACTAGTAGAGTCGATAAGGGGGAGCCAGGGAGTGATGCGCTATCAATAAGGCGAAAGACTACCGATATGCCAATATAAGTGTAGGCTTTTATTCACAACAGAATCAGGAGCAGATCCCAACAAATAGCCGACCTGGACTGAACAAGGGGGAGGAGACAGCCACCTTTATACTAGGTGCTGAGGGGAGGAACCAAACTGGAAGGGGATGTGTCCAGGTATGACAAACACACACAACGGTGGTCCATATAGGACAAAGGCACAACTGAGGTCCACCACAGGGAGCAGACTCAAAAGGCCAATTGCTCTACTCCTGATTGCATTTGTTTGAAGTTTCTTGCTGGAATTTTAGCGCCTCGCCTGCCCGAGGCTCGTAAGATCCCGCCCGAGGCCAACGGAGAATGCCGTACTGCAAGCCTCGCCTGCCCCAGAATCAGTGCTTTGGCTTTGTTGAGGTGGTAAAATTCCAGCCTCTATGTTTGTCAATCAAAAATCTCTACAACGCAGTCCTGATCTGCCACATGATCTCCATTTTTATTTTCCTTCTTCTTGGTCCTGCTTCAAGGTGAAGGGTCACCAGCTCACATGGACCAGTAATTCTTCTTGACCAGCAATTACAATTTATCCCATTATAATTGACGCAAATTCTGAAAAGTCCTTTACAAATAATCTTAAAAGCAATACCGATTCCGCAAACATTTTAAGGTAATTACAAAATACCCTCATTGTTATTGCATCTGGGTTAAAGGTTGTCACATCTGCTTATTATTGTGAGACACTGACAGGCAGTATCTTGCTCTTGCAGGACTGTGATGAGCAATTGATTGACATTTCTGGCACCCATGCTCACCACCGGGGTGGGGTCTGTCTGTGTTATATTGCCTTGTGATTATGCCTGTTTGGTTGAGGGGTGGTGGGGGGGATTTTTCTTTTGTGGCATTCTCTCATTACTGTCAAACACAAATTGCTACCATTGACTCAAATATTTTGGATACTTGAAATAACTTGTTGGGGATACAGAGAGCAGAATATGTTACTTTGCAGTAAACAAGTTTTGTTTTCGCTTTGCAACAAGAACAGTAAACATGGTATTTTTGGAAATTCTCAGTTTACACAACAGAATTACTGAAATCCAGTATATAAACTTCAATACAGTAGTACTAGTCATCATTACCAGAATTCTAGACCATTTGCAGTGCCAAAGAACAGCATCTGCTTTAACGCAGTTCATTCTTTTGGTAGTACAGAACTTGACTACTGCTGGAAAAGAGACATGCTGGCTGGAATTCTTCAATGTCGTACGCCCCGCTACTGCTACCAGCAAGAATAGAGAATTTGGTGTTAGCCTAAATCTCCATTCACAGCTCCGGGACCAGAGAATCCCAGTCATGGCAAGACCAAAGAATTCCGGCCACTAGCAAAGCTTTATGTCTTGCACTCATCAGCATAGCTCACAAGAAATTACCAACTGTAATGTGGGAACAACAATTTATAATGCATGAGAAGAGAGACTTAGCCTAGTGACATGTCTATTTGTGGTCCTCTGGAGACTGCTTCCTTTTCGTAATCCAACAGTAGCACACAAGATACTTTGAGGCTTTGTGCACTTTTGGCAGTCAAGAGCTGGTGTTTCAAAACTCTTGTGTGAAACTTTGTTGAGTTTCCTGGCAGAATTTAGTTCATCATTTGAGTATAAAATTCTGGTACAAGTAAAATGGGATCCAGGACAAACAGTAATCCTTTGCACTGTGCAGTTTTAGAAGATCAGTTGTTTAAAAATTATTTTTAAGGAGACATGGGGCTGGACTTCACCCCCTCTCCCCCCCCCCCCCCCCCCTCCCCGCGTGCATGCAACATGTTTTCCAGGAGTGGAAGCGGCCTGCCATCGGCTGGCAGCGGGATCTTCCAGTCCTGCTGATACCACCAGCATTTTGCATTGTTTGCTTGCTGCGCTGCCAAGGTTGTGGGGGGAGTGAGAGAGGGAGGAGGGGGGGGGGGCTGTCATCATCAGCAAGATGGGAAGATTCCACCAGCGGGAAGGGCTGGAAAATTCAGCCCATAATCCATAAAATATGTCACTCATGATAAATAAGTGCCCAATATATCTTCGCTATCACCTACATATTAATCATGACTCCAGGCTATGTGAAATATTTGAATATTCTAACAATATTGGATTATTTGTTGAAACTTTATACAATTTATTTCCCTAAAAATCTGTCTTATGATGAACATGACATAACGCACTACAATCATGTCAGAAAAGAATAATGCCATTTTCAACTTCAACGCAACATGGCATTCAAATGTTTCATTTAATCAACTTTTGCACTAACATTATATTTTGGCTCTTTTACCAAGAGGAAACAGAGGATTCATGTGACTGACAATTCTTTCCTTTGGCTTCGTTGTTTAAATAATAAATTCAACCCTTTTTGGATATTGATTTTTGGACTCTTTCTATATATTAATGATTTGGGCTTAAATGTGAAATTTGTAGATGACACACAAATTTGCTATGTAGCTGATAGTGAAGAGGATCACTGTGGATTCCAGACATTAATGGTTTGGTTGTGTGGGCAGAAGATTGGCAACCGGAATTCAATCTGGAAAAGTGTGAGATAATCTACTATTAGAAGACAAGCAAAGCAAGGAAATTCTGAGTAAAAGGAAGATTTTGAGAGGAATTGAGAGACCTTGGACTCCATATCCACAGGTCCCTGAAGGTGACAGGACAAGTAAAAAAAGTGGAAAGAGGGCATATGGAATGCTTTCCTTTATTGGGCAAGATATTGAATGTAAAAGCAGGGATGTAATGATGGAACTGTATAAAAGGCTGGTTAGGCCACAGCTAGAATTTTGTGTGCAGTTCTGGTCACACAGGAAGGGCATAATTGCTCTGGAGAGAGTGCAGAGGAGAATTAAAAGAATGTTGTCAGGGCTTGAATATTCCAGCTATGAGAAAAGATTAGGCAGGTTAGCGTTGTTTTCCTTAGAACAAAGGAAGCTGAAAGATGACTTAATTGAGGTATACAGAACTATGTGGGGCCAAGATAGAGTAGACAGAAAAGACCTGTTTCCCCTAGCTAAGGGGTTAATTACCAAGAGACGCAGATTTAAAGTGATAGATAGAAGGATTAGAGGGGAGGATGGTAGATGTCTGGAATTTGCTGCTTGGATTGGTGGTTGAAACAGTAAATGTCAATTCATTTAAAGGATACCTGGATCTACACCTGAAGTACTGTAACTTGCAAGGCTACAGATTGGATGCTGGAAAGTGGGGTTAGAATGGATGGCTAGTTTCTTTTTCAGCCGGGTCTGACACGATGGGTGGGATTTTCTGGCTGCACTTTCCCCAAAACTGGAAAATCCCGCTCAAGGTCAACGGACCTTTGCATGGTCCCCCATCCCCACCCCACCACTCCCCCCCACCTGCTACTATTCTCATGGTGGGCAGAATGGGAAAATTCTGCCCAATATGCTAAATGGCCTCTTTCTGTGCAATAACTTTTTTGTATGATTCTAATAGTGAGTCTCTGGAGGGATTTGAGCACAAGGTTGAGAATATTAATATTGCAGCTTTGCTTAATTAGGGACCAATGTAAGTCAGGGGTAATGGGTGATTAGAATTTTGTGCAAGATAGAACTTGGGCAGCAGAATTTTGGATTACATCAAGTTTTCAGATGGAAAAATGTAGGAAGCCACCTGGGAATGCATTGAAATAGTCAAGCCTCGAGGTAACAGAAACATGAACGAATGTTACTCCATGTCTATTTCTAAGAGTGACTCAGTATCACCACTAGTGACCAAGCTGTCTGAATCCTGGAGGACATAGCTATGGGACCGGACTTGTGGCTGGTGAACCATCAAGTAGGAAAGACCTACTCATCCTCACCAGTCTCCCTGTCACGGATACATCAGTCTATGGCACTTTTGGCAGTATGGATCAGCACATAGTCCTACTGGACAGCAAGTCCCATCTTCGCATTGAGTACATCCTCAACCATATTGTGTGGCAATACCACATGTTACAATCCCAGGTGATGTTAATAATGGACAAGTCAGATCCCAGCAATGCAACCTGGCTTGATGGATCCTAACCTTTTTTAGAAGCCGTGGAGGAAAGTTACTGAACAAATTCACAGGAGCCTGCTGATGAATTTTGGACACAAAGAAGAACATATTTATCAAGACAAAAATTAACTAACTATATTACACCAGACAAAATGTTTGGAAAATCTCAATGCAATCACAAGAAGATGATTCAATTTCCTGGCAAATCTCAATGCAACCACAGGAAGATGATTCAATTTCCCAATATTCCTTTACCCAGCAATATCCCTGCAGACGCATAAACCCGAGTTACCACTAACTTGACACAAAGGCTCCTTGCTTCAGACTGGCACACATGCCAATGGCTTTCTTCCAGTGAATTCTTGAGCATTCACTTGATACTTCTCATCCAAATTGTATCCTTCCAAAACTACAATCTAAACTCACTATTGCTTCAACTGCATTGCAAGCATGAGTTCCCTAAACTCAGTTTCCCAATAGCCTTGTAGTATTTCTTATCTCCGGAGCTTAAATATCCTTTCTTCAATCTCTGAACTGCCCCTGTTTTTATATCTCTGTGTTCCTTGAGCACTGTAGCTAGACAACAGTCAGGCTTTTCTGGTTTGCTTTTGAATTCTCCAAATCATTAAACTTAAACCCCCTTTTTAACCTACTTCCAACTTCAGGGGTGCAAAAGCTCATTAAAAATACTGGTGGAGATTTAAACAACTAATAGGAGGAGGACTTTCCATAAATACATACTCCTCGTCCTGGCAGAGCTCAGCACATCAGTACAAAGGACAACGTTGAAGTGTTTGCAACTACCTTCCGTTGAAAGTAAGAAATGGACAATCAGTCTCAGCTTCCTCTTGAGATTCTTGCCATCACAGATGTCAACCTTCAGCTTATTCGATTTATTCCATGTGATAGCAAGAAATGGATGAAAACACTGGATAGCGCAAAAACTGCAGTCTTGACAACATCCTGGCTGTAAAACTGAAGAATTGTTCTCCAGAATTAGTCATGCCCTGGACTTGTTTGAACTTGCAACTTTGGATCTTTTATCTATTTACTTGCAGTTAACTTTGGGAAACTATAGTTGTCAAATACACATTTAAACTATGAAATACCAATGATAATGTTAACCTTTTTATTGAATTAGTCAAGCTAAACTTAGGGAATGATTAGGACTCCTTTAATCAATTTGTATTCAATGCCTTTTAAAGACTATTGCTTTCTTTTAATTCCCTATCTTTATTTTGTCACTTTCCTGCTACTCAGTTTTTCAAAGCACATGATTTTAAGTTGTAGGACTTGGCTGTAAATATTTTCACAATTGGCATTACAAACACCACTTGATTAACTAACTAAGGGCCACAATAATATTCAAAAGAATTCTGTCCTTTGTCAGTTATTCATCCATGCCACTTAAACTGTGAAATTCATTCCTTAGTGCGAATTCAGAGAAGACAATTTTTAAAATTTATATTTTATATGTGTGTGTTCAGAAGTTCAAGTGTAGCTTATCCTATGACATTGCAGAAGCTATCCTATGACATTGCAGTTTGAAATCTTGGAACTTTCTGTTTACTTTTTGACACATATTAATACTTTGTCACAGATTGTAGCTAAGATTTTGTATTGTTGCAACATGAAGCAGGAACAAAAAATAATTTGGAGGAAATTGCTGGTCACATTACACTTGTCATTTATAGAAAAATCTAACTTAAATTTACTATTCATTCCCAAAATACTGTTCAATACTTACTGGTCTCTCTGAAGAAATTATAATTGAGAAGATACTTTTTTGATCCATATACACTTATAAAATTTTTCTGTGCTGCTGCTTTCGACTTGGAATAAAATGTTCATTTTTTGCTATAGACTACACAGTTGTAAATGTATGACTGGCTTTAAAAAACCCCATCTCAGACAGACCTCAGGAATGAAAATAAAATTTACTGAATGGTTTCCCAATGTGTTTTCTTTAGAAACAGGTGTCCATGCGGTTTTCCCTAGTTCTATCCCATAGGAAACGGATAATTTGACCTTATTTTCTACAAGAAAGTTCTGTTGAATGAATACGACCACTGTAAAAACTGTTAACGTTTAAGCAGAATCTATTACCTTAAAACGTGGTGTGAAATTGAGCATGGATTAACAAAGATTAGGCAAACAAATCAAAGTGATGTAATAGTGATGGTGGGTGTCATTCACAGTGCTATCAAGCGGCATTTACTTAGCAATAACCTTCTCACCAACACTCAGATTGAGTTCTGCCGGGACATTTGATTCCAGAACTCATTACAGCCTTGGTTCAAACATCGATAAAAGAGCTGAATTCCAGAGATGAGGTGAAAATCACTGATCTCGATTACAAGGTAGCATTTGATTATGTATGGTATCAGGGAGCCCAAGGAAAATTGAAGTCATTAGGAATTGGGCAGAGAAAATTATCTGATGGTTGGAGTCATACCTAGTACAAAGGAATATGGTGTGGAGGCAAATGACCTCAGCCCCAGGACATAGTTGCAGGAGCCCATAAGGGCAGTGTCCAAAGCTGAACCATCTTCAGCTGCTTCCTCAATTACCTCGCCATTATAAGGTCAGAAAAGGGGATGTTTGCTGATGATTGCGCAATGTTCTACACCAGTTGCAATTCAAGATCGTAAGAAATAGGAGCAAGAGTAGGCTATTTATCCATTGAGCCTTATCCACCATTCAATAAGATCATGACTGGTCTGATTATGGCCTTAACTTGACTTTCCTGCCTGCTCCCATGCCCATCAAAAATCTATTTAACTCTGTCTTGAATATATTCAATGACCAAGCCTCAATTGTTTACTGTGGAAAAGAATTCCAAAGACTAATGATACTTTGAAAGAATAAACTGCGTCTCTTTTCTGTATTAAATGGCAGGCTCCTTATTTTTAATCTGCGACTCCTAGCTCTAGATTTCCCTAGCAGAGAACTATTCTCTAAGCATCTACCTTGTCAAGCCCCCTCAGACTCGATGTTTCAATAAGATCACCTCTCATTCTTCTAAACCCTAATGATTGTCAGCCCAATCCCCTCAGCTTTTCCTCATAAGACAAACCCTTTATCTCAGGAATCAGTCTAGTGAACACACTGAGGTGCTTCCAATGAAAGTATAATCCCCCTTAAGTAAGAAAACTGTACACAGTACTCCAGCTGCAGTTTCAACAATGACCTGTATAGTTGTAGCAAGGTTTCGATCATGTTGCCTCTTACTTTTCTCAATGCCAGTCGACATGAATCTAACCTCTTCAACCTTTGCTCATAACATAACCCGCCCATTCCTGGTATTAATTTAGCAAACCTTCTCTGAATTGCTTCTCATGTATCTACATCTTTCTTTAAATATAGAGACCAATACTGTATACAATACTCCAGAGGTAGAGTGCCCTTTACAACTGAAGCATAGCATCCCTACTTTTGTAATCAATTCCCCTCCCAATAAACAATGACATTCTGTTGGCCTTCCTATTAACTTGCTTTACCTGTATACTAGCCTTTAGAGATTCATACACTTGGACACCCAGATCCCTCTACACATCAGAGCCCTGCAATCTATATTGGAGTTTCATTTGTGGTTTTCCAGTCCACTGGGGCCTCTCCAGATTCTAGGGAATTTTGGAAGACTACAACCAAAGCAGCCACCACCTCTACTGCCACTTTCTTTAAGATCCTTGGATGCAGGACATCAGATCCAGTGGATTTGTTAGCTGTGAGTTTTAATACTTCTTCTCCAGTGATCATGATTGGTTCCTTTCTTTCTTTTACCCCATGTTTCTTCTTCTAATCGTGGGATGCTTTTAGTGTTTTCTAAAGATACAAAATACTTTTTCATATTCTTTCCCATTTCCTTGTTTCCCAATATTAATTCCCCAGTCTCACTTTCTAAGGGACCAATGCTCATTTTTGCTGCTCTTTTTCTTTTGAAATAGTGTAGATTACTTTTACAGTTCTTGCTACCTTTCTTTTTTTTTGCCCCTTTTTTGAATTGTTTTTGTTATCCTTTGCTGCTTTCTAAAATTTACTGACTGTCTGACCTGCCATAAATTTTTTCAGCATTGTACATGTTTTCTTCCAATCTGATATTATCTTTAACTTCCTTAGTTAATCATGGATAGTACATTGTTCTCATGGTTTTTCTTTCTCAATGGAATATGTCTTTGTTGAGCATTGTACTATACTTCCTTAAATGTCTGACACTACTTCCATACCATCTTATCTTTTAACCTATTTTTCCAGTCCACTTTAGCCAACTCTGTCTTCGTACTCTTGTAATTGCCTTTACTTAAGTTTAAGACATTAGTTTCAGACCCAAATTTCTCATCCTTAAACATGATTGTTCAGATATTGAAGCAGTTGATGTCTGCATGCAGAAAGACCTGGACAACCTTGGGACTTGGGCCAATAATGACAAGTAGTATTTCCACCATACAGTGCCAGATTATAACAAAAGAGAATATTACCATCTCGCCTTGACATTCAATGGCATTTCCATTGCTGATTCCCCCATCATCAACATCATGGGGCCAGCATTGTCCACAAAAATAACTGGAGCAGTCATGTAAATATGTGGCTACAAGAGCAAGGAATTTGACTCGCCCACTGACTTCCAAATTCTGTCCACCGTCCACCAGGCACAAGCCAAGAGTGAGATGAAATTCTTTCCACTTACCTGGATGAGCGCAGTTGCAATGAAACAATCCAGGACAAAGCATTCTGTTTAATTGGCATCCCATTTACCAACCTAAACATTCATTCCTTCCGCCATAGATGCACATGGCAGCACGTGTACACAATGTACAGCAGCACCCTGTTAAGGGTCCTTCACCAGCACCTTCCAAACCCACAACCTCTGAAGTCAAGATGCTTGGAAATACCACCACCTGCAATTTTCCCTGCAAAGCCACACACCATCATGACTTGAATATATATTGCCATTCCTTCACTGCTGGGTCAAAACCCTGGAAGTTCCTCCCTAACCACACTGTGGGTGTACCTACAGAGATGGACTGTAGCGGTTAAATAATGTATCTAACACTGGGTATCATTTACCCAATTTTCTCTAAATGGTATTGTTTTTTATTCTCCTCTTCAAGGGCAGGAGTTTTGCTCATTTTTCTAAATTTGCTACAAGTTCGGTTCATGTGCAAGATGAACCATTTTAATTGTGTTTCGTGGTAGCTTCTAAGGATTGGTGTTTGTTTGGCTATGTCTAGTGAAGTGATAACAATTGTGAAGGTTGGTTCAAACCCAAAACAACTGAGTGACTTTTCTGTCACCATACACCTTTAACCCAATTTTTGCTAGTCTGCCACTCAAATTCACCCTTGCGGTATGGATTAGGTCACTTATCCTTTTCATGCCCTAAATCCAGTCCTTTTGTTGTATCCCAAGCCTGCTCATTTGCCGCGACCTCCGTCTAGGACTCTTTGGTCATTCAAGAGGCTTTCTTACATGGTCACCTGCACCAATTGGCCAGTTGTCACATGATTGGGTTTGGTTAACCATCATGAATCTGTGCCCGATCCCCGGTGGTTTTCAGTCACATCGGTGGGTGCCAAGAAGGGAGCGTTAAATCCTACCTGAAATGCATAGATTCCTAACTCAACAGGGTCCAAAGATGTGCAGGTTAGATGGATTAGCCATTTAGTGTCAGTTGGATTTGCAGGGTAAATAAGTGGGGTTCTGAGGATTGGGCCTGAGTGGGATTGTTGTCGGTGCAGGATCAATGGGCCGAATAGCCTCTTTCTGCACTAGGATGAATAGGAGATATTGATACGGTATAAGAAAGGGGGACAAAAATGGGTTGATCCAGTGATGAATATAGTTTAAACAGTGAAATGAACTTGATGAGCTTAATGGACTTTTCTCATTCACATCTGGGAACAAAGGTGTATGTCGATACAAATGTAATTTGATCGATTACTAATTACACAAAAAACTTAAGACCAGTTCCAGGTAGCAACCTAACTCCAATTTGAATTTGCTCAGTAAAACACCAGCCTAAGGCAACATTTGCAGGTAAACTTCCAGCTGAATGCTGTAACACTAACTCTCCAGCCCATGATCTGTTTGAGCACAGCACAGGATATGAATGATTGCTGAAGTTACCTCAAATAGAATTGCGGTAAGATTATTCTCCAAAAAATAACAAGATTACAACATGCCTGTTTTATTTTGTTAACATGGAGACTTGGATAATGGCTGTTTATTTAGCATGTATATTTGTGTCATAATATTTGGCAGATGTTATATTCTAAAAAGAGACACCTGGTTCTTTGAACGCTGAAGTTATCTCTATGTAATCAGTTACATGGGCTGGGGGGAATCTTACCAAAAAATGGCAGAGTATTGTTTCTGGTGAGAAAACCAGAGAGTTTGTCTCAAGAGAAACATCTTGATTTTCTCTCCATGTCTTACAGCACTCTTGCCAAAAAAAAAATTCAAGGGGGCGTGTTTCATGCTGCCATGCAAGGAGCTGGGACCTCAACACACTGGCAAAACCCTGCTGCACAGAAATTGGGGCACCATCTTTAATGGACGCCCCGATCATAACTTTCCCCTAATCCACTACAGAGGGCTCAGGGGTTTCCTTTCCCATGCCTGATCGGAGTCAACACTTTGCAATAAAGATTTTAAGACCCTAAATCCTCTGCGAGTCTAAAATTTTCATCCTGCTTGATTTGAATATAAATGCTGATACCAAGAGTGTGAGGATAGCATTCATTAATCCATGTTTTTTCTTGGGGGCAAGAACTCATTTAATGCAATATCAAATATCATAAAGTGGGAAATTTATTCATGGGTACGTGTGTAGATGAAATAGGCAAATTATACAACAACTCTTTGAGCTCACCAATAGATTAATTAGCCTGAAGTTAATTAGCTAAGGTGATGATCAACTGATTTTCATAAAGCATTCCCCTGTTATTTTAGTAAGTTTAAAAGATGAGTAGCTATTCTCTAATTTCCAAGATAACGGGTAAATCCTATCTGTTGTCATTGTTAAAACTTCAAATGGTAATCAGTGGTGTGGCATGCAGTTGAATTTTAAAATGAAAATATGGGGCAATCGATTGACTTTATGCTATTCTGAATGTATATTCCCACAGAACACATTTTAAGTTGCCTCTGTCAAATATTTTCATTGTTCTTGCATTGCTCATGGGATAGTTTTCCTGTTTGAGGGCATATATTCTCATCAAAAATTACAACAATTGAAATTCTTCCCAGTGTGAAAATTATGTATATGTGTAAACCAAAAAAATTCACAATACTGTGCCATCTTTAACACTGAACTTAACATTGTCATCCAGATCAGGTAATGCAATGTTGAGAGAGACATAAACCAAAAGTGCCCTATCCTGTAACCAACTGCACAATACTTACCTGTGTAACAAAAGTCTGTGAATTGGATGACACAATCATAGTAATTTAATTTGCAAATAATATACTTCTTATTACAAGCCAAGGCAGGAACCGGCAAAGTGATCGTTACTGCAATTTTAAGTAAAATAACAGGTTTATAACTTTTTGAACAAAATGAAATGTTTGCACTTTGCAAAATGTACTCTCGTTATTTTAGGTGGTTTCTCTTATCACGCTATAATTGAGGCAGAGTTTGGTATGCATTGGTCTCAATGAGGTCAACTTTTATTTTATTGCCAGGCGTGAAACAAGTGTTAGTTAGTGCATCGGGAGACCATTTTTAATTCCCATTGACTTCAATGAGTGGGTATAAAATGAGTGACTGATCAACTAGCGCCTGTTACTGTCTAGTGGAAAAAATGTGAGAATTAACCCATTTGTGGGTGAAATTGGTCTTTGGCAATAGGACAACACTGGTAATCCTCAGTTGTTTCCATCCCCCAACAACCATCTGGTTTCTTTTCCTTTAACAGAAAAGAAAATGGAGTGGGTGTAAGATAGGCTGCCAATTTCCCTGGCATCACTGAAGAATGATTTCTCTTCATGATCCAACAGAATTCAAGGGTGTAGTTTGGAAATGATCTAGTCCGAACTTGTGGGAATAAATGTGGATTATGGCAGTGGAGAGGAATTTTACATAGAGACCTGGTTAGAATTGCTCTTTGTGATGATATGTTCTTAGCTTTGGGCCAAGGTTAGATGACAACGAAACTCAGATAAAGAGGGGTTAATATTATTGCTAATCTCTAGTTGTAAACTAGGCCTTATAATTGTGACAAATGTGTTAGTGAATACTGGTAAACACTATCTCAGATATTTCAGTCACTTCATATTAAAGGCTTTTGGGCTAACTGAAATCACAGCAGAGCCGTAACAAATCATCAACTGTGGAAATGTGGACAGCTTGCAAGTGATTCATACACAAAGCATTTGTATTGAGAATTACACATTCAGCTCACCATAACAAGTATGGAGATACTAATGACATAGATGAAATGTTCTGCCAAAATACAATATCTAATGCATGCAAATAGTCCTTAAGGATTATGAGAATTGCAATTTGGCATAAATTTGGCAATTTTGGTTAAAATCAGATGCTGAGGAGTGTCCAGCATAAACAAGTTACATGCACATTAGAACATAACATCAGAGTATTCGATATCTGCATGTGAAAACTCTCTACTTTTCATATTGTCAAAGAGCACTGTTTACCAGTTAATAAACATAGCGAATTCAGTGACACCTCGACATCATTAATAAAAAGACTTTGGAAAGAAAAACGGAAAACACATTGCCAAAGTTTATGCTTGCAACATTGATTCCAAACTTACATGCCGTTCCATTTTACTTAAAATATAATAACTGTAAATTTCTTGTCAAATAACCTGCTCATGACTTGCCATGACAGTGCTACAGCAGAAATGTCGCATCAAAGAATTTTCAAGCAGTTTACCACATTCAAATAATTAAAACTGAAGAGGGCTGATTCACAGATCAGCTTCTCTTGTATGAATCAAAGCTGTTGAGGAGCAGTCAGTGGAAAATCATGGTTCCTTAGGGTTGAGATATTCAAATAAAAAAGATACTGCACTGTCCAATGCTGTCTGGTTATGCCATTTCTAACAGAAAATGTCTGACTGGTTGGTTCTCTTTTGTTGCCATTGGCCAGGAATTTTGGAATCCTGCCACCAGGGCCAGGTGGTGGGACCCGGGCCTGCATTTTAAGAACAGTAGCCTTTTTAAATGGCTGCCAACACGGTCGCAGTCCAATTCAGAGGACCAGCAAGCCCATGGTGGCGATGGCTGAGGTTGCACCTGGAGGATGTACATAAAGCAATTAGGGTCTGAGCATTCCAGGGCCAGTCAGGCAAACTTCACAAGAGTGGAGGGGTGGCTTAGGTCAGACAATACAGTATTGTCTTTGTAGCCACTGCATTTACATGGCTGGTCCAGTTCAGTTTCTGATCAATGGCAATCCCCAGGATGTTGATAGTCAGGGATTCAATGATGGCAATGCCATTGAATGTTTAAAAAAAGGTTAGTTTTTCTCCTTTTGCAGATGGTCATTGTCTGGCACTTGTGTAGCATGAATATTACTTGTCATTTGTCAGCCCAAGCTTGGATATTGTTCAAGTCTTGTTGTATTTGGATATGGACTGCTTCAGTGCCTGAGGAATCACAAATGTGCTGAATATTGTGTAATCACCAGTGGACATCCCCACTTCAGACCTTATGATGGAAGGTACGTGATTGATGAAGCAGCTGAGGATGTTTGGGCATTGGACACTATCCTGAATAACTTCTGCAGCCATGTTCCAAGACTGAGATGTTTGATCTCCAACAACCACATCTATCTTCCTTTGTGTTAGGTATGAGTCCAACCTGAGTAGAATTTTCCCCATTTTGCTAGGTTGTCACACTCAGCCAGAAGCTGCCTTAATTTCAAGGCAGTCACTCTCACCTCACTGCTTAAGTTAGCTCCTTTCTCCATGTTTGGACTAAGGCTGTAATGAGGTCAACAGCTGAGTCGCCTTGGTGGAACCCAAACTGAGCATCAGTCAGCAAGCAATTATAGAGTAATTGTTGCTTGATTGCACTGTCACATCACCTTCCATCACTTTGCTGATGACTGAGATGGGACGGTAATTGGTCTAGTTGGAGTTGTCCTGTTTTATGTGGATACGACAGACCTGGGCAACTTTCCACATTGTCGGGTAGATGTCAACGCAGTAGTTGCACTGGGACAGCTTGGCCAGGGATTCAGCTAGTTCTAGTGCACTAGTTTCTATAATATTGCTGGTATGATGTCAAGGTAAGAAGTTTAACAACACCAGGTTAAAGTCCAACAGGTTTATTTGGTAGCAAAAGCCACACAAGCTTTCGAGGCTCTGAGCCCCTTCTTCAGGTGAGTGGGAATTCTGTTCACAAACAGAACTTATAAGACACAGACTCAATTTACATGAATAATGGTTGGAATGCGAATACTTACAACTAATCCAGTCTTTAAGAAACAAAACAATGGGAGTGGGGAGAGCATCAAGACAGGCTAAAAAGATGTGTATTGTCTCCAGACAAGACAGCCGGTGAAACTCTGCAGGTCCACGCAACTGTGGGAGTTACAAATAGTGTGACATAAATTCTGATTCTAGGATCGCATGATAAAGACTCAGGAGGAAAAAAGCAGAAATATTTATGTGAAATAGTGTGACATAAACCCAATATCCCGGTTGAGGCCGTCCTTGTGTGTGCGGAACCTGGCTATCAGTTTCTGCTCCGCGACTCTGCGCTGTCGTGTGTCGCGAAGGCCGCCTTGGAGAACGCTTACCCGAATATCAGAGGCCGAATGCCCGTGACCGCTGAGTTTCACCGGCTGTCTTGTCTGGAGACAATACACATCTTTTTAGCCTGTCTTGATGCTCTCCCCACTCCCATTGTTTTGTTTCTTAAAGACTGGATTAGTTGTAAGTATTCGCATTCCAACCATTATTCATGTAAATTGAGTCTGTGTCTTATAAGTTCTGTTTGTGAACAGAATTCCCACTCACCTGAAGAAGGGGCTCAGAGCCTCGAAAGCTTGTGTGGCTTTTGCTACCAAATAAACCTGTTGGACTTTAACCTGGTGTTGTTAAACTTCTTACTGTGTTTACCCCAGTCCAACGCCGGCATCTCCACATCATGATGTCAAGGCCCATAGCCTTTACAGTATCCATTGCTTTTAACTGTTTCCTGATATCATATGGAGTGAATCAAATTGGCTAAAGGCTGGCATCTGTGATGCTGGGAACCTCAGGAAGAGGCTGAGATGGATCATCCACTCAGCATTTCTTGCTGAAGATGGTTGCAGATGCTTCAAGTTTGTCTTTTGTACTGATATGCTGGGCTCCTCCAGGTAGTTTCGTAATTGTTCACCATCATTCATGGCTGGATGCGACAGGACTGCACAGATTTGATCTAATCCATTTGTTGTGACATTACTTAGCTCTGTTTATTGCATGCTCATTATGCTGCTTAACATGCAGTGGTTCCTGTGTTGTAGCTTCACCAGGTTGCCACCTCAATTATAGGCATCCCTGGTGTTGCTCTTAGCAGCTGCAACACTTCATTGAACCAGGTTTGCTCTCCAGTTTCATGGTAATGGTAGAATGGGGGATATGCTGGGCCATGAGGTTACAGATTGTGATTGTACGCAATTTTACTGTTGATGGTGGTCCACCACACTCATGGATGACTCTGGTGATTACTGTTTTGTGAAGAGTGTTCCAAATGATGTTAATATGCATTCTCAATCAGCTCAGATGAAAAAGTAGGAGTTCTAATTAACATTTCATAAGGACAAGAAGAAAACCTGTGTGATTGGTTAATATCCTTTGCCTTAAAGTCCTTAGCTTGAATGGGCCCTGACAAGGGAGACAGGTCCCAAAATTACCAACACAGACTGGTGTGATGAGAAAGGATACACTAACACTGGAGATGGTGCAGAGGAGATTCATTAGGTTGATTCAGAGTTGAGAGGGTTGGCTTATGACGAGGGACTGAGTAGACTGGGACTATACTCATTGGAATTTAGAAGAATGAGGGGGGATCTTATAGAAGCATATAAAATTATGAAGGGAATAGATAAGATTGAAGCAGGGAGGTTGTTTCCACCAGCGGATGAAATCAAAACCAGAGGGCATAGCCTCAAAATGAGGGGGAGCAGATTAAGGACTGAGTTGAGGAGGAATTTCTTCACCCAAAGGGTTGTGAATCTGTGGAATTCCATGTCCAGTGAAGGAGTTGAGGCTATGTCATTGAATGTTTTTTAAGGCAAAGATAGATTTTTGAACAATAAAGTAATTAAGGATTATGATGAGCGGGTGAGTAAGTGGAGCTGAGTCCACAAAAAGATTAGTCATGAGCTTATTGAATGGCGCAGCAGGCTCGAGGCCTATTCCTGTTCTTATGTTCTCAGCACTGGCCACTTAGGTGAAGGCAGTTTCAGAGCAAGCTGGGCTATTCACCCCATGAGGCAGGTAGACAATTAAGAGCTTCATTAAGGCTTAAAGGAGGCTTCCAATCAGCCTTTAGTTTCCCGATCCGAAGGCAGTTTATCAGCTGGAGGAAGGCATCCCAGCAGTAGGATGGGGTAGCAGCACTCCAGCTAGGCCCAGTGGCCTCCTCTGCCTACTTGGGTGTGAGTACATCCCTATGGAGGAATTCCTCCCCCACCCCCTCTTGTGGCCTGGCTGCTGTGTCTGTTTTTGATTTCAACGTTGAAAAAGGTTGGTGAGTGGGCACCCCATATTGAACCAGCCTCACAGCCCCTTAATTTACTTACCATTCATTGCCTTCTACTATTTCCCTCCTCCAGCGATGAGAGTCTGTCTACTACCCTTAATTGGACAGAAAATTTCTCTCCATGCCAATTATGAGGGTTCCTCCATGGAAATTCTCAGTCAGTGACTGTTTTCCCCCCCTAGGGGGTGGTTTCAAAATCCAGAAACAGTCCTAACTCCTGCTTCCTGTCCCCAACATGAAACTCTACTGCAATGTCTTTGAGGCTAATCCTGTGAACTGTGCTCACTCTCTTCTATACAGTGTTGCTCTCTATTGAAACCTTCTGTATTCTTGAGTGATTAGCCTGAGGATACAGCAACATGTGTGATTTACAGAGAGTATAGCTTGAAGGTTATATTGTAAAACATCTGTTTTGAATCACATCTGCTCTTTTAACTTCTTCTCTTCATTATTGGAGGGGTGGTAAACAAAAGCCCACTCCAGTTCGCACCTGCCATCCATTTATTACACTGACTTTTCAGCACACAGCACTTGATTGCACCAAGGCTTATTTATTTGCTTTCTATTTAAGATTAATCATCTCAGCACAGAATAGGAATCCAACTGAGTCACATCATACCATAGAGTTACTCAGCAGCAACAACCTATGTTTGCATATTTAAACACCTAGCCACATACAGCAGCAATATTAGAGCAGATAGCCAAATTCTTAGTCAAAGAGATGGATTTTAAAGAGTATGTTAAAGGAAAAAAAGAGGGGTAGTGATCCAGTGAGGTTCAGGAAATGAATTACAGAGCTGAACGCCCATGCATTTGAAAGCATGACCATCACTAATGGAGCAGTTAAAATTGGAGGCGCTGAAGAGACCACAATATCTGAAAGGGTTGTAGACTGGAGGAAATTAGAGATAGGGAGGGGCAAACTCATGGAGGAATTTGAAAACATAAGTTGTTATGATGGGAAGCCAATGTTAGTTGGCAAGCTTAGTGCAGTTAAGCGCCTCGACACATGTTGCTTGACATGCAAGTAGTCCTGTGTTGTAGCTTCACCAGGTTAACACCTAAGTTTTAGACATCTCTGGTGCTGCTCCTAACGACTACAACACTTCATTGAATGAGGGTTGATCTCCGGTTTCATGGCAATGGTAGATTGGGAGATATGCCAGGCCATGAGGTTACAGGTTGCGATTGTATAAAAATTTGCTGCTGAGGATGGTCCACTGCACCAATGGACTATTCTGGTGATTACTGTTTTTCTAAGCTAATAATCTAATTGAGCTCTCATGCATATGTATTTGATTAAAAAAAAACTTCATGAAATCCATTCAAAGATTTGAAATTCCCTTGACGTCAATTTGTTATAAAAGCAAGCATATTTCTATTCGGTAGAAAAATTAAGACAGCGAATCGTGTTACAGGCTCTTAAAACTGTCAGTCCAAATGTGAACTCAGTACCCCCCCCATCTGAGGTGAAGGCTTTTGGAGCTTTTGAAACTCACTCAAGCATTCATGATAGGCTCAATTGTAATAACAACCCTTTGGAAATGGCATTGAATTCTATTGAAACTGTAGAAGGAAATAGTAATTTTTGTAAGCTACATCAGATGGCCTGTCAATCAATGTACTCCCACAGAAGTTATTTTTCTTTACTTTATTTGTGTAGTTATAGCTGCTAACTGCAGTTTGTTTTTTTCATGTATAAAGGGCTGGGGATTTAAATACCAGGTGCCAAATGTCCTTCAAGAGCATTTGTATCTCCTTCATAAATATGTGACTCCCACACTGAGTTACAGCCTGTAGAACAGCGATGATGAGTCTGTTTGAATTCTGCACCACTTTCAAATGGTCCTGATGCGTTTAGGTTAGCCGCTGGTGTGATTCATGTCCTGCCCCTTTCCTTCGTTGGCAAAAATGGGATCTACCAGAAATAGGGGAGGGACATCTTAGCCCCATCTGCCATTTTTAAAGGCCTCCAGAGTTGGCCTGACTGCAAAAATACAGTTTAAGATATTAGAATAGTTCCTTGGTGATACCAGCCTGGTGAGCTAGCAGTGCCAAATGGATGATAGAAACATAGCAACATAGAAGATAGGAGCAGGAGGAGGCCATTTAACCCTTCAAGCCTGCTCCACCATTCATCACGATCATGGCTGATCGTCCAACTCAATAGCCTAATTCTGCTTTTCCCCATAACCTTTGATCCCATTCGCCCTGAGTGCTATATCTAGCCATCTCTTGAATACATTCAATGTTTTGGCATCAACTACTTCCTTTGGTAATGAATTCCACAGGCTCACCTCTCTTTGGATGAAGAAATGTCTCCCCACTTCTGTCCTAAATGGTCTACCCTGAATCCTCAGACTGTGACCCCTGGTTCTGGACTCCCCCACCATCGGGATCATTTTCCCTGCATCTACCGTGTCTAGTCCCATTAGAATTTTATAAGTCTCTATAAGATCCCCCCTCATTTGTCTGAACTCCAGCGAAAACGATCCTAGCCTAGTCAATCTCTCCTCATACATCAGTCTCGCCATCCCCTGGAATCGGCCTGCTAAACCTTCGCTGCACTTCCTCGAGAGCAAGAACATCCTTCCTCAGAAAAAGGAGACCGAAATTGCACACAATACTCTAGATGTGGCCTCACCAAGGCCATATATAATTGCAACAACACATCCTTGCTCCTGTTCTTGACACCTCTTGTAATGAAGGCCAACATATCATTTGCCACCTTTACCACCTGCTGCACCTGTATGCTTACCTTCAGCAACTGGTGCACAAGGATACCCATGTCCCACTGCACACTCCCCTCTCCTAGTTTACAGCCCATTGATCTATCTAAGATGATCTAACTTAGCCTCCTCCTGAAGACTCCAGCATCATAGATGTCAGTCTTCAGTCATTTTAATTCATTCCATATGATATTAAGAAATGGCTGAAGGCGCACTGGATTCTGCAAAGGCTATGGGTCCCAACAACATTCTAGTATTAGTACTGAAGACTTGTGCTCCAGAACTAGCTGCATCCCTAGATGAGTTGTTCTGGTAAAACTGCAACACTGACACGTACACAGCAATGTGGAAAATTGCCCAGGTATATCCTGTCTACAAAAAGCATCATCAATCTATTTGAACCAATTACCACTCCATCAGCAGTGATGGAAGCTGTCATTGATGTTGATATCAAATGGCAGGCACTTACTCAGCAATAATCTGCTCACTGATGCTCAGTTTGCATTCTGCCAGAGCCATTCAGCTCCAGACCCCCATTACAGGCTTGATATAAACATGAACAAAAGAGCTGAACGCCAGAGGTATGGTTAGGTGACTGTGCTTGATATCAAGGCGAATTGTGGCATCAAGGAGCCCTGGCAGATGTGAATCATTGGGTATCAAGAAACTTTCCACTGATTGGAGACATATCTGGCACAAAGGAAGTTGATTGTGGTTTTGGAGGTCAATCATCTCGGTTCCAGGACATCACTGTAGGAGTTCCTCAGGGTGGTGCCCTAGGTCCTTCAGCTGCTTCACCAATCACCTTCCCTCCATCATAATGTCTGAAATGGGGGCATTCGCTGATGATCGCACAATGTTCACCAATTTCCACTGCTCGGTTACTGAAGCAGTTTGTGCCCATATGCAGCAAGACTTGGACAACACTCAAGTTTGGGCTTATAAATGGCAGTAATATTTGCACCACACTAATGCCAGGCAATGACTATCTCCAATAAGCCAGAATCTAGCCATCTCCCCATGACAATCAATTGCATTGTTATTGCTGAATCCCCCACTATCAAAATCCTAACGTTTACCATTAACCAGGAACTGAACTGGATTAACCATGTAAACACTCCCTGACTACAAAAGCGGGCCAGAAGCTGGGAATTCTGTGATGAGTTATCACCTCCTGACTCCCCAAAGCATGCCCATTATCTGTAAGGCACAAGTCAGGAATGTAATAGAATACTCTCCAGTTGTTTGAATGAGTGCAGCTCCAACAGTACTCCAGAAGCTTGATACCATCCAGGACAAAGCATCCTGTTCGATTGGCACCTTGTCCACCGCCTTCAACACTTGCTCCCTCCACCACTAATGCACAGTGGCAGCAGGTTGTATCATTTACAAGATGCACCACAGCACGAGAATGAGATAGAGAATTTGGTGAACTAGTGTGGCAACAATAATCTCTCAATGTCAACAAAACGAAGGAGATTATCATCGACTTCAGGAAGCGTAAAGGAGAACATGCCCCTGTCTACATCAATGGGGACGAAGTAGAAAGGGTCGAGAGCTTCAAGTTTTTAGATGTCCAGATCACAAACAACCTGTCCTGGTCCCCCCCCCCCATACCGACACTATAGTTAAGAAAGCCCACCAATGTCTCTACTTTCTCAGAAGATTAAGGAAATTTGGCATGTCAACTATGACTCTCACAAACTTTTACAAATGCACCATAGAAAGCATTCTTTCTGGTTGTATCATAGCTTGGTATGGCTACTGCTCTGCTCAAGACCACAAGGATAGACAAAAGGTCATGAATGTAGCCCAATCCATCATGCAAACCAGCCTCCCATGCATTGACTCTGTCTACACTTCCCGCTGCCTCAGCAAAGCAGCTGGCATAATTAAGGACCCCATGCACTCCGGACATTCTCTCTTCTACCTTCTTCCGTCAGGAAAAAGATACAAAAGTCTGAGGTCACATACCAACTGACTCAAGAACAGCTTCTTCCCTGCTGCCATCAGACTTTTGAATGGACTTACCTCGCATTAAGTTGATCTTTCTCTACACCCTAGCTATGATTGTAACACTACATTCTGCACTCTCTCATTTCCTTCTCTATGAACGGTATGCTTTGTCTGCATAGCGCGCAAGAAACAATACTTTTCACTGTATGTTAATACATGTGACAATAATGAATCAAATCAAATCAAAGCAACTCTACACCAAGGATCCTTTGACAGCACTTTCCAAGGACAAAGGAATACCACCACCTGCAAGTTTGCCTCCAAGCCGCACACCATCCTGACTGGAAACTATATATCGCCATCCCTTCTCTGTCTCTGGGTTCAAATCCTGGAACACCCTTCTTTACAATACTGTGGGTGTACCTACAGCACATGGACTGCAGCGGTTCAAGAAATGAGATAGAGATAAAAGCATGGTCAGTTAACTTGGGTACAGGTTGTTTGAAATTATTAATTTTTTTTAGTTTTTCTATAGGATAAGGAGTGATAAAGATTATTGCTAAATCCTCCAAAAACCAAATTCTCTGCATTCACAGATTCCTAAGATGTCTTTAAGCCTGCCACTTCTAAAGACAGGCTAAATGCATGAGACTGCACATGTAAAATGATACTAGCTGATAAGATTGTCCATTGAAGTTCCTGGGCCATTCTATAAGCTAGTTAAACATTTAACGCATAAGGTTGCACTTGGGATTGTAGGAGCTAAGTTGTCAATTTAGGGGAATGACCATGGACATTGAGCTTGAGAAGGTATCTCGCCCAAACCCAGAAAATGTGCAACATTAGCTCTTTCTCATTTCATTCCAGTCTGTTCCCACTTTCAACGCAGTGAAAGTTTGGCTACGCGTGACAAAAGAATCAGACGCTGATTTCTGTTTTGTTTCTGCAGAACAAAAAAGATGAGTGTGGGTGATGTCTCCCATTGTTGCAATACACTGTATCCTCTCATTGAGGTGGATTCTGAAGTCTGGGTCGGTTATCAGGAAAGAAATTGCAGCAATAAATATCAATGGGAAAATACTTCCATGAGCACCTGGATTTCTACAACAGTTGATGCTTCAAGAATCCGTGGGACTGTTACTGGAGATTTTATAGCTATACCCTGGAGAGCAATACAAAAATATATCCTAAAAATAACATTGTAAGTGTGATCTAATTACTTCAGTGAAGTTAAGCAATTTTCCGCATTTCCAGATGGTATTAATTATTTGGTTTGGTCCTGGATCATAGAGGAAAGGCTGAGAATTGAAAAGGCATCTGTTTTCCAAATGAATGATTAATGACTGCAAGATTACAAAACAGGAATAGCTTATTATCAGATTCAAACATGTTATAAGAAATGGTTGATTTTTCCTATCTCACATTATTTTTCATCTTAGTGCTACGTTCAATATTAGCTGCAAGATCACATTAATATGTTTTGCCTGATGTTAGTTTATTGTGTTATGCCAAGGAAAAAGTTGGCCATTTGCATCAGCATATTTTTATTTACCTGCTTATTTGATGAATTAATGTTTTCTGTTTGACACAATTTATTTATATGCATGTATCAATGTCAAGATTTTAATTTAGCAATAAACTCAGAGCAACAATCGGGCTGCCAAATTAGGCTTTCGCTTCCTTGGTTTTCTTAGTGGAATTTTTTGCATCCACCAGCAAGCCTACCAAAAGGGCATTGTCGTACCTAATATTGCAAATGCGCAAATGATGGGAAATATGTCAGATTACATATGGCTGCCGCTGGGAGTTATTATACGCAACTTGCCCATGATGCAGGCAAAGTTTATGTATGAATGGTGTCACTCCTGTCAATGTGTGATTGAATGAATAGCATAGAAAAAACAGGAAGAGAAAATGGTTTAGCACGAACCCTGAGGTGAGACCAGCAACCTTCCTTCCCTGTATCAACAGCATCTGTGGTCTCTCTTTCAAGGATTTTCAAGGCTCCCTTTAAATACTGTGGGCCCTCAAACTTTATGTGCTTTCTTCCTTTTCCTCTTGCAAAGTTGAAGTGAGGGATTCCAGTTTTCATATGGGGAATTGAAGTGTCCATTTGTATCAAACTGTGGATGTGATGACACACACTAACACAATATAATTACGTTAAGTGGGCTCATTTCTTTGGCTTGAATACATGAGAAAATGCGAATGAGGAAATCCTTCCGGGGAAGGTTGGTGGTGCTAAGTAAAATCTATATTTGACATGGCCAAGTATAGAAAGTAATTTAAAACAATGTGAGGGATAGATAATTGTATCTGTCATACATGCTTTTGTGCACTGAATTAATGGAATATAATAATGTGTCCCCTTAAATTGGTTGACCTAGGGTCATCAAAAGTCTTCCTACATCACTTCCAGTTAGTTGCTCATGGCATTGTTTCTGGCTAGCATCTCTGACTATTCCTAATGGGCGGCTTGCCTAGAGGCTCTCAAGAGCTCCTCCTCACCACTGTACCCCGCTTCCTCCTTCAGAATTTCAGTCAGCCCATTGGAGAAATGCAATGTTCTTTGCCCTGCTCAATCGCTTATAGATATATTTCCAGCTAAATGCTGCTGCTTTATAATCTATGAGCCCTTTTCCAAACCCCACAATCTCTCCATCTCCCTGCATCTTCTTTAAAGGTCCTCCTCTTCAATGCTTGGTAGTACAGAACTTGAATATTGCTGAACAGTAAGACATTCTTTGGAAGCTTTTCACCGTGCACTCATAAGGGCAGATGCAAGAATAAAAAATTTCAAAAGGGGCATCGATTTATATTGCATGAGAAAAGGATACCGATTGGTTGGCAGGTTGACTCTGATTGTTCAATGCATTGCCATGGAGATGCAACCAGGAACTAATGTCCCCCATGTTTTGTTTAATTTAAAAAGGGCACAATGCCTGTACATGTTCCTTTTATATTAATATATGTAGCTTCTAGCATACTTATACGAACCACATTACGACCCCAACTGATGCTCTTAAATTGGTTGTTGATGTAATTGTTAGCACACTTTGGATAGCATTGGTTGATAAATTCCAATCAGAGAATCACATCTAAATTTAGACATTATGTTCTCGTGTTTTGGAAGCATGGGCTGCTTGAGTATGGTCATTACTCAACAGGCAGAGCCTGTTGTGAATTGCCAAAGGAACGTGCTGTTTGATGCAGTCTGCTTGTCATTGGGCTGTATGGCCTAGGCATCTGGCATCGCACAGGCACTGAAATTCATATACCATAAGATTCATTTGTCTGGTAAGTCGATGTTTTTTTGGCTTGTCAACAAAATGCTATCCATCAAAAATACCACGAGTGTTGCTACTGCATTGTTGTCGTGTGAAACAGCTAGCTTCACCTGTTACTCAAATTTATGAGATACTTTACCCTTCCAGGGTAGCTTGAGATAGACTGGGCACTTTCAGATCTGAAAGTGGAGGCCTTGGATCCATCTGTGAGAATGAGCGATGCACATGGCACTGATCAGATCTAGGCCACAAAATACTGAAAATTCACAATTTCTGAGTGAAGTCATTTCTCCTCATCACAATCCTAAATAATTGTCCACGTATCCTGAGGCTATGTCCTCATGTTCCAGATTTTCTAGCCGGTGGGATGTTTACACCTTCAAGTTCCGTCCGCATCTTGGCTATTTCAATGAGATCACTTCTCATTCTTCCAAACTCCAGACCAATTTACTCTGCTGGTTAACATAGGACAATCCTTTCATCCCAGGAACCAACCATGTGAAGGTTTGCTGTACTACCTCCAAGGTAATTATATCCTTCTCAATTTCATCCCCTTGCACTCCCTTCTCAATGAAGTTTGAGCTTGGCACAACACTCAGCTTGTCTTCATTTACAGGACCAATTCATACCCATCTCACCCGCAAAGTGTTCCTTTTACCCATTCCGAGTATTCTCCCTCTTTCTGATCTCTCCCTCTGGCCTCTTACCCACTCAAGATCTGTTCCTTGTGAAGACAGACCTGCTATTTCCTCAATTCCCATGGTAATTTCGCCTGCCTCAAACTTAATACGGAATTCAATTGTATTATAGTCACATTTCTCAGAGGGTCTTTTGCGACACGATTACTAACTAAATTGGCCTCATTACACAATACTAGATCTGAAATATCTTTGTTCTTAGTTGGTTCCATGATTGGAAGATGTCTTAAGTCTTCTGAAAGGTCGGATTTGCTGTTGACAGGAGTTTTAGTGTTTCCTATCAGTAGAAAATTCTCATTCCGCATTGACAGCAGAGTGATGAAAGAACTTAAGAATATACCAAGCATTAGTGAACCTCCCATGATAGTTTCAGGTATGTATCAGGGCTTGTGATAATTAATTGCTAAACCTGGCCTGTGTGATTATGACTATAGTTCCAAATGAGCAAAAGCTGGTAATTATAGTTAATTGTAAACTGTTGTAAATCACAGGCTCAAGATTACTTTGCATCTGTAATAAAAGCCTGTTTATTATCTGATGCATGACATCTGATATGCTATGTATGTGCATTCGCCTTGAGATTTCTCCTTCATTATTAACAAATCTCCTGTGGCATTATTCACAGTGCATTAGAGATTATGCTGTTTCAAAAGGATGGCGCTCAGTTGTTGGTGTATCGTAATTTAAATAATTTGGAAAGACTTTCATAAGAGATCTGCTGAGAGAGAGAGGGAAGCAATTATTTTGAGACAATTTACAACTTAGAAACAGGTTCTAACTACTCTGAGTAAATAAGTTTTTTTAATTGAATTTATCAATTGATATCTTGGGCACGATCGTACCAGCTATTTATACCACGCTCCTGCTGCAGCGAATTTGGCGCCCAGCCAAATCTCCGTTCACTGCAGTGGGATGGGAAATTCCTGCCAGCGTGAACGGTGGTAAAATTCCGGCCCTTGTGTCCATGCTGCCCAGTTTTGAACTCTCCCTCAAATAGAAACATCTTCTTTATATCTATTCAGTCAAACTCCTGCAGAATTTTAAAGACCTCTGGTAGGTCACCCCTCAGTTCCAGCACTTCCACCAGTCTTTCTTAATAGTTAAGATACCTGGAGTAAGAGTATCCAGGTATCATCATTGTAAATCTTGATTGCACTATCTTCAGTGTCTCTATGTATTCTTTCCATTGCAAAAAACCAAAATAGTACATGGTGCTCTAAATGTGCTCAAATTAAATTTCTATCGAATCAAGTTTACTTGTTTTGCAGTAACCAATCAAACCACAATAACTGGTGAACATTGAGAGCACAGTAAGAAGTCTCACAACACCAGGTTAAAGTCCAACAGGTTTATTTGGTAGCAAATACCATAAGCTTTCGGAGCAATGCTCCTTCGTCAGATGGAGTGGTCTCTGTTCTCCTAGTTAAGATACCTGGAGAACAGAGACCACTCCATCTGACGAAGGAGCATTGCTCCGAAAGCTTATGGTATTTGCTACCAAATAAACCTGTTGGACTTTAACCTGGTGTTGTGAGACTTCTTACTGTGCTTACCCCAGTCCAACGCCGGCATCTCCACATCATGACGAACATTGAGAGCACAGAGGATGATTGGAAAATTGTCCAGGACTTGGATGTATGGAATTCCAGCTCAAGTCTCAAATTTTCGCTGGGGATAGCCCCTACTCTTATCCCAAATATGCTCCGTGACATTCGAGATATCAGCAGAGGAAAATTCAACACCAGGAATTTGGTTTACCTCAGTCCCTCGAGCACTGAGGTAAACTGAATGCTAGGTGAACAGTGCATACAGGTCCCATAGTAAACGTGGGGCCCACATGCCGTCATCACCGTGGCCCATTTCTGTATTTTGCACTGAGTCATAGGAATACAGAAACAATCTCTTGAGCTTGTTCTGCCATACAGGGAAGCAGTGGCGTAGTGGTATTGTCAGTGGATTAGTGACTCAAAACCAGGTTCGAATCCTCTCAGGGCAGATGTTGAAATTTGAATTAAATAAAAATCTGGAATTAAAAGTCTAATGATGACCAGGAAGCCATTGTTGATTGTCATTAAAAACCCATCTGGATTATTAATGTCCTTTAGGGAAGGAAATCTGCTGTTCTTGCCTGGTCTGTCCTTCGCTGCTCTGGCCTACATCTGACTCCAGATCCACTGCAATGTGTTAGATTCTTAAATGAACCCTGAAATATAGTTAAAGCAGAGGGTGGAGGAGGTGGGATAGAATTGAAGATCAGAGAAAGGTTGGAGCTAAGGAGAGATTGACGAAGATGTCATGGACACAAGGCAAAGGATGTGTTGATGGTAGCATTAAAGACTAAAGAAGTTCTGATAGTGGCATAAAGTTAAGTTAGCAGAATGTGTAAATAGAAGAGCAAAGGTGCTCAGTGAAAGCAAGACTGGAGAACAAGTGACAGATGGCCCTGTAAGGAGTTGTTAGTGGTGGGAGAGGGGTGTTGTTCACATTGGGAAAAACAATGGGCAAAAAGGGTTCAAGAGGGAGAGGGAAGTTCACCATTGCAATTTGTTGATCTCAGTGATGAGTCCAGAAAGTTGTACTGAGCCTAATTAGTAGATGAGGTGTTGTTCTTCCACTTTACAATGGGCTTCACTGGAGCAGCAGGTGAAGGATGGACATATGGACGTGAGAGCAAGATGCTGAGTTGAAAGGGCATGCAACAGGAAGGTTGCGGTTCTGCGTGTGGATTGGCCATGCTAAATTGCCCCTTAGTGTCCAAAGATGTGTAGGTTAGGTAGATTAACCATGGTAAATTTGCAGGGTTACAGGCCTGGGTGAAATGCTCTTTCGGAGAGTCGATGCAGACTCAATGGGCCAAATGGCCCCTTCTACACTGTAGGGACTCTATGGACTGAGCAAAGGTGTTCCGCAAAGCCTGTGTTTTGTTTCTCCGATATAATGGAGACTGCACTGAGAGCAGTGAATAAAGTAGACCAAATTGAAGGAGGTGCAGGTGAAATGCTGCTTTATCTGAAAGGAATGTTTGGGCCCTCCACAGAGTGAGGAGATAAAGGGGCAGATGTTGCACCTTCAGTTGTTGATATTAGGCAGAATATAACCCACTCTTGCAAAACCTAAAATGAACCATTTACTGTTAGACAATTCCATATTTGGGCAGCACTTGCTGAATAATTATTCAGCAACTGTTACACTAGCAACCAATCTAAGATGATCAACTGAGCTCATAACGTGGCTCACTTATGATTGCCAGAAGCTCCATACATTCATACACAGGGACCCATTCTCTGTAAACATGAGGTAAATGTTCAAGCCTTGTGTGTTTTTTGAACTTCTTGGGAGCATGGGGAGGTTACAGTTCTCCGTTGCTTTCTCCATGGCAACGCTTCAGCCAATCACAGTTGCCTTGCCATCCAATTCTCCGGTAGTATAATAGTTATGATCGGTTAAAATTTGGCATTCTTGTGTTTGTCCTGATGAGTGCAAGATGGAAAGCTTCAGCAACTTGTTTCTCTTTTCATGAAGATTCAAGTTCTGTACTACCAAACAAATATCACATTTACTATCCTCTTCTTCAACTACACAAGTCTGTAGTTCCATATTACCATTTGCAAACCCATCCTTGGAGAAACTTTACTTTAGATAAATTTGAAAATTAATTTATTGGTTTCAATTTTTGAGAGAAAAAAACTCCGTTTGAATATGCTTTTAAAAATTCCATTTATAAGCAAAACCCACAACTTTTCAATCTCTCTGTCTCTCTCTGAAGTAACAAATGAGCAGTTGTAAATATAAACTTAACTTTAAGAAATGTGCAGGAGTAAATCAGTTAAGAAATTTGATTATATATTTATCAGCTTGAAGGAATTTCTATTGAGCTGGAACGAATTTTCATATCAACCAGATTTCAAAGAAAATTTAAAAATAAAATATTGCGGATGCTGGAATCTGAAACAAAAACAGAAAATGCTGGACAATCTCAGCAGGTCTGACAGCATCTGTGGCGAGAGAATAGAGTTCTTCGTTGGAATTCTACTGCCTCATCTGTCACAGAATTGTAGTGGGCGAGGGGCAGATAACGGAAATGTCCGTTGACCTTGGGCGGGAATTTCCAGTCTAGCTCGAGCTAGGCCATAAAATCCTGCCCATTGTTTCAAGTCTGGATGATCCTACGTTAGCTCAGGATACATCCTGGGATTTTGTTTACAATTTATAAATGGAGTATGGTACCTGAAGAATCATACAAAGGCATGATACAAAAACAGTGATGTGATGGGTGGCAACATGTATATTGAATGTAGCTTTATAGCAAAAACTCAGGGTGGGATTTTCTGGCCCTCCCATGGTACATTTTGCATTGGTGGAGGCGCTTGCCATTGGCCCCAGCGTGATTTTCCTGTCCCATCAATGTACATGGCGTTTTGCGGCAGAGCCGAAAAATCCCACCCATAGAGTAGGTTGTGTATGATGCTACATTTTTAACAAGATGTATCATGCTTTTTGTGGGAGTTTAGGTGCAGGTTCTGGTTTTTGTGAAGACATTTGAACAACCGGCATAGACTTCTATAAAGGGTAGCAGAAGAAAATTCCTGGAAGCCTTTAGGAAGCAATTTTCTTTGGCAATGAAGGAGGTATTTAGTCTTTTTTTCCAAGGTGGATGAGTTAGGAGAACCTAAGTTAACCTTCCCTTCTGTATATCATATGATCTTGTTGAAAGAAGACACTTCCAACAAAATGTGATGAATAACTTCCACTGGAGAAATCTTACAGCCAGAAGTTAATTTTTTTTACTTTCCATTTATCTGTTGCCCTGTCAAAAGTTACAGAACAAATAATGAATTAGATTTTTAAATCTTTAACATTCTAAAACATATTTTTGTATGGAAGTCCTGTAAAGACAAAGTTGATTTTTAGCATGTATATAATGACAAATGCAATCTTCACATCAAAAATATTTTCAGAAGATATTAAAATTGTGATCTTCATGGAACAGAACATTTGAACCTGAGGAAAAGCTCTGCCAGCTCTGTTAGAATATTCACACTGTACCACCAATTCTCTCATAGGATCGAGCTCTGGTAGCAAAGATTAATTAATGGATCGAGGAGTTCCCATCAGATTTGAATCTTAAACCAGTTCAGATTATTTTGCTATCATCAATGCTTTTTCAAAACAGATTATGGTACACGTGACACTGTAATATTGGAGAATGCTAATAGACAGAGTGTTCTTTCTGTCTTGGAGAAATTTAAGAGTATTCCTTTGTTAAGTCAATTTACTTTTAACTTTTAGTTCATCAGATGCACACTTGCAAGATTGTCTATTTAATCTAATGCTTGTGCCAAGCATTCAAATTATACTCTGAATCCATTTGTCTCATCTCTGCTTCCTACACTTATTCATAACAAGAATATGAATGCAGTGCTTGTATTACCTGTACAACGAATAGAACTGTTCTTCCAAACTCTGGCAATATATGACATTGAAATGAATATGCACAGATGAATGTTGTATCTTTGCCCATATTTGATCTTGACTGTTAAACCAAATAGGGTCAAATGGAATGAATCAGTTCTTTTACTACAGCATTTTACCAAATGAATAAACGTTAAGAATTTCTTTATTAGGACCTTCATACTTTTAATTTTCCAACTATACTCTGAAGCCTTTCATTCTACTTACTTTGATGAAATTTTAGGTGCTTCTGCCAAATTATTCCTTCACCCTTATGATATACTTGCCAATTCTGCCCACCACACACCCGGCTGTTGTCACTGCCATGGTTTCAAATCTTTTCCTGATGCAAATAGTCTCTGGGGATACATGATCACTGCTCTCAATGATGCTGGGGCACTGTCTGCAATGTTGTGCATTCCTTGCATAAGACCAGTGCTTTTGGACTCCCCACTTCTGTGCAGCAAAAACTGAAGAAAAATCTAAAACTTTTAAACTATTTTGTCTGAAACACAAACCTAGGCAGAATAATATAGAGGGGAGCGGCCGGCAGCCAAGCCCGCCCCCGCCACCCCCGAAACTAAGTTGGCATGGAGCATGTTGATAAACGAGAATTAGGAGCAGGACTTGGGATATTTGGCGGTTTGAGCCTGTTGTGTCATTCAGAAAGGTCACGGAATCCCCACAGTGCAGAAGAAGCCCATTTGACCCATCGAGTCAGCACCGACGACAGAACATCCTACCCAGGCCCTATTCCCACAACCCCGCATATTTATCCCACTAATTCCCCTAATCCACACATCCTTGGACACTAAGGGTCAATTTAGCATAGCCAATCCATCTAACCTGCACATCTTTGGACAATTGGAGGAAACAGGAGCACCTGGAGGAAACCCACACAGGCACGGAGAGAACGTGCAAACTCCGCACAGATTATCATCCAATGTCGGAATCGAACCCACATCCCTGGCGTTGTGAGGCAGCAGTGCTAACCACTGTGTCGCTGTGTTGCCCATGATTAATCTGATTATAGCCTCAATTCCACATTCTGTCTACCCCCAATAATCTGTGACTCCTTTCTTAATCAAGAATCTAGCTACCTTTGTCTTAAAATATTCAATGAACCTGCCTCTACCAATCTCTGGGAAAGAGAGTTCCAAAGATTCATAACCCTTTGAGAGAAAAAGTACTCCCCCATTTGTCAAGGTCAAATGCTTTAAATTTCAAACAATGCTTGGCAGTTAACTGTCAGTCACCATCACTGGTGCATTCTCCACAGCAGCACCTCTACTAATCAGCATCCGTTTGCCAACCAATCAGCACTCTCTTCTCATACAGCATAAACTGTTGTTAAGAAAAGTAGAAAAGTACAGCACAGGAACAAGCCCTTCGGCCCCCCAAGCCTGCGCTGATCATGATGCTCGAACTAAAAAAAAACCTTCTGCCCTTACTCAGTCTGTATCCCTCTATTTCCTCCCTATTTATGTACCCATCCAGGTGCCTTTTAAATGTTGCTAATATGCCTGCTTTCACCACATCCTCTGGCAGCGCATTCCAGGCACCCACCACACTCTGCGTGAAAAACGTGCCCCGCACATCTCCCTTAAACTTTCCCCCTCTCACCTTGAACATGTGCTCCCCTTGTAATTGACACTTCCACTGTTGGAAAAAGCCTCTGTCTATCCACCTTGTCTATGTCTCTCATAATTTTGTAGATCTCTATCAGGTCTCCTCTCAGCCTCCATCTTTCCAGTAAAAACAATCCTGGTTTATTCAACCTCTCCACATAGCCAACACCCTCGAGGCCAGGCAACATCCTGGTGAACCTTCTTTGCTCTCTCTCCAAAGCTTCCACGTCCATCTGGTAGTGTGGTGACCAGAACTGTATGCAATACTCCAAATGCGGCCTAACCAAAATTTTATATAGCGGCAACATGTTCTCCCCTTACACTAGTATGCTTGTGAAGTGTCCTGATGAGTCCAAGATGAAAAGCTTCGACATGTCCATTTTTTCATCAATATTCAAGTCCAAGAACATTGGAGAGGAAAGGGAGATTGGAGATGTTGTAGCACAGGCAGAGGGATTTGGGAGAGAAGTATTTAAGACATAAATGTTTTTGAGGGGAATCGAATGAAAGTTTGTTTTCAGTGCTTTGTGAATTAGTAATAGAGGGCATATGTTCTGGATCATTATTAGAAAAATGAAGAGTGAAGTTAGAAGATTTTTTCTCCATGGAGGTGTGCAAGTGCTTAATGGGGAAATATTCTTATGCCATTTAAAAAAAGGGCAAGTATTTGAAAAAGATGAATATAAGAGGGTAGAACAAAATAGTAGGAAAATGACTCTAGTTGAAGAGCCAATACTGGCATAGATCACCACTTCATATGCTGCCATTTCCATATTGTTATGGGGGATTTTAACTTGACTAATATTGACTGGAATTGTTATAGCTCTAGCTCGTTAGAGGGGTCAGTTTTTGTTCAAAGCGTGCAGGAAGGTTTTTTGACTCAGTATGTAGACAGGCCAACTAGAGGTGAGGCTATATTGGATCTGGTGCTGGGAAATGAGCCAGACCAGGTGCTAGACTTGGAAGTTGGTGTGCATTTTGGTGATAGTGACCACAATTCGGTTACGTTCACCTTAGTGATGGAAAGGGATAGGCATGAACCTCGGGCCAGTGGTTTTAGCTGGGGGAAGGGTAATTATGAGGCTATTAGGAGAGAATTAGGAAACATAGGTTGGACTAGGAGATTACAGGGACTGGGAACGTCCGACATGTGGAGTTTTTTCAAGGAGCAGCTACTGCGAGTCTGTGATAGGTATGTCCCTGTCAGGCAAGGAGGAATTGGTAGGGCTAGGGAACCGTGGTGCACCAAAAAAGTTTCTTTGTTGGTTAAAAAGAAAAAGGAGGCTTATGTTCGGATGAGACGTGAGCACTCGGGTAGTGCACTAGAAAGCTTTAGATTGGCTAAGAGGGAGTTGAAGAGCGAGCTTAGAAGGGCTAAAAGGGGACATGAGAAGACTTTGGCGGATAGGGTTAAAGAGAATCCTAAGGCGTTCTATAGGTATGTCAAGAACAGAAGGTTGGTTAGGGCAAGTTTAGGGCCAGTTATAGATGGCAGAGGGAAGTTATGTGTGGAACCGGAGGAGATTGGTGAAGCATTGAACCAATATTTCTCTTCGGTGTTCACGCAAGGGGACATGAATATAGCTGAGGAGGACACTGGGTTGCAAGGGAGTAGAATAGACAGTATTACAGTTGATAAGGAGGATGTGCAGGATATTCTGGAGGGTCTGAAAATAGATAAATCCCCTGGTCCGGATGGGATTTATCCAAGGATTCTCTGGGAGGCAAGAGAAGTGATTGCAGAGCCTCTGGCTCTGATCTTCAGGTCGTCGTTGGCCTCTGGTATAGTACCAGAAGATTGGAGGTTAGCGAATGTTGTCCCATTGTTTAAGAAGGGGAACAGAGACTTCCCCGGGAATTATAGACCGGTGAGTCTCACTTCTGTTGTCGGCAAGATGTTGGAAAAAATTATAAGGGATAGGATTTATAGTTATTTGGAGAGTAATGAATTGATAGGTGATAGTCAGCATGGTTTTGTGGCAGGTAGGTCGTGCCTTACTAACCTTATTGAGTTTTTTGAGAAAGTGACCAAGGAGGTGGATGGGGGCAAGGCAGTGGACGTGGTATATATGGATTTTAGTAAGGCGTTTGATAAGGTTCACCATGGTAGGCTTCTGCAGAAAATGCAGATGTATGGGATTGGGGGTGATCTAGGAAATTGGATCAGGAATTGGCTAGCGGATAGGAAACAGAGGGTGGTGGTTGATAGTAAATATTCATCATGGAGTGCGGTTACAAGTGGTGTACCTCAGGGATCTGTTTTGGGGCCACTGCTGTTTGTAATATTTATTAATGATCTGGATGAGGGTATAGTTGGGTGGATTAGCAAATTTGCTGATGACACCAAAGTCGGTGGTGTGGTAGACAGTGAGGAAGGGTGTCGTAGTTTGCAGGAAGACTTAGACAGGTTGCAAAGTTGGGCCGAGAGGTGGCGGATGGAGTTTAATGCGGAGAAGTGTGAGGTAATTCACTTTGGTAGGAATAACAGATGTGTTGAGTATAGGGCTAACGGGAGGACTTTGAATAGTGTGGAGGAGCAGAGGGATCTAGGTGTATGTGTGCATAGATCCCTGAAAGTTGGGAATCAAGTAGATAAGGTTGTTAAGAAGGCATATGGTGTCTTGGCGTTTATTGGTAGGGGGATTGAATTTAGGAGTCGTAGCGTTATGTTGCAACTGTACACAACTCTGGTGCGGCCGCACTTGGAGTACTGTGTGCAGTTCTGGTCCCCACATTACAGGAAGGATGTGGAGGCTTTGGAGAGGGTGCAGAGGAGGTTTACCAGGATGTTGCCTGGTATGGAGGGGAGATCCTATGAGGAGAGGCTGAGGGATTTGGGATTGTTTTCGCTGGAAAGGCGGCGGCTAAGAGGGGATCTTATTGAAACATATAAGATGATTAGAGGTTTGGATAGGGTGGATAGTGATAGCCTTTTTCCTCTGATGGAGAAATCCAGCACGAGGGGGCATGGCTTTAAATTGAGGGGGGGTAGTTATAGAACCGATGTCAGGGGTAGGTTCTTTACCCAGAGGGTGGTGAGGGATTGGAATGCCCTGCCAGCATCAGTAGTAAATGCGCCTAGTTTGGGGGCGTTTAAGAGATCCGTAGATAGGTTCATGGACGAAAAGAAATTGGTTTAGGTTGGAGGGTCACAGTTTTTTTTTAACTGGTCGGTGCAACATCGTGGGCCGAAGGGCCTGTTCTGCGCTGTAATGTTCTATGTTCTATGTTCTATATTTCAAAAAAATCTGACGTGGAAATATTACTAAAAAATAATCTGTTCAGTGTTTTTTCTGCTCATAAACAACAACAGCAGGAAATCTCGTTGGGTCGTCCTGCACTTATTTTATGTACAGTTCTTATGGTGTTCAGCCAAAACACACAGCAGATGTTCATTTGTGTTAAGTCATTTGTAGCATTATAATTACATGGATTTAGAGTATCAAATAAAGGTTAGTGTCCCATGGTGTGTGACTGAACTGTGCCATTTTGTGTATACACACAGTATAACTGCCAAGACACTCCTCTGCTGATGCATTTTTTTTCATATAGGATTTTTATTATAAGAGGGAGTCTTTTCAGGAAAAAAAGGTGTTCCGTTTTTTTCCCTCCTGATGGTTCTGACTCATACTGCTTCACAGCGGATATTAGTAGCCTGTCATGCTCTGCTGAATTGGAAACTCAAGCTGATTTTTCTCCACCTTTGTGTGATGGAGGCCGAGGGGGTGGGCGGGGGTGATGGGGGGTGTCGGTTAACTCAGTTGGCTCGATGACTACAATATGCCACTGACACCAACAGCAGGGATTCGATCCGCATCTCCGCTCTGGTCGTTCATGGAGTACTGCCTCCTCGATTTAATTGCCCCACACTTCTGGAGTGGTGCCCTCAAGCTATACAACCAATTGTCTCTCTGTCTCTCTAATGGAGAGTGATGTTTATGGTCCTTCATGGTTGGATAACTACCAGCTCTGGAGCATGAGGTCAGCGGTAGCACCCTGATTTCTGCACAAGCTGCAATCGACTCAGTACAGCCCAAGGACTAACTGATGATGTTCCTTGGCCTAAGTTGCTCCATTCCACGCTGGCCACTTCTTTTATTCAGTTGTCCAATGCAGGAAGCTCAAGAGGAGCCTTTATATTTGAAATCTCATCATTAAAATAATGGACCAAAAACCTGGCATTGTGGAGCCATGGTTCCTCAACTAAACTGGTCACTTCATCAAAGAATATGAGTGAAAGAATAAAAAAAGTAAAAGTTAAAGTTTATTTATTAGTCACAAGTAAGGCTTGCATTAACACTGCAATGAAGTTACTGTGAAATTCCCCTAGTCACCACCATCTGGCGTCTGTTTGGGTCAATGCACCTAACCAGCATATCTTTCTGAATGTGGGAGGAAACCAGAACACCCAGAGGAAACCCACGCAGACATGGGGAGAACGTACAAACTCGACACAGACAGTGACCCAAGCCGGGAATTGAACCCGGGTCTCTGGCACTGCAAAGCAGCAGTGCTAACCACTGTGCTACCGTGCCAAACAGAATAACTTCTGTTTGAAGGCTGTGTTAGGGGCACTGTGCTGTTACCTAGGCATTGACAGTAAACACACGAGTGGGCGAATCACTACATGCAGCTAATCCTTGAAAGGTGTGATTTATTTCTCTTGCCTTGTTTGACCCGATCAGATAGTCGGACCTTTTTCCAGCTCAAAAGTAGCCATGCATGGTAGCTGGAGTTGGCATTGACTTCTCCGCTGACCTGAACAGATTACTTTGGGAGCTCTGTGAATCTGTATTTTGAAGATAGTTCCCTTCTTTGCTTATCCTCCTGCAACAGCAGCAGCACTTTTTGGGAAATGTCATCACTGGATGAGCATTTATTGCCCATCCTTAGTTGCCCGAGAGTAGTTGAGAGTCAACCATGTTGCTGTGGCTCTGGAGTCACATGTAGGCCAGACCAGGTAAGGATGGCAGATTTCTTCAATAAAGGACGTTAGTGAACCAGATAGGGTTTTTCTGACAATCGACAATGATTTCATGGTCATCAGTAGATTCTTAATTCCAGATATACTTTAATGAATTCAAATTCCACCATCTGCTGTGGCGGGATTCGAACCCGGGTCCCCAGACATTGGGTGAGTTTCTGGATTGTTAGTCTAGCGATAATACCACTAGGCCTCCCTCCTTCCACCACAGAATCTATAATGTAAGCCATGCACCAGCCCTGCAGACATTCTATATGATAGAAAATATAAGTAATGTAGGAGAAAGACAAGGCCATTCAGCTCTATGTGCTTGTAGCACAATTTGGTCAGATTTTGGCTGATATGTGGCTCAACTCTATCTGTTTGCCATGGTATAAATTTCTTCCATGCAATAAAAACTACCGGCAAGACATCAGCTCTCTGAGCTGCTACATGTTTCTAAATCCTGTCAGAATCATTTCCAATGGGAGATCTCCCAAGTGAAAGGCGTTTCCGGTGCCTGAAACTTGACAAAATGGTTAAAACAAGGTTTACTCAGATTAGAAAATTGGATGAATTTGTAGAAAGTGGCTTGCACAAGGAAGTATCATTGAAAACTTGAGGGAACAGAATTCTAAATCAATAGATAATGTGGTAATTTGAAACTAATGCTCTGGGTGGGGAAATCCATGGGAATGAATGTTAGGCATGTTTCAGACTGGACTCAAAATTATTACCCTCTGCTGACCTCGATCAAGTGTGAAATCAGGCAGGGTGTAAAACCAGAGTTGTATCTGATCCCACCAACCTCCCGCTGGGTGAACGAGATGAAAACTACCACCACCAACTTCTCCCTGCCCCTCCCCCAACCCCTAAACCTCAGCCCCAGTGGGGTGGTGGGAGTGGTAATGAAGAAAAAAGAGCACTAACAGTGCATTGCCTGACCTCGGTGGCATTTTAAACAGCTGTTCCACAAACTGCTTAAAAGTCCAGATGTGCTGGACTGCTGAATTCCTTCCTTTTTCCATTGTTGGGAACTGACAATCTCAAATTTAACTGCAGCGTATATTATTACAAGTGCAAAGAAGGTCAAAGCTAATCAGCATTATTTTAAAATCTAATTTGTAATGCACACAACACAAAGATTATTTGCACATTTAGAAAAAAATTACAGTTTATCCTTTGCTTCTGATTTCCAAACCTCCGAGGTTAACTACACATAACATTAAATGGTTCCCACATGCCAGGGCTGTTTTACTTTCTGGCCCATTACTTGTTCAGTTAAGTGCCTAGAAGAGAACCAGAAAGTAATGGTCTTTACAGGTGAATTCTGGTTTTATTTTGCCACAAATGAATCCTGTTGCCTTAATTTACCCAGAAGGGAACTGAAGTAATGGGCTGAATCTTGCCAGTCTTTGGCAGTGGGTGGGAAAATGTTGGCAGCATGCCTAACATCTTCTTGCTGCCAAGCCACTTTGCCAGGATAGTTGGCAGATTGGCCGCTCGCCAGGAACCAAATAGTCACTTAAGTGGTCAAGTATGGGCCTCTTTCCACCTCTACAGGCATTTTGCCCATGTCGGGTGAGCTTACTGCCACGTGTGGAGAATGCTGGGTATATAAATGCTGATCCTCTCCCTCACCAACCCCCTTCCTTCCCCTTTTACCATGCTTGCCAACCCCCAACCCTGCTTATCCCTTTTTGAAGGTGTCTTGGTCATTGAGGGATTCTCTCCTCACAGCTGCAGGCCCCCATCACTGGTGGTGCTGCTGAGAGCAGGTACTTCTGGGGACAAGCTGGCATTCTTAATTGGATGGTGGTCCTGGTGGCAGTTTGCTGTGCCAATGTCCCACCATTGGCCAAACAAGGCTCTCTTCTCACTTTTGGGCTCCAGCCAAGGGATTTCTACATCTTGTTTGTAATTCAGCCCACTATTTCTGGACTATTTACTGCTGTTGAAAATAAACAAAAAATAAAGATTAGCGTCAAATGTATCATTATTAGTACTTTAATCTCTGAGCCAGGTGGTTGTGATTTCATGACCCATTTCCTGCCCCCCATTATCTAGGCGGTCACTTTAATGTACGACTAAGAATTATTGCATCAACATAAGCACCTGCTTTGATGAGACTTAAACTGAGGTCCTGTCCTGCTGAGGTGGAAGATCATAAAGAGTGAAGAAGAGTGAGAGAAACTTCCCGCTGTTCCCACTAACATTTACCTCTCTATTAGTCATGGCTGCAATAGAACATAGAACAGTACAGCACAGAACAGGCCCTTCGGCCCACGATGTTGTGCTGAGCTTTATCTGAAACCAAGATCAAGCTATCCCACTCCCTATCATCCTGGTGTGCTCCATGTGCCTATCCAATAACCGCTTAAATGTTCCTAAAGTGTCTGACTCCACTATCACTGCAGGCAGTCCATTCCACACCCCAACCACTCTCTGCGTAAAGAACCTACCTCTGATATCCTTCCTATATCTCCCACCATGAACCCTATAGTTATGCCCCCTTGTAATAGCTCCATCCACCCGAGGAAATAGTCTTTGAACGTTCACTCTATTTATCCCCTTCATCATTTTATAAACCTCTATTAAGTCTCCCCTCAGCCTCCTCCGCTCCAGAGAGCACAGCCCTAGCTCCCTCAACCTTTCCTCATAAGACCTACCCTCCAAACCAGGCAACATCCTGGTAAATCTCCTCTGCACTCTTTCCAGCACTTCCACATCCTTCTTATAGTGAGGTGACCAGAACTGCACACAATATTCCAAATGTGGTCTCACCAAGGTCCTGTACAGTTACAGCATAACCCCACGGCTCTTAAACTCCAACCCCCTGTTAATAAAAGCTAACACACTATAGGCCTTCTTCACAGCTCTATCCACTTGAGTGGCAACCTTTAGAGATCTGTGGATATGGACCCCAAGATCTCTCTGTTCCTCCGCAGTCTTCAGAACCCTACCTTTGACCCTGTAATTCACATTTAAATTAGTCCCTGCAATGTGGGGAACCACATCAATTCATGTACAGGAAGATCCCACATACAGCAATGAAATAAATGATCAGATGTTCTGTTCATTAGTGATGTTGTTTAAGTGATAAATATTGACCAGGAAGCTGGAAGGACTCCTTTACTTTTCAATGCATAATGCCATATGGGACCTCAATGTCCACCTGAGAGGAGACATTCAATTTGAACACCTCCAACAGTGCAGCATTCCCCCAATGCTGCACCAACAGTCATTCTAGATTACATGCTCATGTCTTAGGCGTAGGACTTGAACTCACGTCCTCCAGAATTAGAGGTGAGAGTACTACGTCTGAGTTACAGCTGACACAACTTGAAGGCATTTGGTCTCGTGTTAAATAGATGTAAATTGTTCAGATAAATGAAACCTCAAAAATGGCTGCGAGGAAGGTGGTATACATCCTATACAATCAAAAGGATTTAGTTTTACATTTGGAAATATTTTTTTGAATTTATATTGTATCTCACTTGAGTAAAGTTGTTTTAATCAAGCCTTTCTAAAGGCAACAGGACAGTTTCAGGGCTGTGGGTTTTGATTACAGTCTGGACAAGGCTTACTGTACAACGGGAAGTGTCACTTTAACGTTTACTTTCCTGTTTTCTTTGGAAAGCTGTGAAATGACTTGTGTTAGACCTTCAAGGCAGGGATTGAAGCATGCATTCATTTGCTTTAGCCCATGGCTTCTGCATGACTCAATCAAGTCTGCTGTGTAATTTCCACTAAGGAGAACATTCCAAACTGGAACTGTTTGAATTGTTTTCTTTATTGCAAAGTGGCTCTGAGCTAATAAAGATACAATTGATAGATCCAACACCTGTGGATAACTACGCCATCACTCTCGGGTTCGACAGATGACAGAAATGAGCACTTTAAAAAATAATTTACAAGCTTTGGGCGGAACCTTCCAGTCCTGCCGGCCGTGGGAAGTTTGGCGGGTGGGAAAACTTAATTTGGTGTGAAGCCAAAACTCAGGTTCCTGATGGTGGGATGAACCTTAGGAATCAAGTTCTGAGGACTTTCAAAGCAGATGAAAGGCAGCTTGAGCTTCAACGAACAATGTGGTTGCAGGTCATGCATGCTTGTTAAAAGACCGCTGGGCCAGAATTCCCCCCAGTGAGAAATTTTTACTGCTGCATATCAGCGGTGTGCGCCTGGAGAGGTAGCCTTTTTCCATGATTAATGGTGAGTTGCCATTGCATTGTTGTCTTTGTGGGGCATTCGTATATGTCAGTCTATGTTTGAGGCCGGTGATGGCAGTGGAGTTTGCATGGGGAAGGAGGCAAGGTTAGCAGGAAGTGTGGAGCAGTGGCCAGGCAAAACTGAAAGAGATAGTACAGGGTGTCTGGGCATCCTCTATACGTTACACCTGGACCTTCGAGGTAGCAGCAGGGAGGGTGACCTCATGCTTATGAGAATCAGCAAGCTCCTTATGGATACATACTTGATGAGCTGAACAGGACAGCATGGCATGGTCAGCCATCCACCCACGCCAACTGAAATCATTCCCAATTTCTTGCCCATAGCCGAGTTTAGACTCCAGAATGGAAGGCTGGATAATATACTAACGTTTGAAGTTTAAAATATTAATTTGCTGCTGTAAGCTTTGTCTGTGCTGGGGTGAGGAGGGAAAGAGAAGCCAGATCCGACTGGGCACAAATCTTCATTTTTACCCTTGGCGGCTGGGACAGGTGCAGGAGATTGAATGAAGACTTGTTCAAATTCAGATAATAGAAAAATCATGAACTGTTTCATTGTTTTCCAAGGAGCAATGTATGTAAATGGCTGGATCCAATAAAATATTCAGGAACAACAAATTACCAGTTAGCTAATTACAACAGGCTTGATTTGAGATGAGGTAATGCTAATTTAAGGTTTAAAAGTGGGTGTATTTACCTGGCAGGGGTGAAACCATGATCATGCACATGGTTAGCCCAGGCTAGGATAGAGTCAAGGATCAGGGTAGCCAATGTCTTTCAACCAAGGCATCACCTAATGCAATTTTTCAAAGCCATCTCAGCCTTTTGGCCAAGATGAAGCATCAGATCAAGCCCAAGATGGGGTGCAGTACCTCATCCTGTCAGCTTGGATCTTGTTTGTCCCTCTCGTGGGGACCATGAATTGGTTTGAATTTGTTTTTTTTGGATGGATTAAAAATTAAAAAGAGAAAGATAAGAGTCATCTTGTTACGTGCAAGTTTGACAATGGTCATGGAGGTAATGAATGCTTCCTAGGGCAGGTTTTTGGGAAAACACTGATGGTTTGGGAACCTGAGGAAGATTGACCTTATTTCCTGGCTTGATCACCCAATTGAAGTTGTGAAAGTCAGTCATGTATTTGATAAGAGTACCTTTTCTCTTTGAAAAATAAAATTATTTTAAAATTTGTGGTCTGGGGTTCTGCTTTTGTCTGAGTAGGTTAAAGTCTTGTCAGAACCAAAATGAATCCATTGAGTCACAGAAAGTAAGGTCAGATAACATAGATCTCTGTAAAAGTTTGTAGATTTTTTTTTCTTCTCGAGTTAATGGTTCTTTGTTGTTGTTCTTTGTTCTCAAGGCCATATTTATAGGGATTAAAATGGGAGGGCAAAGTACAATGGAAGAAAGCGGAGTTTAAAAATTGTGTTTAGATCTCTTTGATTGAGAAAGATTAGATAATAAAAAATACATAGGATACATACGTAACTGCATCCATCTAAGAATGTTTTACTCCAGTCCCTGAAGTCTAGCAGAGAAGTCAACCCCCTTCTACTAACAGGTGTCTTTTTTTCCTGCATCTCCACACAGCTGCTGTATTTTACATTTTTACTCCATCCTTAAAGTTACAAAGCCAATGCTCAGAATGGACCATCACACGCAAATCCATTCCTTGCTTGCTCCAAAAACCAAATTGAAGATCCAATTGAATCCAATTCAAGGTCCCCATAAAAAGGACAAATAAGATCCAAGGTGACAAGATGAGGTATTGCATCCCATCATGGGCTTGATCTGATGCTTGACCTTAGCCAAAAGGCTGAGCTGCTGTATTTTTGAAGGTGACTTTATAGATTGGTCATTTTAACATGTTTTACTTAACAAGGTATGATTGTACATACTGATTAACTCATTGAGCTCCTCACCAGAGCCGCAATGGATCTTTTAAAGTTAACAATGGGTTCCAGCTTGATGTGAAAAAAAGAGATTTGAAAGTAACCAATAAAAAAAACACATACAGTTTATAATGAATGGATTCAATAGATGTAAAAAAATAAATTAAAATTAAAGGAAACCAGTTAGTCCAACAACATGTATTTGAAATTGGAATAATCTTGAGATGTCAAAGGTCCAGTCTAATTTAGCAAGTTAGTTTTTACAAAATAAAATGTCAATAAGAACAAACAAGCAAAATATGTTCATGCCTGGAATGAAATATAACTGTTTGATTTCTGTTTTAAAGATATTGTGAGAATATTGTATTTGGCTGTAAACGTTTCTGCAGAACTCATGAGTGAGATAGAAAGGTATAATTAGTGGGAAAACATTTATATGACAGAAATAGAATTAACACAGCACCAAATGAGAATTGAAATAGCTTATCTTGACAATTCCAGTGAAGCAAAGTGTAGATAGACGAGTAAGTTGATAGTTTCCATTTGGACGTGTTTGCGTCTTTGCCCATGAATGTATTTTTTAAGAGAACTGAACTTGATATCAGGCCACCATTGGAGACATTGGGACCACACATGAAAAGATCAGCAAAGGCTGTGAGATCTTTTTATAATATTGCGAGAGTCAAAAATGTGTGGCATGATAATGGAACACTATGTACACGTGCAGATGTTAGGGTGACACACTGCTGCCTCACAGCGCCAGGGACCCAGGTTCGATTCCCAACTTGGGTCACTATCAGTGTGGAGTTTGCACTTTCTCCCTGTGTCTGCGTGTGTTTCCGCCGGGTGTTCCAGTCTCTTCGCATTGTCTGAAAGATGTGCTGGTTAGGTGCATTGGCCATGCTAAATTCGCCCTCACTGAACCCAACCAGGCGCTGGAGTGTGGCGACTAGGGGATTTTCACGGTAACTTCATTGCTGTGTTAATGTAAGCCTACTTGTGGCACTAATAAATAAACTTTAACTTTATGTGACATAATTAACATGCATAAATATGCAGGTGTGCAGTGGTCAATAACAATCTGGTTTGAGCAGTGAAGTTTAAAACTTCCCTTTGCAGCTGAGGAGAAGTACTGTGTGGAATTTGCACATTCTCCCTGTGTCTGCGTGGGTTTCCTCCAGGTGCTCCGGTTTCCTCCAACAGTCCAAAAATGTGTGGGTTAGGCTAAATTGACCCTAGTGTCAGGGGATTAGCAGGGTAAATATATGGGGTTATGGGAATAGGGCCTGGGTGGGATTGTGGTCGGTGCAGACTCAATGGGCCGAATGGCCTCCTTCTGCACTGTAGGGAGTCTATGATTCTCAGTAGGACTCCACAAGAAAAGTGTAGGCTTTTCATGTCTGAACTTCGGACCCCTGGAACCCCTACTCCCTGCAATTGTCTTGGAACATATGCAGCCTGCTCACTACCTATTTCCAGCTATCTTTCATCTTTAATCTGAGACACAAGAAACAATTTGCTAGATCAATATCATGAGTATTACTTGAGAAAAGAGAGGTTGCTGACTTAACATGATATGTAGAAGTTATTTTTATTCATGTGTTTTCCATGATTTGTTACTCTACAAAGAATATCTTTGGTCTTTAATATCTGGGTCATTTTACAATTTGGCATGATGATCATGACTAAAATGTGGCTTTAATGTATGAGCGACAGGTAGCTGTTCCTCTTTTTCTTTGTTTTATTTACATTAATCCTTGTTTTTACACCTCTTGTATTGCTTCTTGCTGAAGTTGTTCCTCCCCGTCTGAGCATGATTTGCAATAATCATGAGTTGTATGATTAACTGATGGCAGCTGTTATGTCTTCTGTTTTCCCAAAGTTCGAAATAATCACACTCAAAATACTGGAGCTTCATCGAGTGTATCTTTATAGTTCTCCATATGGCTGGAAGACCAAGTTGCTCGGCACCTGACTGCAGTGCAGCAGTAAACGTGGCTTCCTGCATGCACATTCGCATAACAATTTGTTCCAAGCTCTTTACAAATAATATAACAGCAGCCGTCCTATTCTTCCTTGACCATGGGAAGAATTATACAGAATTATGTAGAAATTCCAACATGGAGTGAAGCAGTTATTTCCTAAAGTTCTGCCATTATGTCTATCCGACATTCATGCACAAGTATAAACTCTATTCCTTAGTACTGTTAATATTAATTTCAGAAATGAACAATAAAGATAAGATTGTCTTTTTTTTTGGAAAATATTATTGGAGAGGCAGTACAACTATGCTGCCAAGCCTATTCCTTTTGTACTATTGTGTTGTCACCTTTCCGTTGAACTCTTATATAATATACTGCTGGATGGAATACGGTGAAGGCTTTGTGAGAGGTTTCCTATTTGTCTGTGTGCCAGTGATAGCTTCACCTGTTCTAGTTTTTGTACTTCAAGGGATTTCTTCTATTAATTGCTCCGAGGTATTTGCAAGCAAGGGATTGGTAGTGGCTTGAGAGCCAGTTGTTTTCCCTCTTTGTTTCTAGTTTGCTTCTTGCACATCCCTGGTGGAGGCCAAATCCGGATGTCAGCATAGAAACGTTGCGCTGCGACAAGGTTTCTGAATCCTTCATGGTTGTCTGGTCAGATATCTGCAATCTGTCTTCCAAGACTATTAGAAGTATACGACCATGGTTATACGTATCTGAAGTGTAATTTTCTCCTCCAGTTTATGGGGCACTCATCTGTGTACAGTTTTTCAGCTGACGAACTCCATCATGGCATATTTGAAGGGGTTTAATGGTTTGACCTGTGATGTCCTTCCAATTGCCTGTCCTCTATTTCCTGTTGAAGAGAAATTTCTCTTAATTTTTCAGAGAAATATGCCCGTGTACAGAGTAGGGTAGGTGAAACAAGGATGGTGAACTTGTCAGATTGAAATATCTTATTGGTACAGTTGATCCTTACCGTGTAATTTTAGATTGGGACATACTTTGGGACACTCTGTTAAGGTGCATAAGCTTTGATTATAAAAGATCGAAACCATGCATAAAGGTCTGGTGATGACATTTAATTGTATTCAAATAGGGTTCCCGATGTTCAACATCCACATTTCTGTTATGTCATTGGCGGGGGGCGGCGGGGGGTGGGGGGGGGGGGGGGGGGGGGGGGAGAGGGGGGTGGGGAGACAATTGCTATGGGAAATCCCTCCAGCGTAAACTCCAGTTTGGTACCTCCATGGGATTTCCTTCTCCTGCTGCCGATCCCACCCCCTGAAAATAGAGGCAGAAAATTCTCCCCATTAATTGTAAATTCCCAAAAATCTACACATTGATTTCTTCTTAAAATGGTATCAGTGAGGGGCCTCCTTTATATATGTGTTTGAGAAAGCAAGAGCAGTGTTAATATTTCCCCCTATTGTGAATTTGGTTGTGGGGAGCATTTAATCAGATGGGAGGGTGGTAGGAGGGCACTCTGCCATTTTCCTGCCCTGCTGCCAATTGAGGCCTTAAATGGGCACATGAAGCCATGCAGTGAGCCCAAAAGCAAACACTCAGGGTTGCTTGTGAATTCTGGTGTGAGGTGGGGGCTGGGGTCCCTTGTTCAAAGGAATTTAGTGCCTGATTAAAGGACCCAGCATCTGGAAACGGTGCCTGCTGAGAGCCACCCTCCTGCGCTTTCTGCTGCCCTCCCCACCTCCCCAGCCTTCCCTGCAACTTCCACACAGTGAACCCCTTCCTGCCACACTCACCTGTGCCTTGATCCATGGCGATGCTATGCCTCAGGTGTGTGCATTGCTGGCAACCACCACTGACCCCCCCGCCCAGTGGCACTGCCAATCAATGAAGAGCTGGCAGCCTCTGGTTTGCAGCTCTCAGTGGGCGGAACACCTGCCCCTCGGGTCCTCGATCCTGGGGAAGGCCCCGTTATTTGAAATGATTTATTATTGACACATATATAGTATACAGTGAAAAGTATTGTTTCTTGCACGCTATACAGACAAAGCAAAGTTAAATGCTCAAGGAGGCGAGGTGGGGCTCCTGCCAGCTCTCCAACCAGTGAGTGAGACCTCCATCATCTCCATTAAATGCTGCCTCAAATATCAGATAATTGCTTCTAAAGTAATTATGAGTGCATTTATACTGCAAATTTTACATCAGTGTGAAGTCATTTGAGTTCTATACCAACAGTAACCTGGCACAGCAGACTGGAAAAACCTAACTTTGCAGCGAGGCAGAGAGACTCCCAGGAGGGGTTAATTTCACACTGCTTTGATTGTAAATCCATTGGACTCCATAGACACTTTGTAAAACTCCCTGGACTTTATTTTGATGTTTTGATCACTCGCCTCTGTCAATTCTCTTAACACTTCTTGGGAGGTAGCAAGTATCTGCGCCTGTTAAAAATCATGGCTCTTTTCAGGATAGTTAAAGTTCCAGCCAGGAAGGGTGGTGGAGGGAGGGGAAGCTAAAATTGCCCATTAAATATTCCAAAACCCAAGGTTTCTTACTTTTAAATTAGTATTACTACCCAAGTCCCACCAAATTCTTTTTGCTGAGTTTCTCACAGCTGTCAATACATACATTTTGGCTTGTAGATAAACTTCAACAACAATAAATTGTATTGATATAATGCCCAACATCCTACGGTACTTCACAGGAGTGTTATTGAACAAAATCTGACACCAAGCCACAGTTAACTAAAATCTTGGATGAAAATAGAACATTGAGGGCCCAATTTTACCATTTTGATTCTAAGTGCTGAATCTGGGCGCAATTCAGATCCGACTTGGAACCCTGTTCTCAGGCACCCCCATACGCACTGAAAAAGAAATTGCGAGTCTGAATCGCGCTGTGGGCAGGACTTACAGTGCCCAAAATGCTGCTGCTTCAATCGGAGCCTTCAACCGCGCATGCACAGTAAAAAAAAATTTGAAAAACGTGCCCCTGTTACATTGCAAAAGTGGATTAAGCGGCCCGGGAGCGAAAAGTGGGAGTGATGGCCTCCACAGATATCGCCCCACCCCCACAACATAGCTGTCCACCTTATCCACCCACCACCCCCCCCCCCCCCCCCACTACCCAGACCGATCGTGACCCCTGCCCCCCACCGATCGCCCGCAGAGTGGCAGCGGACCCCCCCTTGCCTCCCACCAGAGAATGACCTGACCCTCCTCCCTCCTCCTTCCCCCCCCAACAGAGAACAATCTGACCCTCTTCCTTCCTCCTCCCCCCACACCAGAGACGATCTGACTCTCCTCTCGACTCCTCCCACCACACCCCCCCCCCCCCCACCCCACCAGAGAATGATCTGGCCCGCCTCCCTCCCCCCTCCACCACCGATCTGAGTCAGAGAGCCGCCGGAAGGTCTGAACTTACCTCTTCAGAAGCTGGAGCACCTGAAACAGACCTTTGCCGAGCATGTCTGTTTCACGCCGAATCTGGACGGGCGAACGCAATGGTAAAGGGAGACATGCCAGTAAGATTGGGCGTCCAGCTCATTAAGTCAATTTAAATGCATGCCAGTTTGGGTGCGGTGCTGATTGCGGCCATTTTTGGGCCTTGGTAAAGGGGGAATTGGCGTGGATCGCGCTATTCGTCTCATGCCCGGCTTTACCAAGTTTTCGCACCTGAAAATGGGAGCAACGCAATGATAAAACCGAGCCCTGAGGGCCTTAAATGAGAAACAAGATTTAGTGAGGTTTGTTGAGGTAATTCCAAATATTCGGGCCTTCCAGCTGAAGGCCTGGTGGAGCAGGTGAACACAGTAAGAGTTTTAACAACACCAGGTTAAAGCCCAACAGGTTTATTTGGTAGCAAATACCATTAGCTTTCGGAGCGCTGCTCCTTCGTCAGATGGAGTGGAAATGTCAGATGGAGTGAAAAACCAGGAATGTGCATGGGACCACAATTAGAGGAGTGCACATGAGCTGGTGGAAATGACAGAGATAGGGAGGGGCGAGCCCATGGGAGGAGCTGAAAACAAAACTTAAAAATTGTAAAATCAAAAGTCCTTTTCAAACCAAAGGGCGGTGTGTTGATTACACATGCAGTGTTGTTGTAACTCAGCTCCTGACTCCCCACATCCTGTCCTCCATCTACAGGTCAGGAGTGTGCTAGATTACAAAAACAGAAAATGCTGGAAAATCTCAGCAGGTCTTACCTCAGGTAAGGGTCATCTAGACTCAAAACATTGGCTCTATTCTCTCCCCACAGATGCTGTCAGACTTGCTGAGATTTTCCAGCATTTTCTGTTCTTGTTTCAGATTCCAGCATTCGCAGTATTTTGTTTTAATCTTTAGTGTGTTGGAATACTCTCCCTTTGCCAGGATGAGTGCAGCTCCAACAATCCTATTCCACCATTTAGTTAGATCATGGTTGACCTGTACCTCAACTCTATTAATCTTCGTTTTCCCCCATACCCCTTAATCAAAAAGCAATCAAACTCGTACGTGGAAATTTCAATTGCCCAATCATGTACTGTCTTTTGGGGAAAAGGTTCCCGACATTAATTACCCTGTCTGTGATTACGGGCTTCCTGAATTCATTTCAGAATGGCCTAGCTCTAACTTTAAGATTGTGCCCTCTTTGTCTGCAATCTCCCACCAGAGGAAATGGCTTCTCTGTATCTATTCTTCTCTTTTATGGTTTTAAGTACATCCACCCCAGCAAATAGCCTTCCTACATTGGAATGAATATAGGAAGGCAGAGGTTACTGAAACAGAGATGAAGAGATGACCGGTTAAGGCCAAAATCTGTTCACAGGCTGTTAAACTCCGCTGCCTTTTTTAATGGCTGTTAGCATTTTTGTACTGGAATACCTTTTTAATGGGAAGCACGTTATGAAGTTGCACAATGTGCAACCTTAATGTATAAAGTTCTGTGTACTCTGAAGATAAAAAGGAAAAAAGCTGTAAACCCTGGACATCTGAAACAAAAACAGAAAATCTACGAGAGTACACCCAACAAACATCTGGAAAGAATAAAGATAAGTCAGGTGTTCTGAAAAAAATTCTGTATCCAAAACTAATTTTTCTTCACGGATGCTGACTTATTGTGTTTCTAATATTTCTGTTTTTATTGCACTCTGTCCCATTCCAGTTAACAGTGTTATATTTTTTATCATAAAAACAAAATGCTGGAAAGGCTCAGTCGACCGGCAGCACCTGTGAAGAGTGAAAACCAGGGTTAAGTCGAATATGACTCTTCTTCGGAACTGAAGTTCAGATCCTCATCATCCGCAGTATTTTGCTTTTATTATATTTTTTTATCAGCCTGCTGTCTGGCCTTTGTGGGAACCCACAACCATGCTTATGAATCTCCAAGCACAGCTGGTGAAAAATTCACACTGGTAGAGTTTCTATGGAGCGCACATTTGTTCCCTATTGGGACACACCCCACTTAATTAGTTCCTATGTGTTTAGAATGTTTGGCAGGACTGAGCTTTAGGGAATCCAAGCTATGAGCAAAGGGGATTGCTGTCATTGAGTTAATAATTCATAAAACAATGCCTGTTACCAGTACTGACAACACTTCCCGTTGCTTATCCAACCATGACATCCAATCCATTAGGATATTTCTTTACAGAGTTATCTTGAGCTAAGTGAGAGGAATCTGATCCCTGACTGACAAGTCTGTGACCGTAGGTTATGTCAATGAGTGAGGCAAGCAGGAACAATGCACTGGAGTACTATAAAACTGCTTGGTACAGCTATCGAATTGCTTAGTCTGCCACAGGGGATTGATTTAATTTCAATCATCTGTTGCCATGAGTGTCATTGAGTCCACCATGACCTCAAGGGATCAAGCTTGCCTCACGCTCCTCAGCAAAGATAATGACTAAAAACAATATGCTGCAAATTTGAAACACGCAATAAATCTGGAAAAAAACTCAGTAAGTTAGGGAGAATATGTGGAGTAAACAAACAAGCTAACATTCCTCATCAAAATTGGGAATCCTTGCACTCATTCCTCCAAAGAATCACCTTTTTGATTATAAACAAACCTTGGGGGCCATTTTTCGAACTCGCTGCACCTGGCACAGATCGCGCCGATCCCGGCAAATAGCATATGGGCCTAAAAATCGCTTTTGCGCCTGGCGCAAAATGGTTTGCAATCATCACAGTCCCTTTCTACTGGTGCAAACTAGATCACATCCCGAGACGGCGCGAGTAAGGATCATTACTGGTCTCCACTGGTTTGATGGCCGTGCCAGTGGGGGCTTAGAGGCTATTAGAAGCCCCTGGTTGTTCAGGGACATGGCTGGACAGTGCCCATCTGGCATGATTATATTTCTTCACCACAGAAGCTTGGCTACAATTTTGTCTGAAACAGTTAGAAACTCACAAACTCCATTTGTCTTCAAGGAACCAAGAGAGAATTCTTTAGGCCTGTAATATTTTCACCATCTTGCACCATCTTGAGGACTGTACACAAGTAACATATTTCTCTATTAATATTCTAAATGCCTATTACATCTCTGGAAATCATCGTCCCTCCCAATCCCATCATCGACGGCCGTGGTGACCCCCCCCCCCCACCTCCCCCCATGACAACATGGGCTGCTGGCATCAGGGCCCTCCAGATGGGTCTCCCATCATGACCCCCTCTGTGGTCCACCCAGCATGCACCCTCCTGTATTGGCCTCCACTGTCCCCTCTTCTCTCCACCCCCTCCCCCCCCACCCCCCCAGTCGATCACTCCCTGTGCCAGTTTGTCCCCCCGCTGCTCACATCCATGTCTCCCCCCTTGCAAAGCTCACTCCCTGTTGCCTCCCCACCATCATAGCCCCACCTCCACTCAAGCCCTACCCACTTGGCACTGCCCCAGCACAGTTATGGTGCCCGGTAGGCACTGTCAGGGTACCAAGTGGGAACTGTCAGACTCGCATTGCCCCATGGGCACTACCTGGCCCTGTCCCCGACCATCCAGAGGCTTCAATGGCCTCCAATCCCTCCGGCAAGGCCATCATGTCTGATCTCCACCAGCTGTGATTCCCACTGGTGTGAGTACTGAGCGGCAAGGAGGTAAATGTAAGCGAGCCCAGATGATAGTGTCTGTGACTCACTAATAACATATGAAACATGCCATTAATATTTAAATCAGCTTTGTGCCCTTTCTGGGTCTGAAGCTGATCTCACCAGCAAAACAGGGCCAGTAAGATTGCATGCGGCGAAAAGCCGGTTTGTGTGGATTTTTGCCCTCGCGTACAATCTTACCACCTCACCACACTGACCAATGGGTGGTTGTAAGATCTCGCCCATAGATTCAAATAAACAGCAACAGATTTATACAGATTTATACTCTCCTGTACAGAGAGAAACTGAAACTAAACCAGAAGCCTCTGAGACACCCTAATGACATCACCATCAAATCATGGGACATGCTCTTAATGCAATCTGCAACCACTTAAATATGTAATATATGTGGAGGTCTTGTAGCACTGGGTGGCCTTGCTGCCTCTGAGACAGAAGCTCCGGGTTCAAGTCCCACCTCACACCTCAGGATTTGATGACCAAGGAAGGGATGTTCACAACATGGTCAAACAGATTAAGTATTAACTTATAAATCCTTCCAAGATGGGTTAATGGCAGATGATGAGAGCGTGGGGCGATGCCTGGTCAGTCATGTGATGGAAAGAAAGTTGGAGCCTCTACCATCACTATTTATATCTCTGAATGCAACATGCATGTAAAAGTGCATGTTGCCACAGCAACACTGATTCCTTGTGGTGGGGTGGGGGGGGTCAGTTGGCTGGATGGCTGGTGTCGGTCAGATTGGTGCCAACAGCATGGAGTTTAATCCCCATTCTGGCTCGGGTGGATTCGGGACCTGCCTCCTTTCCCTACCCATAGTGGAGATTGTGGTGTTGTCGGATGGACCTGGCTTTCAGAGAATTAAAAAATAAGAAATGAGTGGAGTTGAAGGAAAAGTTATTTGACAGTAGAACAAGTTCCACCAGGTGAAGAAGAGGGGTTGGCCTCTGTCCACGACCAAGACATTGAATGGCTTGTTACTCCTTCTATGAGATAAGCAGATGGTTAGAGTGAGGAAACTAGAAACTGTTAATGTGGCAGAGGACATTGGAAATGTCAAAGATGTATAACTAGATTTCATGCCCACTTCTAGGGATTATGATGCTGAGAAACCCATCTCATATTGTTCATTTGCAATGGGTCAAAAGTCATGAATTATGACTCTACTTCTGTCTTTGAACTTCATTCATGTCTATGAGACCAACCACCTTGTTGGCCAATGGCTGACCTTAACCTTCAGTCTGTCCTCCTTGCCTTCTTTCCAGTGCTTCAGGTACCTGCTGCATTGCGAACAAAAATGTCATGGGAGGGATCAGAGCATTGCTTCCAGAGGAGCTTTGTTCACCTGGCTGCTTGATAGCCAAAAGAGGCAGAGACTTGCTGTTGAGGATTTCCATTCTCTTTTACTGCCCATCATCCGTGTGGGCCTTTAGATGAGGATTTACAGATGAGAAGACTGATAGTCGGGCGAATCCAGTGCATTGCAAATGTTAAGCCAAGTAAGAAGTCTAACAACACCAGGTTAAAGTCCAACCCTGTGTTTACTGTGTTTACCCCAGTCCAACGCCGGCATCTCCACATAATGTTAAGCCAAGACAGAGAGTAAGTGAAAGGAGTTGGCAACTCCCATCTAGAACAGAAACAGTTGGACAACAACACAGATAACATTTTATGACAAATCTGTTGACTTGTTCTTTCTAACACCAAAGGTGTTTCTCCACTCACTATTCAGTTTCCTGACAACTATCTGCAGTAAGTTATTTTTCGTGGTTCACTCCCTTTCTCGGAGAAAAGCAGTGACTGAGTGATCAGAAAAAAGAACTGAGTTGCTTTTATGATATCCATCAGGTTATTGATAAAGATGTGAAACAGAATGGGATATAAGCTATGTAAGTGGCACGGTGACACTGTAGTTAGCTCTGCTGCCTCACAGCGCCAGGGACCCGGGTTCAAATTCCAGCCTCAGGTGACTGTGTGGAGTTTGCATGTTTTCCCATGTTTGCGTGGGCTTCTTCTGGGTGTTCTGGTTTCCTCCCACAGTCCAAAGATGTACTTTGGCCATGCTAAATTGCTGCTTAGTGTCAGGGGGATTAGAAGGGTAAATATGTGGGGTTATGGGGATAGAGCTTGGGTGGGATTGTAGTCGGTGCAAACTTGATGGGCCGAATGACCTTTTTCCGTACTGTAGGGATTCAATGATTCTAGTTTTTAAGTGATGAAGTGGATGCTCCTCTACTTCCACACCAACTTTAATTATTTATACTTCACTGTAGGGCTGAATTTTCACCAGCTTCAAATTTAAACCTCAATTTCAGATTAATTGAATGTTCAATCACAATTACAGAAATGACAGGATGTTAAGAAATCACACTGAGGTACTCCCAAAGGAACAGCTGTAAACTGAATAATTAAAAGCTTCTTTCAAGCTCCCACTTTATTGATCCATCTGATGACATTTTGGTCACATTCCAATGATGTTCCTATAATAGACGACAAGAGGTTGTTTCAAAGATGTTTACATCTGTGCTGTAATTGTGGTCAATTCTGTAGCTCAGGAAGTTAATCATTGCTGGAGTGAAAAGGTGGATAATTAATGAATTAAACTACTTCTTAACAGGCTGCACCATATAACATGATTACATTGAAAGACAAATCTATTCAGTTGAAGGCCTATGTTAACTATTTGAGGCACTGTTGTACTTTCTGAACTCTCTAATGCTGTATAGCTCTTTTTCGTTAAGTCCTGATCGCTCCATGTTTCCATTCAAATTCATAAGGAATGTGACATTTTTTAAAAATGTGCACAATTCTCCTCACTTCCTGTCGGCAGATAAGTTAACAATGTTGTACCAATTTTAGAGAAACTAGAAGTGATTTCATTGGAGCTTAGAAGATTCTGGAAGGGCTTGACAGGTTAGATACTGGAAGGTTGCCCCCCCCCTCCCCCGCCCCTCCCCGCACCCTGCCCCAAGCTGGGGAATCTAGAACATGGGGGCCACAGCTTGAGGTTAAAGGGGTCATTACTTAGGACTAAGATGAGGAGAAATTTCTTCACTGAGAGGATTGTGAATCTATGGAATATTGTATCTCCAAGAGTTTTGGATGCTCCATTGTTGGCTATATTCAAGGCTGGAATGGATAGTTTTTTGTTTTCTCAGTGAATCAAATGGTATGGGACTGGATAGGGAAGTGGAGTTGAGGCAAAGATTGCCCTCGATCATATTGTATGGTGGAGGAAGCTCAAGGGAGTACCTGGTCTATTTCCAATTTCCAATCCAGTTCATCTTTTGTGCATGGTGGATGAGTTTACTCACTATGTTGCTAATAATTACACTCATATTCCTTTGTGCCGTCATATGTTAGAGGTTGATATTAGCCTGAACCATCGCTTTTCTGTTAATGCACTTAAAAGCAATATTTCAATTGGCACGTCCAAGCAAATTTTATTTTGCCATGTTATTATTTGGAAAATGCATTAACAAAGTCCCTCCTTTTAAATGGTCATTAATTTGGTTGAGAGCAACATATCAAGATTCAAGTGTCTTCATTGATTATTGTGAAAGATCAACAAGAACAATAGGAAAAAATTGTCATAACAGTGGGTACTGCAATTCAACGCATAAATTTCCAATCCAGTTCATCTTTTGTGCATGATGGATGAGTTTACTCACTGTGTTGCCAATAATTACACTCAATCTGACATTTTTTGACTATAGTGTGAATTCTTCGGATTAGATGTGATTATAGTGACCTATTAGAAAGAGAGAGAGAGTTCTGTCTGCATTGTGTCCATGCTCATTAGAAATGTATCGTTTTTAAAAACATTCTACTGATGATGAATGCTATGATCCTGGAGACAGCAAGAATTATTATGATTTTTCTCCTCTGTGGCCTGTAAACCAGACGGCACGGTGGCACAATAATTAGCACTGCTGCCTCACAGCACCGGAGACTCGGGTTCGATTCCAACCTCTGGCCACTACCTGTGTGGAGTTTGCACATTCTCTCCATGTCTGCGTGGGTTTTCTCTGGGTGCTTTGGTTTCCTCCCATAGTCCAAAGATGTGCAGGTTAGGTTGATTGTCCATGCTAAATTGCCCCTCAGTGTCAGGGGGCTAGCAGGGTAAATACATGGGGTTACGGGGATAGGACATGGGTGGGATTGTTGTCAGTGCAGGCTTGGTGGGCCCAATGGCCTCCTTCTGCACTGTAGGGATTCAATGATTCTATAACTGACTGCACACTGTAGTCTGCATGCATGAACTGAGTAACTTTATATCTTTGGAGTGAGGTCTAAATTACAAACCAACATACGTTCTTTTTTATCCAGCCTACATTTCCTTCTTCTCATATTTATGTGCAATTACTGTTTCCAATATGCTCAGCTCAGGTCAAGTCTTTAAACATCCTTGAAGATGAATAAAGGTTATTCCTTGATTTAGAGCAGTGACTATTTAGAGCAGTGACTGGGCATCTATCAGTATGCGCACCATTCCGGAACCAATGGATTGAAAAAGCTCCAGAGGCAAAGTCAGAAGCCATTAACCAGCAATGCTCAGGATAGTAGAAGGCAATACAACAGATCAGTTCTGTTGGAAGAGAGCAGCAAAATTCTTAGTACATATTTCAATATACATGAATCTCACAAACCTAATCGCACTACTTCAGGCTCTATCAAACTGTTTGCAATCTTAGTGCCCTATTTGACCCTGAGCTGATTTTCTGGCCTAGATACCAACAGGGATGGGGTTTCAGATGTACCACGGCCTGGGTCTTTTGGCTCTTACAAGTTCCTGCCTGGCAGGAAGTCCAAGGCTTCCACTTGAGGGGAATATCCTGGAGCAGGTTGCAGGACCAGGTTAGTCTGAATCATGACTCCCACAGTGCTGGAGGGTGTGCAATTTTCAAAGATGGTCCAATCTCCAACTGGGGAAGGGTGGGAGAAGGACAATTCCTGGCCCTGGGAGGGTGTGTCCAAACCTGCATGGGATGAGGGGGTGAGGGGAGGTGGGTGGGGGGGGGTGGTATTCCAATCCCCAATTTTGGAGGTAGGAAGGTCCGATCATTGATCCAGGTGCTTTTGAAAGGTGGGGGGAGGGATCCGATGCTCCTCCTGGTTTTCAAGCCTCATTGTGTTGACTTTCGCCTTCTCCCCGAAGCCGTCTTTGCCTCGGTTAAGCTGCCAGGTTTCCCAAGGCTGACACCAGCTGGTTACTGTTAAAGCTGTGAAGCAGGTTCAATCAGAGGAAATTTACTTCTGGGAGCAGATCGGCTGCTCATCCCTTGCCTTAGCTCCGTAAGTACCAGAATTAGGTAAAAATTGACATCCCAAGCCCAAGCTACCCATTTTACCATGCTAAAATGTTATCCTTCTGACTCCACCAAATTCATCCCTCCATCAAGTTGGCCTACTCCCACCAAAATAACTTGCTTACCGCAACCTCTACCTCAGCCTCAGCTCATCTGTGGCCCTGTCCCAGGCTCTTGTTATCCCTATTCTAAAACTCTCCTAATCATGTCCCACCTCGCACCCTCTGTAAACCTGGGCTCTTCCAAAACTCTGCTGCATTGCTGGCCTACAATGGTTCCCAGTCTGGCAAAGTCTCAACTTTAACATTTTCAGCTTTGCTTTTGAATGTCTCCATGGCCTTGCTCCTCCCTCTTCCTAACCTCATCCAGACCTATAACCCTCTGAGAACGCTGCTCTCCTCCAATTTTGGTTTCCTGAGTATCCCTGGTTTTCCATCATTCCACCATAGGCTGCTAAATCTCAGCTGCCTAAGCTCTAAGCCATATGATCAGGCGGTTTCATGTGAGGTGAAGATCCTGTCACCTTCCTGGCTTCTCCCAGTTAAGTTTCAATTGGGAAGGATCAAGGACAGCCTTCCTGTTTGGAGGTCAATTAAAGCCCATATGTGGCCACTTGAGGGCCTCATCCTGCAGTAGCTCATATTCTACCAGTGGTGGGTAGAGACCGTGCAATGTGTGTAGCCTGTCAGGTAAACCCTGGCAGATATACCTGTGGCCTAGTCAGGAGAGGTGCCTCATTTTTGGGCAGCCTGAACTATATGGAAGGACCTGCCAATGGAAATGGTGGGACCCTTGGGAAGTCACCTCCCATGCCTTTAACATCGACACCCCTCTCCTGCTGTTGGGACTGCCTGACTAGCCCCCCGCTTGGCCGCCACAAGCCAGTTATCCCTGTGGTAACTTTTCTGACACCTCTTGCTTAAAACCCAAAAGGTCAGAATGTTCGTGAGGCCCCGCTTTCACGGTCTGTATTCGTACTGAAAATCAAGATCAAGCGAGCTTTTGCCCTTCTGCTCCACGGGAGGTTTCTGTCCTATGTGAGCTCGCCTTAGGACCCTTGCGTTACGGTGTGGATGAACAGAGGGATCTGGGTGTCCATGTGCATAGATCCCTGAAAGTTGGCACCCCGGTTGATAGGGTTGTTAAGAAGGCGTACGGTTTGTTAGCTTTTATTGGTAGAGGGATTGAGTTTCGGAGCCAGGAGGTCATGCTGCAACTGTACAATACTCTGGTGCAGCCGTACTTGGAGTATTGCGTACAGTCCTGGTCGCCGTATTATAGGAAAGATGTAGAAGTGTTGGAAAGGGTGCAGAGGAGATTTACCAGGATGTTGCCTGGTATGGTGGGAAAATCATATGAGGAAAGGCTGAGGGACTTGAGGTTGTTTTCGTTAGAGAGAAGAAGGTTAAGAGGTGACTTAATAGAGGCATACAAGATGATCAGAGGATTAGATAGGGTGGATCACGAGAGCCTTTTTCCTCGGATGGTGATGGCTGGCACGAGGAGACATAGCTTTAAATTGAGGGGTGAGAGATATAGGACAGATGTTAGAAGTAGGTTCTTTACTCAGAGAGTAGTAAGGGCGTGGAATGCCCTGCCTACAGCAGTAGTGGACTCGTCAACATTAAGAGCATTCAAATGGTTATTGGATAAACATATGGATGATATTGGAATAGTGTAGATTAGAGGGGCTTTAGATTGGTTCCACTGGTCGGCGCAACATCGAGGGCCGAAGGGCCTGTACTGCGCTGTAATGTTCTATGTTCTATTAAACTCGCTTGGTCCAGGGCTTCCAATGACAATCTTCAGCCTTGGGCCTTCTGCAATGCCAGTGGTGGAAGCACTACCTCTGGTGGCATTGCTGGTACTGGAGACCTGCTGACCGCTGATTAGCTGGCAAGATTTGGGGGTTGGGACATCTGACTTGCAACAGGGGGTTCCAGCAGGAAACTGCCTCTGATAGAGCCAGTGGGCGGGCCCACCTCAGCAAATTACGTCCATAATCTTTCACTTTGGTCTTTGTCAAACAATTTTTGAATTCCTGGTTACACTGACATTTTTGTTTCCTGTTATCTTTCCCAAAATCAGTAAGATCAGTGGCAGGAACAGTGAAGAAATGAAGGTTGTAGTAGGCTCAGGCTCCAGTGTCCACAATTGAAGAAAAGGACTCAGTCGAGGCCTTCTCCCCCACCAATAAATCCATCACAACCATTTGGGGAGAATTCCATCTTCAAAGCTGGCTCTTTCTACCTTCACAATGAGAAATCTGCTGGGAGACCCAGCGACATAATCAGTAACAGCTGAGGATTAAACACTGGAGTGTGCCTGGTACTGTAGAACTACTGGGCAGCATGGTGGCACAGTGGTTAGCACTGCTGCCTCACAGCGCTAGGGAGCTAGGTTCAATTCCGGCCTTGTCACTGCGTGGAGTTTGCACTTTCTCCTTGTGTCAGCATGGGTTTCCTCTGGGTGCTCCGGTTTCCTCCCGCACTCTAAAGATGTGCAGGTTAGGTTGATTGGCCATTCCAAAATTGATCCTAGTGCCAGAGGGATTAGCAGGGTAAATGGGGTTAGGGCCTGGGTGGGACTGTGGTCAGTGCAGACTCGATGGGCTGAATGGCCTCCTCTGTACTGTAGGGATTTTATGATTCCAACTGTGCCTCGGTCAGGTATTAGTCATTAATGGTGAAAAGGGTTGAGGAAGAAAGAAAAGCTCAGCAGGGAAACTATGAATTTTCTCACTTTTAACAGAAACCCGAGAAGGCTTAGCTTTATTCTGCTTCTTTTGCTCTAAGGTCATGCTACATTTCAAATGAATGATTTATGGTGCAGTTTATTTGTTCTTATGAGATACTGCAGGCTATTGAGTTATAAGGCTTAATGTACCACATATACAACGATTTACCCATACAGCTAATTTACATTAAAACTTCAGCGGCACACAGACCATTAATTGTGATCTGTGGAAGCTAGCTGTGTTAATTTATAAGTTTTCTTTTATTAATTATCAACATTAGGAGCAGTTAGTTGCTTTCTGACTGTGTCTCCCCATATGAAAAGCAAATATAGAGGCAGATGAAAGGTTTTCCCACATGTTGACTCTGCTTTTGTTTTCCAAACAATGAACTGAATTGACAAGCTGACCCGTTCAACTCCACACCGATCAACATGACTGAGCAGATAGCACGGGAAGGACTTTGTGTTTGTCTTTGCGATTTTTTTCCTTGCTTTGATCCTTTGGTTAGAGGAGTTAAAGAGAATGGAAAAGAAATATTTGCTCGGTGTCAGGTTCATTTCCTCATGAATTCACTGCAGTAAAATAAATGTCAGTGAGAAAAAGCAGCGCTTGTGTGCACCAAAATGTATGCTCATTGCATTCATAGTTTTGGCTTGGAAAATGGAAACCTTCCTTATGTTTCAGACTTGGTCAATCTGGAATCCAGACACTTTCCATTTGGGTGAGCAGAGGCAACAGGTTCGGTTTTGTCAAATATGACTTCAATTTCAGCAAACTGGAATAATAATATCAGCTCCAACAATGAGGTGACATTGAAGTTATGTTGGGGCAGCAGCTGACGCAGTACAGTTGGCCTCAGTGCTACTGGGCTATTGAAGAAAAAGGAATCAGTCCAGATTCTTGCTTTAGTTCACTCACAGTCCTGGAAAGTTTATCTATGGCCGTCAGGCGAACCCTGGATCAGCCTCTGTTCTGATACTTTCCATGGTCTATTTATGTCTGAGATGATACCTGAGGAACACAGGGTGATTTGCTAGTGCTATTGGGGTAGGTGCAAACTAGCTTGGCAGGGTGTGGGAATCAGGGGGAAACATCAGAGAGGAATATCGATGTGCACAGAACACTGGGTGAAGATAGATAGCACTAGAGTAGTTAATAGCAAATTATTAGATGGGGTAAGCGTAAGGGAGAAAGTCTGAAAATGGGCTAACGTACATCTAGGTAAATTCAAGGAGTGTGGTTAGTAAGATTGGTGGGTTGCTGGTGCAGATTGCCATGTGGAATTATGATGTGTTGGCTGCAACAGAAATTGGCTCAAAGAAGGAAAGCACTGAGTGTGAAATATTCCTGATATTAGGTGTTCAAAAAAATTAGGAAAGGAAGAAAATGGGGAGGAATGGCAATATTGATTGAGAGCATTGCAGTGCTGGAAAATCGGATGTCCCAGAGGGTCAAGGACAGAATCTATTTGGCTAGAGCTAAAAAGGAGCAACTACATTGTTCGGTATTATCTATGGACAATCAACTAGTGGGAAGAATGTAGAGGAACAAGTTTGCAAGGAAGTTACAAGAGGGGCAAGAATTAGTTAGAAAGATGGACTAGGGTAGAGTGGGGCAAGAGTTCCTACAGTGTGTTCAGTAAAATTGTCTACAGCAGTATGTTTCCAGTCCAATAAGAAAGGAGGCAGTGCTGGACCTGATTCTTGGGAGTGAGGTGAACCAGGTGTGAGCAGGAGAACTTTTAGGGGAGAGTGATCATTGTTTGAACGTTTAGGTTGACTATGGTAAAGAACAAACTAGAGTAAAAATAATTAACTGGGGAAAGTAAGCTTTAGTGGGGCAAAAATGGATCTAGGCTGAATAAATTGGAATCAAAGGTTAGAAGGAAAAACAGCAGCTGAACAATGGGTTACCTTCAAAAAGAGAGTTCGACACACTCAATGTGTATTCCCTCACGTTAGGTAGGGCAAACAAATGCAGAGTTCTCTCGATGACAAAATAAATTGAGGTTAAGATGATGAAGAAGAATTGTGCTTAGGGCAGATGTCGGGTGGATAAGAAAATGGAGAACTAGGCTGAATATAGAAGTTTCAGAGGGGAATTGAAAAAGCAAGTCAGAGAAGCAAGGAGAGAATATGAGAAGAAACTGGAATCTTCCATAAAAAGGAATCCCAAAGTCTTCTATAAGCATATAAATAGTAAAGGGGTGATAAAAGGAGTTGTAGGCTGATTAGGGACCAAAAAGGGGATTTAAGCATGGAGGCAAGGGGAATACTTCCCACCTGTCTACACCAAGGAAAAAGACCTACCCAGGCCATGATAAAAGAGGAAGTACTTTATGCATAAAAGAGGAGATATTAGATAGGCTACCTATGCTTATAGTTGAAAAAGCACCAGGACTGGTTGAGATGCGCCCAAGGACACTGAGGAAGTCAGCATGGAAAATCCAGTCTTCCTTCGACTCAGAGATGGTGCCAGAAGATTGGTCAGTTACAAATGTTACGCCGTTTTTCAAAACAGTATGTAAAGACAAGCTCAGCAACTACAGGCTAGTCAGCTTAATTTTGGTGGTGGGGTAATTTCTAGGAGCATTAATTCATGACAAAAATGGACAAATGTGAGTTAATTAAGGAAGCCGGTAAGAATTTGTTAAGGTAAAATCATGTTTAACTAATTTGCTGGAGTTTTCTGAAGAGGCAAAAGAGAGGGTTGATGAGGGTAATGGTGTTGATGTGGTGTATTCAGACTTCCAAAAGACATTTAATCCAGTGTCCTACAACAGAGTTTTGAGCAAAGTTCGAGCTCATGGAATAAAAGGCATGGTAGCAACATGGATATAGAATTGGCTGAATGATACGAAATAGAGTTAATGGATGCTTTTCAGGCTGGAAGAAGGTTTGTAGTGGAGTTCCCCAGGGATCAGTGTTGGGATCTTTGCTCTTCTTGATACATATCGATGACCTGGATCTTGGTGTACAGAGCACAATTTCAAAATTTGCAGATGATATGAAACTTGGAACCATTGTGAACTGTGAAGAGGACAGTGTAGAATATCAAAAGGACATAGTTTGGTGGAATGGGTGAACAAGCGGCAGATGAAGTTCAATGCATAAAAGTGGGAAGTGATTTATTTTTGGTAGGAAGAACATGGAGGGATAAGATAAAATAAAAGGTAAATCTCTTTAAAAAAAAGTGCAGGAACAGAGGAGCATGGGTATATATGTGACTAGATCATTGAAGCTGGCAGGAAGGATTGAGAGTGTGGTTAATAAAGTGTACTGTATGCTAGGTTTTATTAATAGGGTCATAGAGTACAAGAGCAAGGAGGTTATGTTGAACTTGTGTAAGATACTAATTCAGCCTCACCTGAAGTATAGCATCCAGTTCCGGGTGCTGCACTTAGGAAAGATGTGGAGGTATTGGAGAGAGTTCAAAAAAGATTCGCAAAAATGGTTCCAGGAATGAGAAACTTCAGATACGAAGATAGATTGGAGAAGTTTGGACTATTTTCCTTGGAGAAGCAAAGGCCAAGAAGCGGTTGAATAGAGATATTCAAGATCACAAGAGATCTGGACAGAGTAGATAGGGAAAAACTGTTCCCACTCATGAAAGGATCGAGAACCAAAAGGGTCAGATTTTAAAGTAATTGGCAAAAGAAGCAAAAGTGATACGAAGAAAAATTTGTTCACGCAGCAGGTGATTAAGGTTTGGAATATACTACCTGAGAATGTGAAATATGGACGTTCAATCGAGGGTTTGAATCAAAACTGTTATCTGAAAAGGAAGAATATGCAGGGAGAAGGTGGAAGAATAGCACCAGATGTTCATTCAGCGATGTTCATTCACTGAGCCAGTGCAGACATAATGGGCCAAATGGCCTCCTTCTGCTCTGTAATATTGCTGTGATTCTATGATTTGGATAAGGTAACAGGCACCCGTAGAATTGTACCCTGGAAACAATCTCTCGTTTCTGTAAAGAAAGGGCATAAATTAATGGTCAAAACATTCATAGTCACCAGATGATGAGTTAAGGAGCTGCATAGGGTGGCAGACACAATAGGAGAGTGACAATGATTTGATATCATTGTGTTAGCAATCATGCTGAATTCCACAAATGTATTTTTTTTTACAACAGTATGAATAGAAATTATGTTAAAAATCTGAAATCATTTTGCTGCTATTTTTTACAGTGAAGAAATGTACTATTTTTCAACAACTGATGCAACCGTGTTAAAATTATTCTCCCCTCACCCAATAGCTGATTGCACATCTAATTGGTTGCATTTCCTGAAGGAAGGACAGAAAATATGAATCAACACATGAATTGACAGCAACATTATTGTATTGGTCTGAATTTCTGCTCTCCTGCCCATTCCCCACTTTACATTGTTGATTTTGGTGGCAGATGAGGCAGTTATTCACTTAATCATTTGTGGGACTTGGGCGTCGCTGGCTGGCCAGCATTTATTGCCCATCCCTAGTTGCCCGAAGGCAGCTGAGAGTCAACCACATTGCTGTGGTTCTGGAGTCACATGTCGGACAGACCTGGTAAAGACGGCAGATTTCCTTCCCTAAAGGGCATCAGTGAACCAGATGTGTTTTTCCAACAATCGACAATGGTTTCATGGTTATCAGTAGATTCTTAATTCCAGATATTATTTTATTGAATTCAAATTTCACTATCCGTGCCAGGATTTGAATCAGAGTCCTCAGAACAGTGGCTGGGTTTCTGGATTAATAGTCAAACATTAATACCATTAGGCTATTGCCTCTCCTCGTTGACTCAAGTGGAAGCCACGTTATCAAACGCAAATAAATTTCATGATGTACTTAGGAACCCAATGGCATTTTCATCTGTTCCTGATCTACGTAAAGTTGTCTCTAAGTCTACAAGGCTCCCCAATGTAAGTTAATAACAAATCACTCAGTTTGTCCTGGAAGGGCAGGATTGCTGGAATATGTCTCACAATGAACACCTGGCCTTCTGCCATTCCATACTTCCTTACCCATGCCCCCATGTATCCCGCACCATGTAGTCATGAGGCACTCACAACACATCTCTCCCCTACAGCCTCAAGACCTTCATAACACTGTCTTCCTTCCCCACTCCCACCTTGTCTTCTGAACTGTCTAAACCTAAATTTTCCAATTACATTTATTTTAATATAGGAGATTACCCTTTTATTTCAAATGATTAATATCGGTGTATAAAAAACCTTGCTAAATTACATGACAATTTAATCAGCTTTGGACAGAGCAATGCTTATGATGTAATCCATGATATGGTACACAGGACAAGAGAATGCTTTCAGCTCCTTGGGACCACCATTACTGATAGACTGAGTATAGTTATAGAATGATGCACTTGAACCGATCCATTTGATCTCGGAGCTTAATTGAAAATTTCTCCATGAGATGGCAACACACCATTGAGAAACCAAAACGACAGAGCAGATACATTTTTTGCTGCTTTTGAATTACAAATTCTGTGAGCTTAATAAAATATTTTAGAGCTCTATGGTGCTTAATTCTTTAATTTTGTGTTTAATTCCAACTGATATTCTTTTTACTTTAATGAAACTTCAGGGGAGATTTAAATGATAGCGGTGTGTTAGTGTCCTCAGCCCAATCATCTTGCATTGCTTCATCAATAATCTTCCTTCCATCAGAAGTGGGGGTGTTCGTTGATGAATGCACAATGTTCCGTACCATCCACAACTCCTCAGATACCAAAGCAGTCCACGCCCACATGCAGCAAGACCTAGACAACATTCAGACTTGGATTGATAAGTGGCACATAGAGTTCATCTTACACAAGTGACCATCTCTAACAAGACAGAACCTTAGACATACAAGCCATTACCATTATTGAAACCCTAATCATCACATCCCGAGGGTTACCACTGACTATAAATTTAACTAGACCATTCATATCAATACTGTCGCTACAAGAGCAGATCAGAGGCCAAGACTTCTGCAGCAATTAACTCACATCCTGATTTCCAAAAGCCTGTTCACCATCTACAAGCACAAGTTGTGAGTGTGACAGAATAGTGTCTATTTGCCTGGATAAGTGCAACTCCATCATCACTCAAGGAACTTGACAACAACCATCCCTTTCACTATTCACTCCCTTTAGACTGATGCATTGTGTAGCATCCACAAGATGCATTGCAGCAACTCATCAAAGCTCCTTCTACAGCAGTTTTCAACCCGTGACATCTACTGCAGAAGGACATAAACATCAGATGCATGGAAACACCATTTGGCGTAATTTTCTCAAGCCTTCACCAGCAGGTTCAATGGCGGGCAGTGGAAGGGAGAAGAAGAAATTGGTGGGCAGCCCAAAAATTGGTTTTCCGCCAGAGTGAATTTCCAGCAGGCTCTTTTGCTGCTGCCCACCATGATGGATTGGGAAACCCACTAGAGGCTGGCAGGAAACTCATCTGTATCCCGCTAATGGAAGGCGGATGAAAGCCCGACCACCTATAGCCGAATCTCTACAGCACCAGCAGGAAAACACACCAGTGTGAAACATGTTTTGCATGCATCTGAACAATGCTGGTGGCTGCCTAAAGAGTTTAGGATGGAGGCCGCCAGCATCCTTGAATGCCAGAACACCGCTATGGTGGGTGGGGCAGCATCTGTTCACACACCTTTCAGATTAGGTGTCCTGGAGAGGGTCTATCACCCAGTTTCAGAATGCTCCTGAGATCTATCTTCTTTTTCAGGGGATCCATCATCTAGCCTTAGAGTGCTCCCGGAGGTCCATCATCATCATCAGGAGAACTACCTTTTTTCAACAGTGGGTCAGTGATGTTGGGCACTTTTTCAATATGGCGCCCAGATGGGAAGGCAGATTACGCGCCATCAGGTTGCCCTGCCACAAATATGGCACAAAACACCCGGGGGCATAATTAATGATGTTGAGGTTGGAAGATTTGGTGTGATTTCCCACTGCCTCTGCAGTGAGAAACACTCCACGTTCCTGCCCCAGTGCAGGTCGTAGTCCCAGAATGGGAGAATTCCTCCCTGTGACATGCAATTTCCACTCCAAGCCACATACCATTCTGCCGTTCCTCTGTTGTTGCTGGGTCAAAAACTAGGAACCCCCAATTAGTACTGTGGGTGCACCTATACCACATAGCCTGCAGCGGTTCAAGAAGGCAGCTCACTATCTTTTTAAGCATAATTAGGGGTGGACAGTGAATACTGGCCTTGCCAAAGACGTTCACATCACATAAGCAAACATTTAAAAAAAAGACAGGAGTAATTTGAGATAAGTGTTTTGACAGATTTAATGCACTGTTATCAGTTTAAAGGTAATCCAGTTCTGTCCACTGAGTTTAGTTCAAATAAAAATTAACTCCACTTAGTGACAGGACATTTACTTGTCAATATATTTGACTTACGAATCCCAGCAATTTTCCATTGGTAATTTTACAATTAAGACACTTCTAAAATATTTCAATTAGCTTCTTTTGAACTATTGCTGGTGCAGAGAAAACTTTGATTTTCTCCTTTTTCTTTCTGTTTTCTTCCCTCAATCCTCTTCCCTAGTAGATGGAAGCCTTGAGTTGCATGGGCGATCGCACCCCTATGGCATATCACCTAAATGTGCTTTATTTAAATTATGGCAGCTTTTCACCAGTTCTGGGATTTCCCTGCTGCAAGTGAGAGTGCGTATCCAATACATCTGCCTCGAGTTGGCATAATAGAACCAGATAGAAATAATGGGAACCCATCATGTGATATATTTCCACTGTTTGCCACCCATAATGGCACTGGCTTTCAACATGACATGAGAGAAAGAACATGAGTGTGGGCATGCTCTGTGTTTGCCAGATGCCTACAGAGTGGGTAGATTTTGACATCAAGCAGCCTCTAACACTGATTTGGCACACGGCCTGCCATTTTGGATCTCGCAAGTCATGTTAATACCCTCTCTTAATTATTCCAGGAGGGATGGGCCAAAACTGCTACCTATAGGCATCATCATGGAACTTTCAGGTGAGGGACTTCTGACTTTTCTGCTGTAGAAGGAGTGGAGATACTCCATTGACGTTATTGGAAAAATTTAGAAAAATTATTGGATTCACCAGGGGATGGAGCTAAACTTTGACCGGGAGGTCAGAGGAATTGGAAGGCCTGTCTGCAGTGAGCTTGCTTTCACTGATGGGGGCTATAGTCACAATCCTTCTTGGGCTGTAGCAAAATGGGGAGCACAGGCATAGAGAGATAAAGTCATGCAAAGAGGGAGGCTTTCAATAGAAAGCCATATCCCACAAGGGATTCAATTTCTCTTAATTCTACCTCATCTAGTATCCGTGTTTGAGGTAACTATGTTCAGGAGGTAGCCACTGAAGTGTGCCTTCTCCTCTAACTGGATGTACAGCTGAACAGCAGGGTGAGGATGGCTCTGCCAGTGACTCTCAATATCAAAGTGGATCTCATTTTTTACAGCAGTGCCAACATCCAGCAGTTTGTATCCAAGGAGAGGAGCCTTCATAGTCTTCTTTCTTATCAGAGAGATGCAGGAGGAATGACTACCTGGCTTTGCAAGACCAGTGGATCTCCGAATGGTACATGGAGCTGTTGACCGCAGGTGCTGCAGGCTCCACATATTTACAGTAACCATAAAGGATACCAATCGTGGACATGCATGTAGTGCACAACCACACAAAATGTCCTGTCAGCGAGGGCCTGAGATTCTGATGGCAGCCATGGTGGTTCCATCCTGTTCCAGTCAGTCATGCTTTTCATGTTTCAGCCACCAGGAGGAACCAGGAACTGCTGCTTGATGATAAAGATGACCTGCCTCATGACTGCCCTCTGCCACTGTGTTCAGCGCACCTCCGAGAGTCAATGCAGCCATTAGGAACATTGTAGGGCAAACCATTGGCGTTTTGATACAACAGTTCTGCTGCCTTGACTGCTTGGGGAGAATCCTCCTGCTATCGCCAAAGCATGTCTCCAAGCTCACGGTAATTTGTTGCATTCTGCACAACGTCACTCTGACGAGGGAACAGTGCTTTCCAACGGACCTCTATAGGGCACCTTAGTCGGAGAACGAGAAACAGGAGGAAGAGATAAATATTCAGTATTCCTTCCTCCAGATGGATTGTCAGTGACAGGCTGCTCAGACTCTGGTTCTCTCAGACCTCATCCATACAGCATCGTGCACAATTCCCCAGTGTGCCTGCACTCTGCTGCCAATCATGATAGCGTGCGTCCTTGTGGCTAAAATTCTGAAATATAAACTACAGTACAGTCATTCTCTCCCACCTTTTTTCCAAGAAAACATCCAGTCATATAAACTAAACTGAACTATTCACCCGTGTGCATGCCTTGTGAGTACCTTTGCTGGCTCTTGTGCTTCTACTAGATGCTACCCCTGTGGCTGCAGTTTTCTGGCAGGTCTGCCAATGCACCAGGTATCTCTGTGTGCATTCCCATTAACATTCTCCTGTACGCTGCCCTTCCAAAGTCCTCTTTTGCATCCTCTACAGTCAAACCAGTGTCAGACCTTGACCTTTGATACAAAGATGGTTATTGCACCCAGTGGTTTGCCTTATTATGGATGCTTGACATTTAACATGATGGAAACATCCACAAACTGTTTAGAAAAGACTGCTGAATCAATGTGAGGGTATTTCACAGCAATAACAAAAAGCATTTAAACTTACATCTTCATTTTGTGAGAGCCAAGGAAACTATTCAGGCTTATTCAATCTGTTTATGGATATACAATATTGACTTTGGAAATAAAACTGATTCATGGTCATAATACCATCAATTGCTCACACTTGCTAAAACTACTTAGGCATGGTTGAGTGCACATACTTCAAAACCAAGCATTATGTCATTGATATCAAAATAAAAGGAATTGGGCAACTTCTGTTTGGTTTCCCCAAGCTTTATAAAGGCAGCAACTGAAGCCAAAAGCAAACATTCTCTCAAAGAAGTTTTAATTGCCATACAATATTATGCCAAATTTCTCATTGAGTTGACACATTGACCTCAGGTCCTCCAACAAATTCTTGGGCCGTAACTTATGAGTTTTTTTTATCCATTCATGGGATGTGGGTGTCGCTGTCTGGCCCATCACTAGTTACCCTGGAACTGAGCAGTTTGCTAGGCCATTTCAGTGGCTCCTAAGAGTCAACCATGTTGCTGTGGGGCTAGAGTCACGTGTAGGCCAGACCAGGTAAGGACGGCAGATTTCCTTCATCAACCAGATTAGTTCTTATGACAATCAATGGTCATCATTAGACTTTTAATTCCAGATTTTTAGGGAATTCAAATTGCACCTGCTGTAATGGGATTCAAACCCGGCACCCTAGAGCATTATCCTGGGTCTTTGGATTACTAGTCCAATGACAATACCATCACACCACTGCCTCCCCAGGTAGTGTAACTGAGAGGTACCCCAAATATGCATTGGAGAGGCACCCACCCCTTTGAAGTTCCCGGGTAAGATTTACATGGCAGTTGCCCAGGAACTTCAGACTTCTGTTGGGCAATTCCCCTGTACTGAAACCATCCAAAAATGTGAATGAATTTGCAAACTTCGGATGGTTCCGATTGTGTTATTGTCAATAGCTCCCCAAAAACAATTAGAAGTAAAACCACTTCTGGCTTCTGGATAACTTTTGCACAGACCCACACCGGCTCCCCATGGAACTCCCACCACCCCCCGAACCCACAGGGGACTCACTCCCTCCACTCGTCGAATATGCCCCAGCACGGTATCCTCACCCCCATGGGACTCTTTCTTTTCCCTACCTACAGGGACACCACACCCCCTCATGGGACTCTTTCTGCCTCCCACAGTGGCTTCTCTGCCGACCTCCTATCTCCACCCCTCTGGCCAGGTCCTCCTCCACTCTCCACCCTGTTTACACATTTTTACTGTCTCTTATGGTGGCTGGTGCCATACAAGAGTCGATGTGACTTACTTACCTGTGACTGAACTGCCCACAATGGTAGGCCTCAGGAGCAAACTGCACTGCACAGGTCCCACCAGGCCTAAGTCGGAAAGTTGGGTGAGGGAGGGTCGCCTGGATTACCAGGTAAGTACTTTTGAGCGGAGTGACAATCTAACAGTTGCCACTCCATCAGAAGTTATGGCTGCTCATCTCCCTGGTCAGACTCCACCCTATCTCTGTACTCTCCTCAAGCCAAACAACCTCACTCATCTATTCTTTCAAACTTTGTTTCCTCTTGGACATTTCTTCCTCCTTTCATAGAACATAGAACATAGAACAGTACAGCACAGAACAGGCCCTTCGGCCCATGATGTTGTGCCGAGCTTTATCTGAAACCAAGATCAAGCTATCCCACTCCCTATCATCCTGGTGTGCTCCATGTGCCTATCCAATAACCGCTTAAATGTTCCTAAAGTGTCTGACTCCACTATCACTGCAGGCAGTCCATTCCACACTCCAACCACTCTCTGCGTAAAGAACCTACCTCTTATATCCTTCCTATATCTCCCACCACGAACCCAATAGTTATGCCCCCTTGTAATAGCTCCATCCACCCGAGGAAATAGTCTTTGAACGTCACCATCCGTAGCCTTGATTAAAGCCATTTAGATGTGGGAATCTGGAATTCCAGTCCTAATTTTCTCGACCTCTTCATTTCCCTTTCCTCCTTTGAAACCTCTTTTAACACCCTTTTCTTCCAGTTATCCTCCTAATATCTCCATCTTTACCTGGTCATCCATTTTCCTCTGATTAAGAATAATAGAATGCCTACAGTGGAGAAAGAGGCCATCAGCCCATTGAGTCTGCACCGACTCTCTGACAGAGAGCACCTTACTCAGGCCTGCCCCCCCGCCCTATCCCCATAACCCCACATATTTACCCCACCCATCCCTTTAATTTACATATCTTGGGACACTAAGATTCAATTTAGCACAGCCAATCCACCTAACCTGCACATATTTGTGGGAGGGAACTGGAGCACCCAGAGGAAACCCACACAGACACAGGGAGAATGTGCAAACTCCACACAGACCCAAGGCCGGAATCAAACCCGGGTCCCTGGCATTGTGAGGCGATGGTAGCCATGATGTGGAGATGCCAGCGTTGGACTGGGGTAAGCACAGTAAGAAGTCTCACCACTAGAACTCCCACTCACCTGATGAAGGGGCAGCGCTCCGAAAGCTTGTGGCTTGTGCTACCAAATAAACCTGTTGGACTTTAGCCTGGTGTTGTGAGACTCCTTATTGTGAGACAGCAGTGCTTGCCACTGTGCCATTAAGCCTTTGTAAAGACTTTTTTCGATCTTAATGGTGCGATATAAATGTAAAGTTATTGTCTTTTTCTAAAAGTGAAAGGGAACTCCTGACATTCTCTATGGTAACACTTCAACAGAACCCTTTGGCATCAATTTGTGATGTCAGAAATAGGTAGCATTTGTTTTAGAAGAAACTATTTTCATCTCTGAGAATTGTTAACTGGACAATGAACAGCACATATAACTGTAGATCAGAATGTCAGTTTGCACATGCTGGATTTAACCCATCCATTGTTTAATCCTGATTTGTTTCCAATTTGAAATCAATTATTGATTTCTCCCAGCTCTTTAGAGTCGCTAGCTTTCATTGTAAAACTTTTCTGAATGTTGCAGTTTTGGAATCCTCCAAGAGGACGAGACAGAAGCTGAACTTTAGTCAGAAAGACCTTTTCTTTCATTTATTTTCAGTGGGACAATAATACAAGAGTGGAACTTTGCTCTTTGTTCCAGTTCCAAAATACATATAGTTGTATATGTTCAAATCTTTGGCCTAGAAATTGGTTATAGTCTGCATTCAGACGTGAAATTTTTATTGCATTCCCAGCCCATGCCAGAAGCCAGAGGCCTGAAGTTTGCCTGAAATTGGGCCTCACCTTAATAATTCTGGTAAGCTGTCATGCCTCTAGAGAGATGAGATCAATATGAACTTGCTGCCTTTTCGGCAATGGTCATCAGCAAGTTTCTGTCGAAGTGTACGCAGGAAGAATAGGAGGAAATTTAAGCAGTCCACAGCAGCCTGTGAATTTGCAATAAATTAATTGCTTTCTCCCCGAAGAAACAAATATAATTTGTCTTTTTTAAAATACATTGGAGTAGAAAGTAAGGCCTATGACATCAATTTCTGTGCATAGAACTGACATAAAGCATGTTAATTTAATAGTAGGGTGACCTGCACCAAATTGTAAATTGGCCAATTAAGGTCATTGCCTAAATAGAGCACACAACCTTTTAAATGTGTAATTTTTAAAAAAAATCACTCATGAGTTGTGGGTATCGCTGGCTGGGCTAGCATTTATTGCCCATCCGTAATTGCCCTTGAACTGAGTGGCATTTCAAAGGGCACCTTGAAAGTCAACTGCATTGCTGTAGATCTGGAGTCAGACCAGGTAAGGACGACAGATCTCCTTCTCTAAGGTACATTAGTTTACCAGATAGGTCTTCACGACAGTTGTCAATAATTTCATGGACAGCATTAGACTTTTAATTCCAGATCTTTATTGAATTCAAATTTCATCATCTGCCATGGTGGAATTCAAATGCAGGACCCCAAAGCATTATTTTGGGTCACTAGATTGCTTTTCCAGTGACAATACCTCCTATACCATCACCAAATTACGGTCCTAACACCTGTAAAAGGATCCCTGTAGGAAATTAGACACCGATAAGCTGACATCAGATCCACCATGCTCAGAATTCTTCAACGCCTCTCGGCAGCCCACCAAGTAAGCTTAAGACCTTAAAACTTGATTTTTCAAAAAAGAAGTATCTTCCTGTGGACCCAGGAGGAACAAGACTGTGCTGATTCCACAGGTATTGCAATCACACCCATCTCCCGTAACACACTTCAACTCCCCTGCGCATCCCAAGGGTCACGGCCAGTGGGACAGCCTGCCCAAAATTGACGTTTCTCATCAGGCAAGTTGCCAGTGGAGGCTTATCGGTGTGGCAGCTCACGCCAACTATTGAGATGAGCACAGAGGACAGGCCCCGACTAATTTCGACCCAACACAAACAGAAAATGCAGGAAAATCTCAGCAGGTCTGACAGCATCTGTGGAGTGAGAACAGACTTAACGTTTCACATCTGGATGATCCTTTCTCATCCAGAGAAATTCTATTGAAGACAATAGATAATAGGATGAGATTTATACTGATTTGATGAGGAGACAGGAAAGTGCGACCTTAGTTAGGCCGCACTTGGAATATAGTGTTCAATTCTGGTCGCCACACTACCAGAAGGATGTGGAGGCTTTGGAGAGGGTACAGAAAAGATTTACCAGGATGTTGCCTGGTATGGAGGGCATTAGCTATGAGGAGAGGTTGGAGAAACTTGGTTTGTTCTCACTGGAGCGACGGAGGTTGAGGGGAGACCTGATAGAAGTCTACAAGATTATGAGAGGCATGGACAGAGTGGATAGTCAGAAGCTTTTTCTCAAGGTGGAAGAGTCAATTACTAGGGGGCATAGGTTTAAGGTGCGAGGGGCAAGGTTTAAAGGAGACGTACGAGGCAGATTTTTTACACAGAGAGTAGTGGGTGCCTGGAACTCGGTGCTGGGGGAGGTAGTGGTAGCGGATACAGTAGTGACTTTTAAGGGGCGTCCTGACAAGTACATGAATAGAATGGGAATAGAGGGATATGGTCCCCGGAAAGGTAGGGGGTTTTAGTTGAGTCAGGCAGCATGGTCGGTGCAGGCTTGGAGGGCTGGAGGGCCTGTTCCTGTGCTGTAATTTTCTTTGTTCTTTGAAAGCTGTGGGAGCTGGATAGAGGGCCAATGGTTGGTGGAAACGGGAGAGGTTGACAAAGATGTCGTAGACTTTGGTAGGAAGGATAGAGGCTTAGACTAATTCCTAAATGGGGCAAAAATTCAGAAATTGGAAGTGCAAAGAGACTTGGGAGTCCCAGTTCATGATTCTTTTAATGTTAACTTGCAGATTGAATTGGTAGTTAGGAAGGCAGATACAATGCTAGCATTCATTTCGAGAGGACTTGAATACAAAAGCAGGGATGTACTGCTGAGGTTTTATAAGGCTCTGATCAGACCACATTTGGAATATTGTGAGCAATTTTGGGCCCTGTATCTCAGGAAGGGTGTGCTGACTCTGAAAAGGGTCTGGAGGAGGTTCATGAGAATGATCCCAAGAATGAAAAGCCTGACATATGAGGAGCACTTGAGGGCTCTGGGTCTGTACTCAATAGAGTTTAGCAGGATGATGGGGGAAATCTCATTGAAACTTACAGAATACTGAAAGGCCTGGATAGAGTGCATGTAGGAAAGATGTTTCCATTAGTAGGAAAGATTAGGATCCGAGGTCACAGCCTCAGAATAAAGGGCATCTAGACCCACATTTAGAACTGAGATGAGGAGGATTTTTTTCAGCCAGAGGGTGGTAAATCTGTGGAATTCATTGCTACAGAAGGGTGTGGAGGCCAAGTCATTGAGATTATTTAAGACAGAGATAGATAGGTTCTTGATTGGAAAGCGAAAGAAAAGTTACGGGGAAAAGGCAGGAGAATGGGTTTGAGAGACTTATTAGCTATGATTGAATAGCAGAGCAGACTTGATGGGCCAAATGGACTAATTCTGCTTCTATGTCTTATGGTCTTACGGTTTTATGGACAAAAAAATGTAAATGGTGGTGATCATGACTAAGAAGGGTGCGATAGTGGCCCATTAAGAGGTCCGAATGTATAAATGGCAAAACAAAGGTGAGCAGTGTATCAAAGAATGACCTGAATCAGGTAACAGATGGTCCGAGTGGGATGTGGGGAGAGGAGACAGTGGTAAGGAGGAAAAAAATGGACAGCGGGGTAAAAAGAAATTGAAAAGTGCAACAATGGAAGAAATGAGAATAGATTTAAAAAAATAAATAGATGAAATGGGTTTAAGGTGGAGGAGAGAGTTCATACTCTGAAGTTGTTGAACTCATGTTAAGGCTGTAAAGTGTCTAATCAAAAGATAAAGGGTGGGATTCTCCCAGAAAATTCCTGAGTCTCGAATTCACGTAAAAACTGGAGTAAATCCCATTGATTTTTTCAGCGGGAGTTTCAAAATGAATCTCCCACACTCTGTGCACTGCAGAGTGCACCAGCGTGAATATCATTAAAAATCAGTGGGTGGGGCCAATTCCCGCTGGAGGGACCAGCAGCATAGTGCTGAGTGGGCTACTGCACATGCGCCAATCTGTCAGAGTGGAGATTGGAGCATGCGCAGTAGCCCACACTGCTGGCCTCCTGATTGCTGGCCAGCCCCACGATCCTGTATCGCTGGCTGTGCGATCTCCCCATCACCCAATCGCTGGCCCCTCCAGACTACAGAATGCAGAGTGGCAGCAGGATGCCCCCAGCCCCACCCATCTCCCTGCCCCCTTGGCACTGGCAGATGCCCATTAGGCAGTGCCAAGGTGCCCCTTGGGGCAGTGCCACGGGGCCAAGCTGGCAATGCTCGGGGGCACCCACTCTCACCCCTGATCTCCTGGGTGGCCTCCATGGACCCCTTCACTCCAACGGGGTCAGACTGTCAGCTTCCTGCTGGTGGGGAGCTATTGTAAACCCCGCTGAAGTGAAACACTCCCAGCGGGGTGGGGTGGTGGGGAGAGACTCCAGCGTACCTGGAGGCTTCAGTCCTGGGCCCACTAATCAGTAATTCTAATTCACATAATTCTTTCAGCTCCGTACTGATTTCTGACGTGGAGCTGATGGCGCTGGAAATCCGGCAACCGGAGACCTGTGGAGACCGTGGCATCCTGCGGGGAGCCTGCTAAACGGCCTCCACTGCGCATGGGCTGGGAGACTGGTGCCACAGGAATCAGCGCAGAGCTGAAAGAATTATTTCAATTAGAATTTGCCCCCAAGGTGCTGGTCCTCCTGTTTGCGCTGGGCTTCACTGGAACATTGCAACAGGCCAAGGACTGACATTTAGACATGACAGCAGGATGGGGTCTGATAATTCACCCCATTTCCACTCTGTTCTCTCTCAACAGATACTGTCAGGCCTGCTGAGATTTTCCAGCATTTATTGTTTTTGTTTCAGATTCCAACATCCACAGTAATTTGCTTTTAATTTCAACCTCATCCTGTTTTGTACAATTACAACATACCTCTGTCAGGTCACTTTTTCCAAAGAAAATGTAAAGTTCGAAAATCAAAATATCAAGCTGAATGTATGACAACACTGAAAAGAAGATAATCCGTCCGCAAACAAAAAACAGATGCCTGCATACAGCTGCATATCGAAAGTGTAATTCTACACATTAAATTGACATCTTAGAGGATTTTCTAACTATCCTGATGTTGGTATTCAGAAAAGTGCCACTTTGTAAATTAAGTGAAGAAAATTCCTGGAATACCTCAATCAAAAACTTGGCAAATAATGTGAACAGCCACATCAAGATTACTCTTTAATTGCACATCTTGTAAATATTTTTGGTCTCATTCATTGCCGATGAATGTGAACAAGTCTGTAATTTGTTAGCTGAGTTATAACATTAGTTAAAACTTTAAAGTTCTTTCCTGCGAGCAGGTCAATCCTATTTGTAAATATGGATATGACAGTATGGGGCGGCACTGCTGCCTCACAGCGCCAGGGACCTGGGTTCGGTTCCTGGCTTGGGTCACTCTGTGTGGAGTTTGCACATTCTCCCTGTGTCTGCGTGGGTTTCCTCCGGGTGCTCCGGTTTCCTCCCACAGTCCAAAGAAGTGCGGGTTAGGTTGATTGGCCATACTATATTGCCCCTTAGTGTCCCGGGATGCGTAGTTTAGAGGGATTAATTGGGTAAGTATGTGGGCTTACTGGGATAAGATCTGGTTGGGATTGTTGTCAGTGCAGACTTGATGGGCTGAATGGCCTCCTTCTGCACTGTTGGGATTCTATGATTCTACAAAATGAATAAGAAACAAGTGAATAATACACTGGTGCCGATCAAATACTACCTCAGTTTGAATCATGCCCAGTGCGAATGGTTTCTTCTCTCTGCTGTCACTAATTGTTCAACATGAATGGAATTTGGAAAGATTTTCTTTTGGACATGGGGTTGGAGCAGAGAAGGAAAGCTGTTGCTTTGATGCAAATTCACGGATGATGATTAGCAGGGAAGTGGGAAACTAAAGTTGGCTCTGTAGGACAACCTGCAGAATTAAGCATAAGCGAGGGATTTGAGACTATGGCCAGAATTCTCCAATGTTATCCTCCCCTCCCACCGCTGCCAGTGAGAATGGAGAATTTGGCGCTCACCCATATCTTCATTCACAGCAGTAGGACTGCGAGAATCCCAGCCGCAAGTGAGGTTGGAGAATTCCGACCTACACCAGCCTTTCTTATTACTGAACTGAAAGGGCTCAATGCTGACGAGAGGAAATGTCAGTGGAATCTCCTGGCCCGCCATTTTGCTGGAATTGTGGCCCCATTATATTATTAAAAATCCCAAATGGAAGACAGTGCATGCAAGAATAATCTTTGGGCAATAATCTGGCAGCCGGAGTATAATGTGGGAAAATGTGAAGTTGTTCACTTTGGCAGGAAGAATAAAAAAGGAGAGTATTACTTAAAAGACAACAAGTGCAGAATTCTGAGGTAGAGGGATCTAGGTGCTCCAGCCAATCACAAAAAGTCAGTATGTAGGTACAGCAAGTAATTAAGAAGGCTAATGGAATCCTTTATTGCAAGAGGAATTAAACATAAAAGTAAGAATGTTACGCTTCAACTACAGGGGGTATTGGTGAGCCATATCTCAAATATTGGTCTCCTTATTTAAGGAATAATATAAATGCATTTGAAGTGGTTCAGAGGAGGTTCACTAGATTGATACCTGAAATGAGTGGGTTGTCTTATGAGGAAAGTGGAAGACTGCACATCCTGGGCTTGTTTTTACTGGAGCTTGGAAGAGTGAGGGGGGGGGGGGATTTAGTTAAAGTATATAAGATCCTGAACGGTCTTTACAATTTTCACAAAGTGGGCATGGAGAGAATGTTTTGTCTCGTGGGCGAGTCCAGAGCTGGGAAACACTGTTTTAAAATTAGGAGTCACCCTATTAGGACAGAGAACAAGAGAATCAAGAGGGTTGTGTGACTTTGAAGGTGGGGGATGTGGGGCCATTGAATATAACGTGGAGGTATATAGTTTCTTGTTAAGGTAGGAGAATCAAAGGTCATCAGGAGTAGATGGAATTCAAAAAACAAACAGATCAGCCATGAATTATTGAATGGCGGAGCAGGCTTGAGGGTCCAAATGGCCTACTTATGTTCTTAAGTCATATGGCCGTAATGATGTTGCAAACTACATGAGTTTTGATATATAATTTATGCTATCACCTAGGCGCTGGAGTAAATACAAACCTTTTGCCCATTTCATTCTTCTATACTTAGTCAGTCAATAGATCTCTCTCACAGGTGATTGATCTTTATGATGGACTAAATGGTTATTGATTATGGGTACAGAATATGGTAGAGCAATGTTTCTGTAGTATAGACCCCGGTTCAATTCTGGCCTCAGGTTACTGTCTGTGTGGAGTTTGCACGTTCTCCCCGTGTCTGCGTGGGTTTCCTCCGGGTGCTCCGGTTTCCTCCCACCCACACTCCAAAGATGTGTGGGTTGGGTTGATTGGTCATGCTAAATTGTCCCTTAGTGTCAAGGAATTAGCAGGGTAAATATGTGGGGTTACAGTAATAGGGTGGGATTGTTGTTGGTGCAAACCCGAAGGGCCGAATGGCCTCCTTCTGCGTTGTGGGATTCTATGAATTCTACTAACATGAAAATCCCAGACCCAAGCGAAGTGAAGTTATGAGTATGCGTGCAAATGATGAACAAGTCTTATTTATGACTACCAAAGTGGAGATGGCTGTACAAAATCTATGAACAGATTTGCTATCTGTAGCATCCACATCACCAAGCCAATGGGACAGTATTACAGCAAATGTGCAAAGAGGTGCAGTCAGCTTTCAGGTCACAGTTGTCAGTGTGCGTGCCAACATTAAGTTGCAAGGTAGTTTTCAACTGTCTTTATAGCATAAGGAACAATTTTATGATTGGCTTTCTGATTATCTGGGCCACCATGAAAACAGTTCCCTTCAGCAATTGCCAAAGTATAAGATGGGAATTGATGAGTACGACAGAGCGGAAGTCACAGTTTGCTGATCACCTTGACATGCCTTCTTTCATGCAGTGCCAATGAAAGTATAACATGCTTCTGAAGAAATATCCAAAATGATGATTAGTCAGGAATTCATAAATCTTAATTGTGCTCTTAGAACCTTTGGCTCAGATAGCTTTGGGAATAATACACTCTTTCTGTGCTACTTACTTGGCGAACCAAGCTATTTAATGTACTGTCTATGGATGTGTATGTGCATGTCCTGCAAATGAGTACAGAGCACCTACTTTAAGCACTTCACTCTTTGCCATAATTATTTGGCTCCTGCTTTTCTTTTTCATCCACAGCCTCAAATAGTGTAATAGCAACTGATATCAGTATAGTGCTGAAAGAAATAAGATAAACCAATTGACCAAGTTTGTGTAGGGAGCAAAGCACAAAATAAAACAAGTGAAACACATTGAGATGATAGAACTTTTAATGGCGAATGAGGCGGGGCATAAAATAGTCAGTAGCTGATTGGATGGCTGTTATACACCCTGCCAGCTTTTCTTTATCATTAATATTAATGAGATGGAAACTCAGGCAGAAGTACAATGGGAAGCTGATTCACCACCACCTATTTTGTGCCCCTCCTGGAATTGAATTTCACCTCCATTCACTTTTCCATTATGTTAACAATCCCCGTAGAGATTGATTAAAAAGAAATTCAAACCTCCAGAGAATTACAGAATTGATAATACAACAGGGTTTCAAGACCTTTACTGTAACAAACCTGCGGTGCGGTGTGGGGGGGGGGGGGGGGGGGGGGGCGGCGGTGAAGGTGAATCAATCACCATGTTTTGTAGCTACCTTGAAGAAATTAGCTGAATACAGTGAATTTGGTGATGTCTTGAATAACACCATTAGTGACAGACTAGTGTGTGGGTTAAGAAATGAAGCTATCCAAAAGCGATTGTTAACAAAAAGCAACCTGAACTTAAAGACTGCTCTAGAAGTCATGGTCTCCATGGAATTGGCATCCAAGGATGTTCAACATCTAAGTTTGAGCATTAGAATCATAAAATGTCAGGTGAGACCTGAACATAGACACAGGTTTGAAGTTGTCACTCATGTGCAAAAACTGGGCATGCAGCAGCAGATTGCTGGAAAAAAGACAGAAAGTGTAGAAATTGTGGGAGAAAGAGGTACTTCGGACGTGCCTTTTGGAGGGAAACGTATCCACGTGATACATAAAGGGCACGTAAAAGGACCTGAGTCACAGTCAGAAAATGAACTATTATTGAACATAATGGCTATTGCTGGTGTAACAAACCGATACTGGGTCATAGAGTCATAGAGGTTTACAGCATGGAAACAGGCCCTTCAGCCCAACTTGTCCATGCCGCCCTTTTTTTTAAAAAACCCCTAAACTAATCCCAATTGCCCGCATTTGGCCCATATCCCTCTATACCCATCATACCCATGTAACTATCTAAATGCTTTTTAAAAGATAAAATTGTACCCGCCTCTACTACTACCTCTGGCAGCTTGTTCCAGACACTCACCACCCTCTGTGTGAAAAAATTGCCCCTCTGGACACTTTTGTATCTCTCCCGTCTCACCTTAAACCTATGCCCTCTAGTTTTAGACGCCCCTACCTTTGGGAAAAGATATTGACCTTGTCTATGCCCCTCATTATTTTATAGATCTTTATAAGGTCACCCCTCAGTCTCCTACGCTCCGGAGAAAAAGGTCCCAGTCCATTCAGCCTCTCCTTATAACTCAATCCATCAAGTCCCGGTAGCATCCTAGTAAATCTTTTCTGCACTCTTTCTAGTTTAATAGGGTCACTCCTTTACTGGATGGACAACAGGTGAAAATGGAGGTGGACCCTGGAGCAGCAATTTTGTTGGTACCAGAAACTGTTCACCAAGAAAATCTATGACATATTGCCTTGAAACCCTCAAAGATAATATTTAAAAAACCTATATTGATTCCGTTGAGGGGCGTATCGATGTAAACAAGCAGTTGAATGAACAGACCACAGACTTGTCCCTGCACATTGTTAAAGGAACCTATCCAGCATTAATGGGGAGAACCTGGCTGGAAAAGATCAAATCAAACTGAGCCGAGATGAATCTTATGTCAAATTCTGAAACAGGTCTGCCAAAGATTTTTTTAAAACATGCCATTGTCAGGAGTTGGGAAGCATTAAGGAGCCCGCAGATGGAAGTCAAGTAAGATGTGTAAAGACTAGGTCAGGGCCACATGCAATCAAACCTAAGGTAGAGGCAGAATTAAAGTGGCTGGTAAAAATGGGTGTCCTCGAACCTGTAAATGTGAGTGATTGGGCCACGTCATTTGTACCTGTGATGAAGAAAGACGGATCGGTATGCATTTGTGGTTAATTTAAAGTCACTGTCAATCCTGTCCTGTATGCAAAGCAGTATCCTCTGCCTTTAATTGCTGATTTATTCACTGTGTTGGCTGGAGGCCAACACTTCAGTAAAATTGACCTTAGTCAAGCTTATCTTCAGATGGATGTGGATTCAGATTCACAGCAATATTTGACAATTGTGACACAGAGAGGGCTATTCAGACATAAAAGACTTACGTTTGGCTTTGCATCCACACCTGCATTGTTCCATAGTATTGTACATAGTAGTTACACTGCTATCATAGTTACATATAGTACATTGTTATATAGTAGTTCCACTGTCCTGTCTGGAGACAATACACATCTCTTTAACCTGTGCTTAATGCTCTCTCCACTCACATTGTCTGTACCTTTAAGACTTGATTAGCTGTAAAGACTCGCATTCCAACCATTATTTTGTAAATTGAGTTTGTGTCTTTATATGCCCTGTTTGTGAACAGAACTCCCACTTACCTGATGAAGGAGCAGCGCTCCGAAAGCCAGTGGCTTCTGCTACCAAATAAACCTGTTGGACTTTAACCTGGTGTTGTGAGACTTCTTACTGTGTTTACCCCAGTCCAACGCCGGCATCTCCACATCATTGTTCCATAGTGCCAGAGCTCACAGAAACACAACCATTCTTGCACTCACACCGCGTGATCCCTAAGTGTTGTTTTTTGATGAGAGGGATGATAATAGCAGGTTTGAAAGTGAGAAGGGCAGTACGTAAAGAAACAGAAACATGAACAATATCAGCTAACATTGTTGCCAGGAAGAGAAGTTGGCTGGTCAGTAGTTTACTGGCAATGGGTTGAAGGAGTGGGATGTGGGTCTGATGGGCAAGCTTATCTTGAGAGGGCATAAAGGAAGATAACTTTATATTGTATGAAAAGTGAGTGCTGATTGGTTGTGGGCTTTGGTAGAAGCATTGCCATGGAGAATGCATCAGCTGATGGTGACTGGCAGTTAACTGCCAAGCATTGTTTGAAATTTAAATCAGATAGATTGAGTCTGATTGGTCCAAACATTGTCCTGAGGAATGTTGAAAAAGGCATGATGTTGTGTATATATTCCTTCTGCAAAGAAGATGGCCCTGTGCATTAATATACATAGCTTCCGGTACATGCAAATACCCCACACTGAGAGTACAACTATGGCATATATATCATACAGGAGCTTATTGCTCTTATGCAAGTCAAACAAGTGTGTTTTTAGCTTACTTTCCAGTGAGCAGTCTGATCATACTGAGTGGCAGATCCAACGAATACCAATTTGGATCTGTTATTAAGAATGGCGTGCATTTTTATGATAAAGCCACACTTGCTAAGGGTGACTATTCCCATCCCTTTATCAGATTTATCGATGTGTATGTCCGGAGTGGTCTTAAGGCTTCACAACACTGTAAAACATTTGGGTCTCATGTGAAAATCAGACCAGTCATTCAGAATTCAAAATTCAGCATCTTTGGTGAATGGTGGTTTGTGGTGAGATAGTCGAGAGTACCTTGAACATGATAAAGAAATCCCTCGGACAGGAATGTCTGCATCTGCTTATTTTTCTTAAATAATGGTGAGTAATTTGTTGTTATATTGTTTCATTTTTAAAAAACTTGCACAGAAAAGGTCCACATAAAATGTTTAAAAAGTGCAAGCACAGAAAACCTGAATTTCAACTGTACTTCGTCGAGACGGTGACACATGACAGCACTTTCTTACATTGTGCCAATATAGATTTGAACACCTGAACCATGTAGCCTTTTAAAGTATGTCCTCTGCTGCCAGAGGAGGTGGTGGAAGCAGATACAATAGCAACGTTTAAGAGGCACCTTGACAGAGTAAGAAGTTTAACAACACCAGGTTAAAGTCCAACAGGTTTATTTGGTAGCAAAAGCCACACAAGCTTTCGAGGCTCTGAGCCCCTTCTTCAGGTGAGTGGGAATTCTGTTCACAAACAGAACTTATAAGACACAGACTCAATTTACATGAATAATGGTTGGAATGCGAATACTTACAACTAATCCAGTCTTTAAGAAACAAAACAATGGGAGTGGAGAGAGCATCAAGACAGGCTAAAAAGATGTGTATTGTCTCCAGACAAGACAGCCAGTGAAACTCTGCAGGTCCACGCAACTGTGGGAGTTACAAATAGTGTGACATAAATTCTGATTCTAGGATCGCATGATAAAGACTCAGGAGGAAAAAAGCAAAAATATTTATGTGAAATAGTGTGACATAAACCCAATATCCCGGTTGAGGCCGTCCTTGTGTGTGCGGAACCTGGCTATCAGTTTCTGCTCCGCGACTCTGCGCTGTCGTGTGTCGCGAAGGCCGCCTTGGAGAACGCTTACCCGAATATCAGAGGCCGAATGCCCGTGACCGCTGAAGTGCTCCCCAACAGGAAGAGAACAGTCTTGCCTGGTGATTGTCGAGCGGTGTTCATTCATCCGTTGTCGCAGCGTCTGCATAGTTTCCCCAATGTACCATGCCTCGGGACATCCTTTCTTGCAGCGTATCAGGTAGACAACGTTGGCCGAGTTGCAAGAGTATGTACCGTGTACCTGGTGGATGGTGTTCTCACGTGAGATGATGGCATCTGTGTCGATGATCCGGCACGTCTTGCAGAGGTTGCTGTGGCAGGGTTGTGTGGTGTCTTGGTCACTGTTCTCCTGAAGGCTGGGTAGTTTGCTGCGGACAATGGTCTGTTTGAGGTTGTGCGGTTGTTTGAAGGCAAGAAGTGGGGGTGTGGGGATGGCCTTGGCGAGATGTTCGTCTTCATCAATGACATGTTGAAGGCTCCGGAGGAGATGCCGTAGCTTCTCCGCTCCATTGTCCGCAGCAAACTACCCAGCCTTCAGGAGAACAGTGACCAAGACACCACACAACCCTGCCACAGCAACCTCTGCAAGACGTGCCGGATCATCGACACAGATGCCATCATCTCACGTGAGAACACCATCCACCAGGTACACGGTACATACTCTTGCAACTCGGCCAACGTTGTCTACCTGATACGCTGCAAGAAAGGATGTCCCGAGGCATGGTACATTGGGGAAACTATGCAGACGCTGCGACAACGGATGAATGAACACCGCTCGACAATCACCAGGCAAGACTGTTCTCTTCCTGTTGGGGAGCACTTCAGCGGTCACGGGCATTCGGCCTCTGATATTCGGGTAAGCGTTCTCCAAGGCGGCCTTCGCGACACACGACAGCGCAGAGTCGCGGAGCAGAAACTGATAGCCAGGTTCCGCACACACAAGGACGGCCTCAACCGGGATATTGGGTTTATGTCACACTATTTCACATAAATATTTTTGCTTTTTTCCTCCTGAGTCTTTATCATGCGATCCTAGAATCAGAATTTATGTCACACTATTTGTAACTCCCACAGTTGCGTGGACCTGCAGAGTTTCACTGGCTGTCTTGTCTGGAGACAATACACATCTTTTTAGCCTGTCTTGATGCTCTCTCCACTCCCATTGTTTTGTTTCTTAAAGACTGGATTAGTTGTAAGTATTCGCATTCCAACCATTATTCATGTAAATTGAGTCTGTGTCTTATAAGTTCTGTTTGTGAACAGAATTCCCACTCACCTGAAGAAGGGGCTCAGAGCCTCGAAAGCTTGTGTGGCTTTTGCTACCAAATAAACCTGTTGGACTTTAACCTGGTGTTGTTAAACTTCTTACTGTGTTTACCCCAGTCCAACGCCGGCATCTCCACATCATGACTACCTTGACAGATACAGGGGATAGAGGGATATGGACCACGTAGAGGCAAAAGATCTTTTGTTTAGAAAGGTGTCATGTGTCGGCGCAAGCTTGGTGGGCCGAAGGGCCTGTTCCTCTGCTGTACTGTTCTTTGTTCTTTGTATTTATATGCTCACAATCTGCAGCACCTACTGGCTGTAAACTATAGAATACCCATTTCCAGATCAAAGGAATGCGCTCGTATGTATCTTTTAACAAAGGATAATAATGGAGAAACCAATCAATCAAAAGTAGAAAGTTTGCGACTGAACTTAGAAAAAAGTTCACCATTTTTTAGTTCATACCTGGAATTCCTTGTATGATTATCTCATTGTTATACGGGAATTACCTCTGTGCAGTAATTTCTTTCACGTAATCCTAGACTCGATGGAACTAGATAGTTAAAAGCAGCTGCCAAAATAGAGGTTTACCTTACTCATCAGTTGTTTTATCCACAAATTAATCTCATTTGTCACTAATGCTATTGTGCAATAGCGTTGGCTGAAATAGTTCAATGTATTATCACTGGAAGAGTAGGGAGTTACATACCAGGAAGTGCCCGTTATGGACATCACATCCTTACCAAGACTCATGTACTGTTCAGTGGGAAAAGCTAACTCAAATATCACATATATTTTGGCGTAGCTGAAATTATTGGTAAAGAGTTGCCAACACATTGAAGTCTGTTCCCTTGCTGGGAAAGCTGTTTGGAAATGTTGACATAACAGTGACCTACTGACACCACTAGGCAGCAAAAGGGTAACAAAATGACTGACTACTTTTGCCAAACTACAGCTCCATTTACAAGGAAGAAACGCTGGGCAGGATTCTCAGGGCTCGTTCACCGCAGGCTTGAATCCCGTTATGGCTCTCACAAGAGGGCATGGTGGATTTGCAGCAATGAGATCTCAGTTTGAGATCGTCCTTGCCTCTCATCGGCGACATTATCAGGTTCATGGCCGTGAATTTAAATGGGTTTTAAATTAAATGTTCCAGCCATTTCCCCACCTCCACACCAGCGGTGTTACATCACGCTGGTGCGAATCACTACAGGTTTTCAGAAACCAAAACCAGTTATGGTGACCACACCAAGCTCAGATTGAACATAGCCCTCAGGTGGTGAGGGACATGGCAAGGCAGTGCCCTGGCACTGTTTCTGACATCCTGGCAGTTCTAACCTGGCAGTGCAGTTGCCAGGGACGGGCCCTTTGTGTAGCCCTATAAGGGGGGTTTCCTTATTTGGGGAGGGGAGGCGCCGATGGATATTTGGGGGGGTTCATTCTTGCATTTGGTATCGTGGGACGGAGAGATAGACATAGAATCCTACAGTGCAAAAGGAGGACACTCGGCCTATTGAGTCGGCATTGACCACAATCCCATCCAGGCCCTATCCCCATAACCCCATGCATTTACCCTAGCTAGTCCCCCTGACACTAAGGGACAATTTAGCATAGCCAATTCACCTAACCTGCATATTGTTGGAATGTGGGAGGAAACCGGGGCATCCGGAAGAAACCCATGCAGACACGGGGAGAATGTGCAAACTCCACACAGACAGTGACCCAAGCCGGGAATTGAACCCGGGTCCATGGTGCTGTGAGGCAGCAGTGCTAACCACTGTGCCACTGTGATGCCCTATGGTTGGTGTTACCCCGATACTGGCATCGCGGGGACCCAGGTCACTCTGATTCTTGCCTGGTGTGGGGGGGTGGGGGGGTGCCCTTTGTGTGCGAGGGTTGGGGGTGTTCTCCAGGGGGTCCCAATGTTTGTTGGGGTATTGTCCCAATGTCCGTGATGGTGGGGTGGGAGGTCTTTAACTTCACTTTAGCTTGCGGTGGCCTGATCTCTGGATCTCAGCTTTGCTGACAAGTTGAGCCCCCCACCATCCCCCCACAGCATTCACGCAGTTAGATGTGTAATCCTTGCCAGCTTTGAAATTGCAAAGAGTGCTGTTTGATCTGGCTAGAAAAGGAAGCTGTGAAACCAGCACACAACCTTTCTCGTCTGCTCCAGCAGTCTGTGCAATTTTGGGAAAATTCCACCCGCTGTGTTTTCTGACACGAGACACAATCCATTACAGTAACCAGGACTGATTTGAAAGAGTGAGGTTTACTTCTCAGAGTTGATACATATCTCTATGTAAAATATGCTAGTACATATTTAAATACATGAGTTAAAGTTATTAAAAGGCCTCACTGAGCAAATATTTTCTTACTCAATCTTAATTTGTATCTGACCAAAACAAGCATGGTAAAAACCTACCATGTGGGATTCTTCACTGCTGAATGCATATTTTCCATCATTACAAGGTGTTCACTTTTTGCAGATTACAGACTCAGTCCTTCACTGGACAATGGTTTAGAATTTCCTGTAACAGGGCAATGACCCACACCTACTGTTAGTTAGACTTGCCGGGCCTGTTATTAGCGATGATATTTTCTGTTGCAAGTTGTTGGAATGAGAGATGGAGATGGAACAGTGCTCGAGAGGGCATCTGGCATCCTTAACCAATCAGACTGAAGCGCTGTGAAATTAACAGAGCAAAGACTGAGAAGGAAGTGTGGATTTTAATGATGAATTCAATTCCAAATCAGCTACAATGGGAGAAATAGAGAAAGAAAAATTGACAGGTACATTTTTTAAAAATTGAAGGAGTTCAACATGCAATAGTTTTCATGTCATTAAAAAGGTGCTTAGGCTTGGAATGATAGTTGAACTTTCTGTGACGGCTTCACTTGTATCTACTGTCCAAGTACAGTCACCTCATGCCATTCAATGCATTTGAATGGGGAACCTAGAGGAATATGTAATTTGACAAGTTAACAGCCTAATGATGCACATTGGTATTTTGCATTGAATTGCGCATCTGCCCTCACCTGATGTTGCTGTGGAATTTGCCCATAATTAATGGTGAGTGATAGTGGCCTCAGACAGCAAATGTTGGGCCAACTTCAGTGACTCACACTCAACAGTGCACTTTGTAGATTTCAGCATTTAACTCGACTTCATACAATATCAACTCAATCGGAAATCAGTTTCTTGGTGTTTGATCTCAAATATTAATGAGACTAGTTACTGGATGCTTCTCTGGCATATCTGTAGTGTAACAGGACATGAGCTCTGTTTTTCAAAGAAGTATTTTTCTCCCCATTGACATTGTGCTTAGTTTGAACCACTCACCCATGTTATTGAATAGCAAGTAAGCTACAATGCTGCTGAAGAATGGGTCAGTGAAGTTTCCGATGTAATTTTCACTGCTGTAACTTTGGCATGGAGGAGCTGGGTGTCATAGGGCTGGTGGTTGTGATCCTTCAACAATTCCTGATCATGTTATTTTTCCAGGCTCAAATGCATGACTTCTTTACTAGCCTCTCCCACTGCACAAATTTATTAGCGTGTCCTTGTATTAAGAATCTGTTAGTGTGCTGTAGCATTGCACAAAGTGTCATAACCAAAGGCACTTTTCAACATTTACCTTGCAACATGAGCAGCATCCCTCCAGTTTTGCAGAGGAAACTGTTCTGCTGTCATGCAAGGTCAGACTGCATTATGGCCCTGGATTACAGTGAGAAAAGGGGTTTACAGGGTGCCACAGGAGTCCAGGATTCTCTGTTCCTGCAGATCACTCGAATGGCTGGGGTAGTGGCAGTGGCAAAGAGCACAAACTTGCTGCCCTCTCTCAGGGAGACAGCATTCAGTCTCCCACCACTGTCAGTGTCCATGCTGTTGCCTGTCAACCAACTAGCCCTGACTGTTGCCATCCCTGCCTCAATGTCGCTGTCCCAAGTCAGATCTCCGAAAAGCAGAGCTGCTCAAGTTAATCGTCCAGATTCTATCTGCAATCTCCTCCACTGAAACTTAGCAGCCTTCCACCAACCATGCTCAAGCCATTAGTGTAGCACTGTGTAGGAGCACTAAAACAGGCAAAGGCACATGGGAGATGAGCATTAAAGAATGCACAACGGTCAGTCTCTGCCAATGGTAACAAACCAGCTGGACGCTTTTGGTTCCAGGATAGGGTTGAGTTGACAAACAGCACCCATAAAGCAATGTGTGTGCAGCAAGTGACATTCTGCACTGTAATAAAGCTTCACTCCACCTGCCTGTCTATGGCAAAAGAGAATGAAGTGTAGTCAGCTCTCTTTGAAAGCCAAGGTGACCTTCTTTATGCAACAGTGGACAGCAAATTGCAAGATATTACAAATGGCTCCAGCTCCAAACTGAAAGAAGCCAAATGTATAAAAGGTAATTACTACTGTCACCTTCACAGCACCAGAAAAAGGTGTCAAAGAGCCCAAATTCTCACCCATTACACTAGCTAGTTTTTTTCAGGCTGGGAGACAGTGGGGGGAGGAGGGGTGGAAAGGCAGTCTCCTTCTCAACTCACCTCCCATTAAATTAAGGCAGGGAAGGTTCAGCGCGGCCTTCCCCCATGAAGGCCAATTTAGGCCTTCAAGTGGCCAAGTTAATGGCTAATCCACCACCTTTGCTACTATTCCACTAGGTATAGTTTGATGGTCTTCCTGCAGACTCAGGAGAGGGGCTCTCCTAATCCGACACCTTATGCCTCAAGGAATAGCCCCCAGCACTAAGTGCCACCCCGACTGGAAGAGCATCCCTTGCCATTCACAGTGAACTGCACCCGCCTCTCAGTGAGGCCTGCCTGACTGCCCCCAGTTAGCCCATCCTTCTCAACTCTCTTCTTGAGCCTCCATCGCTGCTGCTGTTCTAAAGCCTCTTGCAGCACCCATTGCCCCGGCTGGGACTGAAGAGATGTCAGCCTTCTGATTGGCTCTGAATGTTCCTTGGCTTTAAAGACACAGAAGCCATGAAAGCAGTTAGCTGCCTGATAGGCACTTAATCCCGGAAATGGCCATGGCAGGGTTATCACCAACTGCAGCATTAAATGCAGCTCTAAGAATTGTACCATTTCATTTCCTAGTTCTTAACTCTATTCAAGTGGATAATGTTTTAACACAACCCCTAGGGAATCTAGGGGATCTAGCACAAAGGTAGAATCTTTTATTAACAGTGATGCTCCATAACCATTTATACTTTCCCATCAATCCCGCAAGTAATATAACCAAGAATATTATCTTTATAATACTGGTCAAACCTAAGTCATGACTCAATTATAATTACTATATCATATCCCTGCAATATCATTAATGTTTTGATCTCCAATTGCTTGAAAATTTGGTGCAGTCACCTACATACCATTCAATCCACGCTCCAATATTTTGGAACGCTGATCTTTATTATACTTCCTGGATTTCTTAATTCATTCTTTTGATTCTATTGCTTTTACTAATTGGGTATTTCTTGCTTTCATTACCCTCTAGCATATTTCATTTCCTTTCTCCTCAGATATCATATTTTCATTACTTATTTCAGTGAAGTCCTTTGCCTCATGTTAATCAGTGCCTCAGTGTAACTCCCATTAGTTGGGGTCCCAAAGCCAGTGAGAAAATCATGCCCTTTGTGGCATTTGCACAGTTCCAATGTTTCAGATACTTCCTGCACCAACAAATCATGTCTCCTTTTGCACAAAGAGATGGTCACTTGGTCTTCTCTTTCTATTTTATCTGTGTTCTAAACTCTGTAACACTGCTTCTTGGTAACTAGGTGGCATGTTGGCACAGTGGTTAGCACTGCTGCCTCACAGCGCCAGGGACCCAGGTTCAATTCCAGCCTCGGTCATTGTCTGTGCAGAATTTGCACATTTTTCCCATGTCTGCGTTGGTTTCCTCCCACAGTCCAAAGATGTGTGGGTTAGGTGGATTGGTCATGCTAAATTGCCCCTTAGTGTCAGGGAGATTAGCAGGGGTTATGGGGATGGGGCTGGGTGAGATTGTTGTCAATGCAGGCTTGATGGGCCGAATGGCCTCCATCTACACTGTAGGGATTCTAACTACATTCCAGAGAGGACAATCTGGAAAACCTTTATCCTCTGATGCCACTGAATGGGGCCAATTGCTGCTTGAGCTCAAAGATTCCTTGCTCAAAAGACCCAAGTTTCTGACATTGAGGCTTAACCCTGCCTTTCACACTTCAATGGTTTCTGGTAGGTGGAAAGTTATAAACTAAATCCAGGAAAACAAGCTCTTGTGGCTCTGGGTTCATGGCTTGACCAGCTCTGAAGTGTTGACTGGTTAGAAATTCTGAATTGATCGCTCTCATTTTATTGCTGTCCCCAAAGTAAATGCATATCATTAAGAGGTAAAGCCATTCCAAGCTCTACAACAAGTGAAAGTTCTTAAAGGACGTTCCATAACAGAATGATTGATTGATCTATGCTTTTTTTTCTTTCACTTCCTGAAGGGGAAATGCCTGACCCCTACTTAGTAACTGCCCACAGTGGCATGATTGAAATCTGGAGCTTTCTGTGTGGGCAATTGCAAATGCAGACCTGTGTTCTGTTACTTCATGTTACAGCCTGTTGCAGCATTCCTAAGTGTAGTTAGCGAACAAGACTTTGTTTTTAGCAGTTAACAAACATGCAAATTCCAAAAGACGCTCAGTGCTCTAAGAGATTAATCTGCTCTGTTTAATTTCAGTGATGTGTGCCAGTGGCAAAATGCTTGCTTTGGCTGGGTTTATTTTTTTATTGCTGGTCAATGTAGTTGCAGCTAGTTTACTTTGAACATTGATCGAAATTCTGGCCCTTGACATAAAATGAAATTATGGCTCTTATTTTAATGGTCATGAAATGTGTTGAGCGCGTCAAAAAGCATCTTTTAGATTCTCTTGTTCCATATATTGATCAGTTACAGCCTGCCCATCTCCTTTATATATCAATGGACGATGCTGTTCTGACTGTGGTCAAATTGATCCAATAGTACATGGATAGATTAGACAACTATGCTTGCGCTACCTTTGTTGATTTCTCTTTAGCTTTTAATACAGTGCAACCATTCAAACTTCAAGCTTATAGAAAAATTGAAAAACCTGGATGCCAATCTGACTCTTCTCGTTTGGATCAGTGATTCCCCTCGCAACAGGACCCAACCGATATTTGTCCTGGGATTTACTCAGAGTCCAAGCTCACAAATATTGGACACCTCAGGGCTGTACACTGTCACCTTTACTTTTCATCAGCACCATCTAAATCCACAATTGCTAACATCTAAAACGGCAAGGGCAACAGGCACATGGGAACATTCTATATGTCCCCCTCAAAGCCACTCACCATCCTCGTTTGCAAGTATACTGTTGCTGGGTCAAAATCCTAGAACTCCCTCTCTGACATACCTAGCACAAAGGAAGATGGTTGTAATGGTTGAAAGTCAGTCATCTCCCCTTTAGAGCGGGAGTTCCTCAGGGCAGTGTCCTAGGCCCAACCATCTTCAGTTGCTTCATCAATGCCTTCCTTCCATCAATAAGGTCAGAAGTGGGGATGTTTGCTGACAACTGCATAATGTTCAGCAACATTCATGACTACTCAGATACTGAACTAGTCCATGTCCAAATGCAACAAGACCTGGAAGTATCCAAGTTTGGAATGACAAGTGACAAGTAAAGTTCATGTCACACAAATGCCAGGCAATGACCATCCCTAGCATGAAAAAACTAACCACCACCCCTTGACATTCATTGGCATTACCATCACTGGATGTCCTGGGGGTTACCATTGACCAGAAAATGAACTAGACTAGCCATGTAAATATTGTGGCCACAGCAAGCGGTCAGAGGCTAGGAATCCTGTGGTGGGTAACTCACTTCCTGACCCCCCAAAGCCTGCCCACAATCTACAAGGCACAAGCCAGGAGTGTAATGGAACACTCTCCACTTGCCTGGATGAGTGCAGCTCCAACAACAATGAAGAAGCTTGACACCATCCAGAACAAAGCAGCCCACTTGATTGGCATCCCTTCCACAAAATTCACTCCCTCTACCACCGACACACAGTGGCAGATGCACTGCAGGAACTCACCTAGGTTCATTAGGTAGCACCTTCCAATTCCATGACCACAACAATCTTAAAGGACAAGGGCAGTAGATACATGGGAACAGCACCACCTTTAAGTTCCCCTCTAAGCCAATCATCATTCTGACTTGGAAATATATCACCATTCCTTCACTGTCGCTGGGTCAAAATCCTGGAATGCCTTTCCTAACAGCACTGTGGGTGGACTGTGGTTCAAGAAGGTAACTCACCATCACCTTCTCAAGGGCAATTAAGGATGTTTGATAAATGAAAGCCGAACCAGCAATGCCCACATCGCACGAATGAATAAAATATATCCTTTGTGATTGTTCATCAGAGTATGACGTTATAATGATCCTGCAAAGTGCAGACGATACAGTACTTGTAGCTCTCAAAAGGAATAACAAAGGATTTGGTTGTGACTGGTTAAGGAACAGTTGCAGAGGCATAGTTCTATCTGAATAATAACTGGTTTATTGTATGAACAAAACTATTTACAAGTATACAATAATAAAACTGTTACTCAGAGTCAATTCATGACTTTTTCCTTCTCGACTCCTAGTAATGTAACTCTCTCTTACATCATCATGTGAGTGGTACTGTTTCTCCAGTCCCACACATTAATCTTTTCAGCTCTGAACATCATAATAATACAGGGAAACTATAGGAACTGAGTGGAGAAGTTCGCAAAATAGTGCGATAATACTTCTCTTAAAATGAAAAGTACCAGATGAAAGAAACAGTTCTAGACTTTAGGAAAGAAGCCTGTCAATGATATTGTTCCTGCGAAGATTCATGATGTGGACATTGAATTAATTACTAACTACAAGTATCCAGGTGATAAGCTGAATTGGAGGGAACAGTGTACAGATATGGTAGTAAAGAGACAGACATGATTATAGCTCAGAAAATTATTCTGAGTAGATCCTACAATCATGAAACTCTTCCAAATGACTGTAGTTGAAAATGCTATTTTTTTGGCTCTCTCGCCTGGTATTGTTATCTTAGGAAAGCAGACCCTTTAAAGATACAGAGATTATTGAATGAGGCAGGAAGGGAATTTGATGAGTTGAACTTTCTTGACAAAATCTGTTCTTGAAGAATTTTGACAAAAGTCAAGAGTGCCACGAGCAATGAGAATTATCCCCGTGTCTTAGTATTTCTGTTGGATTTTTGTTATTCACTCATGGGATGTGGGTGTCGCCGGCAGACCAGCATTTATTGCCCATCCCTAATTGCCCTTGTGAAGGTGGTGGTGAGCTGCCTTCTTGAACTGCTGCAATCCCTGAGGTGTAGGTACATCCAGCATGCTGTTAGAGAGGGAGTTCCATTATTTCGACCAAATGACAGTGAAAGAACGGCAACGTATTTCCAAATCAGTTTAGTGAGTGACTTGGAGGGGAACCTCCAGGTGATGGTGTTCCCAGGTATCTACTGCTCTTGTCGGGCCAGATGGTAGTGATTATAGGTTTGGAAGGTGATGCTTAAGGAAACTTTGTTAGTTTCTGCAGTGCATTTTGTAGTTGTTACACACGGCTCAACACGGTTACACTGTTTGTCAGTGGTGGAGGGATCGAATGTTTGTGGAAGGGGTAGGAATCAAGCAGGCTGCTTTGTCCTGGATAGTGTTGAGCTTCTTGAGCTGCACTCACCCAGGAAAGTGGACAGTACTGCATAACACTCCTGACTTGTAGTTCTTAGATGGTGGACAGATGTTGGAGAGTCAGGAGGTGAGTTTCTTCAGCAATGAAATGAGGTTGCTCTCTTTTCTTCGGAGGTTGGATGCAGTCTGAAAGCGGCTGTCACCAAAAATATAGCTTTTTAGAATTTGCTGTAAACCAAAGAGGAGGCAAAATGCTCCTTTTAACTGCCCAGCATTCCCAAAGGCCACCATCAGCCTGCAATTGGCTGCCCTCCAATTCTCTTTCCACCAAGGAACTTTCCTCTGAGTGCTGCCAGCATGGTACTCGTAATGTTAATGAGAGCTGAGGCCTTACTCTGGGTGTTCCTTTCACCACCCAGTTGGACCTAGATTCCACACGCAACTTCATATCATGCCCGGAAAAAATGCTGGCTTCCAATGTGCAGGCAAAATATATCTCCATCTCATGATATAGATCTGAATACCAGACCATAAAGAAAGTGTAGGAACAATCTGGGAATCTGTTAACAGTGACAAATGAAGCAGGGATCCAATATCTGAGCTTCGTACCATTCCCTGATGATTAACATGGTAAAACAAGACTGCACTAGGCAGCTGTCCAATCAGTGTTTCAGTCACACAACATCAAGAATCCTTCATTACTGTTGCTTCAGGAGCTTTTATCACTCCACAAGTATGAAACAGTGCAACAAAGTCTGCCGCCTGATCCATGTGTTAAACTTGGGGTAATTCAATAAACTGTCAAAACTTGTATCTGCATTACTTAGCTTCTCATTGTAATGTTCTACACTGTGAAATTACATCTTCCTTGTTAATCTTTTTTTCTGTGGATCATATTGCTGCAAAGGGCATTATAATACGTGGAGGTGGCAGGGGGTGAAATCAGAGTTCATGGATAAGATTTGCAAAGTCTTAAAGAACTTTTAAAACATAAGAACATAAGAACTAGGAGCAGAGGTAGGCCATCTGGCCCCTCGAGCCTGCTCCGCCATTCAATAAGATCATGGCTGATCTTTTTGTGGACTCAACTCCACTTACCCGCCCACATAACCCTTAATTCCTTTACTGTTCAAAAATGTATCTATCCTTGCCTTAAAACATTCAATGAGGTAGCCTCAACTGCTTCACTGGGCAGGGAATTCCACAGATTCACAAGCCTTTGTGTGAAGAAGTTCCTCTTCAATTCAGTCTTAAATCTGCTTCCCCTTATTTTGAGGCTATGCCCCTTAGTTCTAGTTTCACCCGCCTTTGGAAACAACTTCCCTGCTTCTATCTTATCTATTCCCTTCATAATCTTATATGTTTCTATAAGATCTCCCCTCATTCTTCTGAATTCCAGTGAGTATAGCCTCAGTCTACTCAGTCTCTCCTCTTAAGCCAACCCTCTCAACTCCGGAATCAACCTAGTGAATCTCCTCTGCACCCCCTCCAGTGCCAGTATATCCTTTCTCAAGTAAGGAGACCAAAACTGTACACAGTACTCCAGGTGTGGCCTCACCAGCACCTTATACAGCTGCAACATAATCTCGCTGTTTTTAAACTCCATCCTCTCGCAATGATGGACAAAATTCCATTTGCCTTCTTAATTACCTGCTGCACCTGCAAACCAACTCCTTGAGATTCCTGCACAAGGACACCCAGGTCCCTCTGCACAGCAGCATGCTGCAATTTTTTAACCATTTAAATAATAGTCCATTTTGCTGTTATTCAGACCAAATGGATGACCTCACACTTACCAACATTGTACTCCATCTGCCAGACGCTCACCCACTCACTTAGATTATCTATATCCCTTTGGAGACTTTCAGCATCCTCTGTACACTTTGCTCTTCCACCCATCTTAGTGTCATCTGTGAATTTTGACACACTACACTTGGTCCCCAACTCCAAATCATCTATGTAAATCGTAAACAATTGCGGTCCCAACACTGATCCCTGAGGCACACTACTAGTCACTGATCGCCAACCAGAAAAACACCCATTTCCCCCCACTCTTTGCTTTCTGCTAGTTAACCAATCCTCTATCCATGCTAATACATTACCTGTAACGCTGTGCACCTTTATCTTATGTAGCAGTCTTTGGTGCGGCACCTTGTCAAATGTCTTTTGGAAATCCAGATACACCACATCCACAGGTTCCCCATTGTCCACTGTACATGTAATGTTCTCAAAGAATTCCACCAAATTAGTCAAACATGACCTACCCTTCATGAACCCATGCTGCTAACAGCTAACATTTTAGCTAACATAACAGCTAACATCCAGCTAACATTTTGTGCATTTTGTCCTGTCTGCTTCATTCGGCATCATGCCTGTAAATGTCTCTTTCTCTTTCAACGGAAACATATGTAATTTCTGTACCAGCAAGTTTCCTGGGAGTGCACTTCCCCACACAAAAAACAAGCATCCACCCCCAGTGTTGTATTATCTGTCTCAGGCCCTGCTGCGCCCTCACCCAGGCTGTTTTTGGGCACGCCTTTTGGTTCACTTATACCCTGCTCAGTGCATTCAGCCCTGGGCCACCTCTAAGGCTTTCTCCAAAGAGTTTTTAGTCTCTACCAGCAGCGTTTTTTCTGTTGTGAGGCTGTTGATCCCGCAGACCAAACTGTCTCTTAACATCTCCCCAAAGCTGGGTTGAGTTCACTCTGCTCTGCTCACCGTTTCAATCTGGCCATGAACCCAGAGCCACTACCCCCTAGTTCCCTCACAGCAGAATGAAACTTATATCGTAACATGATGATTGAAGGTTGGGAATTAAAATGATCTTTGACAAATTCCACTATCTGATCAAAAAACTTTGGGCGGGATTTTACGACCCCGCTCGGGTGAGATCGTAAAATCTCACCTAAGGTCATTGGAGATTTCTGTTCTGGCCTTTATGTCTGGAGCATCAGGTGATGTTAGACTCCTCACCAGGCTGTAGGTTTGTGGGCCACAGACTGTGAGTAAGTATCATCTTTTGTTTTTCCTCCCCTTTGATCTCATTAGCGACAAAGAAATAACACAACCTTTCAAAATATTGCCCCCAGCTCTCAACTTCTGGGTCTAATGGCTCAAAGGCATTTTTGGGGTGTCTGTACTTGTTTCTTCTTAGCCCCCAATGATCATTCTCCTCCCCTCTAACTGCGATCTCCCAAAGACTGATGTAATTTTTCTTCACCGCCAGTGTAGTAAATTTGAAGGCATCTGGTTATGGCTTCAACATGGGACAGATTATTCACTAATATAATATAAAGATACAAGATAGGGGTCTAATACACAAATTTACTCTCTTCTCCTTCCTTGCTCCAACTGTGGTTCCTCCCTCTCCCAGGATGTGTACCTTACTATCGATTAGCTCGGCTTCCCTCTTGGCCTCTCCATAGGATCTGGCCTGATCACGTGGCCCACAAAGGATTTCCCCTTTAGAAAAGCCATGTTACCTCTGTACCATTTCCATTCTAACTCCTATTCCACCCAACTTCCCCCAAGAAGAGGAAGCTAGCCGCCTGAATACGATATGGAGACAAATTAACCCTAGCATAACTATCTGGGTGAAACTTGTCTGTAAACTTGTGCAGTTATAAATGTCTGTGCTTGCCGTGTTTCTACTGAATGCTGCAAATTTTCTGGCAAATTTTGGAGTGGGTGCGTAAAATAACATAAGCCAAACCATGAAAGCACAGCATGCACTCAAAAGAGAGCAACACCTGCAAATAACACATCTAAATCAAATTGTGCTGCCAGCTTTTTTAATGGAGGTGTGAACTTGTTTATTTCAAGGCAGTATAATTTCTAGGATTAAATGACCAAAGAAATGCTGTTACCAGACTGTAAATATGGATCCTGTTGCAATTATTATCATTGGACATTCTCTTGGGTAACATTTCATCATTCTTCACAAAATGAAACACAGATCATAAAGGATTCCTTGGGGATCCTCTGTAAATATTAATACATTTTTCAACAACGTTTAGGTTCATGTGAATGAACAGTGTGTACAGACTTAGTATTAATGGTTCTTTTTTATAGTTACTTTCTCCTCTAAACTCCTACTGCATAGTTTGTCGTCTTGTGAAAAATGCTTGGTGCAATTGGCTAAACATTTGCTGCAATATGAGTTCTCATTCAGCTAAATTGTGGAATGAACTTGGCGTTGTAAATGGTTCTATTCTGTGGCTTTGTTCGTGAGTTAGCTTTACGCTCACAATACCAATGTCTGGCTTTATTCGTGATACCATAAGGTACGTTTTATGGACCCATAATCCTGGCATACAAATCTGATTGCCAGGAGCACATATTGGGAGTTCAGAAGCAAGGCCTGTAAGTTCTGCTGGATTTTCATGTCAACAGTTGCAAATTTCTGCAGGGCTCACTAATCTCTGAAATAGCTTCCGGTGGATGAAAATCTATGCTGCGAGTACAAATTTAAAGGACATGCATTCAGCTAAGGGAACACTTCAGATGCCACACGGTGCTTAATGCAGGTTTCAGTATTTTTAAATTTTTTTTTGAATGCAGGTTTCAGTATTGTGCTTAGTACCACAGCCAGCATGCCTGCAGCTCTTTAACTGACTTTTCTGAAACAAAAGCTTCTGATCTGCAGTCTCATCTTACTGCATCTGAACTATTTGTGAAAGGACACACACTTGCACTTGAACGGCTGAAACAATCATAATGGGGCCTGAACTGCATGGAAAAGTGCATCTTGGTGCAAAGTCTACTTTTCACAGGGGCATGAGAGTCCAGGGAGATCCTTTAATTTGAATGCGACTAGCAGGCACTCCTGGCATAGTATATCGAGAGTATATCGAGAAGACCTGCCTGCCTGGGTTATAGTATGGTAAGAAGTTTAACAACACCAGGTTAAAGTCCAACAGGTTTATTTGGTAGCAAAAGCCACACAAGCTTTCGAGGCTCTAAGCCCCTTCTTCAGGTGAGTGGGAATTCTGTTCACAAACAGAACTTATAAAGACACAGACTCAATTTACATGAATAATGGTTGGAATGCGAATACTTACAACTAATCCAGTCTTTAAGAAACAAAACAATGGGAGTGGAGAGAGCATCAAGACAGGCTAAAAAGATGTGTATTGTCTCCAGACAAGACAGCCAGTGAAACTCTGCAGGTCCACGCAACTGTGGGGGTTACAGATAGTGTGACATGAACCCAATATCCCGGTTGAGGCCGTCCTTGTGTGTGCGGAACTTGGCTATCAGTTTCTGCTCAGCGACTCTGCGCTGTCGTGTGTCACGAAGGCCGCCTTGGAGAACGCTTACCCGAATATCAGAGGCCGAATGCCCGTGACCGCTGAAGTGTTCCCCAACAGGAAGAGAACAGTCTTGCCTGGTGATTGTCGAGCGGTGTTCATTCATCCGTTGTCGCAGCGTCTGCATAGTTTCCCCAATGTACCATGCCTCGGGACATCCTTTCTTGCAGCGTATCAGGTAGACAACGTTGGCCGAGTTGCAAGAGTATGTACCGTGTACCTGGTGGATGGTGTTCTCACGTGAGATGATGGCATCTGTGTCAATGATCCGGCACGTCTTGCAGAGGTTGCTGTGGCAGGGTTGTGTGGTGTCTTGGTCACTGTTCTCCTGAAGGCTGGGTAGTTTGCTGCGGACCTGCAGAGTTTCACTGGCTGTCTTGTCTGGAGACAATACACATCTTTTTAGCCTGTCTTGATGCTCTCTCCACTCCCATTGTTTTGTTTCTTAAAGACTGGATTAGTTGTAAGTATTCGCATTCCAACCATTATTCATGTAAATTGAGTCTGTGTCTTTATAAGTCCTGTTTGTGAACAGAATTCCCACTCACCTGAAGAAGGGGCTCAGAGCCTTGAAAGCTTGTGTGGCTTTTGCTACCAAATAAACCTGTTGGACTTTAACCTGGTGTTGTTAAACATCTTACTGTGTTTACCCCAGTCCAACGCCGGCATCTCCACATCATGACTACCATCGACACCGCAAACTGCCGGCTCCAAGTGGAGAGGATCGCCAAGAAGATCGCGCATATCGACACAGACATCAAGTTTCTACAAAGATGCAAGAAAGCAGACAAGATACCGAAAGGACTACAGATCACGAACCCACTCAGGTCAACCTATAACACAGACTACGCTGAGAGACTTTGCCGTCGCACCTCTCTCACCCTCCTCAACCACCTCATACACCAACTCTACAGCAAACGCCGCAGCCTGGAAACCAAGATCGAATCCATATTCTCAACTTGCGCTCAGGACGCAGACCAGCTGCGAAACTCTGCCAAGCAGACGAGACAAAGGAACTACACCATCTACATGCACACCAAGAACAGGAAACTTGAGAAACTCGGCATCACCACCAGCAGCAACCAAGCCTCCCCCAGTACCACAGTAGAAAACAGTACCACTGCAGGGAAGTCCATTGTCAACTTGTCCGACTACACACTTCAACCAGCTAAAATCGAAGTTCTCAGCCGAGGGCTTAATTTTTGCCCCACCACCAAAATAGACCCCATCAGTCTCGCAGCAGACACAGAGGAATTCATCAGGCGAATGAGGCTGCGGGAGTTCTTCCACAAACCCCAAGAGGCCAACAACGAACACAATGAGACAGCCAATGAACCGGAACAGCCGACAGAGAGATCCGCAGTGCATCCGAAGAGGAAAGAGTCGAATTGGACTCCTCCGGAAGGCCGCTGCCCTCGACTTGACATGTATGCCCAAGCCGTCAGGAGGTGCGTCAACACCAAATTCATCAGCCGCACTCACAAGACAGCCCCGAACATCACCCAAGCACAACGCAACGCCATCCACGCTCTCAAGACCAACCGCAACATTGTCATCAAACCAGCAGACAAAGGAGGGGCCATCGTCATACTGAACAGAACGGATTACTGCAAAGAAGTGTACCGACAACTCAACAACGAGGAACACTACAGACAGTTACCTGCAGATCCGACCAAAGAACACACCCGTCAACTCAACACTCTGATCAAGACCTTTGATCCGGACCTTCAGAACACCCTCCGTGCTCTCATCCCACGTACTCCCCGCGTTGGAGATCTCTACTGCCTCCCGAAGATACACAAGGCAAACACACCCGGCCGTCCCATCGTATCGGGCAATGGGACCCTGTGCGAGAACCTCTCCGGCTATGTCGAGGGCATCCTGAAACCCATTGTACAAAGAACCCCCAGCTTTTGTCGCGACACGACGGACTTCCTACAGAAACTCGGCACACATGGAGCAGTTGAACCAGGAGCGCTCCTCGTCACAATGGATGTCTCGGCACTCTACACCAGCATCCCCCACGATGATGGCATTGCTGCAACGGCCTCAGTGCTCAGCGCCAACAACTGCCAGTTTCCAGATGCAATTTTACAACTCATCCGCTTCATCCTGGACCACAATATCTTCACCTTCAACAACCAGTTCTTCATCCAGACACACGGAACAGCCATGGGGACCAAATTCGCACCTCAATATGCCAACATCTTCATGCACAGGTTCGAAGAAGACTTCTTCACCGCACGGGACCTTCAACCGATGCTATACACTAGATACATCGATGACATTTTCTTCCTTTGGACTCATGGTGAACAATCACTGAAACAACTCTATGATGACATCAACAAGTTCCATCCCACCATCAGACTCACCATAGACTACTCTCCGGAATCGGTTGCATTCTTGGACACGCGCATCTCCATTAAGGACGGTCACCTCAGCACCTCACTGTACCGCAAGCCCACGGATAACCTCACGATGCTCCACTTCTCCAGCTTCCACCCTAAACACGTTAAAGAAGCCATCCCCTACGGACAAGCCCTCCATATACACAGGATCTGCTCGGATGAGGAGGATCGCAACAGACACCTCCAGACGCTGAAAGATGCCCTCATAAGAACAGGATATGGCGCTCGACTCATTGATCAACAGTTCCAACGCGCCACAGCGAAAAACCGCACCGACCTCCTCAGAAGACAAACACGGGACACAGTGGACAGAGTACCCTTCGTTGTCCAGTACTTCCCCGGAGCGGAGAAGCTACGGCATCTCCTCCGGAGCCTTCAACATGTCATTGATGAAGACGAACATCTCGCCAAGGCCATCCCCACACCCCCACTTCTTGCCTTCAAACAACCGCACAACCTCAAACAGACCATTGTCCGCAGCAAACTACCCAGCCTTCAGGAGAACAGTGACCAAGACACCACACAACCCTGCCACAGCAACCTCTGCAAGACGTGCCGGATCATTGACACAGATGCCATCATCTCATGTGAGAACACCATCCACCAGGTACACGGTACATACTCTTGCAACTCGGCCAACGTTGTCTACCTGATACGCTGCAAGAAAGGATGTCCCGAGGCATGGTACATTGGGGAAACTATGCAGACGCTGCGACGACGGATGAATGAACACCGCTCGACAATCACCAGGCAAGACTGTTCTCTTCCTGTTGGGGAACACTTCAGCGGTCACGGGCATTCGGCCTCTGATATTCGGGTAAGCGTTCTCCAAGGCGGCCTTCGCGACACACGACAGCGCAGAGTCGCTGAGCAGAAACTGATAGCCAAGTTCCGCACACACAAGGACGGCCTCAACCGGGATATTGGGTTCATGTCACACTATCTGTAACCCCCACAGTTGCGTGGACCTGCAGAGTTTCACTGGCTGTCTTGTCTGGAGACAATACACATCTTTTTAGCCTGTCTTGATGCTCTCTCCACTCCCATTGTTTTGTTTCTTAAAGACTGGATTAGTTGTAAGTATTCGCATTCCAACCATTATTCATGTAAATTGAGTCTGTGTCTTTATAAGTTCTGTTTGTGAACAGAATTCCCACTCACCTGAAGAAGGGGCTTAGAGCCTCGAAAGCTTGTGTGGCTTTTGCTACCAAATAAACCTGTTGGACTTTAACCTGGTGTTGTTAAACTTCTTACTGTGTTTACCCCAGTCCAACGCCGGCATCTCCACATCATGGGTTATAGTATACCAGTACCAATGGCTGTCTGGGATGAGGGCCCTGAAAATAACATGTCAAATGCCACTGGCTAACCTTTATGTAAAGTAGAGACCGATAAGAATATTATAATAGAAATAGCCTAGAAAGGACTTGATATAGGAAAAAATAATTTTCTCTGTGTCTCTCTCATTTTATTCATCTGGCAGCTCTGAACATGGCTGGAATTTTACCACCACGCCCGACCCAGAATCGGAGTGGGTGCGGCTTGCAGAACGGCATTCTCCGTTGGCCTCGGGCAGGATCTCGGGCGGGCGAGGCGGTAAAATTCTGGCAACTTGTCATAAACATGGTGTAAAAGGAGAAGGGAGGTGCAGGAGTTCTCAAAACAGCACCTTGGCTGAACCTCCTCCCACTGGAAATGTGCATGGTGCACTGCAGTAGTTGGAAGCAGGACATTTTTCCCCATCAGAATATACAGAACCAGGTATTCATGTGAATTCTAATGAGAGGAAAATAGCCACTTGGTGATGCAGCTGTACCGAGCAACTTGAAGTCAATTTATTTCACAATATGGAACCTGTAAAATAGCGCTTTCAATGATCAATGTTTGAATTTTATCCATTATCTTGCAGGGACCTGAGATTTAACCGGATTAGAGAAATCCCACCAGGAGCCTTTAAGAAGCAGAAGAACCTGAGCACACTGTGAGTGATTACTCAGTATGACTTGTTTACCTCATTTTATACACTATGGAAGAAAACTGTGGAGATGCAGCTGTGCACAAGAATTCTGCACTGCAGATACACAGTTAGAAGAAATATATGCTTTCTACCACTGTATCATATTATCTGAACAATGTTGTATTTGTCAAAGCTAAGGAAAATTAAAATTACTGTATAATCTCATGTAAAAGTTGAACCTCATGATTTTTGGCCTACAAAACTGGAGCTTTTCATGTTAATGTTGATCCTGTCTTTTAAATGATCAAAGTTCAAGAATTTAGAAGCAAAGTGGAGGGCAGGATTTTCCTCCCTCTCTGCAGTGCGGCGGTGAGAGACTGTACAGGATCTTATTGTTCCCACCGTTGTCAACCGTTTCCCATTGAAGGCACCCCACGCTGCCGGGATGTCCGCGGTGGAGGTGCGCTGTCGATGGGACCATAAGATCCCGCTGAGAAAAATGCCAGCAATTTTTTGGTGATAATCTCTACAATCCCATCAAAAACTTGAATTCATTTTTCATTTAAAAAGTTACACTTATCATATGTCATCCAGTTTCTACTTGTCAAGTAAGGCAGGAAAAATGTAGATTGATTTTATTTTTGGGAGGAGGAACTAGCAGAGTGGAGAAGAGTGATAAACAGTGCACACAGAAGCAGGATGTAAGGATAACTTCCATATGGGATTTTAATTAAATGAATGCTCAGATCTTGAGTCTTCAATCATACTCTCAGCCTCCATGGGAAGGGGAGGCTCAGGCTTTGCCAAACAGGTGCAACCTCCCTGTACCAAGGCATGGATCAAGGGCTGGACGCAGGACATTTTTCAATGACGAAGATCTCTCCTTTCCTTTCCCTGGCTCCCAAACAGCTTTGAAACTGCAAGGCCAACATTTCGAGTTAGGATGACCCTTAGAGTCATCCAGACTCAAAACATTTTCTCTCCGCAGATGCTATCAGACCTGCTGAGTTTTTCCAGCATTTTCGGTTTTTGTTTCAGATTCCAGCATCCACAGTATTTTGTCTTTATTGAAATTGCAGGCCTGGACATGTTCCTTTTGTCTGTAGACACAGGTCCCTATGTATGAGTGTATGTATAGCTTCCAGGAAGGAAGTGTGCAGCTACGTGGGATAATTGGATTGCTCTTTCAAAGTGCCACCTCGAGCACAATATGTGGAATGGCCTCATTTGGTGCAGTTTGATCCTATATTTCAAACAAAATACCTAGCAGCTTTGTGGGTTTTGGTGGTTGCCAAACTGAAAGATCCCCATAATCTGTCCATTTACAGGATTTGGGATAAATACTCATATACCTTTGGCCTATGTCCACCTATCTCCAGAAAGTCCTTGGGAGCAGCAGTAAAAAGAGTAGACAGCTGGAAATTCACCAGGAATCCAAGTTCACCGGCATTTACATCAGCAATTTACAATTGCTAGGGTAGCAACAACCAGAGTAATTGCAGCAGGGATGTGTCAAGGAAAATCAAGACCAAAGCAGAGATGTAGTGATCTGCCTGACTGCTCAATTTTGTCTAATTTTTTGTTATTACCCTTGTTCATTTAAGATCAGATCAAGGTAGGAAATCCAGTATGATTTGTTCTTAACAACTTTTTGTAGTCTCACAAACCTGTACCCTACATATATTGCAACCACACTAAATCCCAGTGTCCATCAATGTCATCTCCAGTGAATCCATAGAATCCCTACAGTGCAGAAGGCCTATCGAGCCTGTACCGACCCTCTGAAAGAGCACTCTACCCTGCCCTATCCCCATAAACCTGCGCTTTGATTGTGGCCAATCCACCTAACCTACACATCTTTGGACATTTTTTTTCCAGGGTGGAAGTGTCAATTACAAGGGGGCACAGGTTCAAGGTGAGAGGGAGAAAGTTTAAGGGAGATGTGTGGGGGAAGTTTTTCACGCAGAGTGGTGGGTGCCTGAAACGCTCTGTCAGAGGAGGTGGTGGAAGCAGGCGCATTAGCAACATTTAAGAGGCATCTGGATGGGGATATGGACCGAGTAAAGGCAGAAGGTTTTTTTTTTGTAGCTTAGTTAGGGCATCATGATCGACATGGGCTTGGAGGGCTGAAGGGCCCGCTCCTATACTGTACTTTTCTTTGTTTTTTGTTCTAAAGGATAATTTACTATGGCTAATCCACCTGAGCTTCATATCTTTAGACACTAAGGGGCAATTTATCATGGCGAATCCACCTCACTGATGGTGGGAGGAAACTGGAGCACCCGGAGGAAACCCACTCCGACAGGGGGAAAATATACAAACTCCACACAGTCACCCAAGGCTGGAATCGAACCCAGGTCCCTGGCACTGTGAGGCAGCAGTGCTAACCACTGTGCCGCCCGGAAAAAAATAACCTTAAACTATCCTTGGCAGCGGTGGAATCGAGTCTGGCTTCCTATCCCTCAATTTATTCAATTGAAAATCTTTGTCCTGATCCAGGAATCCATAAGACCATAAGACCATAAGACATAGGAGCGGAAGTAAGGCCATTCGGCCCATCGAGTCCACTCCACCATTCAATCATGGTTGATTTCAACTCCATTTACCCGCTCTCTCCCCATAGCCCTTAATTCCTCGAGAAATCAAGAATTTATCAATTTCTGTCTTGAAGACGCTCAACGTCTCGGCCTCCACAGCCCTCTGTGGCAATGAATTCCACAGACCCACCACTCTCTGGCTGAAGAAATTTCTCCTCATCTCTGTTCTAAAGTGACTCCCTTTTATTCTAAGGCTGTGCCCCCGCGTCCTAGTCTCCCCTGTTAATGGAAACAACTTCCCTACGTCCATCCTATCTAAGCCGTTCATTATCTTGTAAGTTTCTATCAGATCTCCCCTCAACCTCCTAAACTCCAATGAATATAATCCCACGATCCTCAGACGTTCATCGTATGTCAGGCCTACCATTCCTGGGATCATCCGTGTGAATCTCCGCTGGACCCGCTCCAGTGCCAGTATGTCCTTCCTGAGGTGTGGGGCCCAAAATTGCTCACAGTACTCCAAATGGGGCCTAACCAGTGCTTTATAAAGCCTCAGAAGTACATCCCTGCTTTTGTATTCCAAGCCTCTTGAGATAAATGACAACATTACATTTGCTTTCTTAATTACGGACTCAACCTGCAAGTTTACCTTTAGAGAATCCTGGACTAGGACTCCCAAGTCCCTTTGCACTTTAGCATTATGAATTTTGTCACCGTTTAGAAAATAGTCCATGCCTCTATTCTTTTTTCCAAAGTGTACGACCTCGCACTTGCCCACGTTGAATTTCATCAGCCACTTCTTGGACCACTCTCCTAAACTGTCTAAATCTTTCTGCAGCCTCCCCACCTCCTCAATACTACCTGCCCCTCCACCTATCTTTGTATCATCGGCAAACTTGGCCAGAATGCTCCCAGTCCCGTCATCTAGATCGTTAATATATAAAGAGAACAGCTGTGGCCCCAACACTGAACCCTGCGGGACACCACTTGTCACCGGTTGCCATTCTGAGAAAGAACCTTTTATCCCAACTCTCTGCCTTCTGTCTGACAGCCAATCGTCAATCCATGTTAGTACCTTGCCTCGAATACCATGGGCCCTTATTTTACTCAGCAGTCTCCCGTGAGGCACCTTGTCAAAGGCCTTTTGGAAGTCAAGATAGATAACATCCATTGGCTCTCCTTGGTCTAACCTATTTGTTATCTCTTCAAAGAACTCTAACAGGTTTGTCAGGCACGACCTCCCCTTACTAAATCCATGCTGACTTGTCTTAATCCGACCCTGCACTTCCAAGAATTTAGAAATCTCATCCTTAACGATGGATTCTAGAATTTTGCCAACAACTGAGGTTAGGCTAATTGGCCTATAATTTTCCATCTTTTTTCTTGTTCCCTTCTTGAACAGTGGGGTTACAACAGCGATTTTCCAATCCTCTGGGACTTTCCCTGACTCCAGTGACTTTTGAAAGATCATAACTAACGCCTCCACTATTTCTTCAGCTATCTCCTTTAGAACTCTAGGATGTAGCCCATCTGGGCCCGGAGATTTATCAATTTTCAGACCTTTTAGTTTCTCTAGCACTTTCTCCTTTGTGATGGCAACCATATTCAACTCTGCCCCCTGACTTTCCTGAATTGTTGGGATATTACTCATGTCTTCTACTGTGAAGACTGACGCAAAGTACTTATTAAGTTCCTCAGCTATTTCCTTGTCTCCCATCACTAGATTACCAGCGTCATTTTGGAGCGGCCCAATGTCTACTTTTGCCTCCCGTTTGTTTTTAATGTATTTAAAGAAACTTTTACTATCATTCCTAATGTTACTGGCTAGCCTACCTTCATATTTGATCCTCTCCTTCCTTATTTCTCTCTTTGTTATCCTCTGTTTGTTTTTATAGCCTTCCCAATCTTCTGACTTCCCACTACTCTTTGCCACATTATAGGCTCTCTCTTTTGCCTTGATGCATTCCCTGACTTCCTTTGTCACAGTAAGAAGTTTAACAACACCAGGTTAAAGTCCAACAGGTTTATTTGGTAGCAAAAGCCACACAAGCTTTCGAGGCTCTGAGCCCCTTCTTCAGGTGAGTGGGAATTCTGTTCACAAACAGAACTTATAAGACACAGACTCAATTTACATGAATAATGGTTGGAATGCGAATACTTACAACTAATCCAGTCTTTAAGAAACAAAACAATGGGAGTGGAGAGAGCATCAAGACAGGCTAAAAAGATGTGTATTGTCTCCAGACAAGACAGCCAGTGAAACTCTGCAGGTCCACGCAACTGTGGGAGTTACAAATAGTGTGACATAAATTCTGATTCTAGGATCGCATGATAAAGACTCAGGAGGAAAAAAGCAGAAATATTTATGTGAAATAGTGTGACATAAACCCAATATCCCGGTTGAGGCCGTCCTTGTGTGTGCGGAACCTGGCTATCAGTTTCTGCTCCGCGACTCTGCGCTGTCGTGTGTCGCGAAGGCCGCCTTGGAGAACGCTTACCCGAATATCAGAGGCCGAATGCCCGTGACCGCTGAAGTGCTCCCCAACAGGAAGAGAACAGTCTTGCCTGGTGATTGTCGAGCGGTGTTCATTCATCCGTTGTCGCAGCGTCTGCATAGTTTCCCCAATGTACCATGCCTCGGGACATCCTTTCTTGCAGCGTATCAGGTAGACAACGTTGGCCGAGTTGCAAGAGTATGTACCGTGTACCTGGTGGATGGTGTTCTCACGTGAGATGATGGCATCTGTGTCGATGATCCGGCACGTCTTGCAGAGGTTGCTGTGGCAGGGTTGTGTGGTGTCTTGGTCACTGTTCTCCTGAAGGCTGGGTAGTTTGCTGCGGACAATGGTCTGTTTGAGGTTGTGCGGTTGTTTGAAGGCAAGAAGTGGGGGTGTGGGGATGGCCTTGGCGAGATGTTCGTCTTCATCAATGACATGTTGAAGGCTCCGGAGGAGATGCCGTAGCTTCTCCGCTCCGGGGAAGTACTGGACAACGAAGGGTACTCTGTCCACTGTGTCCCGTGTTTGTCTTCTGAGGAGGTCGGTGCGGTTTTTCGCTGTGGCGCGTTGGAACTGTTGATCAATGAGTCTAGCGCCATATCCTGTTCTTATGAGGGCATCTTTCAGCGTCTGGAGGTGTCTGTTGCGATCCTCCTCATCCGAGCAGATCCTGTGTATACGGAGGGCTTGTCCGTAGGGGATGGCTTCTTTAACGTGTTTAGGGTGGAAGCTGGAGAAGTGGAGCATCGTGAGGTTATCCGTGGGCTTGCGGTACAGTGAGGTGCTGAGGTGACCGTCCTTAATGGAGATGCGCGTGTCCAAGAATGCAACCGATTCCGGAGAGTAGTCTATGGTGAGCCTGATGGTGGGATGGAACTTGTTGATGTCATCATAGAGTTGTTTCAGTGATTGTTCACCATGAGTCCAAAGGAAGAAAATGTCATCGATGTATCTAGTGTATAGCACCGGTTGAAGGTCCCGTGCGGTGAAGAAGTCTTGTTCGAACCTGTGCATGAAGATGTTGGCATATTGAGGTGCAAATTTGGTCCCCATGGCTGTTCCGTGTGTCTGGATGAAGAACTGGTTGTTGAAGGTGAAGATATTGTGGTCCAGGATGAAGCGGATGAGATGTAAAATTGCATCTGGAAACTGGCAGTTGTTGGCGCTGAGCACTGAGGCCGTTGCAGCAATGCCATCGTCATGGGGGATGCTGGTGTAGAGTGCTGAGACATCCATTGTGACGAGGAGCGCTCCTGGTTCAACTGCTCCATGTGTGCCGAGTTTCTGTAGGAAGTCCGTCGTGTCGCGACAAAAGCTGGGGGTTCTTTGTACAATGGGTTTCAGGATGCCCTCGACATAGCCGGAGAGGTTCTCGCACAGGGTCCCATTGCCCGATACGATGGGACGGCCGGGTGTGTTTGCCTTGTGTATCTTCGGGAGGCAGTAGAGATCTCCAACGCGGGGAGTACGTGGGATGAGAGCACGGAGGGTGTTCTGAAGGTCCGGATCAAAGGTCTTGATCAGAGTGTTGAGTTGACGGGTGTGTTCTTTGGTCGGATCTGCAGGTAACTGTCTGTAGTGTTCCTCGTTGTTGAGTTGTCGGTACACTTCTTTGCAGTAATCCGTTCTGTTCAGTATGACGATGGCCCCTCCTTTGTCTGCTGGTTTGATGACAATGTTGCGGTTGGTCTTGAGAGCGTGGATGGCGTTACGTTGTGCTTGGGTGATGTTCGGGGCTGTCTTGTGAGTGCGGCTGATGAATTTGGTGTTGACGCACCTCCTGACGGCTTGGGCATACATGTCAAGTCGAGGGCAGCGGCCTTCCGGAGGAGTCCAATTCGACTCTTTCCTCTTCGGATGCACTGCGGATCTCTCTGTCGGCTGTTCCAGTTCATTGGCTGTCTCATTGTGTTCGTTGTTGGCCTCTTGGGGTTTGTGGAAGAACTCCCTCAGCCTCATTCGCCTGATGAATTCCTCTGTGTCTGCTGCGAGACTGATGGGGTCTATTTTGGTGGTGGGGCAAAAATTAAGCCCTCGGCTGAGAACTTCGATTTCATCTGGTTGAAGTGTGTAGTCGGACAAGTTGACAATGGACTTCCCTGCAGTGGGACTGTTTCCTACTGTGGTACCGGGGGAGGCTTGGTTGCTGCTGGTGGTGATGCCGAGTTTCTCAAGTTTCCTGTTCTTGGTGTGCATGTAGATGGTGTAGTTCCTTTGTCTCGTCTGCTTGGCAGAGTTTCGCAGCTGGTCTGCGTCCTGAGCGCAAGTTGAGAATATGGATTCGATCTTGGTTTCCAGGCTGCGGCGTTTGCTGTAGAGTTGGTGTATGAGGTGGTTGAGGAGGGTGAGAGAGGTGCGACGGCAAAGTCTCTCAGCGTAGTCTGTGTTATAGGTTGACCTGAGTGGGTTCGTGATCTGTAGTCCTTTCGGTATCTTGTCTGCTTTCTTGCATCTTTGTAGAAACTTGATGTCTGTGTCGATATGCGCGATATCCTTTGTCAGCCATGGCTGCCTAATCCCCCCTCTGATAACCTTTCTTTTGTTTGGGATGAACCTCTGCACTGTGTCCTCAATTACTCCCAGAAACTCCTGCCATTGCTGTTCTACTGTCTTTCCCATTAGGCTCTGCTTCCAGTCGATTTTTGTCAGTTCCTCCCTCATGCGCCTGTAATTACCTTTATTTAACTGTAGAACCTTCACATCTGATTCTGCCTTCCTTCTTTCAAATTGCAGACTGAATTCTACCATATTATGATCACTGCTTCCTAAGTGTTCCCTGACTTTAAGATCTTTTATCACGTCTGGCTCATTACATAACACTAAGTCCAGAATAGCCTGTTCCCTCGTGGGCTCCATCACAAGCTGTTCCAAAAAGCCATCCTGTAAACATTCAATGAATTCCCTTTCTTTGGGTCCACTGGCAACATTATTTACCCAGTCCACCTGCATATTGAAATCCCCCATGATCACTGTGACCTTGCCTTTCTGACATGCCCTTTCTATTTCGTGGTGCATTTTGTGCCCCTGGTCCTGACCACTGTCAGGAGGCCTGTACATAACTCCCATTATGGTTTTTTTGCCTTTGTGGTTCCTCAACTCTACCCACACAGACTCCACATCGTCTGACCCTATGTCGTTTAGTGCTATTGATTTAATTTCATTTCTAATTAACAAGGCAACCCCGCCCCCTCTACCCACCCCTCTGTCTTTTCGATAGGTTGTGAATCCCTGGATGTTTAACTGCCAGTCCTGAACCCCCTGCAACCACGTCTCTGTGATGCCTACCACATCATACCTGCCAGTCACAATCTGGGCCACAAGCTCATCTATCTTGTTCCGGACACTGCGGGCATTTAAATATAGCACCTTTAATTCCCTATTGACCGTCCCTTTTTGTTTTCGTAGTGTGGTGGACCTTGGTCTACTGAGCCTTTCCAGACACTGTGTCATATTTTGTGAGATGGGGACTATCGTAACCTCTCCTGAGTGCTGTCTTTTCGTGATTTTTTGTAATCCTAAGCAGCTACGCTTCCCACTGATTCCTTCACCTCTTGGTTCCCTGACTTTCCCTTCCCCCCCAATCTCTAGTTTAAAGTCCTATTGACCACCCCATTTACTCTCTTCGCCAGAACACTGATCCCAGCTCGGTCCAGGTGGAGACCATCCCAACGGTATAGGTCCCCCCTGCCCCAAAACTGATGCCAGTGTCCCATGAAAAAGAACCCTTCTTTCCCACACCACTCTTTCAGCCACGTGTTAACTTCCCTTATTCTTGCCTCCCTATGCCAATTTGCACGTGGCTCGGGCAGTAATCCGGAGATTATGACCCTTGAGGACTTGTTTTTTAATTTGAATCCTAGCTCTTTATAATCTCTAAACAGGTCCTCTTTCCTAGACTTGCCTATGTTGTTGGTACCAACATGGACCACAACAACTGGATCCTCCCCCTCCCTCTCCAGTATCCTTTCAAGCCGGTCAGAGATGTCCCGCACCCTAGCACCGGGCAGGCAACATACCATGCGGGACACTCTATCCTGCTCACAAAGGATCCTATCTATCCCCCTGATAATAGAATCCCCTACAACTACAACTTGCCTATTTACTTCCTCCCCTTGAATGGCCTGCTGAACCATGGTGCCTTGGTCAGCTGACTCATCCTTCCTGCAGCCCTGTTTGCCATCCACACAGGGAGCAAGTGCCTCGTACCTGTTGGACAGGGTCAAGGGCTGAGGCTCCTGAGTTCCTGACTGCTGGTTCCCTTTACCTGCCTGACTTGCAGTCACACCCTGCTGTCCCTGGCCACTGGCAGGATTTAAACTATTTACTCTGACAGGTGTGACTGCCTCCTGAAACACAGTGTCCAGGTAAGTCTCCCCCTCCCGGATGTGCCTCAGTGTTTGAAGCTCAGACTCCAGCTCATCAACTCTGAGCCGGAGTTTTTCAAGCAGCCAACACTTACTGCAGATGTGGTCGCTGTTGCTCGCAATGGGATCTGCCAGCTCCCACATCAAGCAGCTCAAGCACATCACCTGACCAGCCATCTCTAATTAATTAATTAGTTTAATTTAAGTTTATGAGTTTAGCTGTGTTTTTTTTTAAATTTGGGGCAGATTTGCTATCAACCAATCAGATCACAGCTTCCCTCTGACGTCACTTTTGAAGAAAGAAAAAGTGGAAAACAGGAAGTTACCGTTAGGTTTTTATACTCACCCAGAGACTGCTCCTCCTCCTCCGAACAGCTCCCGAAACTAGGCCATCCATGGCATGAGTCCACCACATCACTTCAATCTCAGCCATCTTTATCTTTATAATCTGTTTCTAAACAATGCATTCTGATTCTGGGTTCTACGAAACCTCCTCCCTTCTCTCCCATATTGGTAGTCTAACCATCAATTCATTGGGCCTACGATTTGGACCCCCTTCCCCGACCTCTCTACTTCCTGACCACTTCCTTCACTTTTAAGTGCACTCCTTATCATCCCACCTAATCTCTCCCTTCCTGACTCAGTGTCCATTTTTTCAAGTGCCTTGTTATTTTTCTTAAGATAATTAAAGGCAATATATAATTGTAAGTTGCTTGTTGATTCATTGCATTCAAAATGAAGAGGTCATAGCATTCTTTTGGTGTGAATTAGAATTATTATAAAATCAAACTTATCTGAAGATTTGAATCTTTGTTTTAATAGAGGCATATTCATTCATCCAGATGTTGTGATGCCAAATATATAGTCTATTGACATTAATGAACTCTCAAACTGATTTTACCACAGCTGTTTTTGGGATTACAAGCCCTACAATATCCCACATAGTACTATGATGCAGAATTGTTATTTTAATCTGATTTATTCCGTAGCATAAATCACTGATTGTAAGTAGATTATGTTTTGCATTCTCTGGAGGTTCTATTGGGCGTGGGTTAAAATTCTCTTGAGTTTTATTGGGTCTGTTGAATATGTATTCCAGTTACTATTAGCCTTATTGGGTACATGTCCCTGTTTGTTGACATTTCGTAGATAAATGTTCATGATCTTTGATGTCTAGTCAGTACATCGCCATTTATCTCTGTTGGATTGTTGTGAATGTGGCCAACCTCGACTGATGCCTAGCAGGTAAATGTCTAGGCTGTCCAAAACACACATTGATCTATGTCCAAATGAACTGGAGATGTAATCTTTGAGTGGCACAGTGGCCTGACAATGCCAGGTTCGATTCCGGCTTTGGCTGACTGTCTGTGTGGAGTTTGCACGTCATCCCCGTGTCTGTGTGGGTTTTCTCCGGGTGCTCCGGTTTCCTCCCACAGTCCAAAGGTGTGCAGGTTAGGTGGATTGACCATGCTAAATTGCCCCTTGGTGTCCAAAGGTGTGTAGGTTAGGTGGATTAGCTATGGGTTAGAGGATAGGGCAGAGGGGATAGGCCTTAGTGAGATGCTGTTTCAGAGAGTCGGTGCAGATTCAATGGGCCGAATGGCCTCCTTCTGTGCTGTAGGGTTCTATGGTTCTAGCAGTCCTATAAGGTATACAGTCTAGTATGGCGCCATTGAAACATATTAAACCTTTGAGGGACTTGACAGGGTAGATGCTGGGAGGATGTTTCCCCTGTGGGGGAGTCTACAAGTAGTCTCAGGATAAGCTGTCGGCCAACTACAACTGAGATATGGAGAAATTTCTTCACTTATAAATCCTTGAAATTCTCTACCTCAAAAGAATTTTGGATGTGAAAGGAACCAAGGGATATGGGAATAATGTAGGAAGGTGGAGGTGAGAAGATCAGCCAGTGAATGGTGAAAAGGCTGGAAAGGTCATGCCCTTATTTTCTTTACTCTTACAGTTGGTTACCTGATAATTTGGTGTATTTCAGTTTATTGAAGGCTTTAAAAGACTTTTATTTTTCTTTAGAAATTTCTGTTCAAAACCTCAAATTTCAGGAGATCTAGATTCAAATTAAAACTTCAAATTATTTTGATTGTTCATACATATGCCAAACAGTTAAATGCTAATAAAGGATTGGTAAATCTTAAATCATTCCATTCTTTGAATGTTTTTGCTGCCAATTTAGATATATATTAATAATTGACACTATGCACAATGTTTCTTGTGCAAATGATATTGTTGTAAATCAGATCAACCATGATCTCAAGTGAATGAGAGAACAGGCTCGTGGTCTCAAGTGATCTACGCCTTACCCCATTGTAATGATTATTTTTTTACTGTTAGCAATGCAAGCGTTTAATTCTTAATTGCAATTATTCAAAGGCTCATTCCTTAATTACAACAGCAATAGATATCCTTCCTTAACAATTCGGTGGGTTTTGTGCAGTACTATATCCTTGTAGCTGTTGTTTGGAGATACTCATTACCAAATGCTGCACAGTTAGACAAGCCTCGAGGGCATTCAGTTTATATTGCACCATTTCCCACACAGCCAGATTTCTGCAAGATTAGGTCATTTGATCTGAAATGTGGTGGAAATGTACAAGGATAGAAGACAGCCTGCAGGTTCAAGCTAATGAATTGGAGAATTATCTTTTTGTTTTCCTAATCACAAAAATGGTGGAATTCTTGTCACCTACTGATATGTTTATGAAGACATGGAAACAACATAATTGGTCTTACAATAAATGCAGAAGACTACAATGGATCAAAAAGTATTTACTGTATCATATCTGGCAAGAAGACTGTTGATTTTTAATATCTACATTTCTCCCCTAAGCTATTAACACATCTATCACCAAAGCCCTAATTTCAAGAGCTATTTTTTTTATCTGCAGGCAAGTTAAGTGATTATGACAACATTTTATAACCGCCTGAGCTGTTACCAATAGCAACAGCAGCATTCAATATAAAGGGGGACTAAAAGTCTGCTGTGAGCTTTCCCAAAAAGACACAGGATTGAATATTTTAGAGATACTCATCTCACACCATCTGTGAGGTAGCTTTGCTACAATTTAAAAAGAAATGGCAGTGTTGCTGCACATTACGCACTCACAGTCTGTTTCCATGTTAGATATTATTAAGTGAATGATTTCTTAAGTAGTAGAAATGCCCAAACAACTGCCAACTGAACAGCAGTGCTGCCTCATCATGAACGGCGAAGTAACACCAGATCTCTGATAATGAAGAAACACCATCACTTGACCAGGTACTTGTAGTCACCACTCAGATATTGGCACTGCACCAATGTTGTAGGGTTGTATAGAAGTGGGATCAACAAATTGTTGACTCATTGGGCACCAGTGGGTTGCAACCAGGGAAAGGAAGATAGTTAGTATGCCAGCTCATGAAAGGCGAGGTCGCAGAGGACGTTTGGTGCAGAGGATTCAGTTGAGGACTTTGATGGTGCGTCGACAGGAGAACACTAATGGGCACATATACTGAGATGGTTGGTGTGTTGCCAGGACTACCACATAGTCTGTTGTCACTGGAGGAGTCCAGGTCCAATTAGATATGGGGTTTCATGCAGAACGTGGACTCGATTCCAGTGTGGAAATGTTGGCCAATTCCATTGAACATTTGTGGGCTTGCTTATTATTTAGCTTCTGGTGCTTATATCTTGGCTTTCATTGCAAAACAAACAGAAGCTGTAGTGAAAGCTCAGGCTTATGCCATGGGATCTATGCTTGTTTCCTTGCAGGATATCAATGCTCAAAGGCACTTGCAGACTCTCGCAGCAGTCCATCACTCTGCTTCAAAAGATTTTAGGATTGCTGGGGCACTACCTTGGGGGAGTGGCAATAGCTCCATGGAGCACAAACCTATTGTCCTCTTTCAGAATGATAGCATTTGTGTTCAAGCTCTTGCTGCTATGTTACAGCCAGCTAACCCAGACTGCTGCTACCTGTGCCGATTTGGTGCAGTCCCAAGCCAGGCCTTTTAAGTCTAAAGATGCTAATGGTCATCCTGTTTAGCCATCTCCAGTCTTCCCCAATGAAAATCAGCAGCCTTTCACTGGCCATGCTGCAGCCACTGAGGTAGCACTGTGTAGGAGCACTAGACAGACAATGAAAAGCATTTAGGATGCACATGGGTTGAATTTGTATCATCAGAAGTGTAGTTGTATAAAGTCATGGATTGTTTTTTTGTTGGTGGCTTTTATTTCAGGATTTTGGTTTGAGAACAATATGATGGTACACAGCAGATGGATTGAAAGGTAGAGAAACTGTCATATGGGGAGGAGATCCTAGGGAAGCAGAGTCTGAGAATCTGTTCATGTTAAGCTCACCTGGAGCAAAAGGATACCAGATGACATCTTCCTTCCTCCTCCTCCTCCTCTGGATGTGCTTTCTGAAGGCCTAGCAGCAAGGCTGCATCTTCATGATTGTAAGGTTGTGGAGGCAACAGATCACCACAGACTTGGAATCACGCTTTGGAAAGACCGATGTGGTCTGGTATGTTGGCAAGCTTGTCACATAGACTGTGGTCATTGGAGCAGTTCGGCCTCACTTGGTACCGGGCTTCATAGAGAACCAAGGTAATCCAGGTAGCAGAACTGTTCCTTCAGGATGCTGATAATGGTTGGCCCCACAGTGTGCCTGGTGGCTTTGTGATTCTCAGTGTAGGTGCACTCTCCATGTGTGGCTGGTTGTTGAGGGGAGTCATGAGCCAGGCGTAGATTGGGTATACCTAATGACTCAGCTTCCAGTCTCTGGTTCTTCATGGTGGCCATCGATGGCAGATATGGCTGACTGAGGCAGGATGACTACATCATGACTGTTGCCAGTGTAGCAGGCATTCACTTACAGAATCTTCAGTGCATAAAACAGTTGGGGGGTGGGTGGGGGGAGGGAGGGGCGGGGGGGGGGAGCAGGAATTAGAAGGAGTTCAAGATTGCCACCATTGCAGGCAAGTAATAACCCATGACCAGCTAAGGCAGTGGCCACTAAGGGTACTTCAATTCAGAGCTAAATTAACCCAAAAGAGCTGGAAGAAATTTGTATTGCTGTCAAAAGCTCCGGATAACATTACACATCCTGCAAAACCCGAAATGCTAACCACAAAATTTCCAAAACTCAGTTGGAAGGCAATGGCTCTCCTATCTGAATTTACTTTCTTCAAACAATGCATTCAGCTGTGTTTTCTGGACTTCAATATTTCTGAACCAGACATTAAAGCCAGGAAAATTAAAATTGCTATAGGCAACAAAGACCTCCTCAGACTGAAGATGTTAGGTATGAATGGGGATGTTTAAGATGGTTGTCAAAATATGGTCGACATTTGAAGATCAGTTATGAGTGTAATTTAGCTTTAGAGGTCACTGTCTGGGATTCATGTCCTTCAGGCAACAAGCAACAGAGAACACTGACCAATTCAAAAGTCGATGCAGAGACAAGGGGTTTGAGTGCAACTTCACAACAGCAGAGCTAACTAATAGAATAATCAAGTCATGCTAGCACCTACCCCAATGGAAGTGTTCCAAAAAGACATTTTGGATCAACCCAAAGGATAAACCATGGAAGCGCTAATACAAAGTGTATTCAAGTACAAAGCCATACTAATAAATAGCCCAAATCTACAGGCTATGGGTAATCCATCCACCATTGGCATGATAGCCATTATGGACAAGCCTAGTCATCAATGTGGGTGGTGCAGCTCATACTTGGATCTAGAAAACTTTTAATGCTGTATGCAAGGCATGTAGCACCAAACTAAATGTCGAGCCCAGTTATGTGGTCTGATGATGACGACGATCTGACCATCAACATATAAAGGTGAGCACACATTCAGCACAGTGAACATCAAAAAATGTATTGGTACAATGGTACTGCCTCTGCTACCGTCATCCAGATTATACATGCACAGACAGAGGGTCACCATAATCTAAATGCAAAACTGGATACCAGTGCAGGTGCAAACATCCTTCCACTTGGTATACTGAAATGCATATACCCACAGAAGTAGCAACTTCTATAAACTTAGTATGTACAATGACTTAGGATATTGCATTGGATCACCACTGCATGACCTTCCTTCTGTGAAATCCAAATCCCATGGCAAGTTATTCTTAGCAGGTATGATTGTTACACCACACAGTTACATCTTTCACCCTAAGATGTCTAATTGTTGGTATCTCAGTGTATGTCTATTTACTTGTGCAATTAATACAGGACACAAAACACAGATGTACAAACATTAAACATACTAATAAGAATGTAAAGAATAGAAACAGAAATAATGCCCCTTGAGTTTGCTCTTCCATTTAGTACATGAACTAGGTTGATCTCCTGCCTCTTCCCATTTCCCCTGATTTCCAGAGAAAGCAACAATCTCTCTATCAAATCATTATTATACTCATTGATGGAGCTTCCACAACTCTCTGATGGCATGGTGACACCATGGTTAGCACTGCTGCCTCACAGCGCCAGGGACCCGGGGCTGGGAGGAAGCAGTCAGTGCAGGGATCCCCTGTGGTCGTTCCCCTTAGCAACAAGTATTCCGCTTTGGATACGGTTGAGGGGGACGACATACCAGTGGTGAGCCGCAGTGAGAGGATCTCCAGCACTGTGTCCGTCTCTGTGGCTCAGGAGGGTAAGGGGGAGAGCGAGAGGGCAGTAGTTATTGGGGACTCGTTAGTTAGAGGGATAGATAGGAGGTTCTGTGGCAGCAAAAGAGACTCGAGGATGGTTTGTTGCCTACCGGATGCCAGGGTCCGTGACGTCTCGAACCGTGTTTTCCGGATTCTTAAGGGGAGGGGAAACAGTCACAAGTCGTGGTACACATTGGTACCAACGACATAGGTAAGAGAAGGGACAGGGATTTAAAACAGTAATTTCGGGAGCTGGGCTGGAAGCTGAGAGCCAAGACAAAACATGTGGTCATCTCTGGTTTGTTACCGGTGCCACATGATAGCGAGTTGAGGAACAGGGAGAGAGTGCAGTTAAACATGTGGTTGCAGGGATGGTGTAGGAGGGAGGGTTTCAGATACGTGGATAATTGGAACACATTCTGGGGAAGGTGGGACCTGTACAAACAGGACGGGGAGCACCTGAACCAGAGGGGCACCAATATCCTCGGAGGGAAATTTGATACGGCTCTTCAGGGGGGTTTAAACTAATTTGTCAGGGGAGTGGGAAAAGGAGTTGTAGTCCAGAAGTCAGTGTTGAGGGTGGTGAGGTATTGGGGAAGGTATCAAGGTCAAGGGTGGGTACCGGTAGACAGGAAGGTGGGTTGAAGTGTGTCTACTTCAATGCAAGGAGCATCCGGAACAAGGTAGATGAACCTGGGGCGTGGATTGGTACTTGGGACTACGATGTTGTGGCCATTACGGAGACATGGGTAGAACAAGGACAGGAATGGTTGTTGGACGTTCCGGGGTATAGATGTTTCAGTAAGTGTAGGGAAGTTGGTAAAAGAGGTGGAGGAGTAGCATTGTTAATCAAGGATAGTTTAACGGCTGCGGAAAGGCACTTCAAGGGGGATCTGCACACTGAGGTAATATGGGCTGAGGTTAGAAATAGGAAAGGAGCGGTCACGTTGCTAGGAGTTTACTATAGGCCCCCAAATAGTAATAGAAATGTGGAGGAAGAAATTGCAAAGCAGATTATGGATATGTGTGGGAGTCACAGGGTAGTTGTCATGGGGGACTTTAACTTTCCAAATATTGATTGGAACCTTTGTAGGTCAAATAGTTTGGATGGGGCAGTTTTTGTGCAGTGTGTGCAGGAGGGTTTCCTGACACAATATGTGGATAGGGCGACAAGAGGTGAGGCCACATTGGATTTGGTACTGGGAAATGAACCGGGCTAAGTGTTAGATTTGGTTGTGGGAAAGCACTTTGGAGGTAGTGACCACAATTCGGTGTCTTTTGTTATTGCAATGGAGAGGGATAGGTCCGTACGGCAGGGCAAGGTTTACAATTGGGGGAGAGGTAATTATGATGCGATTAGGCAAGAATTAAGGGGCATAAAATGGGAACAGAAACTGTCAGGGAAAGGCACTAATGAAAAGTGGAACTTCTTCAAGGAACAAATACTGGGTGTCCTTGATAGGTATGTCCCTGTCAGGCAGGGAGGAAGGGGGCCGAGTGAGGGAACCATGGTTCACGAAAGAGGTGGAATGTCTTGTGAAAAGGAATAGGGAAGCTTATGTAGGGATGAGGAAACAAGGTTCAGATGGCTCGATTGAGGGTTAGAAGTTAGCAAGGAATGAGCTGAAAAAGGGGCTTAGGAGAGCTAGGAGGGGACATGAGAAGTCCTTGGTGGGTCGGATCAAGGAAAACCCCAAGGCTTTTTACTCTTACGTGAGGAATAAAAGAATGACCAGGGTGAGGTTAGGGCCGGTCAAGGACAATAGTGGGAACTTGTGTATGGAGTCAGTAGAGATAGGCGAGGTGATGAATGAATACTTTTCTTCAGTGTTCACCAAGGAGAGGGGCCATGTTTTTGAGGAAGAGAAGGTGTTACAGGCTAATAGGCTGGAGGAAATAGATGTTTGGAGGGAGGATGTACTGGCAGTTTTGAATAAACTGAAGGTCGATAAGTCCCCTGGGCCTGATGAAATGTATCCTAGGATTCTTTGGGAGGCAAGGGATGAGGTTGCAGAGCCTTTGGCTTTGATCTTTGGGTCCTCACTGTCCACGGGGATGGTGCCAGAGGACTGGAGAGTGGCGAATGTTGTTCCTCTGTTTAAGAAAGGGAATAGAAATGACCCTGGTAATTAGAGACCGGTTAGTCTTACTTCGGTGGTCGGTAAATTGATGGAAAAGGTCCTTAGGGATGGGATTTACGACCATTTAGAAAGATGCGGATTAATCCGGGATAGTCAGCACGGATTCGTGAAGGGCAAGTCGTGCCTCACAAATTTGATTGAATTTTTTGAGGAGGTAACTAAGTGTGTTGATGAAGGTAGGGCAGTTGATGTCATGTACATGGATTTTAGTAAGGCGTTTGATAAGGTCCCCCGTGGTCGGCTTATGATGAAAGTGAGGAGGTGTGAGATAGAGGGAAAGTTGGCCGATTGGATAGGTAACTGGCTGTCTGATCAAAGACAGAGGGCGGTGGTGGATGGAACATTTTTGGATTGGAGGTAGGTTGCTCGCGGAGTGCCACAGGGATCAGTGCTTGGTCCTCTGCTCTTTGTGATTTTTATTAATGACTTAGAGGAGGGGGCTGAAGGGTGGATCAGTAAATTTGCTGATGACACCAAGATTGGTGGAGTAGTGGATGAGGTGGAGGGCTGTTGTAGGCTGCAAAGAGACATAGATAGGATGCAAAGCTGGGCTGAAAAATGGCAAATGGAGTTTAACCCTGATAAATGCGAGGTGATTCATTTTGGTAGGACTAATTTAAATGTGGATTACAGGGTCAAAGGTAGGGTTCTGAAGACTGTGGAGGAACAGAGAGATCTTGTGGTCCATATCCACAGATCTCTAAAGGTTGCCACTCAAGTGGATAGAGCTGTGAAGAAGGCCTATAGTGTGTTAGCTTTTATTAACAGGGGGTTGGAGTTTAAGAGCTGTGGGGTTATGCTGCAACTGTACAGGACCTTGGTGGGACCACATTTGGAATATTGTGTGCAGTTCTGGTCACCTCACTATAAGAAGGATGTGGAAGCGCTGGAAAGAATGCAGAGGAGATTTACCAGGATGCTGCCTGGTTTGGAGGGTAGGTTTATGAGGAAAGGTTGTGGGAGCTAGGGCTGTTCTCTCTGGAGCGGAGGAGGCTGAGGGGAGACTTAATAGAGGTTTATAAAATGATGAAGGGGATAGATAGAGTGAACGTTCAAAGACTATTTCCTCGGGTGGATGGAGCTATTACAAGGGGGCATAACTATAGGGTTCATGGTGGGAGATATAGGAAGGATGTCAGAGGTAGGTTCTTTACGCAGAGAGTGGTTGGGGTGTGGAATGGACTGCCTGCAGTGATTGTGGAGTCAGACACTTTAGGAACATTTAAGCGGTTGTTGGATAGGCACATGGAGCACACCAGGATGATAGGGAGTGGAATAGCTTGATCTTGGTTTCAGATAAAGCTCGGCACAACATCGTGGGCTGAAGGGCCTGTTCTGTGCTGTACTGTTCTATGTTCTATGTTCAATTCTGGCCTCAGTTTGGAGTTTGCACATTCTCCCCGTGTCTGCGTGGGTTTCCTCCGGGTGTTCCTGTTTCCCCCCACAGTCCAAAGATGTGCGGGTTAAGTTGATTGATGATGCTAAATTGGGATTAGCAGGGTAAATATGTGGTGTTATGGGAATCGGGCCTGGGTGGAATTGTGGTCTGTGCAGACTCGATGGGCCAAAGAGCCTCCTTCTGCACTCCAGGGATTCTATGGTTCTAGACATTTCCAAAGATTGACATCTCCCTGAGAGATGAAATTTGTCCTTATCTTTGTACTAAACGATTGACCCCTTACCCTGAGGCTATGCCCCCATGTTCTAGATTCCCCAGCCAAGGGAAACAATGATGCTGGCATCAGTCAAGTCCTTTAGATTCCTGTATTTTTCAATGAGACCACTCGCTTTCTTCTCATATGCATGTAATTAGTTTTGTCATCCTTACTGACTTGAGTATCCATCCTCAATAATATACAAATTAGCTCACTTCATGTATTGGGGTATTAGTTAGAGAATTGGAAGGGCCCCTCAATGATTTTACCATTTCTCAGTCTGGGACATGTAATCAATTTACTTAAGATCAGGAGTCGCTCTTAGGTTTTCCTGTTCTGCGTCATTTAGTATCACACTATAGTGTGCATCTTTAGGGAAGCCTGGAGTATAGGACAAGTCAAGATATTACAGACCAAAATAGATTATGGAGACAAGCTCTTGGTGCATGTTCTAATACATAATTCCTCCAGATCTTGTTACTTCATTGTGAGATGTTACATCATCATTGTATCAGCAACATGTGCTTCTGATGTTAACCCTTTACTCTACATATACCCCCAAGTCTTTATCCCAACTATATACATCCTCTGACATCTCAGACTTCAGGTTAGTTTCTGAGGAACATTGACCAATCTCCCCGATCTTTTTCTGATCTCTTTCTAAGAAGGTTGAGGGCATTCTTCAATCTCTCTTCATTTGATATCAGTGTCCTTCCTCTGGCTGGTTGTCGAGCTTTGTCTTGTTTCTTATTTCTAATCTCCACCCAGAGCTGAACAGTAAATCCATGTTTCTGCTGTCTTTCTTTCTAAGGATATTAAGGTGCTGCAGTTTTTCCTTATATTTCTTTGTCTGTCTCTATCCTATAAGATCCCACTTGTGGCACATTTTGTATTATTATGCCTTCTTTCTGTTGGTCTGGCATCCATACTCTCTGGGTTTCAGCATTTCCAAATGTCATGTTCTGTGCCTGAACTTAAAGTTACAAGCCTATTTTCTCTTTCCTCACACTGTTTTACTCTCTCATGGTCATTCACAGCAGTGTTAGGTTTTAGTTTCTGATGCAGAACTGGAATCTGTGTTCTCACTCTCCTTCCCGTTAACAACTCTGATGATGAGAAACCATTTTGCAGTGGTGAGGTTTAGTAACTCAGAAGAACAAAATTAAGATCTTCGTTCTTCTTCAATATTATTCAGACATCTCTCACAGCTTCTCCATTAGTCTGAAGACAACGAGGTGAGATGGTTACATGAATGAATCCATATACCCTCACCAGTTTGACGAATAGGGTACTCTTAGCTAATTTGGCAATGCTTTCATCTACTGATGCCATCATCTCTCATTCTACTGATTTATTTAGATTGAATTAAATCCACACAGATTCTAATTGAGCCGTTTGGCTTTGGTCTGTGACCATTGCAGAACACCACTTTGTCATTAAGGTCCTGGTGAGATCACCCCTCTGTTCTAGATTTCACTCTTGACTTTGTCCAAGTGGCTAGAGAGTTTCCTCAATGCGAAGAGGCAAATTGGTTTAGCATCAGCTCTTAGGGTAACATTGTAATCAGTTTTATCATTTTTCCAAGCCTGTAAACAACCTCAGAAATGTATTCCTGAATGTAATGCTCATCAACAACTTCATCAACTTAATGGCTTTAATTCTAAGCATGCCTTCCTGCTTGATGACAATACTTTTTGGCTCCGTGTGATGTACAGAGGTTCAATAATTTTTTCTATCCTTGTAATTTAACTTTGTCAGCTGTTGTCTTATGACTTTCAGTATAGTTTCACCTGGACCTTCTAACTGGATGGACAATGGCTCTCGTGGAATGTGCTTCTGCCATTTTAATTTGTCAGATAAAATTGAAACATCTGCCTGTGACTGTAATTTAAACTCTGTGGGATGTCCATCTACTTCAAGTTTAATGCTCCAGTATTTATTTTCAGGCTTCTGGACCTCTCCTAGGATAAGTTGAGGGTTAACTCTAATGATAACTACTGAGCATTGTGTGTAAGGAACTGTCACACTGATGTCACTCACTGAGAGAAGCACATTACAGATTAGCTCCAGCTGTGTCTTTGTCTTACTTAACCTTTGTAAATAGTTAGTATGTGGATAAATGTGTTTTCAACAGAAGACCACTGCCTTCAGCAAGATCTCTTCCAGACCAAGAAGCTAACGAATCCTGAGATAAAACCTTAGTAACAGAATTTTCTTTTTTTTGTGGTTCTTCCATTACTTGTACATGGTTTGGCCTTAATATTTTTTCTTTCTGTTTGCAGATTATCTGTGTTTCAGATTGAGACAATTTTAAAATATCCTAACTTCCCACAGTTGTGGTACTCTACTCCGTCTGCTGGGCATTCATCCTGCTTTGGCAGGTTTTTCCCGCCACACGGAGGGCATGGAGTTTAGCCCACTTCTCCCCATTTCCACAGGCTTCTGTTTTGATGCATGTTCCCTCTTCCGGCCAACATATTGAATGGCCTCATTCATTCATTTCCAAGGGAGCTCATTTTGCCCATAAACACTCTGAACTCAGTTTGCTTCACAATTTGTACTGTCTTCTTTGCGAGATCTTCTTTGCGAGAAATTGACAGGGTTTCATCTAGGGCCCCAACTAACCGATCATGAATCAATTCATTCTTCAATATTCCTTGGTCGCAATTTTTGTTGCTAGCTTATATAGATCATTGATGAATGAGTGAATCCATGCTTTCATCTGGTTTTAGTTTACACTTATTAAATTTTGCCGATTCTATAATTAAATTTTTATTTATCATATGCCTGAAGAACATGATTGTAAGAGCTTGAAGTCTCATTGATTCTCCGTCTCGCTATTAAGTCATCAGTTATGAAGTTCCAACTTCATAATGTATGCACTGACCAGATCCTTTTGTTCCTTATTGGATAAACTTGGAGTGGTTCAATACCTCATAGTCTCTTTTCCCAATTGTCCCAGTTCTAAGCTTGTTATGAGCCTTTAGCATTTTGGAAAAATTCTGTGAGTAGCAGTGTAGATTCCAAGTTCTGGATTGATTGCTGCTTCACTGGTGTTGCTTGTTCATTCTGGTCTGTGCCTGCTGCCAGGTTTGTGTCTCAGCTTGTATCTGCTGCACCTGTGGTTCTCCAACATTTTGGTAAATCTTGAATCTGTTCCTTTCCTCTTTCTTTTAAGAATCTCTTGACTTGCCAGCTCTGTAGCTGCTGCTTGAGTTCCTTTTAGATCTTCTACTCACTATCTTCTGCCACCATGTTTCATCGTATGTTCAAGGTCTCGATGGGTTCTCTGGGGCATGTCTACTTTCCTCAAGTAAGCTGCTCAAGAATAGTTTGTTAAGAACATTAATATTTATTTACGGCTCAATGTACATCTTAGGAACTCTGCACGATTTTGAACTTCCCCGCTCTCTCCAAATCTCTATAATTTAGTCCGGGAGTTGGTTTAGCACAGTTGGTTGGACAGCTGGTTTGTGATTCCAACAGTTTCAATTCTTGTACCAGCTGAGGTTATTCATGAAGGCCTGCCTTCTGAACCTTGCCCCTCACCTGAGGTGTCGAGATCCTCAGGTTCCTTAAAGGAGAAAGCAGCCTATGGTAATCTGGGACTATGGAGACTTTATAATTTAGTCATGTGATGTTACAGCATCATAACATCAGCATTACGTGCTGCTGATGTTACCTCTTTATCTACGTAGCTGAATTTATTAGTATTGTAAACTTGAAACCTTCCTGCATGAGGAAGGTCTGGAGTTGTTCCCCAAGTCTACAAGTAGCATAATCCTCTCCCACTCTTTGGACATGGCAGAGAACCCTAAAATCTTTTTATCTATTGGGTGAGCTGTTTGTGAACCAGCCTCATTCAGAGAATGCCCAGTAACCAAATTCTAGCAATCCTTGGGCCTCCTGCTTTGGTTTCATTGCTAGCCGTTGCTAGATTATCAACATATCTGAGAGTTTGCTGTCTCTAAACAAATAACTTCCTGACATTAAACAACTCTAAACAAATAACTTCCTGACATCAAGAGACTATTTGTGTCTATCATAGAATATATTAATCCTTGACTGGCTGGATAAACAGTAACTACCAGATAATGCAAACAGAATGGACTTTTTGTGTCACTATTTCAATATTTATGGGACTGGTTTCAAATTTTGAAAGTTGCAGCTGCCCCTTTAATACCCAGCCCAATTTTCCCTTTTGGAGGTGAAAAGAAAGGAAGAATGTGCAGTGTTGGAGAAGGGTGTCTGATCTGCTTCTGCCCTTATCAAAAGCCAAAATCTACACTGGGGAGTCATCTCGTCACATCACAGGACCGATATGATCAGGTGCTTGCCTTTGGATTGTCAGTAATTCGAATGCATTTCCACTGGACCACTGTTTAGAAAATAGAAATAGAAATCAAAGCAGGCACTTAAACACCCAAATCTGACCAAACCTATTGGGGTGAAAGCACAGGATTTGTCCACTCACTCTGTGTACATGGTGTTGCTGGCTTTTTCTCCTGATAGAAAAAGCACATTGGAACCCAACTTCTATTTTGCTAAAATAATCCAATTTGGACCAATTTGTGTTAATTGTTTGGATCAATGGTTCTTCCCAGGGGAAACTAAGAGCAGAAACATTAAACCAGGGACAGAATAAACTTTCTTTCTGTCTGCCTAGAAGTCTCATTGAGGAGACCCACCAGCAGATTCTTAACTAGATTGTTATTGATGGCATTGGAGTTTTAAAGAAACTGCCTCCAATTGTTCTATAAAGATACACTTTGAACCAATATTTGTATAACCACGGTTCACTGCACATAGAATTGCTGAACATTTAGTTTTAGCAGAGAATGAATATAGGCTCTGGGAATGTGTCAGGGAGTCTTTGGCTTCAGGTGGCCAGTGCTGGAGAACGAAAGATAACAAAATGTTATTTAATATCCGAATTGAATTTTTCAATAACACCAACTTCATCAATTAAAAAGCTAAAATCATTTGGAGTTATTATTTTCTAATTCAAGCACCATTGTAAAAATGGCACTGATAATTGCATTAGTCCTGAGTCTTGATTTTCCACTTTGGTGTAAATTAAATCATCCAAGGACACAGCGTGAATTCTTTGTTCACATTCCATTCACAAAGGAAGCAGTGACCTGAAAAGGTCAAATGTCAAACACCTACATGTGTAGATTTCAAAGCTCCCTATCTAATTAGCAGAAAACTAATCTTAGATGAAAGCTGTTTTTCTTTCCAATCCAAATGCGCATGTAGCTCATGTTGATCAAAACCTGGAGCGTGATGGAATGTTAGCCCTTTAAATGACCTCCTTATAATGTCAGGCTTGTCAGACAAAAAAGATATCCAAATTGTTAGATATGATCATGTTAATACATGATTCAAATTTTTTTTGAACAGTTATTAAAGGCTGCCTTGATGACTCGATGAATTTGTTCAGTAAATAAGTAGTGTGGTACCAGCAAAGTCTTGGGTTCAGTTCCTGGATGATGCTCACAGAGAAGGTTGGAATATGGGGTGCTTCAACTGGGTTCAGTTCCACCAGGTTAGAGGGGAAAATCCATTAGGTGCTTTATCAAAATAAATGTGAAATACGGTTTATAAATCTTTGATTGTTTTTGTTCCTCATAGACTTAGTGATACAATAGAATATAGGACATTCATTTGGAAGGATCAAGCGAGAATGATACACAGGAGACCAGAATTAGGAGTAATTGCCCCTTCAACTTATTTTTTGCTGTACCTGGTCCATTTCTGGCATTGTATGCTTCCTTTCATATTGCTGTATGTCCACGTGGCCTGTTTGTCCTCTCTGCAGAACATTCTTGGTTGCTGGGTGGCCATGTGTAGAGGGAACACTGACCGGAGGAATGGAAACTTCTGCTCAGGGTTTTAGGGGTTGGGGGTGATTTGAGATATGGAGCAGCAAGGGATGCAAAAGGTCATTGCTAGAATGTTCCTCGCTTCAAGAAACATTCCTGCTGTGATAATTTAACTTTTCTCCCTTTTTTTTGAATCACCTGTAATAATGGACTACCTGCACAAGTTGTAGCTAGCAGTACTGGACGTTACAGCCTGATTGAAATATCATTATCTATGTTTGGGCAACTGTTTCCAGAAGAGGCAATGCTGGACTATACATAAGGTAAAAGTGGACTGTCTATCTGGCAGAGCAGTTTTCTGGCCCATTTACTGTCTCACTCTGCCATAATGCTGTTACTCACCCAACAGAAAGGTGGAGAACAATACAGAATACAGCCACAATCACTTGTTTTACTCCAGAATAGAACCAGAGTTGCTGCTGTTACTTGAGATTAATTTTAATTTTAGCTTAGTTGATTGTACATTTTCGACACAACTACGCTAACCAAATTCAATGTAATACAGAGTGAGTGGAGGTAGAAATTGACTGTTTTTATATACTTCCTTTCCTTGGAGAGAGTATTAGGGACATAGAATGAGAGCCCCAATATTGAACGTCCTAATTCTAAATCCAGCTGATTCAGCCAAGGCTCAGTTGTGTAGTACTCTCAACTCAATTGTGGGTTCCCAAATCAGAGACTTCAGCATAATCATCTAGGTTGACACTCCATCGTGATACCGAGAGAATTCCAAAGCCCCATCTGCTCTCTGGGGTAAACATCAAAAATCCCACAACATTGTTTCAAAGAAAAACAGTGGAGTTCTCCCCATTATCCTAGTCAATGTTTATCCCTCATCAGCATCATTGTTAGGTTATCTGGTTGTTATCACATTCCTGTTTATCAGATATTGTTTGCTTGTCTCCTACTGGCTGAATTTTCATGGAGTTATAAAGACCCCCCCCTCCCCCCCCAGTAGACAACTAACATTTCCAACTTTCAAAGGTGGAATTTCAACTTTAAAGAATACTAATCTATCTTTCTGTGTGAGCACACTGTCTCCTGACAACGGGATGGTTTCCACATACTTGACAGTATGCGCTGACCTAGATGTAGTTTCATATGGGGTGATCCCTATGTATTGGAAATTTCCCTAAGTGGGAACTTTGGGTTGGGAACTAGAGAAACATTTAATGGTTGTGACAGTCAGCCTGTCCACTGGCCAGAGACCCAATGGCCACTCTGCTGGAGCCATTTCTGGGAGCTCCATTACGATTAACCCTCACGCAGGCAGTCTGCTGGCTGCCATCGGAGTTCCCATCTCTGACTGGAGAGGTTTCCCGCAGTGATTTCTCCTGCAGGGAATATGTCTCACCTTCGAGAGCTGCCGCTGACCAGTCAGAGGTCGGTAGATCTTCAGTGCCAGCAATGCCACCAGGAGTATTGGCCGCTGCTGGCATTGCATTCGGCCAGCGGATGAGGATCATGGCTGGAGCCTCAGAGTGCAGGTAAGTGGGGTGTGATGATCGGGGACAGTAGGAGAGACCCTGGAAGGAAGGGTGTCACTGTCATGGGGAGTGGCTTCCTGCAGGTTTTTCACTTGGCAGGTAACTCTGTAGGGTGCGTAAGAAGGAGGGAGCCCCCCCCCTTGCCCTCACCCCCCAACCAGGCTGCAGACATATCCATATACTTGCCAGAGTTTAACTGACAGTTTTCCTCATATGGCATGGCCCTCATTTTGCTGCTCATTGAATGACAATGGCGGTTGTGTGTGACCCTTAAATAAAGACCTCAATTGACCTCTGGGTGGGAAGGCCATTCTCAAACCTTCCTACCCAGGAGCATAATTCAGGGGGAGTCTGGAAGGAGATGAGTTCGGTCCACTCGCCTCCCAGCCACAATGTATGTTTCCTGGGGTAACATTAAATGCCATCTTCAGATGTTACTACAGGCTTTAAACTACAGGAGCAATCATTTTGAGAAGACTTTTAGTTTGTGACCATAAAAATCTAGGGTTTATATATGGGTTTTGCTTTGGCAACTCACATATCAACTTACACCTGACCAGCCAAATATTCCATCTCCAAATGTGTTGAAGGAGACACTCTGGAACATGTTGAGAACTTCCCATACCTTGGCAGCCTCTTCTCCCAAAAAGCCACCATTGATGAGGAGATCCACGACAGTACAGCAGTGCCAGCTTAGCCCTCTACCTGCTACAGCAGTGAGTGTTTGACAAAAAAGACCTCCGCAAGTCAGCAAAAAGCCTAATGTACAGAACAGTTGGCATCGCCAAACTCTGTATTGTAGTGACACCTGTACTGTGTATTAGTGACACATAAAAGCACTAGAGAAAATCCATTAGCAGTGCCTCCACCACATCCTCCCGAGTCAATGGGAGGACTGTCAAACAAACACAAGTTCCCTTGATGAAGTCAGCTGCACAAACATTCATGCAACACTCCTGCGAAGTCAACTTTGAAGGACTAGAAAATACTTCAAAGACACGATGAAGTTCTCCTTGAAATGCATCAGGATTGACATTAATGACTGGGAGGAACTTGCTGCCATTCGTTCAGAGTGGTGACAGACTATCCATTAAGATGCATCACACTTTGAGTCAGAACATGTTAATGATGAGGAAGATCAGCAGAAGGAAAGAAAAGGAGACAAATTCTGCACTCTGGATCTCATTACCTTATAGGACATCCTGTCCCATGTGCCCAAAGATCTATGGGTTAAGAATTGTCCTGTTCAGTCACATGAAAACCCAAGGCAGAAACTCGTGACCCTGAGTAGATATCATCCTCAAATCGAGGAATGGTTGATGTCACCACAGCCAATAAACATCTGCCGCGTATCATATCTACAAAACTGTTACAATCATTCCACTCCCATGCCACTAATTCCATCTCCTACCTCTGGCATGATTGCAACCATGTCATCCTGTTTTTGTTTCAAGTGAGTTTATATATTATCTCTAGAACAATGATCATTGATTTTCACCTTGGCGACTTTGCTCACCTTAAACATGAACTCAGTCCCCCTTCCACTTGAACATTTATATGTGACTTTTTCACTTTCAGACTTTATTGCTCCAAGCTCGATTTGTTGGCCTCCCATTCTCTAACTTCCATTGATCACAACATGTCCAAAAATCACTTCCATAATTTTGTATGACACTAATTTTCACCCATCATTTCCCTATCTTCAGAAATCTGCATTGGGACCCAAAACATGTTAAAATCCCTAAATCACACCACCTATCTCTGCAACTCTCTTTATCCCTACATCATTGAGGACAACCCAATTGTGAACTTTATGGAAGCTAACTCTCAGACAAATGACGGGTCATGATCTATAACTACATAATTCTCTGAAAAACATTGGAGGTGAATTTTTACAATTGGTTTTAATATCAGTAAGTTGCAGGAGTATTGCAGAATTGTTCCAACATTAGTTATTTAATGTACAGTGCAAGTAAATGGTTTAAAAAAGTTTTAAAGGAATACTAGATAAAGGTCATTGCTATGGATAGGTTGGAGTATTGTAGACTGATCTATATGCTGGTTACTTCACTGCCCATTGGTGGTCAACTCTGTTAAGTCTATCTCAAATCCGATATTTTAATGTACTTCCTGTCTGATAAAATTAGTGCTGATAAAGGAATTAATAATTACTCAATCATTTGGGGTCTGCCCATCTGTGTACTTAAAATATCTGTGCTGGGATTTTACCACTCCGCCCGCCACGGAATCGGAGCGGGCGAGGGGCGGACAATGGAAACGTCTGTTGACCTCGGGCGGGATTTTACAGTTTTGGGATGAGCGAGGCTGTAAAATCCCGCCCCTAATGTCAGTCTTTCCTTCATAGCACAATTAATAGATTTCAGAAAAGGAAAAATGTTTAGGTTTAAGGGGGAAGACAGGAGAATGGCATCAAGTCAATCCCTTGTTTGGAGAGCCGGGGCAAACATGATGGGCCGAATGCCCACCTTATGCACTGTAACAATTCTGTGATTTGTTTTTACATTAGCTGCAACTTGGGTCTGCTAAATTCGAATGAGAATGTTTTCTGTTGCCCATATTTTGAATAAAACTAACCAGTTTATAATTGGGAATATAAAGTTTTGCACCTGAAATGCGGAACTATTGCATTTTGAATCCATGAATGCTGTTGGGGTAGATAGTTTATGTTTGAAATTGTTAGTCTCAAAATATGCAATTCCTGGCAACAACTATTGATTCCAGAATACTGTTTGCCTGATCGAATGCTATTTAGTCAACTATGTAAAATCTGTAACCAGATTTTTATCACATTATAAAATAGTCGCAAATCTTGTTTGTCAGATTCTCTCTGTCCAAAGTACAAAAGATGAAAGGTAAAGCAAGACACTGTATTAATTGTTAAAAAAAAATCAGTTGATACCCAGACATAACAATATTACCAAAAAGAAAATACTAACTTCACATATAACATTCTGGCAATCACAATTCCGCATAGAATCATCGAATCCCTGCAGTGGTCATTCGGTCCATCGAGTCTGCACAGACTCTCAGTCAGAGCATCTTACCGAGGCCCTATCTCCATAACCCCATGTATTTAACCCACTAATATCCCTAACCTACACATTTTGAGACACTAAGGGCAATTTAGCATGGCCAGATCATGCAACTTGCACATCTGTGGGAGGAAACCGGAGCACCTGGACGAAATCCATGCAGACATGGGGAGAATGTGCAGACTCCGCACGGACAGTCACCCAAGGCTGGAATTGAACGTGACTCCCTGGTGCTGTGAGGCAGCAGTGCTAACCACTGTGCCACTGTGCTGCCCAGTGCTCAGGTCCTTTGTCTTGGGAGACAAGAAGGCTATCTCCCAGATCATCGAGTTCAAACTTCGCATGTGATGCCCCTGAAAATGCTTCTCCCTTGGAGTCATCACAATGCTGGCTGATCACCCTTTTCCATCTCTTCCTGTCAGTCGCGCATTTCTCTTGCTATCCCATTGCACATAAATCTTTCACCACTACATCATTCCATCTGCTCTTAGGCCTTCCCCTTCTTCCTGGCATTCCATTTCCGTTACTTGCCTCACCATACGCCCTCTCTCTCTCCAGAGCAAATGAATATATAATTTCAATGTCTTCTTGGTTTCCACAATCTTCACTGACTCCCCTGATGTACTGGTTCCTGATTTTATCCTTTCCCGACACTACATGGATTCATCTTAGCATCCGCATCTTATTAGTATTCAGTCATTGTTCCTCACTTGTTGCCCAAGTTTCTGCACAATATACATAGTGTTAACGGTTTGGATGGACTTAATTTCTTGAAATGTGTACAGGGAGAACTTTTTAAATAATTTCTAGAAGAAAGCTGCTTTTTAATTAGTTTTATCTACTATTTCCTAAGTTTCACTGGATTGGATCAGTTTGATATCCATTGGTGGGTTATCCCCAGGTGATTTATGTTTCTCATGTGTGTTTCCACACGTCCTGTTTTCTAATCCTTAACCCTGGTTCTGGTTATCAGGAAATTTACTGGTATCAACCATGACCACCAGCGATGCTGATTTTAGATCCCCGTCAGTGGAGGTTTGTCCATATTACGATAATGAGGTTAACATCAGAAATCCAAACAGGATCTGGGTCAGTGCTGTTCCTGTACTGCCCTGTTCTGTTTCCGTTTATGCTGGGTTGGAACTTCTAGCTCCTCTATTGCCAAACAACCAACAGATTCATGGATTATTCACAGATGTTGGAGAGTGGGTTGTAGGGAAGGACAGAGAACTGAAGGGCAACCATCGTGGATAGCATAGACTCAAACAATTCTGGCTAGTTACAAACGATACTGATGTAAACAGAAAGAAAATCGTAAGCCGGTTATATAGAAATGGATATGAAGACAACAAAAAGTAGACGCAATGGGATGAGAAAATAATACACACCTCAAAAAAAAATTCTAACAGATTAAAATATAACTGCCAATAAAATGGTTTATGAAAATAAATAATATATGAGCTCACATAACTAACAATGAACTATTTTATTGTTACATTTACACATACCACAGTTCTCATAGGCAATGCAATTCCTCCTGTGTCATTAAATTTATTGGATTCTGTAACATTAAACAATAACTTTTACAGTCTGCAGAATTTAATAGTTTTTGTTCCTAACAGTATCCCACCTCTGTGTTGGTGTTGGTGCACTTCTAATTATACATTCTGCTCAGAAAAATGACAGAAGCTGCTTTGCTAGCTCCATAGCACGGCAAAGGGCTGACTGAATCTTTTCCTTTTATTGCTGTCAGACAAATGGCAATTGAGTACCTAAGCCGTGTAAAAGTAGAAGAAGTTGACCTATCGAAATAAAGAGCTCATGTTTTCTTTTAGCTGTGGTCAAACTAATTTCTCACATCTCCGGTTCAAAACTGAACTCTTGTTGATAACTTGTCTGAGTTGTATATTTTTCTTATTGACTTTGTGTCTTTGCTCTCCTCTCCAATTTTCTCTCTTCCTCTCATGAAACCTTTAATAAGTACTGGGATACAAGTTCACAAGCACCAGCTGCATTCCAGTATCTTGCCAAAAGGATTACTTTCATGTTTAAACGCATGCAATGAGTATTGGCAGGCATCACTGCTATACCCATTCCCACACTTGACAGACATCCACATACGTAGAGCCAGTGGCGTTTATTAAAAACTGGTCTGGAAGAGGAACACTCTCAAGACCAGGGAACTGGGCCAGTTTTAACACTCCTACTGCTGTCCCAATTTTAGTTCATTCATCACAGCCCAAAAACAGAGCTTGGTATTGGCATAACTTGATTGGTATCTGTCATGTGAAATGAACAAAGAAACAGTTAAGATCTTAAACATTCACATTTACCAAGAATTGGAAAAAGATGTCATCACTGTCTAGAACTAACATTAGTCAGTAAAGGGTGCAGGGTCAGGACATTATGATTGAGTGAGTCGCAGACCGAGTGAGTAGCGAAATAGTTCATGATGGAATTTGATTGCATGGCGACGAGATACTTTATGTAAGGTTTATTGTAACTTGTAAGCTATATTAAGTATTAATCAAATTTATCAGTACTTGTAAGGTTTACTAAGTTCAGACCAAGTAAAATTAATATAAGTAAACTAAAGTAAGATAAAGTTAACGTAAGTGAAGTACAGTTATGACATGGAAGGGCAGCTCAATCATGTGGGATGCATGTCCTGTAGTATATGGAGAGTCATGGACGCTACTGGTGACCTAGACAACCTCATGCGCAAGAAGTATCACCATATACAGAAACTTAGCTCTGGGTTTCTGAGCTTGAGCAGCAGCTGGAGTTACTTGGGTGCATCCATGAGAGCTGTGTGGATAGCACGTTTAGAGAAGGATTGGGTGACCACCAAGCAGTCCAAGAGAACCAGGCAAGAATCCGCTGAGGTCCTGCTCATTAATTGGTTTTCTGTTTTGAATACCAGTGAGAGCGTTGGCTCCTCGGATGAGTGTAGTCAGAGCACAGGTGATTCATCTATACAGGAGATGAGAAGAAGCGGGCAAGAACAGCAGTGGTAGGGGACTTCTGTGGCCTGATTGAAGGAAGTAGTTTATAAGGATGGCAGGAAAAGTGGTAAACCTAAGGATTGGGAGCAGATTAGAATCCAGCAAAGGAGGAACAAGAAACTGATTAAGAAAGGGAAAAGAAAATAATGAATGCAAACTAGAGAAGAACATACAGGCCAACTGTAAAAGCTTCTTTAGGTATGTGAAAAGGATAAGATTAGCGAGGACACATGTGAGCCCATGGCAGGGAATGGCACAGAAACTAAATGATTATTTTGCATCTGTCTTCGTGGAAGAAAATACAGAAAATCTTCCAGAAATACTAGGCGACAAAGAGGTACATACCCCACAGGTGACTGAGGAATCAACTATGGTAGCACAACACGAGCATACAAATTAGGAACAAGAATCGGCCACTTTGCCCTTTGAGCATGCTCTGCCATTCAATAACATCATTACTGATCTAATTGTAACTTCAACCCCACATTCCTGCCTGCCCTACTTGTGGAGTTATGGAACTGAAGAACTAAAAGGAAATAGTGAAGAGCTAGTACTTGAAAAGTTACCTGGATTCAAGGTTAATAAATCCCCTGGACCAGATTATCTTCATCCCAGAGTGTTGAAGGATGTGACTAGAGAAATCTTGGATGCGTTAGTGGTTATCTTTCAAAATTCGATAGATTCTGAAAGGTTCTTGTGGTTCATCCTCACACATACGCAGAAGAATAATCACGTTCCCACACCCCATGCCTATGGAGGATTCCCTCCCCACATGCTTCAGGATGATACTCGCCCCCCACCACCATGGAAGTATAGGGGGTGGGGCTGTTCCCTAACTCCTCCCACACTCTGTGCTGTCATCAGCATGCACCCATCAGGCCCCACCACACATATGGGGAACACCTCCCAGTGGAGGAGGGTAACCCTATTGGTCGTGCCTATCTCAGTGCCCCATGGCAGTACCCCCAATTTCGAAAACTAGTATGTTCTTGATTCTGAAAAGTAGCAAATGTAACTCCATTGTTTAAGTAAGGAGGAAGAAGGAGAATGGAGGACAATAGACCTGTTAATTTGTCATCAGTAGTAGAGAAACTGTTAGAATCTGTTATAAAGGATGTGATAATTAGACATTTAGAAACGAATGGTAAAATTGGACAGAGTCAATATAGATTTATGAAAAGCAAATCATGCTTGACAAACCTGTTGGAGTTTTTGAGGAAATTACTGGTAGCATAGGGCAGCACAGTGGTTAGCACTGCTGCCTCACAGCGCCAGGGACGCAGGTTTAATTCCCGGTTTGGGTCACTGTCTGTGTGGAGTTTGTTTAAAGTTTAAAGTTTATTTATTAGTGTCACAAGTAGGCTTACAGTAACACTGCAATGAAGCTACTGTCACCACATTCCAGTACCTGTTTGGGTACACTGAGGGAGAATTTAGCATGACCAATGCACCTAACCAGCACGTCTTTCAGACTGTGGTCAGAAACTGCAGCACCCGGAGGAAATCCACGCAGTCACGGGGAAAACATGCAAATTCCGTACAGACAGTGACCCAAGCCAGGCATCAAACCCTCGTGCTGTGAGGCAGCAGTACCACCGTGCTGCCCTTCTGCATGTTCTCCTCGTGTCGGCATAGGTTTCCTTTGGCTGTTCTGGTTTCCTCCCACAATCCAAAGTGTACCCGAACAGGCGCTGGAGTGTGTCGACTAGGGAACTTTAATAATAACTTCATGCAGTGTTAATGTGAGTCTACTTGTGACACTAAGGGGGGATGGGGAAAACTGGGTCTTGTATTCCCTAGAGTTACGAATAATTACCTCATTGAAAAGTAGTAAATATTTCCAGGGTGGGTGTAGATAAGAGGGGTGGAATTTTCCAATGGCAAAGTGTCAGTATCTGACTAAAAACTGATGTGTTTCTCTCCAGAAAAACAGCCATGTTTTCCGAACAGATCTGCTGACATTCTGTCAAAAACAAAATTGGGGGGCATGATTTGCACTCTCACTAAGGTGAAGCGGGGCCTGATAGAACCAACAAGGCTGGCTCCACAGAGACCTGGGCACCAACTTTAATGGGTATCCTGATCTGCGAAACGAATAATCACGCTCCCACACCCCATGGCCATGGAGGATTCCTTCCCCACATGTTTCAGGATGATACCCGTCCCCCACCACCATGGAAGTATAGGGGGTGGGACTGTTCCCCAACTCCCCCCACACCCTGTGCTGTCATCAGCATGCACCCGTCAGGCCCCGCCACACATATGGGGAACACCTCCAAGTGGAGGAGGGTAACCCCATTGGTTGTGCCTATCTCAGTGCCCCATGGCAGTACCCCCAATTTCGAAAACTAGTAGTGAATTGCGCCAGCATGACCTCAATCATTCTGTGGGGCCGGACGCTATAGCGTAAAGCCATTGAATTATTTTCAAATTTATTTAAATCCATACAAATCAGATTTGTGCCCTCTGTGGGTATGAACCAGATCACTTCACTGGTGGGAGGCAGGAAGATCTCAAACTGAGATCTCAGCAACACAAATCCTCTTACGGCCCTCTTGTGAGATTTAGCGGCCATAGCGAGATTTGTGCCCGTGGCGAATGGACCTGTTAAATCTCATCCAATATTTCTCCTGGCTTGTGAGTCTAAAACCAGAGGAAAATAATCTCATCATAAGATTATTTAAAACTGAGATGTGGAGGAATTTCTTCACTCAGACGGTGGTGAATCTTTGGAATTCTCTACCACAGGGGGCTGTGGAAACTCAATCATTCATATATTCAAATGGAAATCAATAGATTTCTGGGTGCTAATAACATGGAGGGATCTGGAGATAGTGCGGGAAAGTGGCTGAGCTAATGATCAGCCATGATCTAATTGAACGAGGGAGCAGGTTTGATGGGCCGAATGGCCTACTCCTGTTCTTCTCTTCCTAAATCTGGTTATATCTTCATTTTCATGGCTAATCTACTTGTGCTCTTAATTCTATTTGTCTCAGGATTAACCATGATCTTATTGAATGGCAGAGCAGGTTCCAGAGGCCCGCTTCTATTTGTTATGCTCTTATATTTCTGCCCTCCCTCCATAACCCTTGACTCCTTGACCCTTGATCAAAAATCTCTTGAACTCAGTCTTGAAAATATTCAATGACCGAGCTTCCACTGCTCCCTGGGGAAGAGAATTCCAAAGACTAGCTGCCCCTTGGTGCGGAGGGATTTCTCCTTATTCCCATCTCAAATGCGAGATCTATGACTTGTAACTCTGCCCCCCAGTTTTAGATTCCCCTATGAGGGAAACATCCTCTCAGTATTTATCCGTCAATCTCTCTCTGAGTAAAAATAATATTGGAATTATACTTCCAAACTCCTGCAAAGGTCAGTGTTTGAGTCAACACTGCCAAACGCAATTCAGCACCAATGTAGAAATAAGTTTTATGTCATAAATGTGACCACACCTATTTGCAGTCCTGAGAAGTGATTTGATTTGATTTATTATTGTCACATGTATTAACATACAGTGAAAAGTATTGTTTCTTGCGCGCTATACAGACAAAGCATACTGTTCATAGAGAAGGAAACGAGAGAGTGCAGAATGTAGTGTTACAGTCATAGTTAGGGTGTAGAGAAAGATCAACTTAATGCAAGGTAAGTCCTTTCAAAAGTCTGACAGCAGCAGGGAAGAAGCTGCTCTTGTGTCGGTTGGTATGTGACCTCAGACTTTTGTATCTTTTTCCCGACAGAAGAAGGTGGAAGAGAGATGTCTGGGGTGCATGGGGTCCTTAATTATGCTGGCTGCTTTGCCGAGGCAGCCTGACAGTCTGAGAAATGAGATAACCAACCACGACTGCCCCAGGGCATCATCCTGGCCCCATAAAAGGGTCAGCAGGGCAAAAGGGGGCTGGATGGTTGGTAAGAGGGTGCCCTTACCAAGGGCAGGGAGAGACTGAATGGGCTCACCACTGTTCTGGCATAATGGGAGCAGAAGAGCAGGGAGAAAGGTTGCAAAGACTCCAGCTGCCAATGCGAGCACAATGGTCAGATTTTTGAGCCCAGTGATGATGAAAGGTAATGCCCTCTACAGGAAGGGCAGAACTCTAGGCATCAGGAAGACATAGGAAAGGAAACAAGGGCAGGAATGCAATAGAGACCACACCCTAAAAACAGGAATGACTGCAGAAACAGAGTTACTTAGAGATTACAGAAACTCACGGAAGACTGCAATTCTCTAGACGCAGCGATCTGTGACCTCATTGCTCACGGCCTCGCACATTGCAGCAAATGTCATCAGCTGTTGGCAAAATCACTGCGGCCTTGAGCCTCTTCACTTCTGTCTCCTTCCAAGGTTGAGCTGCAGACCTTTACGGCATCTTAAAAATGGCTGAACACCGAAGCTCAACCTTGGAGGGTCAGGGGCATTGGCTTTGACCTTCCTGGCTGGATTCTCCCAGCAGGATGGCATCAGCGATTGCACCCATATTAATATTAAGGAACCAAGTGACTCGTCAGCGATAATTCAACAAGAAAGTCTCCCACTACCTCAGCGACCAGATAAGAGCTTCTTCCATGTGTGCATTTGCTTTCCTGGTAGGTACCATGACTCCTTCATCTTTCACCAGTCTAGCTGGTTCCAGTCTTCCCTCCAGTCTCCAGAATGTGTGGATGGACCCTAAGGCATGAATGTAATGCTCTGATGAGATGGCAACTCACTCCTCCACAGGAACCCCTGACAACCAATGTCACCCATTTAGAAGTACAATCACTGGCAGGCCATCAGGTTTCTAAGGATACAATCCCATTGCCTGGACCAGTGTTGCCCTCCAATACCCTCCTATAAGGATCTCGGCTACTATGGTGGTCTGCTGGTCTATCCACTGCATGGCCCTACAGAGAGGTGTGGACCTTGAGGATGCTGGTCTATCCACTGCATGGCCCTACAGAGAGGTGTGGACCTTGAGGATGCTGATGCCCTGGGAAGAAACAGCTCATTGGGGGAGCTGCAAAAACAGGAGAACGAAGAGATAATGAGGCTGAACAGAGAGGCTCTCCTACCGCATGATGAGATTGCCACCCTTGGTGGTCTCCTGCCACCCTCTATTCTCTCCCTTATGGGACAGATCCAGGTCGGCTTTGATGGATTGAGTGCCTGCCCAGTCCTTGGTGCCAGGCCACTGGCTCCCCTTTGATATCTTGCTTCTCTCTGGTGAGGGGCAAGGCTTTGACACAAACCACAAGTCACTCCCTCAAGACAATGAACAGCCTCAGTGATGACTGCTGTGGAGTGTCTAAATCTGTCCCATTTTTCAACTGACCCACCTCCATTCCTGCCCCATAGGCTTAATTGGGCAGCAAGCCTTAATAATTAAGGGCTCACCCCTGTAAAAATCTGAACTTTAATCAGTCTCCTTTGTAGGCGACTCACTAACCCAAAAACAAACCTGTTTCCTGCCTCCTTGGTCAAAATTCAGGCCAGGGAAAGGCTGAAAAGCATTTTAGACTTGCAAAAATCTCAAGAGCTTGAGTGTTTTAATGGTAATCTTTATAGGCTGTGTGTCTGGGCAAATTTGGTTACCTTCAAAGTTAACAAGACATCAACAACCTATTTGTGTGAGTTACGACAGTGTACTGTGCAAAAAGTGATTACAGATTTACCAATAAATTATTTATGTTATTTTCATAACATCTTAGTTTTTATGTGCTATTTTAAGAGGAATACTTACATAATCATTCAGAAAATGGCTTCAACCTTGTAAAACACTTCAAAAAGTTAATAATGTTGATATTTCTTCGTTGAAAGATCTTTATTTTATTAGTTGTCCCATTTGGATAAATTACACCCTCTGAGAAGAGGCACATGGTACTCTGCAGGATCGCAATACATTAACACCAATAAAAGCCCATGGAGGTAACTGAAAACAGTGCTGTTACTCCTTTCCAAGCATATATTTTACTGTCAGTGTAAGGTATAGAACAAACTGCTACTTTATTCTTGATATGTAGACATTTGGGAACTAAATATTCTCAGGCACACTGAGCAGTAATTAATGCCCTGCCCCTAAGTGGGTTCATGAGCAAGTCTGGGGTGAGATGTTTCATGAGCAGCTTTCCAATCCCATTGCCAATTGAGACCCTGAAGTGTGAAATTAATGCCTACTTAAGAGCCACATCATATGAACATACAAATTATAAGCAGGAATAGGCCACTCGACTCCTCAAGCATGTTGCATAAGCTCATGGCTGATCTGATTGTCACCTCGACTCCATATCTATGGGTGGCACAGTAGTTGGCACTGCTGCCTCACAGTGCCAGGGAGCCAGGTTCGATTCCCGGCTTGGGTCACTGTCTGTGTGGAGTTTGCACTTTCTCCCCGTGTCTGCGTGGGTTTCCTCCAGGTGCTCTGGTTTCCTCCCACAGTCCGAAAAACGTGCTGATTAGGTGCATTGGCCATACTAAATTCTCCCTCAGTGTGTCTGAACAGGGGTTGGAGTGTGGCAACTAGGGGATTTTCACAGTAACTTAATTGCAGTGTTAATGTCAGCCTACTTGTGACAATAATAAATAAACTTTTAAAAAATTCCTGCCTGTCTCCAATAACCATTCATCCCCTTGCTTGTCAAGAATCCATGTCACTCACCCTTCTTTCTCTGAGCAGTGGATGTCCCACACACATCTTTGTGATTGCCGCCAGCTTATTATTGTTGTAGTGGCAATTTTATTTAACCGATTAACTTTCTTAGCTGGCGGAGGTGAACAATATTCTGCTCCCACCACCACCCCCTCCCCCAGCTTTATATTTCTATCATAGACTCTGCGAGCATGAGGCTCTGCTAAAAAAACAGAACAAAAAATGATGATGAAGCCCTGCTGTTAAGCTTGGCACAATGTTCACGTCCTCGGCCTTGCTGAATCCTTTGACTTTCAATGAATTTCATCCTCCTCCTCTTCACCACCTCCTCTTAACTGTGGGGGAACTGTCAATACAATATGGATAAGAAGCAACATTTTTGTAAGGTTTCTAATAATCTCTTATTCTAGTATTTGCAAAAAAAAGTGTTTTTTTCAACATACCTTTTAGGCCAGGAAACCAGAACTTGATTTCATAAGGCTTAAATCATTAACAGGCAAAAAGATGGCTTAGCAGGACAAACTTCCTCATTAATTCTCCCAGTGGATTTGTTTTTCATAAACAATGTGAAGTGGCACAGTAAAAGTTTCTAAATACACACTAACAAGCAGATAATAAAAGAAATGTACATTAACAGTAGCTATCAAACAGAAATACTTAACTAAGCAAACCCAAGAAATCTGAATAATGATTGAAGAAAGTAAACATTTGAGTTACAAATAGGTATTCAATGGGAGATAATTGGATGATGTGTTTTAGAGATTGCTTCCTTAAACCAATTAATTGCACAATTTAGAAACCAAAGAATTGCATTTTTGTTAGAAAGGCTAAAACCTGGAAATGACTGGAAAATAACAATTTATTGGATTTGTATGATGATCTTTTGATTGCTGTTTTCATGTTTCCTTTCTTGAAATAGCAGACAAGGAAGTATCCGGAGGATGCCGAGTTCATCTGGGCTCAGATGTTCAGATGAATCCGCGAATCCATTGCACTGCACAGAATCCTTTTTTAAATTTCTTTTTGGCTAGGTTTTCTCTTGTTGTGGGAAAAGTCACCACTCGGAGATTAGACTTGAGATTCAACACGTAGTTTATTAAATCGAAGCTTCGGGAGGATCTCTGGGCAGAGTTCCTCAAACAACACCTGAGCTAGCCAAGCACATTAGGGCACTGTCGTTAAGACCATGAGGCACAGAAGCAGAATAGGCCATTCAGCCTAATCATTGGAATTCCTTTTATTTATCTTCAGGTAATTAAAATAGACAAGATGGTCCCATCCATGAATCTTGACAGTACTTTGTGTGGATGACCATTTTATTTTAACCGTCGAAACTTTAACAATGCCCTTACACATACTTGTGGTTTCCTAAGCTTTGGCTATTGTTAAGTTGTGCCAAGGTTCTCCAGGCTTTGATAAGTGGAATCTGTTCTTAAAAAAATAAATCAGAAAAATAGAAACTCTGCTAACATGAACTTTTCAATTGTTTGGTTTGGGAGCTCAAGCATTGTGTGGCTTTCCTGATGAATCAGGCACCCAGCTGACCGAAAGAAAATGTCAACATGAAAAATACAGGCTTCCAGAATTTGCCTGGCAACTGAGCTAGTATTTATTGCTTGCTGTTTATCAAGATTGGATGAACCAGTGTAAAAAAACGCTGGAACATCACATGCCTTCTGTTTATCACAACTGACCCATGAATCCATGATCTGTTTTAAATCGTGCAACTTTTCAACTCAATCGCCCTTTTTCGGCCCATATGGACACAATGAGCTAAATAGCCTCTTTCTGTGCAGCAAACTTTTACGATTCATGAAATAATTTTATAATGTTGTTGAAAACTGGTTTTTTAATGTGGAATTTGCGGTCATCTATGGTTTTGCCTATTAACATCGAAATGAAGACTGTCCGAATCAGTTCCTCATGAGGAGGGAAAAATTTTATATCATTATGTTAAGTAGGTCTCAGAAGTGAAAATGTGTCTGACTCCGTCAAGCATTCTGAGGCATCAGGACATCAGAGCTCTTATAGTTTTTGCAGTTTACAGTGTGGGGTGCCTAGTTTGCAACCATGGAAGCTGCAACAAATTTTGCACTCTGCCAAACTCACCGCAAGCCCTCGACCAGCTAATTTTACTCCCTACCTCTACAACTCCTTAGACCCATTTCACGCCAGCAACCAAAGAGCTATCGACAGGGCCATATCTGGTTGACTGGTGTTAGCAGCTTGCTGGCAACATACAGGCCTGCAGACCAATTTGCCGCCGTCCCGGGTTTGCATCTTTAGGAGTGTGTTGTATCATCACTTCTGGTGTAATCCAATTTTGAAGATGGCCATTCTAGGTTAAACGCCCCTGTTGTTACCCAACTTTTATATTTGTCGTAATCAAACATTCAGGAAGGATTAAAAAAGTTTCCATGCAAACAATTAAAGCCATTGAAATAATCTATCAATTTTGCAATGAAATGATACATGGAAGCAAAGGATCAAGCTGTCTTTTGAAAGACATTCCATGATGCAAAATATTTAAATGACTGTGTGACCTTTACGAGTGACTGTGTTATTAAGTTTGAAATTGTCACCAGTCCAAGCTACAGCATCTGGTCTCATTGAAAATCCATTTGCTTTCATTTTCATCCTCCCTAACTGGAACTTGTGATGAATGACAAGGGAACATCACTGCAATTTGGGTTAACCCACTGACTGCTTCTTACCTTCATTCACAATCTTTCCTAATGGTGTGGAATGCTGTGTGTGCAGTTTACAGATTTAAGAAAGAGAATTTGGAATTCACAGTGGAAGCGCGCTATGCCCATAGTCCAGAGGGTGATCCACCATAACCATCCCCTGCTACTTATATTCCAGTACATACCCAGAGGGCCGAATGACCTCCTTCTGTGCTGTAACCATTCCATCATCCCGACTGCTGGTCTGACAGGTTGCACATTCAGGTAAAGACATTAGAGACTTAGGCGGAGTGATGGCAGATGGAGTTTAATCCAGACAAATGTGAGGTAATGCATTTTGGAAGGTCTAATATGGATAGGAAATATACAGTAAATGGCAGAACCCTTAAGAGTATTGATAGGCAGAGAGATCTGGGTGTACAGGTACACAGATCATTGAAAGTGGCAACGCAGGTGGAGAAGGTATTCAAGAAAGCATACGGCATGCTTGCCTTCATTGGCTGGGGCATTGAGTTTAAAAATTGGCAAGTCATGTTGCAGCTTTAAAGAACCTTAGTTAGGCCGCACTTGGAATATAGTGTTTAATTCTGGTCGCCACACAACCAGAAGGATGTGGAGGCTTTGGAAAGGGTACAGAAAAGATTTACCAGGATGTTGCCTGGTATGGAGGGCATTAGCTATGAAGAGAAGTTGGAGAAACTTGGTTGTTCTCATTAGAACGACGGAGGTTGCGGGGCGACCTGATAGAAGTCTACAAGATTATGAGGGACATGGACAGAGTAGATAGTCAGAAGCTCTTTCTCAAGGTGGAAGAGTCAATCACTAGGGGGCATAGGTTTAAGTTGCGAGGGGCAAGATTTAAAGGAGATGTACGAGGCAAGTTTTTTTACACAGAGGGTGATGGGTGCCTGGAACTCACTGCCGGGGGAGGTTGTGGAAGCAGATTCCATGACTGGACAATACATGAAAAGGATGGGAATAGAGGAATACGGCCCCCGGAAGGCTAGGGGGTTTTGGTTCAGTCGGGCAGCATGGTCGGTGCAGGCATGTAGGGCCGAAGGGCCTGTTCCTGTGCTGTAATTTTCTTTGTTCTTTTCTTTGTTCTTGAAAACTCCCATTTTGATAGAAAGAGGTCCCAAGGTCAGTTTTACTGACAGCTGTCTCGGGGAAGTGGGAGTGTCAAAAAGGCTTTAGGCTCTCATTCGCGTGTGCAATGCATCTAATGCTTTTTGGGGCATGAACACTGCACAATGATTCCTTCTCTTTTGCCAATAGGATGGGTAGAGTATTTCAATCTGTAAATGCACATAGTTCATATCTGCCATGTTGGGAACTTAGCTGGTCAGTTAGCAACTGATAAATCTGCTTTGCCAGATAGGCAGGCCAACACTTCTTTGGATTACAGCATGAGGAACAAAATGAATGCTTAGTGATGATCACTATTAATTACTGATTACTATTTTTAATTGACATGTCAAATGTGTTGCATTATTACATGTGTGAATAATTAAGTAGTTAAATAAAAGTTTACAATATAAATCAGAATGTATAAATATTATAAAGACAAATGTTTAGGATTATTTTTTGAGATAAACTCATATTTTGGCTTTGTATAATTTTGCAAAAGCAAGGCAAAAATATATATGAAATGACCTTGAGGCATCTTTTGCCTATTTGCTGAGCCTATGAGCAGGTGATCAGATTCTTTAATCCCAGGAAAGAGCAGCAGAAAATAAAAAGTCCTGTTGATATTATCTTTCTAATGATATGTCACCTAACAATTGAGGTTGATCTTTGAAAATTCAGTTCCCCAATCAAACTCTCCAGAGGAAGCCTTCAAGTAACTTATCCTTAATGACAATAAATTATAAAATAATTTCCACTCTGCTAGGCTGTCTTGGAGATTGAATTATAATCTAGACTTTGTACTTCTTATTTTACCAGCCGTATTGCTACTTATTGTATAACAGTCTAATACTCCTTTAGGATACTCAGTGAGGTGAATTCAACCTTAACTTTTCATCCAACTAGACTAAAACCAATTAAGGCAACAGGATATCTGGATAGCAATTCCAGAAAGTATATAAGAAAGTAAAATTATACTTAACAAACTTCAGGCAATGGCTTTTTTTTTGGTTGTACTTTCCAATCAAGATTTGGTAGCACTCGATGCAACAACCCTCTCTCTCTCAGGTGTTGGTCTTTCAGGCCACGTGGGAAAAGCTCCTGGCTCCTCGATGTGTATCATCGATCCTCTGGTTCATCAGATCTTTATCAAACTCTGTTTTAACCCCTTTCTGACCTTACCCCCATCTCGCAATCAGATCCAAACTGGCTGTTAAGACTCTATTTTAATTAGTTTTTAATTATAACACTGAATTGATTTGATACCTGTCCGGCAGTAAACAGTGTCTTCTTCATGCTGCACAAGACCCTTCATGCTGCATAAGATCCTATTCACTGATACACAAGTCATTTTTCAAAAATCTCTTCCACTGATACAACTTGATTAGTGTTGGCTGTATCAAGGTTTGCATCTTTAGGCTCATAGGAATCATCAGAGTTCGCAATGCCTTTGTCTTCATAGACAGCCATGTGCTTGAACGACTTTAGTATAAACACTGCATATTTAGATTACTACATCATTAAAATTACTCAATACCGTAACTTAATCAATACATGCATAATTCAATCAAATATGCATTTCAATCAAGGTTTTGGGACTAAAGTGATATAAAATAAAGCTGACTGTTTAACTAATATGTTAGTATCATATAACAAAGCTAAGTCTAACCACAAAATCTACTTACATCAGTAAGAGAAACTTTACCTTTATATCCACAATTGCTGCCTTTCAGGAATCTGCAAATTACTTCTAATATAATGAATTACTATGAAGTGCAGTTACTATTGCTATAAGCGCAACTAAAATTGGCAGGTTAGGAGTTCATTTGCCCACAAAACAATAATTACCTTTTAAAGGAATACATTGGCTGTAAAGCACTTTGAGATTTGTAAGAATGGACAAGGTGCTATATAAACTCAAATTTGTTCTTTTCCTTGTTTTAAGTGCAAGTTACAGACTGAAGAAAAGGAAATATTTTGACATTCAGTGATATTCTATTAACGCTATTATAATTGGCAGACTAAGCTGATTGTCATTAAATCGACACATTATTGACATTGATTCTGCCTCTATATCTGGTCTCTAGAGGGATGAAACTGAACTCCATCAACAAAATAGAGAAAAAAGTTGATCACATCGCTGATGTACATCAATTTCCCCAGGGTAGGTAGTGCTGTGGGCCACTTGCATTCCATGGTGTTGTCAATGGAGAGCACTACACAAATTCCAGGGAATCAATGTAAATCTACTTAGAGTGATTAGATGTGGAGCTATGTCAACAAATGTCTCCTGCCATATTTGTTTGGAATTAAAAATTCTTCCAAAAAACCTGAATAATTAAGAACATTATTTTCAAAATGCAATTTATTTTCAAGCAACATAATTACCTAGATACATGTAAGGTTGTCAATTAATTTGACCTATTTAGTTGGGAAATGTATGTGCAAAACTCAAAGGCTTGACATTTTCTCAAATCAGCCCTCTTTTTATTCAACATTGCGATTATTCACTATTTCTATGCTGATGGAGCAAAGTGGTTATTAAATGAATGTATGTATCCAAATTAAGACGAAATGCAATGGATCTAGAATCCATTGCCAGGCCATTTCCCACCTCCTGTTTTTTTTCAGTGTTTGAAAAATTTGGTGGGAAATGCTGGCTGCTGGCTATTCGCCACTTTTCCCGCCCGCGTTGACACTTTGAAAAAGAAATTGGGAAATTCCACCCATAGTTTCAGTAGCCAAAGCTTTGACTGTGTGCAAAGATTTAAAATTAATGGGTAGGAAAAGACCAATTGGTGCTTCGAGCCTGCAGCACACCACATAATGGTTGGAGCCTCCTAACTAGACACTTCTGCACTCCTAACCCTCCTCCAGCTTTCCTGCTTTCTCGCAGCATGTAAGAGGCAACAAACATCCCATAGAAAATCCCAGGGGTAATAAGGAAATTAATACTTTGAACACTTTTCACTACCATCACATCAGCCAATAAAAAACAGTTCAGGAATTTGTTTATTTTATTCATTCATGGGACATGACTGGCCAGCATCTATTGCCCATCGCTAGATGTCCAAGGGCAGTTGAGAGTCAAGCACACTGCTGTCACTCTGGAGTCACATGTAAGAAAGACCAGGTAAGGACGGCACATATCCTTCCCTAAAGGACGTTAGTGAACCAGATGGGTTTTCCCAACAATCGGCAATGGTTTCATGGTCATCATTAGACTTTTAATTCCAGGTTTTTAGGGAATTCAAATTGCACGATCTGCCATGATGGAATTCGAACCCGCGATCCCAGGGCATTATCCTGGGTCTCTGGATGACTAGTCCAGAGACAATACCACTACAATCAACATGGACCATGTTTTATCTATAAAGACCTTTTCTATGATGTAATCTCTGCCCAGCCAAGAATCAATCCATCTCCCTCTTGATGGCACGCTGAGAATTAACAGCCACTCCGCCAGCTGGAAATGTGTTCCTGTGGCTTAATACCCAATAGGATTCGAGGAATTGCTTAATGTTCAGTCTATTCATTATATTGTACAGTTGAAACTCATGTCACTTGGTTCTAATCAATCTGTTAAACTGGACATTCCGCCCAGTTCTTTAATTGTGTCCCAGACCTCCATCAGGTTCTATCTAATTCAATTATGCCCCAAGGTAATAACCAGGGTCCATGAACCTGTGTTAAAAGTTACATGTCAAATGTATTGTTGAAACAATAGTTAAAATGATTGGCATACAAACATTTCAGGTGCACTTTTCCGCCACCAAATGCCCGCCGCATATTTTCGGGTGGTGGAGAAAGTTCTTTCATTGGCTGTTGGTGAGATTTCCTGGTGCCACTGATTTCTATGGCATTTAGCATGGCTTGTCTCCCGCTGCTGGGGAAGCCACTGCGGGAGCTCACCTTCAGCGGGAATGGAAGATTGCACCAATGGGAAATGCTGCAAAATGCTACCCATCACCATAAGATAGGAACATAATGGTTGGATTTTCATCATCAAATGGATGACAAGAATGCATAATGTGGCTTGACTGATAGCCTACACATCCATTAGAATGTTGAAACATCTGAATCCCAGACAAAATATTGCGGGGACGATTCCCTGGCCCTGCATGTGCAGGCACAAATCACGTTATGTAATAAAATATTTTTTAAGCAACTAAAAAGGGAGTGCAGCCTAAAACAATGAACATAGACATGGTCCACGGACTCCTCAAGAACAAAATTAGGGTAGGTTTCTTGGAAGCCTGTGAACCAGTGCAACCTATAATTGTATGGGACTGCTGTGTTCAACACCCTCCACCTCGAGTCCGCAGTGTTAAGGGGGAGGATCTCTCCATAGAGGGGCATCCATTGGGGACCTCTGTCGCCGGACAGCAACAAACCGGGTGATGGCAAGGGCAAGGAAGTGGAAGATGTGCAGCAGACATCTAGGTGCACTACAAAATTATAGACCACGCTATTCAGGCTGTTTGGGCATATTCTCAATTAGATTCCTTTGAATTGTGAACAAGAGAAAATCCCTAAAACATATACTGCATAACAGACACAGTTAAACAGGAAATTAAAAAAATTAGTAATTGAGACTATTGAACTTGCTGTTGCAAATGCATTATGTATAATTTGTTTCTTCCAAAAATTGCCTCGCACGGTAATCATTCAAAAGATTTCAAAACAAAGGAAGCTGAAATTTATTTGAGTTCCGGAATTGATTAAATAAAAACACCGGTGTGTTAGTCTAATATTACAATCTACATTACTGATCAAATAAAAGCACCAGTGTATTATTAGTGTAATATTACAATCAACATTTCTCAACATTCAACAGTTACAATGTACAGATGACATTCCCATGTTCCCCAGACTGTCCAATTTACTACAAAAAGCATCCCAGTGTGTGTAAAAGCCCCACATTAAAAACCGCAATTACTTAAGGGCACAAACCTACCAATTGCATTGAAATTTTAAAATCTGATCAGCAAGGAAATTAATTGTATGATAGTCACACATCTGTATAAATGTATCCTGAGACGTATCAAAGAACAAAATACAGCACAGGAACAGGCCCTTAGGCCCTCCAAGCCTGCACCAATCATGATGCCCGTCTAAACTAAAGCCGTATGCACTTACAGAGTCTGTATCCTTCCATTCCCATCCTATTCATGTGTTCATCTAGATGCCCCTTAAATGCCACTATCGTATCTGCTCCCGCCACCTCCCCAGGCAGCACGTTCCAGACAACATCACCCTCTGTGTAAAAAAACCTGCCTCGCACATCTCCTCTAAACTTTTCCCCACACACCTTAAACCTATGAACCCTTGTACTTGACTTTTCTACCCTATGAAAGAGCATCTGACTATCCACTCTGTCCGTGCCACTCATAACCTTGTAAACCTCTATCAGGTTATCCCTCAACTTCCGTCATTCCAGTGAGAACAAACTGAGTTTATCCAACCTTTCCTGATAGCTGATACCCTCCAGACCAGGCAACATCCTGGTAAACCTCTTGTGTACCTTCTCAATAGCATCCACATCCTTCTTGTAATGTGGCGACCAGAATTGTATACAATATTCCAAATGAGGACTAACTAAGATTCTATACAGCTGCAGCATGACCTGCCAATTTTTATACTCAATGCCCTGGCTGATGAAGGTAAGAATGCCTTTGTAACTACCTTATCTACCTGTGTTGCCACTTGCAGTGATCAGTGGACATGTACACCCAGATCTTTCTGCCTATCAGTACTCCTGAGGGTTCTACCAATTACTGTATAATTCCTACATGCATTGGACCTTCCAAAATGCATTACCTCACATTTGTCCAGATTAAACTCCATCTGCCATTTCTCTGCCCAAGTCTCCAAGCAGTCTATATCTTGCTGTATCCTTTAACAACCCTCTTCGCTATCCGCAACTACACCAATTTTTGTGTCGTATGTGAACTTCCTAATCCGACCAGCTACATTTTCCTCCAAATCATTTATATTTACTATGAACAACAAAGGTTCCAGAACTGATCCCTGCGAAACACCGCTAGTCACTGCCTTCCATTCAGAAAAGTACCCCTCTACTGCCACCCTCTGATTTATATGCCAAAGCCAGTTCTGTATCCATCTTGCCAGCTCTCCTCTGATCCCCTGTGACTCCACCTTTCGTAACAGTCTACCACAAGATACCTAGTCAAAGGCTTTACTGAAGTCCATGCATACAACATCCACTGCCTTTCTCTCACCTATCATCTTTGTCCTTGAGAAACCCGATCAGGTTAGCGAGGCGCGACCTCCCCTTCACAAAACCATGCTGTCGGTCACTAATAAGTCCATTTGTTTCCAAATGTGAGTAAATCCTGTCCCTAAGAATCTTTTCCAATAATTTCCCTACCACTGATGTAAGGCTCACCGGCCTATAATTTCCCGGATTATCCCTGCTGCCCTTCTTACACAATGGAACAATTGGCTATTCTCCAGTTCTCTGGAATGTCACCTGTAGCCAATGAAGATGCAAAGATTTCTGTCACGGCCCCAGCAATTTCCTGCCTTGCCTCCCTCAGTATTCTGGGGTAGATCCCATCAGGCCCTGGGGACTTACCTAGTTTAATGCTTTTGAAGACGCCCAACACCACCTCCTTTTTGATATTGACATGACCCACAATATCGACACCCCTACCCTAGGCTCCTCATCCGCCAAGTCCTTCTCTTTGGTGAATACTAAGAAGTTTCACTGAACGTATGTTAGTAATTAACTTGAGCAGTATCCACCATCTTCTATGTATTTTAAAAGCAAGGTTTCTTAGTGCAAATTGCTTGGTGCAAATTTAAAATACCTCCTTATGACTACTTGCTTTGAGAGATTTGTATTGAAGGCAGATATTTTGATTAGCAGACAATCCCCGGTCTTGTCCTTTCATCAAGCTGGGCTGCACTCAATTACAATTAACTATCCTCCGACACAAATACACATTATTACAACATTTCTATTAATGCTCAAGGCAACTTTGAAAAAATACAATTCTGGAACACATTTGTTATGTTTTTAAATGTCATACCTAATAATTGAAGTAAATTTCATATATATTTGCTGTTTGAACAGATGAAATATATTAGGGCATACCCCTGTTTCTAATATTGGAGCAAACTCTTTTGCTCCAATATCTGAATCATCCTCATGAATATTTCAGAATTAGAACCATAGAACCATAGAAAATTACAGCTCAGAAACAGGCCTTTTGGCCCTTCTTGTCTGTACCGAACCATTGTTTGCCTAGTCCCACTGACCTGCAATAGAACCATAGAAAATTACAGCTCTAACTATTATGATCAGGTGAAAAGGGATAGAATGGCTCCCCTCTTTTCCTACTTCTTGTCTGACCACAACAGCATTTGTTTTAAAGGATCTGCTTGCTGATTCAGTGACTGTTTAGCTGTGTATGTGCTTTACGGTACAAAACACACAGATTGGATTTCTTGTAAATATTTAAAAAAGAAAATAGTGTTCATTGTACCTGATCTAAACAAGGACACAGTGCCTGGCTCGTTGTGTTCTCTAGCCTAGATTAAAATAGTTTCTTAAGATGTACAAAAGGTATTGTTAGCTCATCAACTGTCCAGTTAGCCAAACATAGTCATAGCAAGTTGATTCCAGGTCTGTGTTTTAGACATGATTAAATCATGGCTGGATGTGTTCCTTTCCCAGCCAGTGTCCATTGTTCAAGTGATTGGGTGAGATTTAGCGGGTCTGTTCGCCGTGGGTGCAAATCCCATTATGGCTGCTAAATGTCACAAAGGGTCATAACGGGATTTGCACTGGCGAGATTTCAGTTTGAGATCGTATCCCCCCTCCACCCCCCACACTGACAATGTAATCAGGTTCATGCACAAAACAGAGAGGATGAGAGTCCCCAATTCCTCTGTGGTGGGTTGGGTGTACCCTAAAACTTGGGGGGAGGGGGCCTCCATCGCTGAGGGGTAGGTGGGGATGGAGTCGATTATTTTCGCAGATTGGGGCGTCCTTTAAAAATGGCAGCCCAATCCCTGTGGAGCCAGACTTGCCGACTCTATCAGGCCCCATTCTGCAAGAGTGATGGTGCTAAGCATGTCCTCTGATTTTTTTTTTTGACAGAGTGTCAGAGGATCTGATGAGAAAACCTGGCCTTGTTTCTGGTTTTTACTCAGAGTCTGACACTTTGGGTGGGATTTTCCAAGAGAAATGGCAATGTGTCTCATGGCATGTTCCACACTCAGTTGAATATGTCGATGATTGTCTGGATGCTTTCTGAATGATTCAGGAGATTGGGTCATTTACATTCTTCTAAGCTGGTTGTCTCCGATGGGTTTTTCTGGACAGTCTGGCTCCATTCTAATGGTTTTGGAATATGTTGCCTGAGAAATACAGTTATTTTTGACAACATAATGGCTGTGATTCTCCTGAATTGGGACTAAGTGCCCATGCGGTTGGAAATCTTAAGGGTTTCCCGCTGGCATTAGCAGCATCTATTAAGTGGAATTTATATATATTGGACAACCCACCGGCAGCCCTGCCATTCCGAGACTGGGTCGTCATTTTCAAATGTGGAGGCTGAGTGGAGGGTCAGTGAGGGAGGGGAGCTGAGTGGGGGTCAGAGGGGGGAGGGGGGGGCTGAGTGGGCCATTGGGTCAGATAAACCTCATCCTGCGCGGTGTGGGTGCATGATCCATCTCACTTCTGAGGTGTTGGTGAGCTTCCTTGACCCTTGGGGCCCATCACACCAGATCCTTGGTTGTGAGGACCTGTATGAAAGCCGGCCCGGTGCAGGTCCCGCTGGGGAGACGGGTGAATAGCGAGAGGTATTTGAATCAGGATTCAAGCCCGATAATTATATGTAAAGTACTGAATTTGAATATGCAATTGGTGAGAACCCAATCGGAGCCGGCACCGCGGCCTGGGTGGGTCGCAACAGATTTGGTGACCAGCGCGGAACCCGTTTTATTCTCTGGGCCATCACGATACCCACCAGGAGCTAGTGGGCCCGGAAGATCTGCCCCTCCTCCCTCTGTTTTAAATTGCCTCATCTTTGGTAGGTATGCTTTCAGCTGCCTGGGTTGGCGGGGGTGGGGGGTGGGGGGGGGGGCGGTGGTATAGTGGTAACGTCACTGGAGTAGCAATCCAGATTAATGTTCTGGGAATGTGGATTCAAATCCACCACAACAGCTGGTGGAATTGAATAAATCTGGAATATAAAGCTAGTCTCCATAATGGTGATCATGAAACTATCATCAATTGTTTTAAAAACCCATCTGATTCACTAATGCCCTTTAGGGAAGGAAACCTACAATCTTTACCTGGCCTACATGTGACTCCAGACTCACAGCAATGCGGTTAACTCTGAATGTGCTCTGAAGTGGTCCAGCAAGCCTCTCAAGGACAATTAAGGGTGGGCAATAAATGTTTGCTTTATAAGTGATACCCACATCTCATGAAATAATAAAGAAAACAAATGTTCTGGAATTTTCTTCCCAAACAAATCCACCTCCCTCTCCTCATTTAAAATGTTCCTTAAAACCTTTTTCTTTGACCAAGCTTTGGGTCATTTGTCCTAATATGTCACTATGTAATTCTATTAGTTTTAAGATAGCTATGAAGAATGATAGATCTGGCCCAAAAGTTAAAATTCTAAATTGGGGCAAGGCCAATTTTGATGGTATTAGGCAGAAACTTTCAAAATTTAATTGGGGGAGTTTGCAGGAAGGCAAAAGGATGTCTGGTAAGTGGGAGGCTTTCAGAAGTGTGTTAACCAGGGTTCAGGGTAAACACATTCCTCTTAGAGTGAAAGACAAGGCTGGCAGAAGTAGGAAACCCTGGATGACCTTGGATATTGAGGCCCTGGTCAAGAAGAAGAAGGAGGCACATGACATGCATAGGCAGCTGGGATCAAGTGAATCCCTTGAAGAGTATGGAGGGTGTAAGAGTAGAGTTAAGAGAGAAATCAGGAGGGCAAAAAGGGGACACGAGATTGTTTTGGCAGATAAGACAAAGGAGAATCTAAAGAGCTTCTACAAATACATAAAGGGCAAAAGAGTAACAAGGGAGAGAGTAGGGCCTCTTAAGAATCAACAAGACCATCTATGTGCAGATCCACAAGAGATGGGTGAGATCCTAAATGAATATTTCTCATCAGTATTTACCTGTTGAGAAAAGCATGGATGTTAGGGAACTTGGTGAAATAAATAGTGATGTCTTAAGGAGTGTACATATTACAGAGAAAGAGGAAGTCTTAAAGCGCATCAAGGTAGATAAATCCCCGGGACCTGATGAAGTGTATCCCAGCACATTGTGGGAGGCTAGGAAGGAAATTGTGGGTCCCCTACCAGAGATATTTGAATCATCGATAGTCACAGGTGAGGTACCTGGAGATTGGAGGGTGGCAAATGTTGTGCCTTTGTTTAAAAAGGGCTGCAGGGAAAAGCCTGGGAACTACAGGCCAGTGAGCCTCACATCTGTGGTGGGTAAATTGTTGGAAGATATTTTGAGAGACAGGATCTACAGTCATTTAGAGACGCAAGGACTGATTAGGGACAGTCAGCATGGTTTTGTGAGTGGAAAATCATGTCTCACAAATTTGATTGCGTGTTTTGAAGGGGGAACCAAGAAGGTAGATGAGGGCAGTGCAGTTGATGTTGTCTAAATGGACTTTAGCAAAGCCTTTGACAAGGTACCGCATGGTAGGTTGTTGCATAAGGTTAAATCTCACGGGATCCAAGGTGAGGCATCTAAATGGATACAAAATTGGCTTCTTGACAGAAACCAGAGGGTGGTTATAGAGGGTTGTTTTTCAAACTGGAGGCCTGTGATCAGCGGTGTGCCTCAGGGATCAGTGCTGGGTCCACTGTTATTTATCATTTATATTAATGATTTGGATGAGAATATAGGAGGCATGGTTAGTAAGTTTGCAGATGACATCAAGATTGGTGGCAGGTGGACAGTGAAGAAAGGTACATCCGATTGCAACGGGATCTTGATCAATTGGGCCAGTGGGCTGACGAATGGCAGATGGAGTTTAATTTAGATAAATGCGAGGTGATGCATTTTGGTAGATTGAATCAGGGCAGGACTTATTCAGTTAATGGTCGGGTGTTGGGGAGAGTTACAGAATAAAGAGATCTAGGGGTACAGGTTCATAGCTCCTTGAAAGTGGAGTCACAGGTGGGCAGAGTGGTGAAGAAGGCATTCAGCATGCTTAGTTTCATTGGTCAGAACATTGAATACAGGAGTTGGGAGGTCTTGTTGAAGTTGTAAAAGACATTGGCAAGGCCACACTTGGAATAGTGTGTACAGTTCTGGTCACCCTATTATAGAAAGGATATTATTAAACTGGAAAGAGTGCAGAAAAGATTTACTAGGATGTTACCGGGACTTGATTGTTTGAGTTATAAGTAGAGGCTGGATAGACTGGGACTTTTTTCTCTGGAGCGTAGAAGGCTGAGGGGTGATCTTAGAGGTCTATGAAATAATGAGGGGCACAAGATCAGCTAGATAGTCAATGTCTTTTCCCAAAAGTTGGAGAGTCTAAAATTAGAGGGCACAGGTTTAAGGTGGGAAGGGCGAGATACATAAGTGTCCAGAGGAGCAATTTTTTCACACACAGGGTGATGAGTGTCTGGAACAAGCTGCCAGAGGTAGTAGTAGAGGCGGGTACAATTTTGTCTTTTAAAAAGCATTTAGACAGTTACATGGGTAAGATGTGTATAGAGGGATATGGGCCAAATGCGGGCAATTGGGATTAGCTTAGGGGTTTACAAAAAAGGCGGCATGGACAAGTTGGGCCGAAGGGCTTGTTTCCATGCTGTAAACCTCTATGACTCTATGTGGCTCAGTTTGATTGATAACATTCCTGTGAAATGTCATTTGATGCTTTATTGCATTGTAAGTTACATATAAATGCAAGCGACTTTTGTCCCTGCATTTATAATAAAAGGATCTGTGCCCAGTACAAGATGCATAAATAAGCAATGTTTGATGTTCAAAACATACATTTTCATTCAAATGCACACAATCAAAATTGCATTCTAGCTCTTCAGTAGTTTCTGTTTTGTATAAACAGGATCATATTTAAGGGCAGTTTGAATCTCCTGGACTTCTTGTAACAGATACAAGTTTAATAACTTTTTATATATACTTAATATTATTCATGTTGACTCATCTAAAAGATGTCTACTTAATAATCAGAAAATAAAGGTAAATGATTTTCATGGATCAATTAATGATTAGCTAGTATTCACATTTAAGGCAGTGAGGCACAATGGAAGCATTGTTAGAGAATATATTGGAATCATTTTCAGAGAGACCCCACAATAATTCAGTCAAGCTAAAGAATTGTATTTTTAACTGAAAACTGTGTTAAAACATCCATCCTTCATGGGTTGCTGATATTTATGGGAAAACTATAGGACTTTTCAGTAAAGTTAAAATGAACAGACTTCATAAATGGAAATTGAAAATAGAAGTGACATTTAAGTCTCACGTGGAAGGTTTATGATCAATGGATTGAACACAGCACAATGTCACTGCCAGGTTAATATGGAGGCCAATGGAAACATAACATTTTGCAAGGAGAAATGGGGTACCCAGTAAATTATTAAGGTAATTATTGCTAATTTGTAAGCATACATGATCCATTAGAAAGAGTGCATCTGTCAAGGGAATTTCCAATCACAGTTTTTCTGTTAACTGGCTTTTCGGAAATGCAAGCAAGTTTTCCATGGAATCTCTCACAGTGGTCTATGGTTTGCAGAATCATGTCAGATGGCTAACCTGGCCTCTCCTATAAGGTCACTGTGATCCACTTTCAGACGCAAGTTGTCTAAATGGACAGATCCAAGAAATTATTACTACTTGCAAACTGGGAAGTCAATCTGCCGGTTACGAGAACTCAGAAATAAAGAACTCACTGGATTTGCTCTGTGTTTTTCTCATATCACATCAGTGCAACATGGAGACTCAATCAGATAAATGAGTACAAATCCTAGCATGTGCCAATGTCATTCTGTTCCTGCCATTCTGTTTATTACTGCTCCCAAAATGCTCTAACAGGCAGCAAATTCTAGGCTTCACAGGGGTTCACTGATGTGATCCATCGGGTATCCCAGAATGCAGCTTTCGGACCATTTTCTGTTCAAATATAAGGCCTATAAGGACATAGAATCATAGAATCCCTACAGTGCAGAAGGAGGCCATTTGGCCCATCAAGTTGCTACATAGCATATAGGAAATTGTGACATGCTCTTTGAATTGGCTATTTGCCGTCTGTGCTTTAGTGACACACCCTCTCTGCTTTTAGGGTCTTTGGAATGTTCTAAATGGAAATTAGAATCTAGATTCTGTGGATTTGCTCCAAATAAGTTAGGACTTTCTTTTGCTGTGCCAGTAAATTATCTGAATGTATTTTAAAGCGAGTCATAACCTGAAGGAATTCGAGGACAAGCCCATATTTCTCTTGGCGTTTAGTTTTGAAATTCTATACATTGGGTGGAACTTTCCCACCCCGCCTGCCATGGATAGTGAGTGGGGCAGACCATGCAAAGATCCATTGAACTTGGTGGGGGGAATTTCTCGCCTTGGGGCGACTGCGGCTGGAAAATCCCACCCATGGTTTCACTTGCTGTGCTGAACTCCTGAGTGAGAATAATGATCACACTAAACATCACAATATAGACCCAGATTATCATAAGCATTGCTGGGAGAGATCAGCTAATCTATAAAATCTCAACTTCTGGGTGTAGGTTGAAACATTAGAAAACATGGCCGTAATTCTCTGGCCGTTCATGCTGGTGGGATTCTCTGGTCCGGCCGGCATGGGGTGACGTCAATGGGAATTCGCATTGACAGCAGTGGGACCAGAGAATCCCGCTGCTGGCAAACAGCACACTACCTCCCACCGGCGGGAAACATGTGGCCAGGATACTGGAGAATCTGTTTGTAAAATTGGAACTTATGAGTCAGTTGGATATTTAGATAGCATAATTAAGTACAATTGCTAATATAAAATATTGACCTATTCCAATTTGGAATAGTTTGGGACAATCAATGAAGCAGTTGGTATAAATGAGTTGAAGGAACATGTCCCATTATATTTCTGGTGAGATATAAGAGGAGTATGGGAAGGTAGAGATAAGAACAAGTAAAATATGTTGGGCTAGAGCAGGCTTGTCCATTTCACGGCCCACGGGTAATTTTGCGGCTTCTAAGGTCCCTGAAGCCTCTGGGCTCGGTCTGCCAAACTTGTTGCACATTTAACTGACTTGTATTTGAAAGTGCTGTAAAGCTGTTCAGCCAACCACAGGTTAATTCCTCTCTGCATTTGTTGCTGTAAGCCTATCACAGTGTGTGTGATAGTGGAGTGGACCCCAGGTGAGCCAGAGCAGGGCTCAGGTGTTCTAGAGTGGTGTTTGGGTGAGCCAGACTGGGACCCAAGAGAGTCAAAGTGGGACCCACCAGCATCTGAATGAGTGAGTGGAGACTGAGAGCGAGGGAGTGTGAGGGGTGGGGATGGAAGGGAGAGACAGAGAGAGGGTAATGGGGGAGAGAAAGTTTGTGTGTGTGAGAGGGAGTGTGTGCATGTGAGGGGGATAGAAAGATTATGTGACGGGGAGAGTGTGTGAGAGAGTATGTGCAGGGGATAGAGAGTGAATGTGAGGGAGGAAGCGAGTGAGTCTTAGGGGGCATGAAAGAGTGTGTGAAGGGAACAAACGGAGGGAAGACAAGCCTGGGCAAGTGGATCCAGTGGCCTTTTCCTGTTCCTATGATTTTCTGTGCTGATAGATTCATTAGTTGATTTTAGCTATACATGTTCTTATCATGACAATCTATATCAGTGTGATCGCTTGATGGAACAGGCTATTAATAGAACATTTGGAACAATGGCTGATGGTGAGTTTTGTTCATTCTCTTACCTAACTTTTAGTTCCCTACCATAAATTTTGGTGTGGGAGTGAAGCAATCAAAATTTTCTAAATGTAAACAATTAAGGGTAGCTGAAACAGTCATCAAATATTGCTCCTTTTGGTAAAGGTACAACTTGTGTCTAGTGTGTTAAATGGAAGAAAACATGAGAAAGTAACTTTTGGTGGTATACTTTGCAACTACCATCAAGTATTGTGCTCCATTAGGAGTTATTTACTTATTATTCTGATTCATACTCCAACCTCATTCAACGAACATCCTTGTGCAGATCGAGCAAGATTCTCTAACTGTTGATTAAAAGTATGCACTTTGACCAAACATTCCTTCTATTTCTTGCGCTAACTAAGCTCAAAGAAATAATTCCATTGTCATACCTTGGTGTGACTTGGTATTGGCTTGTTGTGGGAAATTTACCACCGGAGTCAGACTTGGAGGTTCAATAATAGTTTTATTTCGGACACGAAGCTTCGGGGAGAAAGCACTGGTACTCCGCAGTACTTGGCAGCTACCTTCTCAATTACACAATAGCAGTTGATCATTTTTATACCTTTTAGACAATAGGTAGTCCGGACATTAGCCGTTTAACACATCGTTATAAGTTGAGTAGACAGATCATGGTGATCGATAGTTAACACATCGTTACAATCAGACAGGTACAAATATGGGCAGTTAACATAGCATTATTCATAGAATGGATACATTTCCTCTATCAATGACTGGTTTCGATCTGTACATTCAGTGGCTGATGTTGTTGCATTTATGTATTTATGTTCCCATCTGTGGCTGATCTTTTTATCAGACTTATTGTTCTGGGTCTGCCCTTATCTTAAAGTGCCTCAAGCTCTGACTAGCTTCCTGCAGCATTTCGGTTATAGCATGTTTTAACTTTAAGTAACTGTCTGTGCTAAAAGCCAGTGCCTGTTAATGTCCCTTTCCCAGGTAACCATTTTGTGTGCCAGGCAACCATTTTGTGTGCCAGGTAACCACTTCTTTAATTTCCCCACAACAGGCTGTAAAATGGCAGTGTGACTTTCCTGCTTTGTAACAATTAAGCCTAGATTTTCACTCCCGGCCCAGATATTGCTGATATTACTTGAAACACATGAGCCTTAGGGAAAACATTGCTAGTTTAACAACTCTGAATTTCTGACCTCTTCTGTAAATTGCACAATATATATTTATTCCAGATTAAGAAATTCAAGTACCTGTAGATTCTGCTACGCTTATTTTGAAGTGCCTGGATGATTGACACTTACATTCACCCATTGTAAAAAGTCAGAAAGTGGAAAGTTATGTTTTTTTTTTACACATCCTATTGTCATTATAGGGTTTATTAGTTCTGAAAGTATTGCTTGTCATGGGGGGCTATAGGGAGTGGACAGGGGGTATACCTTGGCATGTGATGGGCCATAGGGGCTGGGTGGGAGGCATGAGATGGCATGGATGGGGCCCGGTAACTTGTGGCGTATGAGGGCATGTGAGATGATAGGGCTAGAGGGCCTTTCTTTTCTCATCCTAACAAAGCCAAAGTTCCAAAAATCAAGCTGGGCCTTTTAAACACCTCACCTCAGCACCCAATGGCCCCCTGGCTTCCTCAAACTCTTTCCTGAGGTTGGTCGGCCCACCTTTAGCCTATACCCACAACCCTGGCCCCGCACATCAAAAATCCTGTCTTTCCTGGAATGTTTGCCAAAGGTGAGCGTGTCGAACCAAGAACCTTTCTGACTCCCGCCACCTGCCGTAAGGATGAAGACAGTAAGAAGTTTAACAACAACAGGTTAAAGTCCAACAGGTTTATTTGGTAGCAAAAGCCACGGCGTGTCTTTTGCTACCAAATAAACCTGTTGGACTTTAACCTGGTGTTGTTAAACTTCTTACTGTGTTTACCCCAGTCCAACGCCGGCATCTCCACATAAGGATGAAGATGCAGCCCTAGATTTCCTACTTTTCACATCAAATGACGAATCAATAGATTAAATAATGAATAGTTGCTTACAACACAAAGCTCTCTTTATATTTTCAAATATATAATTAAGTTTCAAATTCTCCAGCTACACTGGCCTATATCAACACAAGGGTTTCTTGTGGCCTCAAGAGAGTATGCCAATTTAATGCCTATTCATGTCAAATTATGACCAGATTTGGCTGTGGATTAGAGTTTTACTGGCAACTGTTTAAATTCATTACACTTAGGCCCTCTATAATGAGCCCGTACTGGAGTCAAAGACAGATCCTGGAGGTAAAAGAACCCATTGACTGTTAAATCTGCAGGACGTTTAGCCCCATTATGGTGGATGGTGTGAGGAGTGGAATATATGATTCAATGAGGCACTTTTCACTAATTGACCAAACTCAGGAGAAATAGTAAATGACCGAACTTGCTACAGAACTCAGTTCTCGGACCCAAGCTGTTGCATTTTATAATTATACCTTTTGTGCTGATCCAAATGTTTGATTGTTCAGTGACTTAAACTTTATGACTGACAGTTCAGCTAACTAGTCACATGTATGGACCGCACATTAATCACATTCTGCTCCTGGTTGTAAAGGTCTATCTAATCTAAACAAACTAAACAACAAACATATTTAACTCTAAAATTGGTAGATAACTCATATGACCCATCATATGAAATTACTGAGTACCCGTGATTCTATTTACCAACCACAAATCTATTCAAATTTATGCAACATTTTGATTTGATTTTTGATTTACAAATGAACAATGAACCTTGCTGTGACACTGGTGAAACATTGAGCTACAAAACAGTTCTTTGAGCAAATTGAAAAATATTACTGCAGATTGAACTGTACAAATGGTGGTGAAGAAAGACCACTTTGAAGTTCAAATCCAATGCATAAATCAGATAGGTTGTGTTTGCGTCAATGTGTTCACCTTCAATGTTGAGGATGAAATCGCTAATGATTTGTACTTACTACTTTTACAAAACTTAGTTAGTACGCAAGCTATTCTGCTGTCCCAAAGCCTTTAAGTTACCAAGGGCAGAGTTTTATGTTCCCCCACCGGCAGGTTTGTAGGTCAAGATAGTAACAGGGAAAGACAGGGTAGGTAAAGATAAACAATTTCCACGAATTGGAAATTCTAGAACTAGGGGCCATAGTCTAAACATTAGGGCCAAACCACTCAGGAGCGATGTTAGGAAGCACTTCTACACACAATGGGTGGTAGAGGTTTGGAATTCTCTTCCACAAGCGGCAGCCGATGCTGGATCAGTTGCTATCTTTAAATATGAGATAAATACATTTTTGTTAAGCAAAGATATTAAGGGATATGGGCCAAAGGCACTTAAATGGAGTTAGGCTACAGATCAGCCATGATCTCATTAAATGGTGGAACAAGTTTGATGGGCTGAATGGCTTCCTGTTCCCGCGTTCTTACTTTGATTCATGCCCAGTCTCAATTTCCAGGCAGATGCGAGGAGTTGCAGGATGGTGGGATGTCCAAAAATAGAATCATAGAATCCCTGCAGTGCAGAAGGAGGCCATTTGGCCCATCAAGCCTGCATCAACAACAATCCAGCCCAGACCCTATCCCCATAACCCCACATATTTACCCTGCCAATCCCCCTGACACTAAGGGGCAATTTAGCATGGCCAATCCATCTAACCTGCACATGTGGAATCAGGCTTCACGCAGGAAGGATTACCATTTACCATCAGCAGATCTATTTTAACATTGGGTTTACCATAGGATGTTGTACATGCTTGAATGTGACTCCTCTGAAGCCACACTTTCAAGTTTGACATATTTGAAAGGTATGATCATCGAATTATATACATTTAAAAAACTACATTTGACCCATTGATATGTTAGAGTATGAGATTACCGTGCTGTGAGAGTGGGAGAAACAAGTTCAATTGCCAACACACTGAGTAAGGACCAGTGTTATTAAGAAGATATATATTTAAATTTTCAAAAAACATATTTTCAGCAGATAACAAATGAAGTTTCTTGTTAGTTTACTCTCATGTCCTCTTCTCTGTTTCTTGATCGTTTCATGATCCTTCTTTGCAGAATTCTAAAATGCTCATTTCTTGGGCAGCTTTATACACCTCTTCCTTTGATCCATTGCAGTTCTTGGGCGGGATTTACTGTGCAACCCAACATGTGTTTTGCAGTGGCGGGAGGCGACCCACTGTTGGCTGGTGGCGGGATCTTCTAGTCCTGCTGCTGTCAATGTGGTTTCTTGTTGAATGCACCCCCACCGTCCTGAAACCCATGATGGGGATTGTGCCATTAGCAAGACCGGAAAACCCTGCTGGTGTGAAAGGCTGGTAAGTTCTGGCGCTTGATTTCTTTTCTGAGCCATGGTTGGAGCACTTTCCTTGCTGGAGTTTCTTCTTCATCACTTTCATCGTAATGTAAAATTAAATCATACTATGATCACTCTTTCCTTATGGCTTCTTTACAGCAAGATTATTAATTTGCACTTCTTCATTGCTCAGTATGAGATTTAAAAAGCCTGTACTCTGATAGGTTCCTTAACATATTACTCTAGAAACCATTTTCCATACATTTCAAGAATTCATCCTCCACTATATTAATACTTCCATTATATTCATTTTAGCTCCTCCCCCCGCCCCCCTCACTTGAATGACTTCCTATACCATGGTGCTATGATCAGCCTGTTCATCTACATTACAGACCTCACTCTTCTCCATAAATGCTGCAAGAAAATCAAACTTGTTGCTCCATTGCAAGAGCTGAGTCTCCTCCACTCTGACCTTACCTGCCTGTCTCACAGTTGCACCCTCCTGACACTGACCACTAACCAAATCAGATGAAGCTAACCTAAGGGGTGTGACTGCCTTCTGGAAAAAAGTATCCAGGTAACTGTTTCCCTCACTGATGTGTTGCCGTGTTCGCAGCTTAGCCCCCAGCTCATCAGATATGACCTGAAGCTCCTCAGGTGGCAGACAGTTAATACAGATGTGGTTACTACAGATTACAGAGGCATCCAGGAGCCCCCACATGCTGCAGCTGTGACACATCACCTATCTTGCCATCTTTATTGTGTTGATCAAATTTATTTTTCCTAATCCATTTTAGTTCCCTTCTTCACCAAACTCCCTCACTCACCAAATGCCTGGCTTGACATTCTGTACACTCAAGTAGCACTCATAAGAACATAAGAACATAAGAAATAAGAGCAGGAGTAGGCCATCTAGCCCCTCGAGCCTGCCCCGCCATTCAATAAGATCATGGCTGATCTGACGTGGATCAGTACCACTTACCCGCCTGATCCCCATAACCCTTAATTCCCTTACCGATCAGGAATCCATCCATCCGCGCTTTAAACATATTCAGCGAGGTAGCCTCCACCACTTCAGTGGGCAGAGAATTCCAGAGATTCACCACCCTCTGAGAGAAGAAGTTCCTCCTCAACTCTGTCCTAAACTGACCCCCCTTTATTTTGAGGCTGTGCCCTCTAGTTCCAGTTTCCTTACTAAGTGGAAAGAATCTCTCCGCCTCCACCCTATCCAGCCCCCGCATTATCTTATAAGTCTCCATAAGATCCCCCCTCATCCTTCTAAGCTCCTCACTCAATACTTTACTTCTCAATAGTGACTGATTAAAGTTTTAGATGTCTTGATACCCTTGTCTTGCTTTATGTCAGCAGATATTTTTCTGAACCTAAATGTGCACGGTGGCACAGTTGTTATCACTGCTGCGTCACAGCTCCAGGGACCCGGGTTTGATTCCCGGCTTGGGTCACTGTTTGTGTGGAGTTTTCATGTTCTCCCTGTGTCTGCGTGGGTTTCTTACGTTTGCTCCGGTTTCTTCCCACAGTCCAAAGAAGTGCAGGTTAGGTGAATTGGCCATGCTAAGTTCTCCCTCAGTGTACCCGAACAGGCGCCAGAGTGTGGCAACTAGGGGATTTTCACAGTAACTTCATTGCAGTGTGAATGTAAGCCTACTTATGACTAATAAACAAACTTTAACTTTAAGTTTAACAAATAGGATACCCCTCACTGCATGTATGTGTCTCCCACCACACATAACTGGAATCACCCCCCATGGGGCTCCCATACGGGACTGTTTCTGGCACTATCCCTGGCACAGTTTGGCACAGTGACAATCTGGCAGTGCAAACCTGTGCCAAGGGGCAGTGCCAGGAGCCAGTTCCAGGCCACTGTCCATGTCACTCTCTGTCCGGTGGCTGTACTTACCCTTGAACCCCTGAAGGGATCCCCTCAACTGAATCTAATTTTTAAAAAGCTGTTGTAAACCTTGGTGACTTGACGTTATGCCGACAAGGTTTGACTATTCAGTGATGGGGGATCATGTGCAGGGTGTGGGGGGGGGGGGGGGGAGGCGTCGGTAATGATATTACTATTTATTTAAGTCCATTAAAATGAAGTTCTCGTCCTTTGTGGGCATGAATATCATGACAACCCAGATAAAGGGAAAATCAGGAAATGCGATCTCTCCAGAACTAATCAGGTTTCCTCCAGATTTTCCACCCATGTCGCCATTCTCTCTGATGGCAAACCTGGGCTGACAATTGCCCCTGCCATTTTACCAGTGCTGAAAGCTGGCTGTGCTCAGAAAAGGTAATCATAATTCTAGCACAATGAGAACTTTCTGAAGAGGACAAAAAGTCTGAATAAAATACAGAATTGTGTTGTAATATACCTTTAAGGACATCAGTAGAAGGGAAATGTGTCATGTGATTTAGTCTTAGTTTCACTTTTGCTTTGAGCAGAGCACACAGGCTTACATCTCTAATATCTTCAAGCTTTATACCCCCAACTGCTCTCATGTGCCTTGTCTTAATAACTGAATGTGTTAACCCAATCCCTTACGAGTGATTGGTGTTCCTTATACAGCAAATAAGCTCAAGGACTTGTATCATTAAAAGAACATGATAATTTATGTAACTTGATCTGAAAATTAACTCGTATCACCCAGAAATGCATAGAGTTAAAACACCATTGGTGAAATCAATATAGGCTGAAACAATCTTTTCAAATTAGCATTCCAGTTAGGAAGAATTTTAACTGAGGGAGAAGTATTAAATCTGACAGCTAATACACTTAGGACATTGTTAGCAAATGAGTTACAATTCAGCACTTTTGCCATCTTATTCAATCTATTTCAGGACGATTAATGATTCAGAGGCAACATTCTGATTTTGGCCAATAAACACAAATGCTCCTCCTGTCATCAGTATCAAAGCTGCACTAATGTCACATTTTGTGTTTTCTCATGATCACCATCATTTATTTTGTCTTCAGATATCTCCAATGTTCTTGGGGATAGATTAAATGAGGCCTATAAATGGGTACGGAGATCACAATGTGTGATTCACCTGCACCCGTTCATTCAGATACAGGCAGCACACCAACATGGTGCTGTCTATTAATTTAAGTGTTCGGCACATGCAGCTTAGGTTAAACATGCTTCTGACTGGTTGTCTACCTCAGAAGGAGGCCCAAAGTTTATGCGAGGCCAGCATTATTTAAAGCTAGCCTGCACTACTTAAAGCAAACTGCATCTTTTTAAAGGTAGATGTATCCTGGCTGCAGCAAGTGCTTGAGCTGCTTATGGAAATGAGTGTAAGCAAGTTCCCTGACTCAGCACTGGAGGTCTTTGTGCAGGAGGTGGACAGGAGGAGAGAGGCCCCCCCCCATGCCATGTGGGATCAGGAGTCCCACCAGTTACTGAGTAGACAGTGGATAGATAACAATTACTATCAATGCAAATAGTGTCGCTCCAACAACTTATATGAAGTGCAGGAAGAAGTTTAATGGTGTCACACAAGTGGTCAGAGTTAGTGATTACATCATCAACTGTTATCTCCTTACAAATGAACCACTAACTGCACACAGCAGCCCCCTTTGGGGTTGGGCTCACTAGGTAAATAGTCGACTGAAGCAGTCATGAATAGAGCGAACAGGAAGGAGATGAGCTCGGAACCTACTCAATTCTTCCCCTTCCTTATGCTCCTTCTCCTCTTTCTCCCTCCCCTCATCTTCAGTTGCTTACTATATCTGGTAGTAATGACGGTACCCTACGGTGAGGCTATGCATGCTACAGCAGACCACAACAAATCATGATATGTATTCCTGAGAGTGTTGCAAGGCCCCGCCAAAGCAGTTCAGGCAGTCTGAGCATTGCTTGAGCACTATAGGTGTCTGCTCAATAATGATTCATGTGGTAGAATGGCTGTCTTTATATGCATGCTACCACATGTGGTTCAGCTGCACAGGAGAGTTATGAGCCAGCTGATCAGCAGTCACCCACTGGTTTTACACATTGGCTCAGAGGCAGCAATGGACTGGCACAGAATGAAAGCATCATGTCTGTTGTCAGAATGCTGGCTATTCACCTGCACGATGTGCTGAGTGTAGTCGCACACTATCTAGATATTCAGGGAGTTGAACTACAAGTGCTACACAGCCAAATTTTGCGGCCTTTGTCTTTTGTATTCCTGTGATTTATCTAGCAGCACCCGGATCTACAGGGTTATGCACTGCCAAGCAACATGTAACAAATTGAACACAGCTTGGATTCCTGATGCTGGCACACAATACGAGCCAATCAAAAAAATGTACAGCAGCCGTTTCTTACTGATGTTTTCGGAGCAGCTCCCCACGGAAGAGAAGATGAAGTTTCCATCAAAAATGATTTAATTATTTTCAGAAAAATGAGACATAATGTGAAGCAATCCAATGCATTTTTAATGATCTTCCCAGAGGAATGCCAATTCATTAACTGGAGCAAAAACAGAAATTGGTTTCCTAATTTTAAATTGGCCTTCATTATCCAAAATCCAAGTCATGACATTTTGTTTATTCGTCCACTATTACATATAACTATATAAAGTGTAAGCAGTTAGCTCGGGAAAAAGTTGGGCATATTCAGGATTAAAGGGAATTTTTCATTGAGTGGCATGTATGAAATGATGATTTTGTATCTGTCATCACAAAAAGAAGTGGGTGATGTGAAGGTTACACCAAAAGAGCAGAGGAAATTATGGACAGGATAATAATAGATAGAGAAGACGTACTAATAATATTAGCATTACCGAAAGTGGTTAAGTGACCTGGTTTGATCAATTACAGATAGAAGCAAAAGGTGGAAAAAGCTTGAGGCATTGTCGCAATCTTTCAATTCTCATTAGTACTGCTGCCTCACAGCACCAGGGACCCGGTTCAATTCTGGCCTTGAATGATTGTCTGTGTGGAATTTGCACGTTTTTCCAGTGTCTGCGTGGGTTTCGTCTGGGTGCTCCAATTTCCATCCACACTCCCAAGATGTGTAGATTAGGTGGATGCGCAGGGTTATAGAGGTAGGCGGGGGATCTGGGCCTGGGTAAGTCACTCTGTCGGACAGTCAGTACAGACTTGATGGGCGAATGGTCTCCTTCTGCACTGTCGGGATTCTGTGATTCATTGGATAGAGAAGTGTCATAGGACTGAGATTTGCTAATGTTATGCATGTGTCTGCAAAGTGATATAGATAAGTTATGTGAGTGGGCAAAAAATTGGCTGATGGAATATAATATGGGAAAATGTGAACTTATCCACTTTTGACAAAAAGAACAGATAAACAATATATTGTTTAAATGGAGAAAGATTGCAAAACTCAGTGGTACAGAGGGATCTGGGTGCCCTGGTACATGAATCACTAAACGTGAATATGCAGGTACAGCAAATGATTAGGGAGGCAAATTGAATGTTGTTGCTTATTGCAAAGGGAATGGAATATAAAATTAGGAACATTCTGCTACATTTGTACAGGGTGTTGATGACCCTACATTTGGAGGACTGTGTACGGTTTAAATGACCCACTAGGGAGCTATCATTTCTTTCAGTCTGTAAATTGTTGGGATCTGAAATTGTCTGGCTGGAAACATGAAAAATAATCTGATTCCATAAATAATTTTGAAAGGGGATTGGACTTGAGGTTGAAGAACCTGCAGGCTTTTAGACAAAAAGAGAGGATTTGGGATGGAGCATGGCTGTTCTTACAAAGAGACAGCACAGATAAAATGGGCTGAATTCTTTCCCTGGATGTACTCCTTTTGTGCTGTAAGTTCCTATGATTCTAACTGGACCTCTAACAAACACTGAAGCCCATTGTCATGTTTGAAGGTATCCAAATCACTGACAGCTTGCCATCTATACAGTTTGGTTACCAACATTCCAATAGCTGATGCAGCCCACATGCTCAAGCCCCAGCATTTAGATACATGATGACTTAAAAGCTCCCAAGTGAATTCAACAATACTGATGGACTGTAACCAATGAAAACCATGTAACTTAAGAGTACAATGCGCAGGTAAACTTACCACAGCTGGTCCAGCGAGGATCATTACAGCAACCAAAAATGCAAATGCTGGAAAATCTCAGCAGGTCTGACAGAAACTGTGGAGAGAGTGTATTTCGAGTCTGGATGACCCTTCGTCAGACAGAATTGGCTTGATGGTTATCATGAGCTAAGTGTGAAAAATCTTAGATCCCAAATGCATAATCATCAATAGAGTCAGCTGGCTCAGGTGCAGGATCAAGGATCTATCACAGAGAGTTGACTTAATTTTGAAATTTGATCAGCAGACATGTCATCTTGGATATATCACAATCCCCAATTGTGTTTATGTTCCCTCCCCCAAGAGGCTCCTTACTCATTTACCATTAGACAATTGACAGGTCAGGATTTGAATTCCTGCTGGATAGACAACCAGTTCCAGATATTCCTCATTTATGGAGAGATATGTGCACGCTCTCATATCCTGTTGCCAGATAATGTCTCCCTGCAGCAATCCCAAGTGGCAGACCTCCATTCGTCATATAGTGGACATATCCAAAGTAACTTACTGTTGATTAACCTTGACCAGTTTTCAGTACCCCTTTTTAACTCAGGTACGGTGAGATTGGCAATGGGTCAGGAGAAGGTCAACACAACTTTATTGAACACTTTATCAAGGAAAACCAATATTTATCAGACTCTAATATTGTGCTTTAATTAAACTCTATCAACCTCTATCAATGTCTTCACAGAACTCTTCAGTAATCAGTCTTAAATTGCTAAATAAACAGTCTCAAATCTCCATTAGCTATCTACTTCTGACACGCACTTTCAAGAATTCACTACACCCTATCCACAGGTCCCTATCACTATGTTTGAACTGTTTAGCTGAAAAGAATGGTAATACCCGTTCAATAAGGCTGGGACAGATTGTTCCTCGGTCTTTGAGTGTTGGCTGATGTTTCAGGATCTGCAGTCATCGATTTGGGCTTTCCCTCTCGTCTACGGCTGATTCTGGTCTTCAGGTCACCTCATTGGGGTGGTGCTCTGGGTTTGGTCAGTCTGATGATGCTCGCCATGAGGTACAAGGAACTGGAGATGCTGTGCTGCTTGGCTGCCAGTCGAAGGTGCTCTGGAAATGCCATTGAAGAAGGTGCAAAAAGCAGAGAGAGATGGGGCTCCAAGTTGCCCCTTTTATCTCCCTCTTTGCGCCCTTCCTGAAGATTCTGTGGTCTGTGTTCAATACTAGTATTGGCAGGGGCAGGAAGATCCAATGAGGTGACTACTTTCCATATTTGGAGGTCACAGAACATGATTTTGAACCTTCAACTGTCAAGTGCTGTCCTTGTCACGCTACGCCTCTTGTCACCTACTGAGCTGGGTGCCACCAAGTCTGCGTAGCATTCTTCTAACAAAGCAGGTAAACAACAGTTCATTCTGAAACACCTGGCCAGGCAGTTCCATGCCTGCCTGGTTTTGATGGGAAGTTGATTGTCCACGGCCTGGCTGCATGAATACTGTTAGTTCCAGCTCTGTAGTTTGCAAGTTGCACAATCGGCTAAGTTTAAACTTGGCTTCCACATTTCGAGTTTTTAATCCATGCTCATGAAAACTATCAATATTTCTGTAACAATCTTGGAGATTATGCATCACCTGACCATATTTGGACATATCCAAGGTATCTTACATTATGCCAGTCTGGTGCCACAGTCAAGGCTGCGTCATCATCAACTAACTAATGCAATAGTTTTGGAAAAGAGGTGAACTTGCTAAGTGGCGGACATGCCAAAATATGTAGTGATAGGTGAATGTTGATGGAACCCTCCCTTCCTGCACATTTTCTCGTGTCATGTCTTTGAGATGGGCCAAATGGCTACCTTCATCTGTAATTATCTTAGTACTTTGGCACTCACTTCGTACCAAGTTCTTTAGGAACTAAGAGAAAAACACACTTTTTTAAAACATGGGAATAATGAAGGGATTGAAACTGATTACTGCCAATTATGACTAATTTTAAGTATGCCATAAGTCAATTTATAAATCTTTTGCTGTATTAAAAATAAACACTTCAGCCAAGTTTGGCATATTTGAAGCGGTACTTACACTGAACTTTAGTCTCTCACGAGCAGACTACTTTGGTTAAATGGAGTGAGGTATTTGTCAACTGTATCTCCAGCAGCTACTCATGGATTACCATCAGCTTTAAATCCTTGCAGGTGTTCATGTGGCAGTGCCACTGGTAGACTTGTCATTGCTACTTGCATATCCATACAAGGCAACTGAAGGAGATAACAGGTATTTTTTTCCTCTATTGAGGTATCCTCTTTGCTATGCCCATTACTGGCTGGATTTCAATAGATGTATCATGGAAAAACCTTGCACTGATGCATTCCATGTGGCATTCATTATGCATTGAATAGGGGTAGTGTTAGTGAATCAGGAGACAGCTATGGAAGGCAGTACAGTACAAGTTTGTATAACTTGATAACAATCTCCAAACTTAAAAGTAAGAATACTAGTATATCAGGACTTCACTTCAACATTAGTCCTAAATTACTTTTTACTCGTTTGAACTTATGTGCCCTTGTCTTCCCATCAGAATTTATTTCAACTAATATTCTGGATTTTCCTTTATCATTCTCATAAAACTCATATACTTCTGTAAGGTTACGTCCCAGAAGCCTGTTATTCAGGCTGAGAAGCTCAAGTTATTCCAATCTTGCCTTTGAACTCAGATTTTTCTTACCTGAGATCAGCCAAACAGCTGTACAACATTTCAATGTCACGCTTATCCAAGGTGCGGACTGACCTGAGCATGGTTTGGTCACAACTTTCTCTGACTTGTGTTCTGTTTGCTCAACTGCTCAAATTCCTATTGACTTTGCTGTTTGATATGTAAAATCAAGACAATGTAGAGTCTTTAAAATTCTTCATGTTTAGTACTGTTGATAATATCTAGGCCCCAATTCAATTTCCTGTCCATTTTGAATGAAACCAAGCTTTCACACTCACTCTCCTTGAAAACTCACCCAGTATCCACCCAGGCAGACCTCAGGGGCCATTCTTGAGATCAAATAAAATAGAGTTCTAAGTTTCTATTGCAGACTTCACTATAATAAAGCTGACAGCATCATTCATCTCAGGATCCTGGACTATCAAGGAAAAGCAATCCTTGGGCTCTGAATTCTGATTACGAACCAGTGACCTGTGCTGGCAAGTGCACAATGTCTAGGTGCTGGATGAAGACATAATTTGGGGCGGCACGGTAGCACAGTGGTTAGCACTGCTGCTTCACAGCTCCACGGACTTGGGTTCGATTCCCGGCTTGGGTCACTGTCTGTGTGGAGTTTGTACATTCTCCTCGTGTCTGCGTGGGTTTCCTCCGGGTGCTCCGGTTTCCTCCCACAGTCCAAAGATGTGTGGGTTAGGTTGATTGGCCATGCTAAGAATTGCCCTTAGTGTCCTGAGATGCGTAGGTTGGAGGGATTAGTGGGTAAATATGTAGGGATATGGGGGTAGGGCCTGGGTGGGATTGTGGCCGGCGCAGACTCGATGGGCCGAATGGCCTCTTTCTGTACTGTAGGGTTTCTATGATTTCTATGATCTGTGATAATTAGGATGTGCTGTTTCTCCTTTGAAATTGAGCACCAACATTCCCTGTTAAGGCAGCACATGGAGAGTAACCACTTGATTGGACTCTATTGTGTGACTGGCAAAGAGGTAGCATCTATAGAAAAGCAAGGAAAGTAGTTGGAAGGGGAGGAAGAAAAGCTGTGTTAGATGACCCAACTAAGACTAATTACCAAACATAATCCCAGTAAGAATGCAGTTAAGGCTATGTTTTCCGGCCACGCTTGGCCCGAAACTGGAAAATCTTGCCCGAGGTCAAAGGATATTTGCATGGTCCCCCCCCCCCCCCCACCCCCCCCCCCCCCCCCCCCCCGCCTCCCCCCCTGAACCTGCTGTGATTCCTGTGGCGGACGGGACAGGAAAATTCTTACAGTACCGAGCTTAGACCTCTAGTTGCTAATCTATCAGAAATTCTATCAATGATGTTAGGGAGTGGATGGACATAACTGTCTTCTGCAATACTGTATCCTGTACCTCAGCAATGACGCCTTTCATTGTCTTGTAACCATATAAAATAGACAGTTATACTATTGAAACTGGTGGGAACATCAAGTGTATATCATATAAATATCCATTCAAAGTAATGCTGTCATCAACAAGGCTAACCAAGCACGAAAGAGTATTTATCAAAACAAAATATTTAAAGCCTTTATCAGTAATTTATAAGACCATATTACTAATATTAAAATTACTTATTATACAGTTTTGGTCAACTTAGCAAAAAATCATTGATGCATTTGAGAAGATTCAGAACTGAATGATGACATCCCTGCTTATATACTGACATGATCTAGACCACATGTGATACAACATCACAATCAAATACGCCCAGGATAATTATCGTTGCAATGCTATTGAGACCTAGCAAATGCCATTTGTATTACAACAGCCAAGTCTGAATAATAGAGCTGTTCACTTAATTGCTTTAGTGGGGTCAGGGACATAAAAAGATAGGGAAGTTCAGAATGTTTACGTGGGATCATTTGCTTATTTTAGGAGAGTGAACAAGCAATGCCTCAACAGAACAATGTGTTTCTTCCAAATCTAAACCATGGAGGGTTTGACAAGCTATTTTTGTCATAGAGGTACTGTCTCTTTAAATTTGAGGTGCTTTCAAAACAGTGCAAGGTACGCATGTGCTGTCGAAAGAAGTAGGTTTCATAGATGGAATAACATTCTCCTCATTCCTTTGTTTTGTAATAGTCTTATGCTGTATTTATCAGATACAAGATAGAATATTTAACCATGTATAATTCATTCAGGATGGAATTCTCCCAAAAATGACAAAGTGTCAGAGAGAAACATGCTGGTTTTCTAGAATATAGAATGTAGAAAAGCTACAGTACAAACAGGCCCTTCGGCCCACAAGTTGCGCCGAACAATTTCCTTACCTTCTAGGCTCATCTAGAAGGGGCTGTCATCTAGGCTCATGGGGTGGCATAGTAGCACAGTGGTTAGCACTGCTGCTTCACAGCTCCAGGGACCTGGGTTCGATTCCCGGCGTGGGTCACTGTCTGTGTGGAATTTGCACATTCTCCTCGTTTCCTCCGGGTGCTCCGGTTTCCTCCCACAGTCCAAAGATGTGCGGGTTAGATTGATTGGCCAAGCTAAAACAAAAATTGCCCTTAGTGTCCTGGGATGCGGAGATTAGAGGGATTAGTGGGTAAATATGTAGGGATATGGGGGTAGGGCCTGGGTGGGATTGTGGTCGGTGCAGACTCGATGGGCCAAGTGGCCTCTTTCTGTACTGTAGTGATTCTAAGATTCTAACTCTCTATCTTAATAGAATGTAGATCTGTTCCAGATCTTCCCACACTTTGCCATTTTTTCATGGGGTGGGGGGAACGTGGCGCTTAAAGACGCTGGCAAGCCTGGCTCCACAGAGATGGGGCAGCCATTTTTAAATGAAGTTTAAGAACCCCCATCTTTCCCCGATTCCTCTAAAATCCAGACCCTAGGTTGTTTTTTCCCCTCTGATGCCCTGCTCCTAGTGTCCTTGTAAGTAAAGTATTCAAACGTTTATGGCACTGTTCTCCAGATGGTAGAGTGAATGGATGCATTATCTGCTAAGTGGCTAAACCTTATAAGCCGTAAGGTCCCAGAATAAAAACCTTTGCTTGCACCCCTGACTGTGATCCAGTGAAATGGAATGTGCATCTGAGCCAAAGTCAGTGAAAAGGCAGGGAAAGCTTACAAGACCTGACATTCTTTTGTTGGTTGCCTCCTTTAGTTGGGTAAGCTTGATGGTTTCTGGTTAGCACATGTGAAATAGACTGAAAGTCCTTTCCTAGTTCTTGATATTAATTTTTACTTTATGCTTTATATACTTTGTAAAATAACATATATATTTTTATTCTTCCCTGAACTTTAGAATTGATAGGAATAGAAATGGAATTCCCTGCAATGATTCTGTATTATTTATCTGCTTAGAAATTGAATTTGTGAAAATTTTGGTTCTCACCTTGGTAAGGTCAAACATATGTCGATTTTACCCAGAGGGATATTGACATGACAATAATGCATAGCACTATGCGGTTTGGCTGATTAAAGTGTGTGGAGCTTTAATTGGCTTTGTTGCTTATCAGTTAACCACATTAATAAGAAACCAGCTCTAGGATCTAACTGTTCAAAGTCAAAAGCTCTCTGAAGATCAGTCGAGAACAGCCTTGTCAGTTTGCTCAGGATATAATCCTGCCAAAGAAAATCCTGTCAGAGAGGCATTAACATTGTCTAATAGTTACATAGCAGAATTTATAGTTGATAGTTTCACTCCCTGAGTCAACCCTCTCTCTAAAAGCAGACCATCTGCTTAGTCAGTCACTTGCAGTCTTATTCAATCTGATGAGGTCTCATTGTTCAGAGTTCAAAGATGCATGTCTGCAATTACCTCAAAAATTTATATCCGTTCTTTTTATATGGAAATAGTAGGAAAATGTTTCCTTGCATAGTTATAGCTGATCCTTGCAGAGAGACCTGGGGGTCCTTGTGCATGAGACGCAAAAACCCAGTCTGCAGGTGTAACAGGTGATCAAGAAGGCAAATGGGATGTTGGCCTATATCGCAAGGGGGATAGAATATAAAAGCAGAGATGTCTTGCTGCATCTGTACAGGGCATTGGTGAGGCCGCAGCTGGAATACTGTGTGCAGTATTGGTCCCCTTATTTGCGGAAGGATATATTGGCCTTGGAGGGAGTGCAGAGAAGGTTCACCAGGTTGATAACAGAGATGAGGAGTGTTGATTATGAGGAGAGACTGAGCAGATTGGGTTTGTACTCGTTGGAATTTAGAAGGCTGAGGGGGGATCTTATAGAGACCTATAAGATAATGAAGGGGCTGGATAGGGTAGAGATGGAGAGATTCTTTCCACTTAGAAAGGAAACTGGAACTAGAGGGCACAGCCTCAAAATAAAGGGGGGTCAGTTTAGGACAGAGTTGAGGAGGAACTTCTTCTCTCAGAGGGTGGTGAATCTCTGGAATTCTCTGCCCACTGAAGTGGTGGAGGCTACCTCGTTGAATATGTTTAAATCACGGATAGATGGATTCCTGATCGGTAAGGAAATTAGGGGTTATAGGGATCAGGCGGATAAGTGGAACTGATCTACTTCAGATCAGCAATGATCTTATTGAATGGCGGGGCAGGCTCGAGGGCTAGATGGCCTACTCCTGCTCCTATTTCTCATGTTCTTATGTTCTTAGAAACCATTCATGATTTCTGAGCAGAGTATGAAGGGAAATAGATAATTCACATAAATTACTAAAGTCCAGGTTGTGTTATGGTTCAGGTCAGAAACTCCAAAATGTTTCTGAAGCCCGTCTGAATCATAAGTTTTGTACCTTGAATTTGGCTAGGATAAGCACGATATGTTTCACTTCAGGTATAATTCAAATGACCACTCGGGAGCTTTTTTCAAACAAAGTTTAATTAAGAATATAGTTAACATGTTTGGTCAGAAAATTAGCAATAATTTTAATCAATTACAACCAACAAAACAACCACAATAATGTATAATCCTTAACAAATATATCTAAGATGTTTCAATCAAAACCAATCACATAAACAACCCTTTAAACAGATTCAACACAGCAAAAACTAATGTTCACATGATACTAGAATGGAGTCCTTTGGGTGGATTCTGCAGTTCTCTTGATAGACTCAGAACAGTTTGAAGTCAGAGTAGCTTCCCAGGGAGAGTCTCTGATCAGGCCACCAACAGCAAATTTTCCCCTTTAGAAAGTCAAGATCTTGTTTTCTGATAACCAACAGAATTTCCAAATAAAACAGGGAGAAAGAGAAACACTTCCTTTCAGCTTGTTTTCCCTTCTAAAAACTAACCTGCAGCTCAGAACTGAAAATGAAAGAGCACCTGACCTGACAACTCGTTTCCCCCCTACCAATGCAGGCTCATAAAACTTAAGCCACGTAAAGAGCAATAAAAGGACATCTGGTAGATAGCTCAGCAGCAATGAGAAACACTGAAGCTGTGAGAGCTCCAGAGATCAGTATTAAAAAAACTCTTTCTCAAAGGTACACTAACGTCACAGTTGCACTTTAAGAAATAAAAGAGGACTAATGTGCAAGTATAAATATGACTGAGGATACTTTCTAAACAAAGGATTAGCTTCATATCATCAATAAGCATGCAGCCTATGGTCTGGATTTTAATTCTTGAGGATGATATGCAGAGTTTGAAAATTCCCTGACTTGCCAAACACACCCAACCTGCCTTGGAATAAACTGTCCTGAATAACAGGGTCTCAGTTATGGGAGGTGGGGTGTGAGGCACAGATGCATGCTGGAGTCAGGTTGACTGCCCTTGCAAAGAGTTTGGAGGCAGTCACAGGAGCTGTTGAGTGCTGAGGCAGGCTGTTTGAAATGACCACCTTGGTACTCGGATTTTTTCCCAGTTGTTTTATTTAATATTAATTTCTCTCACCCTCAGCCCTCATTACCTCCGACACACTCCTCATGCCCCATCAATGCTAACTCTTGGCACCTCATTCCCCCATGCCAATCTATGTATCTCCACTCATTCCTGTGGACGCTTATCGCCCCAGTGCCCACTCATGGCAAACGCATGATTCTCACTCATATCCATGGTCTCATTGTCCCTGTGCCAATTTAGTGCCAGCACATACCATCCACCACCCTTTAACCTTACACCCTCCATGCCACTCACCTCATATCCACCATGAGCAGACCTCAGAAGCCATGCTGTGATGAAGTAAAATTAAGTACAGGTTTCACTGTATGAGAACACTTCCCTTGATAAAAGTTTATTCAATATGATTAAAATCCCACAAGTACTTAATCCCACATAAAACATACATTTATATTCACAATCTCACATCAAGGACAGTTAGTTCCTTAATAAGAACATAAGAACTAGGAGCAGATGTAGGCCATCTGGCCCCTCGAGGCTGCTCTACCATTCAATAAGATCATGGCTGATCTTTTCGTGGACTCAGCTCCACTTACCCGCCCGCTAACCATAACCCTTAATTCCTTTACTGTTCAAAAATTTATCTATCCTTGCCTTAAAAACATTCAATGAGGTAGCCTCAACTGCTTCACTGGGCAGGGAATTCCACAGATTCACAATCCTCAATTCAGTCTTAAATCTGCTTCCCCTTATTTTGAGGCTATGCCCCCTAGTTCTAGTTTCACCCACCAGTGGAAACAACTTCCCTGCTTCTATCTTATCTATTCCCTTCATAATCTTATATATTTCTATAAGATCTCCCCTCATTCTTCTGAATTTCAGTGAGTATAGCCCCAGTCTACTCAGTCTCTCCTTATAAGCCAACCCTCTCAACTCCGGAATCAACCTAGTGAATCTCCTCTGCACCCCCTCCAGTGCCAGTATATCCTTTCTCAAGTAAAGAGATCAAAACTGTACACAGTACTCCAGGTGTGGCCTCACCAGCACCTTATACAGCTGCAACATAAAACATAAAGTACCAAGGAACAATGAAGGACAAAATTCCATTTGCCTTCTTAATTACCTGCTGCACCTGCAAATCAACTCCTTGAGATTCCTGCACAAGGACACCCAGGTCCCTCTGCACAGCAGCATGCTGCAATGTTTTACCATTTAAATAATAGTCCATTTTGCTGTTATTCCTACCAAAATGGATGACCTCACATTTACCAACATTGTACTTCATCTGCCAGACCCTCTTAGATTATCTATATCCCTTTGCAGACTTTCAGCGTCCTCTGCACACTTTACTCTTCCACCCATCTTAGTGTCATCTGTGAATGTTGACACACTACACTAATAACTTCTTGGTGCTTTCAATCAGAATGAGAATTTACAACCCCCCACTGGCGGCATGGTGGCACAATGCTAAGCACTGCTGCCTCAGTGCCAGGGACCCGGGTTCAATTCCTGGCTTGGGTCACTGTCTGTGCAAGTCTACACATTCTCTCCATGTCTGCATAGGTTTCCTCCGGGTGCTCCAGTTTCTTCCCACAATCCAAAAGATATGCTGGTTAAGTGCATTGGCCATGCTAAATTCTCCGTCAATGTACCTGAGTGTGGCGATTCGGGGATTTTCACAGTGATTTGATTGCAGTGTTAATGTAAGCCTACTTGTGACACTAATAACTAAACTTTAAAAAACTTAAAACTTAATGACAGGTTGTGAAAACAGTCAAACATTAATAATTCTATAATTATATCACTGTAAGCTTATTTCAACAAACATATACTGAAATTGAAAACACATTATTTTCAACTCAGAGACACATCAGGCTTCAAAATTTTAAGGGATTTAAATAATCTGACATCTTGACAGTTCCACAGATGTTGTTCACCTTTAACGAGCATTTACATCTGCTGTCAAAAATCACACACTGCAGGGACTGGACCTTGCTCCAGTGAAATGGGATCTGTTTGAATTCAGCAATAAGTTCAAATGGCTCAGGGTTCAGGTTTTCCCCACATGTATGAATCACATCTCCCACCGTTGAAAATAGGATCTGTCAAAAATGAGGTCAGGACCTCCAGACCTGGGTGCTATTTTAGATCAGGCATGGAGTCTCCGTGACCCTATACAACTCCAGGACCTTTAAATTCAAAAAGAACTTAATCACTGAGTTAATTCTTAATGTTAAATTTTGGAGTTCACACCAGCAATTTTAAAACATAAAGTACCAAGGAACAAGGCACTCGCTGCTGGTACGTATTCAGAAAATGCACCTTGACTCTACTGATTTACTGAATAAGAGGAAGGTTTCTGTCATGTATTATGAACAATATGAACCTGTTCTGTATGAAGGGAATTTCTCTTGTTCGTTGGCATGGAATATGCTGTGAAAATGAAAATTTATATTGTTTTTTTTATGTGCAGGTTATTGAACAATAACCAGATCAAGAGAATACCAAGGAAAGCATTTGAAGACTTGGACAACCTGAAATACCTGTAAGTGCTAGAATGTATTTGCTAATATTGTTACACATGTTGACTTCAATCTAATTCAGTGCTCCATATTTTGGTCATTGTGTTGATTTTGACAATCGATCAACAGAGTACCAAAGCTGGCTGCCTGAATCTGCTGGAAGATGGTCTGGTCTACTTTGAGGACTAGGCCTCAATAAAACACTGAGCTGCTGCAGCACCATACAGACACCATTTTCCAGTTTACCAGCCCGGTGCAATATCCAGGGACCCAGGGCTGAACTAGCTGCCAGAATGGTGGGTTCTTCTGGGATGACTCACCTCCAAAGGTGCCACTATGGATGGGGAGAAACCCATGGTAATGGTCGCCCACATTATCCTTATGAAACCTGGAGCATCGCTTTTGCTCCCTCAGGGTGGATAAAAATATATTTCACGCTTCCCTTTTTGGACCTCTTCTTTGCGCCCACCGCATTTGAGAGATAGTAACTTCTATGTTGCATACTCTGCCCATTGGGTTTTTTGTATATTCTTTCACAGGATGTGTACAATACATTTATTGCCCATAAAGAGGTATATGGTGCTTGTGACAACCTGGTTTCTGCCAGTCATTATGATTATAACAACAATTACTATTTATTAACTAACTCAAAATATGTACAGAGTGCTTTAATATGCAGACTCTCCATTCAGCTTTAGGATCGATTCTGATGGTAAAAGCCCTCACTTCACCCTGGATTTGCATGTTCCTGGCCCATTGGGTGATCGGTTCACATGGCCCTCCGGAAACTCACCACTTAAAAGGGCTCAGTACTACAGTGTCACAGCAACTCGGACTCCTTGGAGTGTAGTTGGGGGTGTGGGGGAGGGGGGGGCAGTGACTTAGTTATATGGGCAGTTGGAGCTAATCAGATTGGTGCCAACAGAGTGGAGTTCAATCCCTGGTTCTCAGTTAGGGTTGATTCGAGACCTGCTTCCTTGCCCTGCCCACAATGGAGGTTGTGGCATTATAAGTTACACCTGCTTTTGGGCAGAGAACTCAAGAAGAATAGAAATTTACAATATTGTTATCTACTTTGGTGACATTTTCTCAAATGCAAGAATAAATTAACCAGTATAAACAATTTTGAATATTTGATTTGAGCTTAACTGGCCAGCGCGATCATTGTTCCATCACTCTGTAAGCTTGTAATTTGTAGGTATCATAATATCACTAAATATGTTATGTTCTGCTCATAGACTTACTTCCTTAGTGTTCCTTTGTTTTGTTCTTCACAAACTAGTTTCTGTGGTATGATTCATGACGTGCCTTTCTATTTTGGTTAAATTGTAATGAATAAATTAGGTTTTTCAGTTGATGCCATGGGAAGTATGTGTGTCCCACATATTTGGCCATTCCAGCATTCCAATGGTTCATTAAAGAGTTATGTTTCATTTCACCATTTAATAGTTAGAAATTCAAACAGGAAACAAGACAAAGCATTTACCCAACCAGCTTGCTTCTTCTGCAAACCATGGAATATGTTTTCCATCATAGATATTAACCTGGTGCCCAGAGGCCATCAAGCAAAATAACTTAATCTCTGTAATTTAACAGTTCAAACTCAGTCTATTGACTTCTGCAGATAATCCCCAGGTCCTATCAGCACCAGAAACATTGTCCCCAAAATTGCAGACTCGGAGGATGGTGTAAGCTGTCCATTATGCCTTTATAGCGTCAGACATTTCTGAGAAGGTTGATATAGATCTGAGTTTCTTCAGAGATGTTATCTGGTATAAATTCTATGGATTGTCAGGAAATGCATGCAGGTGCAGTTATTCAGGATTCATAGAATGAATGATGCATTGATAAATGTAAGGAGCACAGGGTGAAGTAGTGAGACTTCTCTGTGCTTGCACATAATATAGGATGTAAGAATCTAACATGACTGTCACTGACTGACTTTGCTTCTTGAACATGGTTCCATGAGACACCTCAAACAGCGTTTCTTGGGTGAAATTTTCCTGGAAATTGACAAATGCTGATGGCAAGCTGGAAAAGATGGCTTTCTCCGCTTTTTCGTGCAGCACTCAGGAAAAGAAAATTTGAAGTTGTGGCTTCCACGGCAGGGCGGCTTCTAATTCACCCACCTTCCTAGCAACCTAGAAAGCGAAGGATCATTTTTAAATGCATTATTTTCAAAAACCCAAGTTATCATTGATTTCACAGACCCTGTTCAAAATGAGGGCTCCCTCTTAACATGGTATGGCTCGCTTGTGTCCTGTGGCATTGATTATGCTGAGTAATTCGCATTTTTCTATTATTAGTCCTGACTGCTTTATTTTGTATTAATCCATGTTCTTCTATTTGAACGTAGAAAAAAAAATGTAACTTTTGTTCCTTAAAGACCAAGGCTACTCCTGCTTTACAATAAGTGTGTGCCATTCACATACACCTGCTAAAGGTATAATGAGGCTCATGCATCAACAAAAACCTATTACCAAACACACCATAAGACTGGTAAAGCAAAGATACAAATGACTGACTAGGGCTGGGGATTTCCTATAACACACACCAGTGAACTGTCTCACATCATTGTGATTTGCTGTATATTACGAAGCAGCCTTGAATAATTTATGGATCTATAGGTGAAAAGGTTCCTGCGGGTCAAAATGAGGATGCTGAGAATAAAAAGGGTCATTAGTTATAAAGTCTTGTGGAGAAAATATATGAGAGAAAATGGGAAAAAAGCAGATAAATGGAATTTCAGTTGTTAACTGTGGGAGATGAGGTAGCATAGGCATTGACCAAATGTGTCCTTTTGTATCAATGTTTCTCTGGTTCAATGTCTGATTTATTTTCAGCTACCTGTACAAGAACAACATTCGTACAATTGACAGACAAGCATTTAAAGGGCTTGTGTCGCTGGAGCAGCTGTAAGTAAACTTCATTGTTGCAAAATATTTTAGAAATGCTTTATTTTAATAAGACATTTCTGTACCTTTTAAAGTCTTTGGTCCTGAAATTCTTGGGAGTCTGTTCCATCCATTTAAGTGTGACAGAACTTAATTCCCAACCTCTCTGGGGTTCCAGTTATACATCCTGAGGATGAGGCTACATGCATAACTAGGGCAAGTGAAGTACACAGTTATGTCCTCTTCAGTAACGTTTGCCCTAGTATGTTGGCGTGCTTGTGATGTCCCCTCTGGCCTGCAGAAAATGCATGAAGGAAAGGAAGAAAGACATTTCTGATCACTGTAGAAACTAGAAGCAGGTGTAGGCTATTTAAGCCTGCTCTGCCATTCATTGCGACCATGGCTGATTGTCAAATTCAATATCCTGATCCCCCTTTCCCTCCAAATCCCTTGACCCCTTTAGCCCCAAGAGCTATATCTAATTTCTTCTTGAAATCGCACAATGTTTCAGCTTCAACTAAATTTCTGACCACCGGACATCTCAATGGGCTTTACAGCCAATGTAGTGCTTTTGGAGTGTCGTCACTATTATGAGAAACACAGCCACCAATACACGCACAGAAAAGCTCCCACAAACAATATGAGAATGATCAGATGATTGTTTTTTGTGATATTGATTGAAGGATAAATATTGGTCAGGAGAGCAGGAATATTTGCCCTGCTCTTCTTCGCAATAGTGTCATGGGCTATTTTGCAATCAGTTGAACCCCAGTTGAATGTCTCATCTGATAGATGGCACCTCCAGCAGTACAGCATTCCCCCAGGACTGCACTGGAGTGTCAGCCTTTCTTTTCTGCTGGAGCTTTGGAATGGGAGTTGAACCCAGAATCTTGTGACTCCGAGGTGGGATTGCTACCAACTGAGCCACAGGTTGCATTCCTATCGGAGCTATTGTGTTCCCAGGGTGCGTTAAATTAATCTGCTTTGAGATTGATTATGTACGGTACATAGGAAAGCATAGGGGCCTTTCCCAGGCCCAGAATTATACAATTGCCTGTTATCAACAGGCATTGGTTTCAGTTGACTTATTAGAAAATGCCCTGAATGGAAATTGCATCAAAAGCCCTGAGAGCCTCCTCGATATGTGTCCTTGCTAAACTCGTATGCTATGTCACAGGCCACAGCAAACTGGGCAGCATTATGGTAATGCCAAGTTTCACACCAACTTCCTGGGCACCATCAGCAGAAATCAGGCCTCCCACCATTTTCAGCCCCCAGGAGTTTCAGGGCTTTTTGACTTTAACACTGTTTTTAATTAATTTCTCCTCTCAATTTTAAGTATATACCATACTTAGATTGCGAAGACAATTGTTCCAGTCAAAGGTGAGATGCTGCTCCATTATTGGTTGTGTGCAGTTGCATTTCTTTTCTCCAGTCAGTGACTCATCATTTCCCACATTCTGTACACACTCCCCAAATTTCCACCCACACTATCTCAATATTACAGCTGCAAAGGGCAACTTCTCATCAGGAGAGTGAAGGGTGCAAAATTGGTCTCCCTCGTATGTGTTGTTTGAGTGCTATTCACACACACACACACACTTGCTATGTTGGTGAGGCAACTGGCCTGTACATGGTTAACATCTGCCGGAAGTATCCAGAGAAGGCAGATCGTGATGTCAATGCAACGCTGATTTGATGCCAAGGCTGCCATTTTGAAGCTCAACGCTCCAGCCTCTCTCATCCTCGTGCAACTGATTATATGTTACGAAGAAGGAAGGAACTCCCACTAGTGCCATTTAATGGGATCTTCAATGACTTACAGGTTAGTTTTTGGTTGATTTCTTCTAGATGTTGGAGGCTAGACCAGTGCAATGGGCTGGGAGATTCAAGCATCCTTGGGAGACACGGCCTCTGTGCGCCTCCTGGCCACTGGATTTCCAGAGCTGTGTAAATTATTAAAATGAGAATTTTCATTTTAGTCTCTGGGCTCGTTAACCTTTCCCACTGCCCCCCACCCTGCCAGGAGTTTTTCACTCCAGTGGCGTTTACAACAACTCCCCACTGGCGGGGAGCTGGCAGCCCAACCCCACTGGAGCGAAGAGGGGCCATGGAGCGCCCCCCCCCCCCCACCAAAGGGTCAGGGGTTGGGGTGTGCCCCCTGGGCATTGCCAGCTTGGCACTGACAGCCTTCCCCCCGGGGCAAAGTGGCAATACCCAGGGGACACCTTGGCACTGCCCACCAGGTATCGGGCAGTGCCAAGAGAGTGGGGCCAGAGGGGGTGAGGCCTCTAGGAGTAGATCGGTGGGGGTGGGGGTGAGGGTCCCGCTGCCATTCTGCAGTTGGCAATGATGGGGTTGGGGGCCTGGACACGTCCGGGAGTCCAGCGATCGGCGGGGCGGGGATGGGGGTGTTGCACGGCCAGCGATGCGATGTTGCGGTGCTGGCCAGTGATCGGGAGGTCGGCAGTGTGGGGCCACTGTGCATGCGCCAATCTTCACTCTGACAGATCAGCACATGCGCAATGGCCCACTCAGCGCTATGCTGCCGGCCTCTCCAGCGGGAATAAGCGTCGTCCACTGGTTTTTAATGAGATTCTCACAAGTGTACTCTGCAGTGCACAGCGTGGGGGAAATTCATTTTGAAACTCCAGCTGGAAAAGATAGCGGGATTTACTCCAGTTTTTATGTGAATTCAGCACTTGGAATGTTTTTGGGAGAATCCCACATATTGTATTGATTATACAGCTGTTTGCTTATTTTGATAGTTCTGTCAGTTGCAGGGGCCTACAAAGGATGATAAGGTAGATGCTAAATAACATTTTGCTGACTTCAAGATTTCTGCACAAACCAGTTGCTCCCAGGCATGTATGCATTAGTAGACGTTCCCTATAGAATTGGTGGACTGAGCAGAGACCACACAGTGCAGGAAACACTGCAGGAAGAGGGAGAGGAAGGGGGGGGTGAAGGATTTTCAGCAGGAGAAAACTTGCACAGGGTGTTCAGGGAGCACATAGAATCCCTCCAGTGCAGAAAGAGGCCATTCGACCCATCGAGCCAGCACTGACAACAGTCCCATCCAGGTCCTATCCTCGTATCCCCACATATTTACCCTGCTAATCTCCCTGACACTAAGGGGCCAATTAACCTAAACTGCACATCTTTGGACTGTGGGAGGAAACCGGAACACCCAGAGGAAACCCATGTAAACACCACACAGTCACCTGAGGCTGGAATTGAACCTGGGTCCCTGGCGCTGTGAAGCAGCAGTGCTTGCCACTGTGTCATTCTGCCGCCCATACTTGAACATGCTTGAGGGAGGAACAATGTTTTAGATATTTGTACTTCAGTAAAGATATTGAGCCAGATTTTTATTAATGAGGCAATGTCTTCTCCATATTAATGGCCGCCATATGCATTATCTTTGCTCCAGGGAGGCAGGACAGGCTCATGTTTAGCATGCTATCCCTAGAAGTAGTTTGGAGAAGGCCACGGAGACGTGCAAATACGAAGGCAGGCTGGTTAGAAAGCCTTCCTTGGTTCTCTGGCACTCTGACCCAGCTGTATTAAAGGTTGTAAGGCCCTCTAGCCCTCACCCCTCACACTTCCTCACCCCCGCCCCCAACAACCCCTTCCCCTTCACTTCTTCCATGCTCCCTCATTCCCCCATTTCCCTTCTAAAGCCACTCACCCAATACGCACAATGTACGTAGCTAATGAGCCTTGTAATAACAATGGCAAGTCTTGAAATGCTCATGAAAATAAAACACCCAATCAAGATACTTTGAAGAAAAACCTGCCCTTGCAGTCATATAAAACTGTCTATCAGGTACTGTCGTTCATAGTTTCAATAACAGAAGATTTACCCCACTTCACCCCTCTTAATGTTATCCAAATAAACATACAGATTTTTTTAGAATCCCTACAGTGCAGAAGTAGGCCATTCGGCCCATCGAGTTTACACTGACACTTTGACATAGCATCTTACCCAGGCCCTATCCCCATAACCCCACATATTCACCATGCTAATTCCCCTAACCTATTCATCTTCGGACACTTACGGACAATTTAGCATGGCAAATCAACATAACTTGCACATCTTTGGACAGTAGGAAGAAACCTTGCCCCTGCCCTAAGCTTTGTGTTTCACCACTTGCAGATCAGTATATATTCTGAAATATGTTCAGTGTCAGTACTGAGCTGGTGGCTCTGGGTGTGAAATCAAGTGACATGCTGTGTCTTTGTCATCACTCTTCCTTGTTGTTCCTCCACTGTCTGATCAAGTGCAATTCTTGGGTATCTGGAAGGAAACAGGCATAAGGGTAAGGTTGCAGTTCGCAGCTGGTTGGGGGAGGAAAGAGATGCATGTTTACACCATTAACCTCTTGTAAATCAGAAGAGATTGTAGGATGTAATATGTTAGATGCAGGATTAGGTACAAGCACCTTTGATGGTTTCAGCCCCCCATTAGCTGCAACAGCCATCCGAATAACGGCCAACAGGGTGTACTCCACGATGCTTAGAAGATGCTGCCTCCAGTTATGTGCCATCATGAGCTGCAAGAGAACAGAAAGTATTTCAGCGAATGCAATACAGATGTTTGGGTGATAGGGTCATACAGTGCAGAAAGGACCCTTCGGCCCATCGAGTCTGCACCAATGTAGCTGCCTTGGTTGTAAAGTAAATCAGAATTTTTTAAGCTTCTACATTCACTCATATTTAAATAGCTTTATGTAAAGATATTTAGATGTGATTTTATGTTGTTCCTTTTTGCTTCTTGTTTAGGTGCCAATGAAAATCCTTTAATGTGATTGGCTGCTTGGACAACTTGATGACATCACTATGAATGTCAGGTGAAGAATGTTGCAGTCAGCTACAGCAACACTGCACAGTATGGAGGCACAAATTTTACCAGAGAGATCACTAGATCTCCAATCCAGGCTTACCTTATGGTTAGCAGTGAGTGCCCTTGCTTCTCTGGGGACCAGAAAATCCAGGCCGTTTTCTTCAATAAAACACTAATTAGAAGCCATAGAGCAAATTGACAGGTCTCTTTACTACACATTCTGTTTTCACTCTTTGCCATATTGATACATTTCACAACAAACACATTAGCTTAAATTTTCCATTCCATTCTGCCCAGTTTCTATCCTGATAGGAATGCTGGATCTTTACCCATTGTATGTGTCATTTCTATTTCTGGTGTGTACTTTACCGGGAAAGCAAGACCCTGTCTGAGACAGACAGGCGATTCCCATAAATAGTAAAACATGGTCAGGAATGCCCTGCCTGTTTGTCAAAAGGTTCAAACACGTAAGACATTCAGTCATATTTATGCCTATGTGAATAGGGCCCTGATAATAACAAATAGGTGGAAAGGATATGAATTTGGGGAAGGTTAGCAACTAAGAAATCTGGAAGTACCAGGCTTCCGAGGGGTTCTGTTGAATATAACAGCAGGACCTGATTTATCTTTTTAATTTTCTGTTTCTCATCTGCAGTTACCAGAGTGAAGGCTGGCTAGCTGGTTGTCAGACAGGTGGACCTGCCGGCTCCAGACAATGGCCAGGGATAAGTAGTAAATGGATCAGTCATCGGGGAGGGGTTGGAGAAAGTGGTCACATCCTGTGGGTGGAAGTGATTGGTCAGATCACAGGGAAGGTGGGGGGCAGGCAGTTGATAGGGGAATGGGAATTATATCAGAATTTAATGACACAATAAGCTGGAATAGGTCATTTGGTCTTTCGGGAATGCTCCGTCATTCAGTGAGAATCAAAGCTGATCTTCCACTTCAATTTATGTATTTATTTATTTGCATCACAAGTAGGCTTACATTAACCCTGCAATGTTACTGTGAAAATCGCCTAGTCCCCACACTTCAGCACCTGTTCGGGTGACACTGAGGGAGAATTTAGCATAGCCAATGCACCTAACCAGCACGTCTTTCGGACTGTGAAAGGAAATCGGAGAACCCGGAGAAAACGCACGCAGACACAGGGAGAATGTGCAAACTCCACACAGACAGCGACCCAAGCTGGGAATCGAACCCAGGTCTCTGGCACTGTGAGGCAGCAGTGCTAACCAGCGTGCCACCATTCTGCCCATTCCATCTTGCTTCATTATATCCCTTAATTCTCTTGATACCCAAAAATCTATCATCCTCTGTCTTAAATCTACTCATGATGTGGAGATGCCGGCGTTGGACTGGAGTGGGCACAGTAAGAAGCCTCACAACACCAGGTTAAAGTCCAACAGGTTTATTTGGAATCATGAGCTTTCGGAGCACTGCTCCTTCATCAGGTGGATGTTCATCAGCCAACCAGCCAGCTAGTCACACTCACCTGATGAATGAGCAGCGCTCTGAAAGCTCGTGATTCCAAATAAACCTGATGCACTTTAACCTGGTGTTGTGAGACTTCTTTAAATCTACTCAAAGCATCCACAACTCCTCTGGGGATAAAGAATCCCTAAGATTTACAATTCTTTAAGTGAAGATATTTCTCTTCATCTCAATCCTAACTGGTCAACACTGGCACCCTGTTTTGTAGAGTTTCCAACCAGGGGAAAGATTTGTTTGAGCGTCTACGCTATTAATCCCGGCAAGACTTTTGTATGTTCCAATTACACCATCTCTCATTCTTTTGTACACCAGATAATGTAGGCCTAGTTTAGTCAATCCCTTCTCATAGGACAATACCATCATCCCAGGATCCAGTCTAGTGAACCTTCTTTACACCCCCACTAGTGAAAGTATTTCCATCTTAGGAAAGATCCCGGTGGTGAGTGGGAGTGGAAAATCCCAGCCTATCATTTATACTCCAATCCCTTTTACATCAAAAGCTAACACACCATTTGTGTTCCTAATTGTTTGGTGCACCCACATGTTAACCTTCAGTGATCAACGTACAAGGCCAGCCAAGTCTCTCTTTATGCAAAGAGTTACCATTCTCTCACCATTTAAAATATATTGTTTTATTTTTGTTTCTCCTACCAAAGTGGACATATTCGCTAAGATAAAAAGCAAAATACTGCGGATTCTAGAATCTGAAACAAAAATAAAAAATGCTGGAAAATTTCAGCAGATCTGACAGCATCTGTGGAGAGAGAATTGAGCCAATGTTTTGAGTCTGGATCACCTTTCCAGACTTAAAATGTTGGCTCTATTCTCTCTCCACAGATGCTATCAGATCTGTTGAAATTTTCCAGCATTTTCTGCTTTTGTTTGTGTTGGATATATTCACTTTTGGCTCCATTGCATTCCAGCTGTTATGTTCTTACTCACTTTCCCAACTTGTCTCTCCCACTTCATTCCCTATGCACCCTCTACACTGCTTACTTTCCCATCCAACTTTGCATTGTCAACAATGTTAGATATGTTACACTCAATCCCATCATCTAAATCTTAACATAGATTGCAAGTAATTGAGGTCTAACTGTTGATTCTTGTATTATCCCACCCATTTATTCCCAATCTGTTTGCCTGTTCTCTATCCAATCTTCAATCCATGGTCATATATTTTCCCTCAATTCCGAGTCCTAATTTTTTGTAATAAAACCTCTAATGTGGCACCTTTTAGAATGCTTTTTCAAAAAATGCACATACTTCTTGCATTAGTTTTACATCCTATTAGTTACACTTTCAAAAAAAACTTTAAAAGATTTATTAAACATGATTTTCTGTTCGTAAATCCAAGTTGACTCAGTTTAATCATATTGTGATTTTTCTAAGCGCCCTGTTACCATATCCCTAATAATCAATTCGAGCATTTCGTCTATGACTGATGTTAGGCAAACAGGATTACTTGTTGGGCCAGGCTCCCCCTGGCTCAAAAACTGTGCTAAAGGCAGTTGCCTATTGCATCTGGCTCTTTATATCTCTCTTCAGCTGCCGGGTGATCCAAAGCCTGGGGAACTCAGCTACAGGTGGTTAAAAATGAAAGTAACTTTAACTTGGAAGCACAGCAGTCACTTTTAAACTGTTTGAAATAAAGGCCTGCCTCCTGACAGTGTGTCTACTTGTAGTTCTGATCATCTGTTAAAATTGGAACTGTGGGAGGGTTGGTGTTGGATTGCCCATGTTTAAAATTCTGAACCATTATTGAGAAAAATGTTGTCTAGTTCCTCAGCAGCAAATTACAGTACGACATAATTTTATTGACACTGTACTAAAGTACACAAATCAGGGTGTTTGGCCAAATCAACCAAGATGACACACAGCATTTCCTCACGTTCTGGCACGACCACCAAGTGACAAATGTCTGAACTGCTTTTTCAGGAATATTAGTTACCTGGGGCCTCATTCAGAATCTGCCAACCTGCTGTTAGGGCACCTATAGTTACCATACAGCGCACAGGTACCACATCTGGTAACAGTAGCAGCCAATTGCTGCTTACAATTTGGCTGTATCTCTTTCCAGCAGGACAGGGTGCAAACCAACAAGGATGGTGTTGTGCATTGGCTTAATGGAAAACTACTCTTGCACATACCTCGTGCAGTGCCATCTCCCTTTCAACAGCCATCGTGCAGCAGTTTAGGAATTTGGATACTCTTTTCCTCAGGCTCATTCTTGCACTGTGCAATTCTTTTCCTTTCATTTTGTCACTTCTCAATCACTTCTTTCCTCCTCAGCAAAGCATCTTACTGAGTTCGAATATCTTCTGGAGGATTTTAGAATTTTTCCCAATTTATTGTGACACTCTTTAATTTTCAGATCCCTTTTTAGTTTCATTTACCTACAGTTTTCCTCTTCCAGTCTTCTCCCTGCATTCACCCAAAGCCAAATCTGCAGCTGTGCAAATTATCATATTAAGTTAACTTCAGAAGTTCAGATAAAATAAACATACTTCCATTTGAGTCTGTCCAAAACCTTTTTCTGACCATCCGGGTTATAAACTGCACCTATATTGGGAAACTCCGACTGTTAATTTTATAAATGTGACACAAAGGCTCATGAAGACATGTTTCTGGCAAAAGTTTAGAAAATAACATAATAGATTACCAACACAACTTTATTCAATTTTTGCAGAACATGATGGTAGTTATATAAATCAGGGCACATTGGCTGATATTGAGCAAATCATCTGAAACATTATGGAAAAACAAGCCACTACATTACCATCAGTATCTGTACTCAGGGGTTTGTGTGCTATCAAAACATAAGCCTATTGACAGTCATACATATATAGGTACCAAATGCCACCTAACATGAACTTCTCTTTCTTGCAATAAAAACGCTTTGTGACACAAATCCATATCAATATGAAACACAATGGCCTGGATTTTTGCCTGAAATTGTCAGCGTTCACGACATTACGAATGTGAAACAACAATTCCTGGCATCTGCCACAGGTGCAGTTAAATGCAAAAATCCAGAAGTTGCTATCAGTGATTCACTGTTCAGTGATTCAATGTTCCTCCATATCACTACTGTTGAGGAGGCTCAAATGGCCTCCTTCTGTTCCTATTTTCTATGTTTCCTGTAGATGGAAATCTTAGAAATCACTTGACGTTTTACTGTACTACTGTAAAAACTGTTGAAAAAGTTGAACCTTGTTGAATAAGGAATAATTAGGTCTTTAATGGCATTCTAAGTTCATAATTATTCTTGAACAATCTCTTTGGTCCTGAAAATGAATTTTATATTTGTTAAATGTCATTTTTTTCTCATTAGGATGAACATTCCATAGGTTTTTAACTTAATAAAATTATTTTCTTTTTGAATTTTGTTTAGGATATTTAATATTCTATATTAATTCCAGGTAAATGTCCCTATCTTAATTTTGTTCTTTGTAATATCATTAAAAAGTGAAGAATAATCTGTGCATTTGGCTTTCTGGATTGCTTGCAGTGTGAGTTATGCAGTATGATTGGAAGTTTAGCCTACTTGATGACATAACTGTTGCTGGGTGTCAGATATCACCCATAGTTGGTGCAGCAGCAAAGTAATATCAGGTTTGATGACATTCATGCTTTCTTTGAGGTCAGCGTTGAACACTCGCTTCATCACTGATGTCAAAATCAGGGCAAAAAAAATGGCTTTAGAACCAACGCAATCAATTAAGGCAATAATGCCAGAATTCATTTTGGGTCAAGTTTTGTTTTCTGTTTTGGATTGCTTGGTGTGGATGGTAGCGAATAAAGGAGTTCCTATTGTTAAATGTACTTTTGACAACTTCGAGCAATGAGTGTGATTATAACTGAGCTTAGCACTGTCCCTTTTCATCTTGTTAATCAAGTTGAGCCAAGTATCTGTCTAACTGATGATCTCTTCATTGTCAATGAATGCCAGACAAAATCCTTAAGCTTGCCAGCGACAATTCTGTCTGTTAACTATATCCTTCCATCTCTTCCTGGTGTGTCTAATTGTTAAGAGTGTTTCTGCCGGATGGTGTTTCAGATTTCAGTCTGGTTATTCCATTATTGCTCCCAGGAATGATGGGTTGAACGACTTGGTGGGGTGTTTCATTCCAAATGGAATATCACCTGCTGGGAAGGATGGAGGATGACTAGAAGGATTCTTTAGTGACCTAATCCAAGGATCACATTCCTGAGTCCAGAAAATTGTGAATCGCTTTGAACAGAGTAGAATTATTTTTGTCCTTTTGTTAGTCTAAAAGAGGAAGGTTGGATCTTCAATGTGCAGGGATGTGTTCGACAGCAGCTGGAGTGCAAAATGATCCCAGTGTTCCTCCAGCCAATTCTTCCTTTTCATCTCACTTAAAATGTGCTACACATTAAAAGCTGTCATTCTGATCTTCTGCAAACTGGAACCCTCCGCTAGCCAACAGATTCCAATTATCAGCTACTTGAGCAGGTGGCAAGGGCAACTGCCCATTGCTTTAGACATTTACATGTGGCAGTGGCTTTCACATATACCTGCAGTGGAGAGGGTTGGGGCCAGCAGAGGTCTAATCAGTAAAGTTTTTTTTTCCATTTTTTTCTGGGCCCGGAGAAGCAGGAGTTTACCTGCTGATCTGAAAAGGAATGTTTAGGTCTCTTCAGCCCATACTCGCACAATCGAAGGACCCGTGTGAGGCAGTCTAGCAACTGATCTTTCCACCTCATATGTATTGGCTACACACCACTGCCCATCTGGAATGGAATTTAAATGAGGCTTGTTGCAATTGGAACTTATCGGGCTAACAATTGGTTTGCTCTTTTTTTCGGGCATACGGGTCACAATTTGCAACCTACCTGCGATGTTTTTAAAAATATATATTTAGGGCAGCCACCTAATTACCATGGTTCCAGTGTAGGATTGAGCATCTGCCTTATCTGCTGCCCCTACCCCCCCACTGCCACTGATCGCCCCTACCCCCTTGGCACTGCCCAATGCCCCTTGGGCATTGCCACTTTTCCCCTTGGCCAGTGTCAGGCGGCCAGGCTGGCACTACCTAGGGGGCACCCCCTTTCTGGAAATCAGCACGGAGCTGATGACGCCACAAATCCTGGCCCTGGAGGCCGTGGCACCCAGTGGGGAGCCCACTAAACGGCCTCCACTGATGTCTCCCGGCCCATTGCACTGCTAGAGCAGCACAGCAGGCTGGGAGAATCGGCCCCATTGTATTCTACAACTCTCCATTCAGTATTATCCTCAGAGATGGATTCTTTTCCATTTCCGTTATTTTTATCTGTCTCTCACAAAGAGTAAACATCACTTAAAGATAATTAGCAAATTGAGGAATTTTGCAGTGAAATGAATGTCACAGGCCCTGTTATAAATAAGATAATAGTCGCTTAAACCATGGCTGGAATTCTCCGACCTTGCCTGTAGCTGGGATTCTCTGGTCCCGTTGCAGTGAACGGAGATTTGGCTAAGCACCAAATTCTCTGTTCACACTGATGCTGGTGGCGGGGCTTATGAGACCGGAGCATTCCTGTTCATGTTTACTCAAACGTGTATTTAAATAAGTATTCAGTGCTCAGTGATGCCTGATGCTTTCAAAATAACACAGTTCAGGATGAAGAACTAATGAAATCTCCTCAAATGTGATAATACCTTAAATTTTGCATAAACGATATTTATTGCAAATTAATGGTGCATGCTTTCACAATGTCCTGAAACATTAATGAACTCTGATTATGGCTCTGTGTTTGCAGCCTTCCTGGATTACTATTAATTAATCATTTTTGCTGGATGCCAAGTTTTAAAAATTAATAAAGTTAATTATTTATGGAAAAGCAATTTTAGTGCTACAGTTGGAACTTAGCACACGGAGAAAATTGTAAGCAGCAAATCATTTGTTGATGGAACATATCCTGCTCAACCCTCAAAGGTTACTTGTCAGCAAGATTATCTCTCTTGGTCAAGTGACAGGGTCACACATTTTACCAATTCAGTCCCTTTTCCTGTCATACTTTGCAAAACCACACAATGTGCATCATTTGCCATATATACTTGTTTACAGTGATAATAGAAGCGCCTCTGACAGCTTGGCCAGAATTTTACCGGCATTCCCGTCCGAGGCTTGTAAGATCGCGCCTGAGGCCAATGGAGAATGCCGGTAAAATCAGCGTCCTTGTCTTTAATTGAGAAAGCAAAATGAAATATCAAGGGGCATGGTGCACCAAGCTTAAACAGTCTTGCCAAGGTGGATGTAGGAAGGATGTTTCCTCTTGTGGCTAAGTGCAGAACTAGGGGGCACTGTTTTAAAATTGGGGATTGCTTTTATAGGGCAGAGATGAGGAGAATTTATTTTCTCAGAGGGAGGTGTGACTTTGGAACTTTACCTCAAAAGCAATGGTAATGAGGTCATTGAATATTTTTAAGCTGGAGGTAGATAAATTCTTGATGGCAAGGGAATAAAAGGTTATTGGGCATAGGTGTGAATGTGGAACTTGAAATACCAACAGATCAGCCACAATCTCATTGAATGGAGGAACAGACTCGAGACCACAACTCCACAGGCTCCATGATTATCCTGAATCATGCACTGAAAGGATGAGAGCACCACAATGAGCTGTGAGGAATCCTGCTACAGCCCTGACCCTCATCCCTTCAAGCCTCTGTGACTTTCACCCGAGCGTTTCCATTTCACAGAGTGGATATCCCTCCTAACATCCCCTCTAACACAACAGCCACGTCCCCACATTATTTCCCCCCATACACCACCACGGTGAATAGCGTTGAGCCTCCATTTTCTCATGGCATCTGACCCATACAGTGCAGAAGAGGCCCTTTGGCCCATTGATTCTGCAACGGCAATATTTTTTAAATGGTGAGAGAATGGTAACTCTTTGCATTCAGAGGGACCTGGCTGGCCTTGTACATTGATTACAGGAAGTTAACATGTGGGTGCAGCAAGCGAATAGGAAGGCAAATGGTGTGTTAGCTTTTGGTGCAAAAGGGATTGGGGTATAAGTGATAGGCTGGGATTTTCCGGTCCTGCCCACCACTGGGAGCTTTCCAAAGAAGGACATACTTTCCTCAGAAGAAGTACAACAAAGGTTCACTAGACTGGTTCCTGGGGTGTGGAGATTGTCCTATGAGAAGGGATTGAGTAAACTAGGTCTACATTACCTGGGGTTCAAAAGAATGAGAGGTGATGTAGTTGAAATATATAAAAGCCTTGTGGGGATGAATAAGGTAGATGCTTAAACAACTGATTTCACCCCTCCTATCCTTTCCGGCTCTGAACTGTACTTGTCTGTGTCCCTAGCATTCTCCCTGGTGTCCCCTGATGATTGGACAGGCTGAGGATAAATGGCTGCCTCAGTGCTCACCTCCAACATCCCCCTCAGAGGTGAAGGTGCCAGGTTCACACTTATGTAGAGCTGTTGTAAATGATGTCACGCTGGCACTACTGGATGTTTGATGCAGGCTCCATATCCGGAGTGAACAGTAGCTCATGCAGTGCTAATGCATTAAAACAATGTTCCCAATATTCCGCAGCGTGTTTCACATTACTCTGCCAGCACACACAGTCCAAAATTGCAAAACACGATTCGCCGGCGAGAATCACATTTTTCAAAACGCTCTGGATTTTGAGCATGCCGCCATTTCTGCGTACAGAGAGTCTGGGCTCAAGATTCCACACAACATGCTTTGTGTTCAGGAGTGCAAGATTTTGCAATAATAATACAGGACTGACCTTGGACGGGAGGTTTTATGTTATATAGAAGGTACAAGAGACAGTCGTATTTATTCTTTATTGGAAGGAACAGTTTTGAATTTTTGAAACTAAAGGTGGAATTGAATGCCATCCCGTGAGGTGAGTTTGGTGACAGGGTCAGCATTTAATTGGGCTTGATGATGGTGGGTGAAAACGTCACCACTTTTCTACCTCTGCCCCAATTATGTCTGGGTGGGAAAAGTATTCACCTGGTGGTAGGCACAGTACTTGCCATGTGGGAAGCCTGGAGATGGGCAGCGGGATTCTTGGGCAGGTAGGCTCAAATGCACTCAGTGTCTGGTTAAGGGTCCTGGCACTGGGTAGGTGGGGAAGGGGATGAGGGTGGCCTGCTGAAAGCTAACCACATCACAGAGCTGATGTGGCCTGGATCCCTCTGAGCATTCTAGGCCTCTGATTGGCCGGCAGCTCTTGGTGGGAGTTGGGGTGGGGGTGGTTTGCAGAATTCTTCCCTTTGGGTCCGTGATCCTGTACAGTTCTCTGTCCAGTTATGTGCCCATAGGAGGTGATGCAGAGCTTTCGACTGCTCTTCAGCCTCCATTAAATACCACCCTATTATTCTGATGGTTATTGTAAGGTTTTATAGCTGAGTCATATCCTTTTTTAATTAAGGGGTTAAATATTTGACAGTATTTATAAGAAGCACGTAATTTTGCTTCCTCTATTTTTGAGCTTAGATTTATATATGTGGAAATCTTAAGAGTTTGACATCTCCACAGTTCTGAAACATTCACATGAACGTAGGTAGCAATTAAATGGTTTCAGGCTTTCAAGACATGCTCCAGACAAGACCTAGATTTTTTGAGGGTATTGTCAGCAGCAGCTCATCTGATTTAATGGAGTACTATTGCCATTATGATTCAAAAAAACTCAAGCTCATTTGCATCTGCAGTAAAGAACTTGCCTGTCCACCAACCAACAACCAGGACTTGATGACTCAACAGGTGAATGAGGTGGTTAGAATATGAATTGATTTTGAATGAGGTGAATGGCACTTGAGAATGACATTCACATAGCAATAATGGCACATGCTAGAATCTGACTGCAAGTAAAGCTGTGGTGCCTTAGCAGAAGAAAACATTCAACTGAGATTCTCAAATGTACTTTCAGAGCTTCAAAAAAAATTACCACATGAAATGTTTTCCAGGTTCTGGCAAGTATTTTTCCACTGAAATCTTCAATACTGCCAAGTTTTCTTTTCTGGCTTTTATTGTGTGGCTTTACATTACATTGTGGGACAGGTGACAATGTTTTTCTTCTGCTTTGCTTCCGTTTTAAAACAAAATTGTAATTGTAGGCCAGGGCTCCCCTTGAAAAATAACGTGTGGCGGGAAGAATATTTTTTGATGACATTTTGCACTTTTGAAAAAAAACTGAAATATATTTAATTGCTGCAGCATTTCAAAACACGAGTTGCCTGTTTACAGTGACTAACTATTCCAGCCATAAAATGGCTATGTAAAAGATCAATGATCATTATGTTATTAGGCCATTTTTGCTCCTTTCCTCTCCTGAAGTTGCTTGAGTCCAGCCCTGCAGCTATAGGTTTTCTCTACATTCACATATCTACAATGCTATATGTGTCCTGAAGTTATTAACACTACATTTGAACTTGTGTGTGCATCATAACTGAAAACAACTTGGTCCTTACGCAACACCCACTTTCCAGCAGCAACTATCAACCAAAGGTAGAATTTTGTCTGATTTTTCTCTCTCTATAAAGGTGACAGGGTTCATCACAAGACCCTGCTGAGATCGGTCAGCTCAGCCTTTCCATCTTGGGCAATTATTATAAGGTTTCGATTTGTTGTGAAAGATTGTCAGTTTCATTGTTCTTTTTCTTTAATGTCATATCTATAAATTCTGCATCGTTACACCTCGAAGTATAGCTACATGCTATATTGATGATTATGACCAAATGAGTAAATGGGTACAATAAAACATCTTAATGGGAAAAGCTTAGTGGTGAGCAGATATTCCCTGCACCAATTATTCCTGTAAGCAAACAAATTGTGCCTTTGGCAAAATTGGCCACCTTAATCAAATTTTTTATTGGCAGGATGCCATTAATCGGCGTGTACTATATAGCCTATGATTGAATTTTATGGCAGTGACAATGGAATATTGACTGAGCAGAAGAGGGAAAGCACAAAATATATTTCCTTAAACAACTTGAGGTGATTAAGCATGTTATTCTAGAATTAATTATTGCAAAAAATTTAAATTAACAGAAGCTTTATTAGATTTTTTGCTGCGTGCCTTATTCCCTCTTCTGTTTCCGACTACTGTAAATTGGAAGGTTCCTTTTAGCTAATAATATTTTGTATTTTGGAAGTTACTTAGCAGGTTACCTAACCATGGAACCTCATTAGAGGTCAGTCACTGAATGCTGTGTGCACCATTTGGGTGCATGTTTGATCCTGACTTTGAAACTGAAAGAAAATCCCAGATGTAAGAACTGAAATCATTCATTGGAAGAGCAGCTTAATTTTTTCTATGGTGATAGAATTCCACCAGTTAATTTCCATCTAACAGGATGTTTTGGGTATTACATGTATCTGAATTTTTAAGCAGAAAATTGAAATGCATCAGCAAGATATTCTGAGCAAATGGTAACGTGACCTTTAAGTGTTAGATAACAATTCCTGACATGGAATCTTTTACTTATTTTGTGGTTTTTCAATATTTTTAAAATAACTTTTAAGAGGTTGGGCCAGATTCTACGCAACTGGGTGACAAAAAAAGTGTGACAGCAGTGGTGGCAACTAAAGAGGGCCACTGATATTAAATGTGCTGGAAGATGTCAATTGTTTGAGATATCAGGAAATAACAAATTTCATTTCACATCTGTGAAGTCACCTTGTCAGTATTGTTACAAAATAGAAGGATCTACTGTTAGCTGTGAATAGTTATTCATGGAATTCTATCATCGCTCCAGAAAAAATTGGGAAGAGCCCCAACTGTTAGGATTCATGAGTTTGTGCTCTGTGTGAAACACAATGTGTGAATACAGTAGAAAGGCCAATGTGATAGAGTTACTGCCTAACACATTGGTACTTACATCAGGCTTTTCATCTTAGTTACACAGAAAAGCTGGTACAAAAGAAAACTCCAATTTACAGTAGCTTGGATTGGTTTCTGAAAATAAACCACATCCCAGGCATCAATTCTGAATACTAACTCTTAACGTGAATTCTTTCAACAGATACATTCATTTCAACCACATAGAGATACTAGAGCCAGAAACTTTTAGCGACCTTCCCAAACTAGAGAGATTGTAAGTGCTGCATGGACTGCTGTTTAATCTACTTTCTGTGTGTTTTTGTTATTGAACTAACCGATCAAACTAATTGCTTTTCGCACTGGGTTGGTAACTAACATACTGTAGTTCCAGCCACATGTCCCTCAAACATGTAGATTGCAATGACGTCTATAACCAATTTTAACAATGTCAATCAGTAGGCACTTTTATTTTACTGATGCCAGGAGAGCAGTGCTCAAATGAAAACCCATATGCTGTGTACACTACTCTCCCCTGTTTAGCGAATAGTCATATTTCCCCTCAAACTGTAGATCCACTGACAGCCAATTTAATAAAGGAGGTGAATTCTTTGTGGATGCCCTGACTTGTGTACTTGCAAATTTGGATACATACATGTACTGTGCATGTCTGTGTGCATTGGAGATAACTCCTTCCTTTCTAAGATAGTTGGAGATGTTGTGGGTCCAAGAAAATGCATGTCACTAATGCCATTGAGATTGCAGATTGTGCAGCCAGTGGCAAGAAAGCCAGGTCATGAATGTTATCCTATTGATATGGAAGTGCCTTATCGGGGCCAAAGTTAGCATCTAATTTCATTTAAAAATATCTAACTTTAGTGAATTTAAAATATTTAATGTTAATTGTTAATATTTAAAACTTTACAGTTAAGGTTGAGGTATACATGCTCCTGTTTTAAAAGAGTTCCAGAAACCGTAATGAAAGGAAATAATCTGAGAACTTCCCAGCGTACATTCAATTTTATCAGGATGAAAACAATTGTGATTAGAATTCATTAAAACTTTAAAAAGCATGGTTGCTATTTAATATTATTTTTATATACAACTGGAATAATATTTAACAGCAATGTATTTTTCCCAAAGTCAGAAATCAGGCACTTGAACCAGGACAATTAATATGCAAAACTTCCCATTGAGATTTTCAGCACAAATGACCTTGGGGATGTTAAATAGGCTGTCACTGCAGGCTGAGATTAAAGGCCAGGACTTTTTGCTTTTAAGTACAAATTATCAACCTCACACAAGTTCATGTTTGCTTTCAATAACACATTTCTAAAATGTTAGCATCAAAAAATGTCTTCTTGGCATGGAAACAGATGCAAACGCAATGAACAAGGATATCTATATCAAGCTAGTTATGAGTTATACAAGTAACTTGATTCATTCACGCAACCTAGGGTGTATTTCAGAGGGCTGTTTAACAAATGAAACATGCTACTGATGTTATATGACAGAAACACTTCATAATACAGGAAAGAGATCTGTGAGGCCATCTTGTTTGTGAATGAACTCCCATAATTGACTTATATAAAAAATGAAATGTAATATCACTGCTGCTTGACATAGTTGTATGAACCAACAATCTGTTTGATTCTCAGTGAATGATTTTTTTAATAGAATGGTATGATGTTCTATTTCTACATCTGCTCTGTCGAGTAATGAAATGTGTTTCAAGACAGTTATATCTCGGATGATTGTAAATCTTGGTATCATTGTAAACTAGTTCCTTCTCAATTATACAGAGTTTGATTTTATCTACACTTAGGTATAAATATATTGAAAAGAAACAATAAAATTATTTTCCCTAAAGTGCAAAGATCTTGCGAATAACCCGATTGCACACTTAAGCAGTTTGTACATTTATTGCCTAAATTTGCACAGTGGATACCTGTACAATGGAAAGCATCCAAACATTACATTGGTAAAATGGAAGGTGCTAAAGGTGAGATGAAAAATACACTTCCACTATTTCTGTGACAAGATGCTCTCCAAGAACAAAATACTAAGGTCCGTGATTAATATAATGGGTTCATGTACTTAAACATTTTCTAATAATACAGCCTTAAACAGGCTGTATTATTAGAAAAATAAAGACTATTTGCTCTGGATGCCATTCAAGTAGGAAGAACAAAAGGAATGTGATAGTGATAGGAGATGGTCTTGTCAGAGGGATAGATACTATTCTCTGCAGCCTTGATGGGAGCTCCAAAGATTTTGTTGCCTGCTCGGTGCCAGGGTATAGGAGTTTTTCAGAGACCTCTATATTATGCTTTCTTTCATGTGAGAGTTTTCTCTTTTTTAATTACAGCTCACAAAATACAAAGAACTCACAGAGACTGTAATTCTGGTTGAAGACATATTTTATTGCCCGGACCTGGTCCATGCGTGTAGGAGAACAATTTGGGGCAGACCAAATTATTCTAAATTGCATTGATATCAGTATTAAAATTATACATTTTTAAAAAATCATCTGCCTGCCTACTCTGCTTACCCTAACCGGACGTGAGCCAATCATTTTAATATGCGTTCAAAAGTTCTTTCGCACTGTCTCCTTAGCAACCCCTTATTGGGAAAATTGAATTATTCTATTCATTCTACTGTCTGGGAAGCTTGTACTTTCTAAAGCCCACACCAATAAGAGAGTTCATTTTGCTTCTCTCAGTAGCTGTATTGTTTTCAAGGAATGTGGTTCTTCTTACTTAGCTTTATCCCATCATGCTTAGAGTAGTATGTAATTGGCCAAGATGTATGCTTTAATATAGAATATAATATGTTTTCAAAAATACATGTTTAAATTCTCTAACAGTGATTACATGTGTTTCTATGCAAACAGTACTTTTGTAACTCCAGGTACTTTGTACTTTTACTATACTATATTCACTTTAAATTAACCTATTCTGATCTATTAGTCTTTTTAGTCCCAGGTTATCCTAAACCCCTCTAACACAGGTTTAAAGACATTTCCTCTTGGCTAAAGTATAAATTGGAGTGGGAAAGCCCCCAACCAGTTGTTGTGTCCAAATGGAATCAATGACAGAGCTAGAGCCAGTAATAATGTTCCACTTAGAAGGTTTGAGAGGTTAGGGCCAAATTAAAATGCAGAGCATCAAAGGTAATCATTTCTGGATTGTTACCTGAGCTACATGTCAATTGGCATTGGATCAACCAGTTTAGAGAAATAAATGCATAGCTTAAAGAGTGGTGTGGGAAGAAGGGATTTCAACTCATGGGACACTGGCATCAGCACTCCAGGAAGAGGGAACTATTCCACTGGAATAGGCCACACTGAAACCAGTGGCCTGGCCAATCATATAACAAGGGCTGTGAACAGGTTTTTAAACTAAAAGAGTGGAGAGAGGGTTTTTGTGAAGCGAGATTTTGAAATCCAAAGAGAAAGGTAGAGGCAATGGAGCAGTATAGCAAGTGGGACAGGAAGAGCCAGACAGTTTAACATTAATTGTGCATAAGCAAATAAGGTCAATGCAGGGCATAGCAGTTAAAAAATGAAATTAAAAGTTATTTATCTGAATAAAAAAAATATCTGCAATGAGATAAATGAACAAATAGAGGTAAATGGTTTAGATTTAATTGCCACTGCAGAGCCATGGTTGCAAGGTGATCAAGGTCCATCACATTTGCACTTGTGAGTTGAAGCCCAAGATCAGCATGTAAAGGTAGGGAGTTTTGGTTCAGTCAGGCAGCATGGTTGGTGCAGGCTTGGAGGGCCGAAGGGCCTGATCCTGTGCTGTGATTTTCTTTGTTCTTTGTTCTTTATAACCACACTGGCTGGTGGAGCAGGCTTAATGGTCCATATAGTCTTACTGTGGTCCTGTATCTTTTGTTTTGTGTTCTTGGAAAATCAAGACTGTTTGTTAGCTGAATAAGCATACTTTAAATTTGATTTTTATATTTCTAAAGCCATTTTTAGTAATGTAGTCAAAGGAGAATGTATAATCTATTGGGCTAAATAAGGTTAACATTGTAAAAGCATCAAGCAAGTCATTGCATCTGCAATCTCTTAAGAATTTAGATACTTAAGAATTTTAGGTACTTTATCACTGCCAAATTCCACCTTTAACAAACATCTCTGAATAGCCAGGTTATGGCTCTCATATTCTCAAAGGGTATCAAAGTCAGAGACACAGGTATACATAAAAAAAGCACAAAGCACAATTGCTAACAATTAACCAGCTTATTTGGAATGTCTGTATTTTAAATTTAGTACGTACTATATTTTCACAAAAACAGCACTGAAACAAAGAAGCCAAAACAAGGTCACTTGCATTTGATGTAATTGGTTTGTTCTGCATTATGATCACTTTTTATTTAGCTTGGGTGTGCAATAAATACCTCAAGAATAGTAATTATTATTATATCCTCCAAAAATAATATTTCAACTCCAAATAAATTCAGGATTAGAAATATTTTTTGCTGAAGTATTTCTGTTGATTTTCTCACCTATATTCTCCTTGCACTCCTCTCCTGAAGACATTGACTTATGTCAGCTAAAATCAAGAAGGCTAAAATCAGATTCCTACAAGCCATTGTCCTGACCACATTGACATCTGGCAAGAATTGTGGGTCTGTTACAAGCGCAACATTAAAGTTCTGAAAAACTTCCAGTGAAGACATCTGAGGTTCATCATATGAATTCAATGACAGGATAAAATCACAAACAACAAATGTCATCTGTCATGCTGGGCTCAACATTCTGGAATACTTCAGATAATCCAACTTAGCTGGGCAGGCCATGTGCCCACGTGAGTGATGACGGAATTCCCAAAGCAGGTCTTCTACTGGGAACTGTCTCAAGGCAAACAGTACCAAGTACCAATTATACAAGGAAGCCCTGAAAAGAGCTACAAATCTCTGCTTTGCAGACCACCTCTTCTGAGGAAATACTGGAGCCTTGGGGTGTAAACCACTGACATTTGGTTCAGTATGCTTCAAGGACCATCTACGCCAACCGTGCAAAAATGTTACGTGCCCAGAGGAAGACGATAGATGACACAGCTGCATAAGTGCCCACAACCACCAGTAACAACATAAGGTTCCATTTCTGTGGATGTCCATGCCCATCACACACCACACTTTTCAGTCATGAAAGAATCTATAGACGATCATGAAGTCACTTATAGATTGGACATACTCAAATAACCAGAACTCTACCACTATGTGGGTATATTTCCATAGGAGTCATGTGCCTTACATTCAATTTCATTTGATTTATTATTGTCACGTGTATTAGTATGCAGTGAATAGTGTTGTTTCTTGCGCGCTATACAGCCAAAGCATACCGTACATAGAGAAGGAAAGGAGAAGATGCAGAATGTAGTATTACGGTCACAGCTAGGATGTTGAGAGAGATCAACTTAATATGAGGTAGATTCTTCAAAAGTCTGATGGTAGCAGAGAAGGAACTATTCTTGAGTCAGTTGGTACATGACTTTTTTGTATCTTTTTTCTGACGGAAGAAGGTGGAAGAGAGTATGTCCAAAGTGTGTGGGGTCCTTGATTATGCTGGCTGTTTTTCCAAGGTACCGGGAAGTGTAGACAGAGTTAATGGCTGGGTGGCTGGTTTAAGTGATGGACAGAGCAGAAGCCATACCAAACTGTGATATAACAAAAATAATGCTTTATATGGTGTATCTGTAAAAGTTGGTGAGAGTCATAGCAGATATGCCAAATTTCCTTCACCTCCTGAGAAAATAGAGGCTTTGATGGTTTTTCTTAACTATAGCATCAGTGTGGAGGGACCAGGACAGATTGTTGATGATCTGGACACCTAGAAACTTGAAGCTCTCGACCATTTCCACTTCGTTCCCATTAATGTAGACGGGGGGCATGTCCTTCATTCCGCTTCCTGAAGTCGATGACTATCTCCTTCATTTTGTTGACATTGAGGGAGAAATTATTGTTCACCAGATTCTCTATCTCTTTCCTGTACTCCGTCTCATCATTGTTTGAGATCCGACTCACTACCGTGATGTCATCAGCAAACTTGAAAATTGAGTTGGAGGGGATTCATTTCGCAAGTTGCTATTTTTTACATGTAAAACCTTGATAATGCGTGCTAATGTACTATTTAACTGCAGAGGACATCCCAGCCAATCTTTTTTCTTTCCTACCTGAAATATGCACATGCCATTCCAGCAGTGAAGTACTGGATTGTTATTAAGAGTGAGAAGCTTAGATTATCTACCCTTCAAAAACTAACAAATGCTGTTGTCAAATTAAGAACCTTACCATCATCCCAGCTGGGATCAGCAACACAGCACTGACAAGGAACTTGAGCTAATCTTGCTGATCAACCATTCACGGGATAAATATTTGGACAGTCCTTGGACTTACAGCACAACTGGTTCCTGAAAACCAGGTCTTAACTCAAAACATCGTAACTCGGAATCAATTTTTCCATAAGAATCAATGTTATAAATGGGGGTTTGGTTCCTGAACCAAGGCTCAACACCATATTTTCACCAAAATAACTAAGAATTTTGCGTTCAATCAACATCTCCTGCACCAGGTTTATGCACTTCTGCCATTATTTTGTGCAAAGAAACTAAATTTGAGGAAAGGGTTCGGAAAAATAAAAGGCACCAAGTACTGCAAAAATGTGTCGCACCAGCAACTGAATGTTGATATACATGAGTGAACACCACTGATCTGGCATCATAAAGTCAAAACCAATGTGGGAAAGTTGAAACAGGGTGTCAATTTATAAATGTAGTATGTGCCATTTGTCATAACTCATAGAATCATAGAATCCTACAGTGCAGAAGGAGGTCATTCGGCCCATCAAGTCTGCACCGACCACAGTCCCACCCAGGCCCTATCCCTATTACCCCATGCATTTACCCTAGTTAGTCCCCCTGACACTAAGGGGCAATTTAGTATGGCCAATCCATCTAACCCGCACATCTTTGGACTATGAGAGGAAACCAGAGTACCCGGAGGAAACCCACACAGACATGACGGGAATGTGCAGACTCTGCACAGACAGTGACCTAAGCCGGGAATTGAACTGGGTCCCTGGTGCTGTGAGGCAGCAGTGCTAACCACTGTGCCACCGTGGCGCCCCAACTCGAATGTCATAAAGTTGAGGACTGTCAGTACTGAGAGACATGATGTGGAGATGCCGGCGTTGGACTGGGGTAAACACAGTAAGAAGTTTAACAACACCAGGTTAAAGTCCAACAGGTTTATTTGGTAGCAAAAGCCACACAAGCTTTCGAGGCTCTGAGCCCCTTCTTCAGGTGAGTGGGAATTCTGTTCACAAACAGAACTTATAAGACACAGACTCAATTTACATGAATAATGGTTGGAATGCGAATACTTACAACTAATCCAGTCTTTAAGAAACAAAACAATGGGAGTGGAGAGAGCATCAAGACAGGCTAAAAAGATGTGTATTGTCTCCAGACAAGACAGCCAGTGAAACTCTGCAGGTCCACGCAACTGTGGGAGTTACAAATAGTGTGACATAAATTCTGATTCTAGGATCGCATGATAAAGACTCAGGAGGAAAAAAGCAGAAATATTTATGTGAAATAGTGTGACATAAACCCAATATCCCGGTTGAGGCCGTCCTTGTGTGTGCGGAACCTGGCTATCAGTTTCTGCTCAGCGACTCTGCGCTGTCGTGTGTCGCGAAGGCCGCCTTGGAGAACGCTTACCCGAATATCAGAGGCCGAATGCCCGTGACCGCTGATCCAGGGAGAGATCCAGGGAGCCATTGACTGAGCAAGAATAGCTTATTGGTTACATTTAAACTGACTAATGGTTTTATCTTCAGTTGGCACATTTTGCGGTTGTTCATTTAAGCAAATTGAGCAGCAAATTGCTTCTGCTTTGAAACTGCCAAAACAAAGCACACAAATGCAATAATTTTCCAAGGGATAGCGTAGGAGTCAATGGATTCGATAATGATTCAAAATATTTGACAGGCATGCATTCTGACAAGCCAGTCTACTCCATCTTCATGGTTGAGATACTCACAATGTAAGTGAATGGACGTTGACAATTTTCTTGCATTTCTTTTAGGCAATGTTGGAAAATAAGGGATCAATACCTATTCGGTCGTATTCTGCTCATAGATTTTTGCCCAGAATCTAAAATCTTTTGTTTATTTTACATTAACCCATTGCGCATACAGATTACAGAACACACTAATATACAATGGCTCGATGAAGAAAAATATATAACATAAAGATTACCTAAATTCTACACTATTCTAATTTTGAAATAAACCTATGACAATACTTTTATTGTATTTTTAAATAGATCAGGACAGATATAGCAAAGATTTGATATTTGTTTATTGATCAACATGTAGCAGAGATAGGAATGTAGGGTTGGGACAAAGGACTTGCACCAAAAACTTTGATTCCTCTTCTCACAGAATCATACAGTGCAGAAAAGGCCCTTCGGCCCATTGAGTCTGCACCAACACATGAGAACCACCTAACTTACCTACCTAATCCCATTTACCAGAACCTGGCCCATAGCCTTGAATGTTATGACATGCCAAGTGCTCATCCAGGTACAGTGGAGCCCCGTTGTAACGTGCCCCGATTTAACGCGAAATCGGATATGACGCGATCAATCATTGGACCTTTTTTTTTGCTCTTTCCGGTTTAGTGAATTAGTGCGACCGCGATTTAGCGCGACCCCGATACCATTCGCGATAACATTTTACGGACCTGAACCATCGCGTTACAACGGGGCTCCACTGCACTTTTGAAAGAATGTGAGGCAGCCCACCTCCACCACCCTTTCCGGCAACGCATTCCAGACCGTCACCACCCTCTGGGTAAAAGGATTTTCCTCAACATTTTCCTGCTCCTCACCTTGAAATTGTGTCCTCTCGTGACTGACCCTTCAACGAAGGGGAACAGAAGCTCCCTATCCACCCTATCCATGCCTTTCATAATCATATACACCTCGATCAGGTTGCCCCCTCAATCTTCTCTGCTCCAACAAAAACAACCCAAGTCTATGCAACATCTCTCCATAAGTTAAATGTGCTATCTCAGGCAACATCTTGGTGAATCTCCTCTGCACCCTCTCCAGTGCAATCACATCCTTTCTATAATGTGGTGGCCAGAACTGTGTGAAGTACTCATCTGTGGCCTCACCAATGTTCTATGCAACTCCAACATGACTTCCCTGCTTTTGTAATCTATGCCTCGATTGATAAAGGCAAGAGTCCCATATGCATTTTTCACAATCCAATTAACATGCCCTTCCACCTTCAGAGATCTATGGACAAATACACCGGGGTCCCTTTGTTCCACAGAACTTCTCATGTCATGCCATTCATTGAATACTTCCTTGTTAAATTATTCCTTCCAAAGTGTATCACCTCACATTTCTCAGGGTTAAATTCCGTCTGCTACTTTTCTGCCCATTTGACCATCCCATCTATATCTTGTAGCCCAAGACACTCAACCTCACTGTTAACCACCTGGCCAATCTTTATGTCATCTGCAAACTTACTAATGCTTCCCCCTCATAGTCCTCTATGTTGTTTATATAAATGATGAATAAAAGGGGATCCAGCACAGATCCCTGCGGTACGCCAATATTTACTGGCTTCCAGTCACTGAAGCAGCCTTCTGTCATGACTCTGTGTCTCCTACAACTCAGTCAATTTTGAAGCCACTTTGTATCCCATGTGTATTTGCCTTCTTTATAAGACTCCTATATGGTGCCTTGTCAAAGGCTTTGCTGAAATCCATATAACCTACATCAACTGCACTATCCTAATCTACACACTTGGTCACCTCCTCAAAAAATTCAATCAAATTTGTATGGCATGACCTCCCTCTGACAAAGCTGTCCTCAGTTTCCCACTGACTGTCTGGGGGTCTATAATAAACACCTAGCAATGTGGTTGCCCCGTTTTTGTTCCTATGCTCCACTCACAAAGCTTCATTTGATGCCCCCTCCAAGATATCGTCTCTCCTTACTGCAGCAATTGACTCCTTAACTAATAATGCAATGCCTCCTCCTCCTTCAACAGAGTTTCTTACTTTGTTGTGAGTGTCCATCCAGCAATTTGTGTTTTTATTCATTAGAATTTAGGTGCAAAGATTATGGGTTTTGCCTTGGATAAAGTGTGTGATTTCAAGCACCTTGGGTTATTGGTGGCAAAAAGATGAACGTGTGGATATTGAAATTGATCAACGGATTAGCTCTGATTAGAGTAATTGGAGGCAGAGCAGTGGAGTGTTATGTGAAGAAAAGCATCGCTGAAACTGAGCGGAAGAATCGACTAGGCTCTTCTGAGACCAGCCTTGCTATGTAATGGGAAACATCAAGAAGAGAGGAACAATGGCTGGATACTAATACTGCTGGGAGGGATGCATGGAGCAATGAGAAGGACAAAATCAGGAACCAGCACATCAAGGGGTCAGTGAAGACTGTGGGAGCATCGAAGAAAGTAGCCAAGAAAAGATTGAAATGATACGGTTATCTGTAACGGAGAGAGAGTAAATGTGGTGAGGTCAGTGGTGGAGATGGGACTGCGAGGATAAGGAGAAGAGGAAGGCCTTACACCAGATGGAAGGATGCGGAGATGAAACTTTTAACTACAGCGGGATTGTAAGAGGAATAGGTAACTGCACAAGGGTGATCAACCAGCATTGTAAATGGAAGAAGCTGAAACACTTTCTTTAGCTCCAAGAATTCAAAACTTTAGTTAGTCTCAATGTTGAAGCCTGACCCCAATAGCAGTGGTAGATTACAGTCTTGATACAACAATTCTCAAACCACAACGCAAGACACAATGGTCTGGATCTTCCATGAAGCAGTAATAATTGTTGGACTGCTGTTCCACTCCTACTTTTCTATACCTGGTGCTGTTCTGCATGTCTGGCTCGGTATTCCAAGGCTGGGTTCTTCAGAAATGTGGAGTGTATAGTCCCACAAAGAGCATCATCACAACACTGGAGGATCGGGAAGGAAGTCAAGCCATGCTCCTTTTTCTGGCTCTAGCTGCCATAAAGTAAGTTTAAAATGTCCAGTATGAATGTTAGTGAATGGATGAATGTTAGGGAATTAATGAATGGGTGAGTGGGCAGGTGGAGGAGGATAGGTGGAGGAGCTAAATGGCTAAGTGAGTAGGGTGGGTGAGGTAAGTGGTTAAATGAGTAGTATTGGGCAGGTAAGTGGGTAAAATGGAAGAGGGATGATATAGCAAGTGGATAGGATGACTGGGTGGAAGGTAGTTATGTGGGTTGTGTGACAGATGGATAAGGTGGCATGTAGATCAAATGGAAGGATTTTACTAGGATGCTACCGGGACTTGATGGCTTGAGTTATAAGGAGAGGCTGAATAGACTGGGACTTTTTTCTCTGGAGCGTAGAAGGCTGAGGGGTGACCTTATAGAGGTCTATAAAATAATGAGGGGCATAGACAAGGTAGATAGTCAATATCTTTTCCCAAAGATAGGGGAGTCTAAAACTAGAGGGCATAGGTTTAAGGTGAGACGGGAGAGATACAAAAGTGTCCAAAGGGGCAATTTTTTCACACAGAGGGTGGTGAATGTCTGGAACAAGCTGCCAGAGGTAGTAGTAGAGGCGGGTACAATTTTATCTTTTAAAAAGCATTTAGATAGTTACATGGGTACGATGGGTATAGAGGGATATGGGCCAAATGCAGGCAATTGGGATTAGTTTAGGGTTTTTTTAAAAAAAGGGTAGCATGGACAAGTTGGGCCGAAGGGCCTGTTTCCATGCTGTGACTCTATGACTCTATGATAGCTGGGGGTTGGGTAGTAGGTGGATAGGGTGGAAGGTAGGTAGGGTGGCAGGTGGGAAGGGTGGCAGGTGTTTAGGATGGCAGCTGGTGAAGTTGGAAGGTGGGTGGGGTGGTAGGTGACTAGGATGGTAGGTGAGTAACGTGGAAGGCAGGTAGGGTGGCAGGCGGGTGGGATGGCAGGTGATTGGGGTGGCAGGTGGGTGACATTGCCCATCAGAAGTTCAAGCTGACTGAGCAATTCCCACTAAGGTCAGGGTGTCAGAACTGCTGTGGGGTCCTGACACACATCTTAGGTTATACATCTGATCTTCGACAATTGGAAGATCGGAAAATCTGGGTCAATATGCACCTGCATCTGCATATCAGTTTTAGTCAATGTGGTACTGTGTTCCCATAAATTACTGTTTGTAGTATTTAATACCGGCATTAGTGGAATTATTTGAATCCAGTTTCTGACATTAAAGCAGTACAGACAGCATTTTGTTTTGATTGCATGTCAATAGTGACTTCCCTTCAAAAGCAATGGATTAGTTAGGAAGTTCTTTGACGTAGCCTGAGCTGCTATATGGAGACATTGGTTTTTTTTATGTGAATGTACTGAATAGTACTACAAGGAGATATAATTCATAGTGGTCAGATGCAAACGTTTTGATTTACTATACTAAACCTACTGAGATCATTCAAGCATTCAATTATAGGCCGGTTAGCCTGACTTCGGTCTTTGGCAAGATTTTAAAGTCCATTATTAAAGATCAGGTCGGAGAATACTTGGAAGTGCATGAGGACTGAGTCAAGGAAAGGTCATGTCTAACAAATCTGTTAGAGTTCTTTTAGGAGGTAACAAGGAAGTTAGGTAAAGAAGAATCAGTGGACGTGATTTACTCAGATTTCCAGAAGGCCTTTGACAATGTGCCACTTAGGAGACTGTTAAATAAGTTAAGAGCCCATGGTGTTAAGGGTAAGATCCTGGCATGGATAGAGGATTGGCTGACTGGTAGAAGGCAGAGAGTGGGGATAAAGGGGTCTTTCTCAGGATGGCAGCTGGTGACTAGTGGTGTGCTTTAGGGGTCAGTTCTGGGACTACAACTTTTCACAATATACATTAACGATTTAGAGGAAGGAACTGAAGGCCCTGTTGCTAAGTTTGCAGATGATACAAAGATATGTAGAGAGACAGGTAGTATTGAGGAAGCAGGGGGGCTGCAGAAGGACTTGGACAGGTTAGGAGAGTGGGCAAAGAAGTGGTAGATGGAATACAATGTAGAAAAGTGTGAGGTTATGCACTTTGGAAGGAGGAATGGAGGCATAGACTATTTTCTAAATGGGAAAATGCTTAGGAAATCAGAAACACAAAGGGACTTGGGAGTCATTGTTCAAGATTCTCTTAAGGTTAAAGTGCAGGTTCAGTTGGCAGTTAGAAAGGCAAATGCAATGTTAGCATTCATGTCGAGAGGGCCAGAATTCAAGAGCAAGGATGTACCTCTGAGGTTGTATAAGGCTCTGGTCAGACCCCATTTGGAGTATTGTGAGCAGTTTTGGGCCCCATATCTAAGGAAGGATGTGCTGGCCTTGGAAAGGGTCCAGAGGAGGTTCACAAGAATGATCCCTGGAAAGAAGAGCTTGTCATTTGAGGAACGGTTGAGGACTCTGGGTCTGTACTCGTTGGAGTTTAGAAGGAAGAGGGAGGATCTTATTGAAACTTACAGAATATTGCGAGGCCTGGATAGAGTGGACGTGGAGAGGATGTTTCCACGAGTAGGAAAATCTCGAACTAGAGGGCACAACCCCAGGTTAAAGGGACGATCCTTTAAAACAGAGATGAGGAGGAATTTCTTCATCCAGAGAGTGGTGAATCTGTGGAACTCTTTGCCGCAGAAGGCTGTGGAGGCCAGGTCATTGGGTGTCTTTAAGACAGAGATAGATAGGTTCTTGATTAATAAGGGGATCAGGGTTATGGGGAAATGGCAGGAGAATGGGGATGAGAAAAATATCAGCCATGATTGAATGGCGGAGCAGACTCGATGGGCCGAGTGGCCCAATTCTGCTCCTATGTCTATTGGTCTTATAGTCTAAGCAAATGGAGGTATTGTTTTACCACATGACGTTTAGGAATATTGTGTTCCCTATAATAGTACTAGGTTAAAAGGATACATATTTGCCATGAGAGCTAGATGTTCCTCATTCAATGGCCAAAAAATGAAATCTTTTTATGATTGTGGCCTCCCTACTTGATTAATAAAAATCAGATTACAACAATTTGCATTAATCTATCACCAACAACAATAATCCTGCAGAGGTCAATGGGATCATTGGCAATTTGACCTGAATTTGAAGTTGTCCCCCAATTCATCTCTCAAATCAGACATGACATACTGTACTCCAAATCAGGTACCAACAGGAGTATTTCAGATCAGATACCAAACATTTGTCTGTAAAGAACGCACACTAATCTTCAGATCAGAAAGCAAACACCAGAGACCAGACAGAGTGTAGGAGCTTGTCAGATCACATACACGTCATGCTGACAGAAAGAACTTTCATTTATTTCGAACCTCTATGTGCGCCTCAGAAATATTCCAAAATGCTATACAAATAGTGAATTTGAAGTACAGTCATTTTTGTTAAGTAGACAAATAGGGCACCCACATATTACAGTCTATCCCATTTGTGTGTGTTGGCAAGGACACTAGGGTAATATCTGCTCTTTGAACAGGCTATAGAATGTTTGCTGTCGATCAGAACAGGTAAATAGAGACTTGGTTAACATCTCCTTCGAAGCATGGTAACTCTGACAATATAGCACACTAAAATGTCAACGTAGATTATGTGCTCAAGACTGTAGCAGTTGAAGAAGGCAGCTCATCAGCACCTTCTCAATGGTCAATGAATGCTGGCCTAGCCAGCGAAGCCCACACCCCTTGAATGAATTTAAAAAAGAGGTTCTGGAGTGGGACTTGAACTCACGATTTTTGAGGTGAGTGTTACCAAATCAACAAAGTTGGCACTTGATCAGAGAATGGTAGAACCTCAATATATTTTGAATTGATAAATCAGAAGATGTACATTAAACTCTTGGAAACTCTTGATTCAAAAAGACTGGCAGATTAGATTGTGTACTCAAAGCCCACTGCAATCAATGTTGTCACTAAATCCCTTGACAGGTGAAGGATAAGATGAAACTAACCATCTTCTTTCCAGACTGGCAATTTTTATTAGTCAGTGCATTATTGTGAGGTTATAGCGAAACTAGTGGAAAAAGTAAGCCCTGCAGATATTTTTACAGAAATTAAATTATTGGTGTGTTGCATGAGAAAAAAAATGAGGTAACTCGATGCAAAACCTGATTCTTTTGTTATTAACTTGTCTTGTTCATTTTCAGATTCTTACACAATAACAAAATAGCAAGAATTCCTGCTGGAACCTTCTCACATCTCAACTCATTAAAACGACTGTAAGTGCTGCAGAATTTTGCTATTTGTTCAACATTGGCCTGGCTTTGTGTGCTGTTCTCGCAATTTACCTAATTGAATCACATATTATGTAAGTGCTTTGAGATGTTTGAATTGCTGATTTGCTGTCTAAGTGCAGGTACTATCATTATATAGGAAATCACCAGTTTACTGGTTTTATCAGCAGTATTCTTACATTGCACTGGGTTAGATTTTGCTGTAGCAGGATATTGAACAGTTTCTGGCATTAGTTAGTTCCCCCTGAAACTTTCAGCTCAAAGATATTTACCCACAAGATTGTTGAAAATGTGAGCTGATACCAGCACAGTGAGGAAAACAGCAATGTGGGACCTGAGTCAACAAGGTATATCCATAACCAGACTGGGAAACAAACAAAAGAGGAAAGTCTAAGGAGGAGGGTGAATTAAAGGAGTCAAACTCAATTTCAGATTGGCAGCACGGTAGCACAGTGGTTAGCACAGCTGCGTCATAGTGCCAGGGACCTGTGTTCAATTCTGGCCTTCGGTGATTGTCTGAATGGAATTTGTACATTCTCCCCATGTCTGTGTGGGTTTCCTCCGAGTGCTAAAGCTACCTTCCACAGTCCAAAGATGCGCAGGTTATGTGGATTGGCCATGCTAAATTGCCCCTTACTGTCAGGGAGATTAGCAGGGTAAATATGTGGGGATAACACCTGGATGGGATTATTGTAGATGCAGGTTTGGTGGGCTAAATGGCCTCCTGCACTGTAGGGATTCTATGATTCTAAAGACAGAGAAATATAGAGAAGAAAATAAATGTTAGATTAAGAGGAAAAAAAAGGGACTGAAAGGAAAAGAAAGAAAAAGTTGATATTTAAATTTAACATTTAAAAAAATCTTCCGTGAAAAATTCCAAACATGAATGAATGGGACTCCACAATTGTAATAGTTAATTTAAGAGCCAGAAAGTGTGATTCAAAGTAATTAACATTTGACACATTGTTAAAAAGATGCTTTTGCTGCAGCTACAAATTACTAGCCTTAAGTATTTGTGGTGCGCTTAATTCATATCTATTGCACAAATACAACAACTTCATGGCATTCAATGTATGCTACTTGTGATCCAAAAGTGCTTCTCGGCCTTTTGGCTAAGATCAAGTGCAGTATGTGGATTCTGCACTTGGTTGAGGTCATTAGGTTACATTTAAGCTTCATTTTCATATGAAGCAATTTTTAAAAGCGGCATCTCGGCCTTTTGGCTAAGATGCAAATGAGATCAAGCCTTGGAGGAGGAGCTATGCCTACTCCAATCAGTTTGGATCATGTAGATCAAGCCCAAGACAGGAGGTGAGAGCCCTGTCTTGTCAGCTTGGATCGGGAATGTCTCAACTTGTTGAGACTCTGAATTGGACTTGATTTGATTGAATTGTAATAAAAATACAAAAAAAAAGAGAAGTTCTTGGGAAGCTAATGGTAGAGTGATATAACTCAGAGAGCAACTTTTAGATATTTGCACTTAATAACATATCTGCTCCATGTCTGAAGTTGTTGTGCTCTCTATACATTGGTAACAGTGAGGGACAATAGCCTCATTTTTATTGTGACCCATGACAATTTAAGTTTAACATCCATAGTTTATCAGCAGCCTTTTTTAAGATATTGTGCTGAACACAGAATTACATAGAATTTACAGCATGGAAGAAACAACAGGTCAAAGAACAAAGGAGGTGGGGTAGCATTCTTAATCAAGGAAGGTTTCAGAGCAGTATTGAATCATGATATAAAGGCAGCGGATAGTGATGTAGAGTCAGTTTGGGAAATCATGAATAGCAGGGAAAGGAAGACAAAGGTGGGAGTAGCCTATGCACCCCCAAAATATGACCTCCCAAGAAGTCAGAGCATAAATGGGGAAATATCAGGGGCATGTTTGAAGGGAGCTGCAATTATCATGGGAGATTTTAATCTGTACATTGATTGGACAAACCAAACCGGCAAGGGTAATGCGGAAGAAGAATTTGCGGAGTGTATCAGGGGTTGCTTTTTAGAACAGTATGTTGTGGAACCTACCCAGGAATGGGCTATTTTAGATCTGCTTTTGTGGAATGAAGAAGGATTAATAAGGGATCTTGTGGTTAAGGATCCCGAGGAGGTAGTGACCACAATATGATAAAATTCCAGATACAGTTTTAGGGTGAACACCATAGATCTACAACCAGCTTCTTCAACTTAATTAAGGGCAATTGTAATAGTATGAGGGAGGAGTTGTCTACGGTGAACTAAGCTGAGCTCAGATATAGGTCAGTGGATGAGCAGATATTCAAACAGCTGGTCCAAAATGTTCAGCAGGAATTCCAATAAAAAAGAGGGATCCTACAAGAAAGAGCAAAATCAATGGTTAACACAGGAAGTCAAGAATAATATTAAATTAAAAGGTAGGATATACAAACTGGCAAATTTTCTCTCAAAATTCATTTTCTCCCTTCTTATGAGATTTTTAGACTTTTGGTGCTGGATCCTAAGAACTTCCCAGTCCTCTGGTCTACCACTATCCCTTGCCAGTTTGTATATCCTACCTTTTAATTTAACATTATTCTTGACTTCCTGTGTTAACTATTGATTTTGTTCTTTCTTGTAGGATCCCTCTTTTTTAATGGGATAAATTCCTGCTGAACATTTTGGACCAGCTGTTTGAATATCTGCCACTGCTCATCTACTGACCTGTATCTGAGCTTAGCTTAGTTCATCTTAAAAACAAACAGCAAGGGTTTCTATAGATATATACAGGAAGTGGGTGGCTAAGGAAAATGTGAGACCTCTACTGAACGAGGTTAGTGAATTGATAACAGCAAACAAAGAAATGGTGGATATGCTAAATAATATTATTGCATCAGTCTTCACTGTGGACGACATTGCAAATATTCCTAAGATATCAGATGGGCTGATTTCAAATAACATGGTAGAAATTATAATAATCCCAATCACAAGGGATAGCTATTAAAGATTAAGATTTTTGGAAAACAGCCAAAGTGTTCAAAAAGGGAGAAAGGCAGAAGGCAAGGAACTCTTGGCCAGTTAGTTTAATATCCATTATTGGCAAGATGCTGGAGTCAACAATCAAAGAGGAAATAGCTAATCATTTAGGAAAGCTGAATATAATCAAACTAAGTCAACACGGTTTGATGAAAGGTAAATCATATTTGACATATTTGCTTGGATTCTTTGAAGATGTAACAGGGAGAGTGGATAGAGGGGAACCTGTAGATGTAGTGTATTTAGATTTATAAAAGATTTGACAAAGAGCCACATAAGAGGTTGGTGCATAAACTAAAAGTACTTGCAATTGGAGGAAGTGTGTTAACATGGATTGAAAACTGGCTGTCAGATTGAAAACAAAGAGTTGGAATAAATGGATCCTTTTCAGAGTGGAAAGATATAACTAGTGGAGTGCCGTAGGGATCAGTTCTTGGTCTGCAATTGTTCACTATTTACATTAATGACCTGGAGGAAGAAACAGAATGTAAGGTTTCCAAATTTGCTGAGGATACAAAGATAGGTGTAAGGGCAGGTTGTGATGAGGATATTGTGATTCTGCAATGGTGACTGGTTGAAAACCTGACAAATGGAGTTTAATGTGGGGAAGTGTGAGGTCATGCACTTTGGTAGGAATAATCAAAAGGCAGATTATTATCTAAATGGAGAGAGACTGCAGGTGAGTGAAGTGCAAAGGGATTTAGGTATTCTAGTTCATGAATCACAAAAAGTTAGCAGGCAGGTCCAACAAATAGTTAAGAAAGCAAACAGCATTTTGGCCTTTATTACAAAGTGATTGAAGTTTAATTCAGGGAGATTTTGTTGCAATTGTACAGGGTATTGGTGCGGTCTTACCTGGAATACCTCATGCAATTTTGGTCCTCTTACTTAAGAAATAGATATAGTAACATTGAAGCCACTCTGAAGGAGATTCATAGAATCACCACAGTGCAGAAGGAGGCCATTCAGCCCATCAAGCTGTACCGACAACAATTCCACTCAGGTCCTATCACTGTAACCCCTCATATTTACCCCACGAATCCACGCATCCTGGGACACTAAGGGGCAATTTAGCATGGCCAATCAGCTTAATCCACACATATTTGGACTGTGGGAGGAAACCGGAGCACCCGGAGGAAACCCACGCAGACATGGGGAGAATCTGCAGACTCCACACAGACAGTGCCCTAAGCCAGGAATCGAACCCAGGTCCCTGGAGCTGTGAGGCAGCAGTGCTAACCACTGTGCCACCATGCCGCCCCACGCTAATTCTGGGATGAGAGGGTTATCCTATCAAAAGAGACTAAATAGTCTGGGTCTATATTCCTTGGAGTGTAGAAGAGTGAGGGGTGACCTTATTTGAACATATAAGATCCTGAGGGAGCTTTACAGGGTAGATTGTGAAATGTTTTCAGTGGCGCAAGAATCTCAAACAAGGGGACATAGCTACAAGATAAAGGGCTGGTCATTTAAAATTGAGGTGTGTAGAAATTTCTTCTCGCAGAGGGTGGTGAATCTCTGGAATTCTGTGCCCCAAAGGGTGATCAAGGCTGGATCATTAGAAGTATTCAAAGTGAAGATGGATAAATATTTGATAGATCGGGGAATAGAGGGCTATGGGGAAATGGCACGGAAAAATAATTGAGGCTGGCATGAATCAGCTATGAACATATTGAATGGTGGGGCAGGTTTGAAGGGCCAGGTGGCCTACTCCTGATTCTATTTCTTGTGTTGTGTTCTTGTGAAAGAAGCCAATTAGCTTATCTGGTCTTTGCTGATGTTTAGATTGATCACAAGCTTAACCCAAAGAATTACTTTCCACTATCTGGGGTGATCAGTAAGTTTCCACTTTAACTGGGGTGATCAGTAAGTTTGCGGACGACACAAAATTGGCAGGACTTGCAGATAGTGAGGAGCATTGTCAGAGGCTACAGAAGGATATAGATAGGCTGGAAATTTGGGAAAAGAAATGGCAGATGGAGTTCAATCCTGATAAATGCGAAGTGATGCATTTTGGTAGAAATAATGTAGGGAGGAGCTATACGATAAATGGCAGAACCATAAAGGGTGTAGATACGCAGAGGGACCTGGGTGTGCAAGTCCACAGATCCTTGAAGGTGACGTCACAGGTGGAGAAGGTGGTGAAGAAGGCATATGGCATGCTTGCCTTTATAGGACGGGGCATAGAGTATAAAAGTTGGGGTCTGATGTTGCAGATGTATAGAACGTTGGTTCGGCCGCATTTGGAATACTGCGTCCAGTTCTGGTCGCCACACTACCAGAAGGACGTGGAGGCTTTGGAGAGAGTACAGAGGAGGTTTACCAGGATGTTGCCTGGTATGGAGGGGCTTAGTTATGAGGAGAGATTGGGTAAACTGGGGTTGTTCTCCCTGGAAAGACAGAGGATGAGGGGAGACTTAATAGAGGTGTATAAAATTATGAAAGGCATAGATAGAGTGAACAGTGGGAAGCTTTTCCCCAGGTCGGTGGTGACGTTCACGAGGGGTCATAGGTTCAAGGTGAAGGGGGGGGAGGTTTAACACAGATATCAGAAGGACATATTTTACACAGAGGGTGGTGGGGGCCTGGAATGCGCTGCCAGGCAAGGTGGTGGAGGCGGACACACTGGGAACGTTTAAGACTTATCTAGATAGCCATATGAATGGAGTGGGAATGGAGGGATACAAAAGAATGGTCTAGTTTGGACCAGGGAGCGGCACGGGCTTGGAGGGCCGAAGGGCCTGTTCCTGTGCTGTATTGTTCTTTGTTCTTTGTATCTTCAATTGGCCCTTTCAACAATTTAACCACGTACATACCAAAACCTGCCTTCCTCCACAGGAAGCAGTACTTTTACAAAATAAATATCCTATATGTGATGAGTTTAACTCGTATTTTGCTCCTTCTGTTTTTCTTCCTTTTCTTACCCATAGGTAAAGCTTGAAATCATCATGTAGGGACAGTTTTTTCTGCATTTGTGATAGGAAAGAAACTCAGAATTTTGCTGATAGTTTAATGAGTTAACATAATGAATAGCTGAACTGTGCTGACCAGAAAGCTCCTAGATTTGATCCATGCACGGTACCACGTTAACGAACCTCAGTGAACAAATGGTCGAAGAATTCAAGTTAATCTAGCTTAGGGAAGGGGAAAATTGGAGCCAGAGTTACCAATCCTAATCATTATACAATTGTCCCTGTTGGAAATGTACATACGAGATCAGGTGAATTTAGGATTGGGCTTGGCTGTGATGACACAATGACAAATAGCCTGAGACCCCTCACTGTCCATAATCACACAAGAAGGGTCCTTAGTGTGGTACTAGGTAATTAAGGGTCCCCATGGACCTTTCGGAGAATGGAAAAAGGGGTAATATTGTTGGAAAATGGAAAAGAAAATCATTGCAAATTGCACAATGGAAAAAACTTTATTACAAAATTCTGCAAGATAGACTAACGTTGTCCTTGTTTTTGCATGATTACAGCCGCTTGGACTCCAATGGCCTGGTGTGTGACTGTCAGTTAATGTGGCTGGGAGAATTACTGAAGAGCTATGCCCAAAGCAGCAACACTCAAGCTGCTGCAACATGCGAGTATCCCAGGAAATTACAGGGAAGATCGGTTGCCTCCATAACAACAGAGGAGTTTAACTGTGGTAAGCTTTATTAGCATTATAAACAATCTCTGTTACACATCAGTGCTAAATTACATCTTTTATTGGTTACAACACTGCATGTGGAAGAGAGAAATGAATTAATAAGAAATAAAACCCAACTCATTAAAACATTAATGTTGTTTAAATTACTTTGAATGTCATTGATGTTGGGTTACACTTCATAGGAACATTTTTCTCAGATCTTTTTGAATTACTTCAATATTTTGAAGTGTTAGGCAAAATTTTAACTCACTCAAAACCCGAGTTAATATTGAGCCTTTTACCTCCGTTTAATACTACCATAGAAAAAACCTTTTCCAATATTAATGGGTGAATACTTGTCTTTGTAGGCATTCATCTATCCACGATTTTAACAGGCTAATGTCGATATTAAAGAAGGTCTGGTATTTGAATGTAGGTAAATATCCTATTCCCTGTTTCATGTTATAATATATAACATGATATAAGGAAGAAATTTTGTGTGCACATTTCCATGAAACTTAATTTTTAGGTGTTTGGAAGGACTAAACATCTTCGTTAATTACAATACTTTTATTTATTCCTTGAAGGGAAACGTATACTCAGGCATGCATTTCATAGAATCCCTACAGTGCAGAAGGAGGCCATTCAGCCCATCAAGCCCACACCGACAACAATTTCACTCAGGCCCTATCCCTGCAACACCCCCCATCGCATTTACCTTGCTGGACCCCTGACACCAAGGGGCAATTTTGCATGACCAATCAATCTAACCTGCACATCTTTGGCATTTGTTTGCTTATATGCTCCAATGGGACAACTATGGAAGATTCTCTCTTTTGAAATGCAGGGTCTCCAGCCCCAACTCAGACATGATCTGATGTTGGGGTGGGGAAGCCCGCCCTTGCTGTTCTTAAGACTCTTACGTGGCCTAGATGGGATGGAAAGCTGTTAGCCAATCTGATTGGCTGACAGCTCTCCAAGGAGGGACTTCTTTCCAAGTGCCACTGGAAGTCCCACCTGCTGCCAATTAATGTTCATTTGAGCATAAAATGGAAGCTAGCCTGTTGCAGTCAGTTCCTCACCAACTCTCCAGATGGTAGGAGTTGAGCCCCTGCCGAAAAATTCAGGCCTATGTTTTGATATTTGTAAAAGTCTAGTTGGATACGATCTGTGCTTTGTCTGTTATGAACAGCCGACAGACTACTGTTTGACGCGATCTGCCAGTTATTGAGATGTACAACCTACATCAGCATCACATCAGCACTGAAATTCATATACCACACTATTTATTTGTGTGATAATCAGAACTTCTTTTTGGCTTGACAGCAGAATCCTATAGTGTTAAATACCACTGTGTTGCTACTGCATAGTAAAAGCATGTATTGACGAGCTTCACCTGTTACTCAAATGTTTGAAACATCTTACCCTTCCTTAAGAGTCTTATATCCTTCAGAGAAACCTGATTTAATTATCTTCACAAGAAGATCCAAAGCTATTCTATGCTCCTGATGGCCTGTCTACCTTTTCCTTTCCGAGCCAAGTAACATCTAGTCCCAGACCTGACTTCACTGTGAAGGTTACACCGAGATTCCTGCTCTCTAGCCCAAGCTTGGTGAATCTTCTAGCCTCTTTTAAATCCTCAGTAACTTGGTTTCTTCAATGTGTGGGTGAGGTTTCTACCCATGTTCTGCATGGTGAACTATAGAGTCAGCATTTTTTCTGCCTCAGGTGCAGGACTGGCTCCCTCTGTTTCCCTAATCTCCCTTTCTCTTTCTCCAGCTCATATTTTTGCAGACTCACTTGGGTCTATATGTTCAGTAATATCTTCGGAAACCCTGTAACCTGATACTAAAATAGTTTGATTTGGACTTTTCCTCTCTCAAAATCCATCTCTATAGCAATGTGAATCACATGGGCTTTGTATCCAGGATAAAAGGCCAATTAGCTATTATTTAGGCCCCAACTCCATTCTATGAAATTAAACAGACAGTTTAAGCTATTACCATTTTTAAAACATGACATTCCTAATACCGCACTGTGAGACATGGAAACTAACAATTTACCAACAATCAGTGTAGATGGTCTTACAATTGTCCACAGCTGTGAACATCTTGCACTTTCTCAGCAAGTTTCTTGATTTGGGCCCCTCTTGTTCCCATAGCAACAAGCCACCTAGGCTTGTTGTCGGGCAGAATTTAGAACAGGTCTCATGACTCTCTTCATTACTTAATTTTATCTTAAGTTAAAGAGACAGTCCAAAAATATAACAATCTTATAAACTTCCTATTTATAACAACACAATGATTCTGATAGACTTAACATATTTTGATGGGTTAAGAATGAATGGTTAAACCAAGGCTAATTTTCTTAATCCATTAGAAAAAAGTAAACAAGCTGAGTCACAAATAGTGCTGTGGACACCGTGTCCTATTGCTAACAGTAACATGACCCCGAAGGGTCAGAATCTTTGAATGCATAAGAATTAAATATTTTTAGTCTGGATATGTATACTGTTTAATTATGTGTGTAATGCAAATTTCCTTTTCTCCAGAGAGACCACGCATTACTTCCGAACCCCAGGATGTGGATGTAACTTTAGGAAATACTGTCTACTTTACCTGCAGAGCTGAGGGGAACCCCAAGCCTAAAATTGTCTGGCTGCACAATAAGTGAGTATGGGCAGGAAAACCTTTGAGTTGCAAATTTAATGCTGGGATCTGACAGTATGTGACCCATGGTACACATTACACTTATTCATTGGCACAGACTTCCCTTTCTAATTATTTCTTAAATGTCGAGATTTGATGATAACCATCATAATGTGCCCTGAGAAAATTGCAAACGTCAAAGTAAAATTGAGTTGAACTACATTCTAACTGTTATGTGATTGATTTGAGCAACACGACAATCGATCATATTAAATAAACTGAACAGATTTTCAAACAAAGCATGTAAGGGTAAAGTACAAAGACTTTTTCTAGATATTCACCAAGCACCTTTTCAATGCATTATTCAAAAGGGCATAAGCAACATTACAGAAGTGAAAGTACTCTTTTTCCCACTGAAGCTTATATTTCAAATGTCGCTCTATATTTACATGCACATTCCCATCAAATTTTGGTCTTAAAAATACATCAAAAAGAGAATATTCTATGTATTCTAATGTTCTATGTTTTCTAATAGAAGCAAAAGTTACTTTGAATTAAGCCAAATTTCTGCCTACTCTTCCATTGTCACTCCTTCAGCTCCCTAAACCCTAACAACTGGAATTCCCAGCTAAAACCTGTATGCCTCTCAATCTTTCAGCTTTTTTAACACCTGTCATAAAATTTCATAGAAATACATAAAATGTATCACAAAGGAATAGGCTATTCAACCAATGCCAGCATGTATGTTCCACTGGAGCCTCCTCCCATCCTTGTTCTAGCTTTATCATTGTTTAATTAAGTACTAGGGATAGCTGGCACACTGGGTATGTGGGAGGGGAGCTGTAAAGAAGCATTTTGGTTTTGACTTCACCAACTGGCTTGGATCCTACCAACAACCATCATGTCCCCCCCCACCTACCTTCCTGCCCTTTCACCCAATTTGATGAAATAAATGCCCTCCCACTCTTGCCTGCCTTCCATTGCCTTAGACATTGGTGGCACAGTGGTTAGCACCATTGCCTCACAACATCAAGGACTGGGGCTTGATTGGGTGACTGTCTGTATTGAGTTTGTACTGTTTCCCATGTCTGAGTGGGTTCCCTCCTGTTTCCTCCCACAGTCAGAAGATGTGCAGCTTCGCTGGATTGGCCAAGATAATTGCCCCTTAGTGTCCCAGGATTTGTAGTTTAGGAGGATGAGCCATGGTAACTGCATAGGATTGTGGGGCTTGGGCCTGGGCGTCTGTCAGACGATCGGTGCAGACTCGATGAGCCAAATGGCCTCCTTCTGCACACTGGGGATTTTATGATTCGATGATATGACAGTAGAGGCAAATTAAGGCCCTACATTGCCATTTAATTAGATGTTTAAGGGCCTCAATGGGCCTCAGGGTGGGCAAGCTAGTTGGTGCCTTATCTACCCCACTGTATTATCAGACAATGGTTGGATGATGGGAAGTCAGAGGGTACCCACCGATCGTATTTTTGGTGCCCCCCACCCAAAGCACACTTGGTGAGGGCACCATAAATTCCAGGTCAATATATCTACTGTATTACCCTGCCCTACTCCCTCTCTTTCTCTGCTACCTTTCTAAGAATTCAATGAGTTTAATCAAGTGGGGTTTTCCCTTTTGAAATCCATGTTGATGACTCATTATTGCATTTTTGGCTTCTGTATGTGTTTTCTAATTTTCCCTTTATGAGGGATTGCACTATATTTTCTGTTACAAATGATAGGCTGACTGATACAATTCTCTGGACAGGTTTCTCTCCCTTCTTAAATATGGATTAACTATTCACTAGTCCTCTAGCATTACACATTTTTCTAACCAAATATGGAGTATATGAAAATGTGACTCCGCTACCTTTTCCCTAGATTATTTTAGAATACATGGATGCATATAGACCAGTGGTTTTACCTCTAAATCTACCTCTATGATCAAGCTTATGATCATTTTTCCGCACATCTCTTTCTTTGGCTTAGTGTCAGTTCTGGTCCTGTGAAGGTGCTTAGAATGCCTTCCTATATTAAAGCATTATTTAAATATGCTTTGATCATTCCTTAGAATAAAGATGTCATTTTGGAGTTAGGTCTGAGAAATGTTGGGGAAATTGATCGTTTTACTGTAACAAAAGTACAACACAAACAACTGAAATATTAGTTTTTAAAGAACTACATTGGGAGCAGAAGAATATTTCATTTTTCTTTGAAACAAAGATGATCGGAATTCAGGGAAAAAAATAAACAAATGTTTGACTTTTTTTTGGAAAGAATTGCTGAACGTGTTGCTTTAAAGGCTGGAAAGTCAGGAATTCTACAATTTATTCCTATGACCCAATACTCTGATCAATGCCACCTCATGAGTAGGCTTGGCATTTTGGACTGTGTAAGTCGACTAATATCACAGGATCCTCTGCTTTAGCTACTAATATGAGTAACTGATGACTTGGTGCATTGTTAACATTGATTATGGATTTCAGGCAGGGTTAGGAACACCGGAAAAAAGAAGCTGTCATAGATGTGCATTAAATCAGTGATGAATTTTAGGATGGGGCTTGAACCACCTGTCAGATCGGGAATCAAAGGATACAAAAGATGAGACTGTAATCTGGCTCTGTTATGGTCTGCTGTTCTTTGCAGCCATCATAAAAAAGTGACCAGTGAAGACAGGTTGTCTCTTGTGTTCAAATGATAATCTTTAATCTTTCTGTTGACTCACCTATTGGTTTACTGTGCCTTTTACAGAACCAGAAATTGCATGATCAAAAATAGCATAGTATAATTTATAATAATACAAATTAGCTCATGGAATTAGCCAAGGATTGGTGACATTGACAGGCGGCACGGTGGCACAGTGGTTAGCACTGCTGCCTCACAGTGCCAGGGACCCGGGTTCGATTCCCGGCTTGGGTCTCTGTCTGTGCGGAGTTTGGACATTCTCCCTGTGTCTGCGTGGGTTTCCTCCGGGTGCTCCGGTTTCCTCCCACAGTCCAAAGGTGTGCGGGTTAGGTGGATTGGCTATGCTAAATTGTCCCTTAGTCCCCCTGACACTATCAGGGTAAATACGTGGGGTTATGGGGTGGGATTGTGGTTGTTGCAGGCTTGATGTGCCGAATGGCCTCCTTCTGCACTGTAGTCATTTTATGATAATAAATTGCAACTATAAATTGGAAAGAAAACCATACTCTGAACAATATGTAACTGATCAGTTTTCTCCAAGTTGCAGTATGATTCGATTGTATATTGGTAAAGCATCAGAATACCAGAAAATAATGCAGAGTTTCCAAAGCATCAAGTGGAGAAGCCTGATAAATAGTGAAGTGCTATCAATTAAGCAAAACTACTTGTGTGCCAATACAACTGTAGGCTTTTATTCATTACAGAACTAGGAGCATATCCTAACAGATAACTGACCCGAACTGAACAAGGGGGAGGAAACAGCCACCTTTATACTAGGTGACAAGGGGAGGAGCCGGCAGGGGATGTGTCCAGGCATGACAAACACAACAAGGGTAGTCCAGACAGGACAAAGGCTCAACTGTAGTCCACCACAAATAGCGGCCTATTTACTCATGAGTGATGATGCTCTGGATCTATGAACAGTTCTGTCTTTGAACAATTTAAATTGGAATATTCAGATAGATGATTCAGGTTCAATATAGTTCCTAACTAAGGAATATGGAATGAGCTGCCAGGTGGTTGAGGCAGGGTCAATAGCAACATTTAAAAAGCATTTGGATAAGTACATGGATGGGAAAGGATTTTATGGTTATGTCCAAATACAGACAATTGGGACTAGCTGGGAGCGCACCATGGTTGGCATGGACTGGTTGGGCTGAAGGGCCTGTTTCTGTGCTGTATTGCTTTATGACTCCATTACTCTAATATAATAAAATGGATACAATATCATTTGCAATGTCAAATGGCACAAGTATTATTTCACGCTGTTGATATGGCTAGGGGTGAATATATGGCAAAAGTGGGGTGGGAGGGAGCCTGTTAATGATATTTATATTTATTAAAATGCATAAAAATTAGCTTGATCTGCTGAAGTTCTAATGATGGTGATGTGCCCATAACATTTTTTGGTGAGGATCTAAAGTTCTCTTCAAACTCCCAGCAGCAACTCAACAGCAGAAGCTCATAATGTTTTAAGTGGCACTCAGAATCCTCAGCAACAATTAGTTTATTTCCAGTCAGTTTGTTGATATTAGGAGAGCACATTTGAATGATGTTATCCACCAACATGCCATGCAAGCTCGTTAACAGACAACTTAAGTGACAGTCATCTGGGTAATGGTCCTGTAGGTAACCTTTCCTAACACTGCGGCAACTCCTTTATCAAGAGAGCATATTGTGTGGGCTAAAGTGACTCTTCAGCTCAAGGCCCCAACTTGGCTACCTCGGTGATTCTTTAGCACCTAAGTGATCTGTTAAAAATCTTATCGGAAGTGTTTTAGTGATATGTTTTGATCTTGATTTGATTTATTATTGTCACATGTATTAGTATACAGTGAAAAGTATTATTTCTTGCGCGCTATACAGACAAAGCATACCATAAATAGGGAAGGAAAGGAGAGAGTGCAGAATGTAGTGTTACAGTCATATCTAGGGTGTAGAGAAAGATCAACTTAGTGCAAGACAGGTCCATTCAAAAGTCTGATGGCAGGAGGGAAGAAGTTGTTCTTGAGTCGGTTGGTCCGTGTCCTCATGTTTCTCGATGGAAGAAGGTGAAAGAAAGTATGTCTGGGGTGTGTGGGGTCCTTGATTATGCTGGCTGCTTTTCTGAGGCAGCGGGAAGTGTAGACAGTTTCAATGGATGGGAGGCTGGTTTGAGTGATGGACCAGGCTTCGTTCACCACCCTTTGTCGTTCCTTGGGGCCTTGGACAGAGCAGGAGACATACCAAGATGTGATACAACCAGAAAGAATGCTTTCTATGGTGCATCTGTAAAAGTTGGTGAGAGTCGTAGTGGGCATGTGGTGTGTTGCTGTGGAAATGCAATTAGAAAGAAAAATTCAGCACAGGAACAGGCCCTTCGGCCCTCTAAGTCTGTGCCGATTATGATGCCCTAATAAACTAAAAAAAACTTTTTAAAAGCCTTTACTCGGTCTGTACCCCTCTATTCCCTCCCTATTCATGTACCCATCCAGATGCCTCTTAAACATTGCTAATGTGCCTATTTCCACCACCTCCTGGCAGCGCGTTCCAGGCACCCACCACTCTCATAGAATCCTACAGTACAGAAGGAGGCCATTCGGCCCATCGAGTCTGCACCGACCACAATCCCATCCAGGCCTTAACCCCACAACCCCATTTATACTTGTTTTTTTATTGCCTGTAGACTGTAGCCCATACCTTTGATTGCATTACCTTTCCAAAAGCAGAAATGCTCAACCTATTTTTTATTGTACTGTTTAGGCCATTAAACCTTTTTGAATTATGCCCCCGTCATGTATTACATTTTTGGTAGATACCCCCCCCACCCCTAAATGATTTCTCAGTTTACCTCTGTGCAATCTATGTTTCTCCAGAGTTTTGATTATCCAAGGAGTTTCTTGAATCGAACAGGAAGTTGGCATGAGAATTTCTCAGAACCAATTCACAGATCGACCTCATATACAGCAGGCAGGTTATCGAAAGATTGCCTCACATCCCTTGGATACTCTGATCGGCTTCTCAAACATATGAGGCCTGTCCTGGCCAACATTCCTCACCTCACAAACATTCTTCCCTCAGCCAACACCATCAAAAACAATTTACCAAATCATATATCTCATTGTGTAATCTAGTTTGCACAAAATAGCAGCCTCATTTTTCAAAGAAAAATCATTGATTGCATTTTAAAGTAATTCATGTTATGTGAAACCTTTTGAGATATGTCTAAAGGGTACGATAAGTATTTTAGAAACAAGATTTTTTCATATTCTGTTCTGGAAAAGAAAATCATATCACATATGAAAAAAAGTAAATATTACAAATTTAGAAGTTAGGCAGGAATTTAAAAAGTTAATATGAAGTTAATGTAATCCAATAAGGTGTACTTTCAATTCTTTCCTGTTGATGCTTATCACAGTGGAGGGCTGTAAGTTCACAGTTTGATGAACAGCTCAAAGAGGTTATTAAATGATTAGGTCTCTTTGATGTGGGGTTATGAATATAAGTATTTGTTTTAGTAGAGGATTAAATATTTGAGGGGATTTAAATGTACTGAGCTTTCGTGAATGACAGTTTGTTTTTTATATAGTGAAGCCTGTAATAAATATTTACAACTTTATTTTATTTAACCTCAGCATAGCTCCTATGGTCTGCCCATAGTGAACACTGGATGAGTTGGTATGGAGGATGTAAGGGCAAAGAGTCATGAGTTGCTTGTATGTTGGCATTGGGGTCATAAGAGGTCTTGGGGGTGAGTTGAGGGATTATCAGTTGGCTTATGCAATTAGGGGCTATAAGTGACATAGGGATGTGTTGGGTTCTAGGAGTCCCCCCACCCCCACTCGAATAAAGATTCAGCCATTTGGAGTACTTGTTCTCCAAGGCGAGTGAGGTGAGCCAGGAGATTGCCCAACTTTGCACACCCACTTTGGAAGGTTTCTCGATTCCATGCCACTGAGTTTTCCTAACCTTTTTAGAATCAATTTCTTTCCTGCAATTATTTCTAACAATTATTCCGTGCTCTCCATTATCACAAGTATATTGTTATTTGTAGTTAAGCAATTCAGTGTTAGAATCTAAGTTCTCTATGGGTTAAAAAATGTCAAACTACCTTGGATACTAACCCTTAAAAATGTTTGAGTTGGGTAGTTTGGTCAAGATGGGAACTGAAAGTTGAAAATTCATCTATTTTAACTTGGTTGGACTCCAAACCCCAAATTGGCTCATTGGCAAGTAGTCTCTAGAACTGGATAGCTCTCCTTCCTCTGCATCTATTTGAAAGGATGTTGGTGATTGAGCCTTTCACAATGAGAACACAGAAACAAGGGAGACTATTCAATCCCTCAAGCCTGCTTCACCATTCAATTAGCTTGTGACTGATTTGTTCCTCAAATATATTTTCTTACTCTTTTCTACATATCTATCTCAGTCTTGAAAGCTCCAATTGTCCCAGCATTCACATCCTTTTTGTAAAGAGAGTCCAGATTTAGACTGCCTTTTGTGTTAAGAAATGACTAAACTATAATTTTATTATTGTGCCCCCTTGTTCAGGTTTCCCCAGCAGGGGAAATTGTTTCTTTAACCACCCTGTCAAATCCATTTATCATTTTAAAGATCTCACTTAGAATACCCTCCTTTTTTTTATACATAAGAGAATGCAAGCTAACTTTATTAGACCGTAATTGGTAATATTGGAGGTGTTAGGGACCAGATCAGAAACTCCAAGGTATGTTATAGGTTGAGACTAGACCCCAACTATCTTTGGTTTTGGCATTAGTGTGAGGATAAAGTGTTTCACTCCTGGTGTGATTCAATGGACCTGCTAAGAAGCTTTTATCAAAACAAATTTAACAAGACAGTTTAACTATAACAACAAAAATTAACATAACCTTTACCAATTGGAATACTTAAACATGACAAGATATAATTCTTAACTGCTAGGTTATCTCTATTAGTTCCTTTTTAAGCAATACTCTTCATAGACATAAATTCCTCTTCAAAATCAATTAGCAAACAACAGACTTACATACTGGTACATGGGCTGCTATTCCTACAGCCTCCAGAACACCTCTGGAGAGAGATACCTGCTTTCTAGCAGAACCAAACTACAGTCTCCAGAGAAAGAGAGAAGAGCTTTTGCTTCTTGCAAACCCAAACAGAAAACTGCCTGCTTTTTCTCTGTAAGCTTAGCTCTGTCCATTCACATGAGTCTCTCTTGTCAATCAACCTAATTAAACCCTACTCTGAAACCCTAGGAGACAACCCAAAACTTAAACAAAATTGCATGAGCTCAGATTAAAGCAAACGCCACAATATCTAGGATCAATTATGCTTCTGCATTCTTAGTATTTGGGCTGCCTAGCAGACAGATTGGCCCCGTAAACCAGAGTTGAATTTTAACCATATCTTTCACAAGAAACATGACACAAATATATTTCTTAAAGGCACAGTATCATAACAGAGGCCATTGTCAAGTCTGGTGACAAAGAGAGCAAGCAATGAGTAGAAAATACACAATTTTTGCTTGAGGAGACAGCAGAAGGCCTGAGCCATTTTAAAGGTTGAGGTGCATTTTAGATAATATGAGTCATGTGCCAGCATTCCAGAAGGATTAATAAGCATCTCACAAACTGGAGAAACTAGCAACACCCTGGGGGTACCATTGACTAACAAACTGAACTGGACTAGCCATGTAAATACTGTGGCTACAAGAGCAGGTCAGAGGCTAGGAATCCTGCAGAGGGTAACTCACCTCCTGACTCCTCAAAACATGTCCACTATCTACAAGGCACAAATCAGCAGAGTGATAGAACATTCTCCACTTATCTGGATGAGCACAGCTCCAACAACAGTCAAGAAGCTCAACACCATCCAGGACAAAATAGCCTGTTTGATTGGCATTGTTTTCATGAACATTCACTCCCTCCACCACTGCAGCATTAGTGTGTATAATCTACAAAATGCACTGCAGGAACTCACCAAGGCTCCTTAGGCAGCACCTTCCAAACTCACAACCCCTACCATCTACAAGGACAATGGCAGCAGACACATGGAAACACCATCACCTGGAAGTTCCCCTCCAAGTCAGTCACCATCCTGACTTGGAAATACATCACTGTTCCTTCAGTGTTGCTGGGTCAAAATCCTGGAATTCTCTCCCTGACAGCACTGTGGATGTACCGAGACCACATGGATTGCAGTGGTCCATGAAGGCAGATCACCATCAACTTCTCAAGGGCAATAGGGCTTGCCTAACCGTCGATGCTCATGTCCCATAATTATTTTTTTTTAAATGGAGAATCCAACAGGTTCCTTAAGTGGATTGACCTGCTTAAAGTTGGAGACTCAATTCTCAAGGCTTCCAGAAGAAAGGATGTTCATTCTTCTCTTGGTCCAGCAAAGATCATTTAGAAAACTTCTCCATGCTGTTTCCAAAGTTACCTTTAGTAATCTCTTTAAGGTCATTGGATGGGTCATTCAGTAACCAGTGGGAAGATTGCATACAATTTAGATCTTCCTGTGACATTTACTGTACAAATCAACCAGGTGATCCACTTTAACTTCTGCCTGTACTAGTTTGAAGCTATTCATCATCATGTGGACAAAAATTGTCCAAAGATAACTTGGTGTTCCTTCTTCAGGTAAATGGCAGGACTTTGCCCAACAGTTGTTGGTCTAAGATTAGGAAATAAATGTATGTAAGATAAATTCTCATCACATTGTGTTTTTAATACACATGCTTACAATTTCATTACAAGCAGTAAATGGAGAAAATCTACCTCATTAATTTGGAGCTCCAGTGCTTGTACTGTGTGAAACAAATACGAATTGCAATCTAAATACTTCATTAATGCCATCGCATTTTGTCATAAAACAAGTGACATGCAAATTACTGAAGTTCTATGTGCAGACATTGGGTGCAAGTTGGTCCACTTTATATCTGTTTATTTATGGTCCACTTTGTATCTGTTTTCTGTGGAAGAACAGGCAAAAAGACCTGGATGCCAGAACCTGTGCTTGATTTGCACTTGCATTATGGAGACTGGCACTTTGGTATAGGTTTTGCAGGAAATCTGTCTTAGTGACCATCTAAGTAAAGCTTTAGGCACCTCACATATGTAAAGAACAGTTCACCCTGGCATTTTAGGCTACCTTACAGAAACGGATTTGGATTGAACAGATCACGGGGGGCGGGGGGGTGGGGGGAGGTGGTGAAACAGATATTATCCCTATAGATGTTATTATACCTTTTAAAGTTAAAGTTTATTTATTAGTCACAGGTAGGCTTACATTAACACTGCAATGAAGTTACTGTGAAATTCCTCTAGTCATCACAGTCCAGCGCCTGTTCAGGTCAATGCACCTAACCAGCACATCTTTCAAACTGGGAGGAAACCGGAGCACCTGGAGGAAATCCACGCAGACACAGGGAGAACGTGCAAACTCCACAATAACAGTGACCCGAGGCCGGAACTGAACCTGGGTCCCTGGAACTGTGAGGCAGAGAAGTGGGATTCTCTGATCCCGTCCATGGCCACCGTGCTGCAAGTGGAATGGAGAATTTGAAGTTCCAGCTAAAACTCCATTCATTTTTAGCAGCACCAGAGAAGCCCAACTGCGAACGAGGTCAGAGATTTTCAGCGAGCGGTCCTGACTTCAATCATCCTTTGTAGTAAAAGATATCTCCCTCGGAAGAACTCATTGCAGAACAAAATTTATTTTGTCATCTCTCCTCACACGTGTCAGCTTAACTCTGTGATCGCACTTATTCCTTGAAGTAAGAAGTTGGGGGCTCAAACCGCACAACAGCAACTGAGTGCATGTTCTGAGTTACCACCATATGCTTTTCTAAGTGAGCTCTGGATTGTTGAAGTACACTTCTTAAGGGAATGTGGGTTGTTGGAGGTAGCATCATTTAGACGAAAAATTAAACTGAAGCCTTGTTTTCCTCTTCAGGTGGTTACAAAAAGATTGCAATCCATCTTTTTCCAAAGAATAATACTGAGTTTTCATGCTCTTCTGGCTTACATTAATCCAAAAACCTGCAATGCTGAAATAGGGTAAACTGGTCAGTCATCTTGTTTATCGAACCTGACAGTGTGCAAACTGACTGCCACATTTGCCTGCACAGTGAAAGAAATTAATTGACTGTGAAACACATGGGTCATTCATAAATATACAAAAGCAAAATAAAGTGGATGCTGGAAAACTAAAATGAAAACAGGAAATGCTGAGCTAACCAGCCGATCAGACAGCATCTGTGGAGTGAGCACAGAGTTAGTGGGCACAATGTTATTTCAACTGATCCAATTGCAGCAGGGAGTCCAGTGGTAGATCAGAAACCCATTTAATTCAGAACCGGGCCATGCCTCTTTAACTCAGCTGGAGCATTAGAAACCAACTTTCATGCCCCACCCCTTCATAGCCCCCCATGTCATATCTTCTCCCGTCATAGCCCGCACATGGGGATAGCTTCCCTCATGAACCCCCACTCCGCCCCATCCCCTTAAACATGTGTTCCTCTTTTTTTAATGAATTTGAAGAAATTAAAGTATAGCAGATTGTATTTTCGAGTCAAAATACGTTATTATTCATAACAAGTGACATGTGAATGGTCTGCTAATTAAATGCGCATCATCATAATTGTTTCCTAAAAACATTACAATAACCTGCATAATGTCAACATGGTAAGAGGTCTCACAACACCAGGTTAAAGTCCAACAGGCTTATTTGGTAGCAAAATCCACTAGCTTACGGAACGCTGCTCCTTCATCAGGTAAGTGGGAGTTCTGTTCACTAACAGGGCATATAAAGACACAAACTCAATTTACAAAATAATGGTTGGAATGTAAATCTTTATAGGTAATCAAGTCTTAAAAGGTACAGACAATGTGAGTGGAGAGAGCATTAAGCACAGGTTAAAGAGATGTGTATTGTCTCCAGACAGGACAGTTAGTGAGATTTTGCAAGCCCAGGCAAGTCGTGGGGGTTACAGATAATGTGACATGAACCCAGGATCACAGTTGAGGCCGTCCTCATGCGTGCAGAACTTGGCTATCAGTCTCTGCTTGGCGACTGAGCTGTCGTGTGTCATGAAGGCCGCCTTGGAGAATGCTTACCCGAAGACCAGAGGCCGAATGCCCATGACCACTGAAATGTTCCCCAACAGGAACATTCCCCACCACTTGCTTGGTGATTGTCGAGCGGTGTTCATTCATCCGTTGTCGTAGTGTCTGCATGGTCTCCCCAATGTACCATGCCTCGGGACATCCTTTCCTGCAGCGTATCAGGTAAGAGTTTTAACAACACCAGGTTAAAGTCCAACAGGTTTATTTGGTAGCAAATACCATTAGCTAAAAATCAAGTAACTTGATTTTTGTGTCTCTGTGCCGTGTTTGAGAGCACATTTCCACTCCATCTGACGAAGGAGCAGTGCTCCAAAAGCTAATGGTATTTGCTACCAAATAAACCTGTTGGACTTTAACCTGGTGTTGTTAAAACTCTTACTGTGTTCACCCCAGTCCAACGTCGGCATCTCCACATCATGCGTATCAGGTAGACAACGTTGGCCGAGTTGCAAGAGTATGTACCGTGTACCTGGTGGAAGATGTTCTCACGTGAGATGATGGCATCCGGTACTCTGTCCGCCGTGTCCCGTGTTTGTCGTCTGAGGAGGTCGATGCGGTTTTTCGCTGTGGCGTGTCGGAACTGTCGATCGATGAGCCGAGCGCCATATCCTGTTCTTATGAGGGCATCTTTCAGCGTCTGGAGGTGTCTGTTGCAATCCTCCTCATCTGAGCAGATCCTGTGTTTACGGAGGGCTTGTCCATAGAGGATGGTTTCTTCAACATGTTTAGGGTGGAAGCTGGAGAAGTGGAGCATCGTGAGGTTATCCGTGGGCTTGCGGTACAGTGAAGTGCTGAGGTGACCGTCCTTAATGGAGATGCGGGTGTCCAAGAATGCAGCCGATTCCAGAGAGTAGTCCATGGTGAGTCTGATGGTGGGATGGAACTTGTTAATGTCATCATATAGTTGTTTCAGTGATTGTTCACCATGAGTCCAAAGAAAGAAAATGTCATCGATGGACAGAGTACCCTCCGTCGTCCAGTACTTTCCCAGAGCGGAGAAATTAGGACATCTTCTCCGGAGCCTTCAACGTGTCATTGATGAAGATGAAAATCTCGCCAAGGCCATCCCAACACCCCCACTTCTTGCCTTCAAACAACCACACAACCTCAAACAGACCATTGTCTGCAGCAAACTATCCAGCCTTCAGGAGAACAGTGACCACGACACCACACAACCCTGCCACAGCAACTTCTGAAAGATGTTCCGGATCATCGACACGGATGCCATCATCTCACGTGACACCATCCACCAGGTACACGGTACATACTCTTACAACTCGGCCAATGTTGTCTACCTGATACGCTGCAGGAAAGGATGTCCCGAGGCATGGTACATTGGGGAAACCATGCAGACATGACGACAACGGATGAATGAACACCGCTCGACAATCACCAGGCAAGAGTGTTCTCTTCCTGTTGGGGAACACTTCAGTGGTCACGGGCATTCTGCCTCTGATCTTCGGGTAAGCATTCTCCAAGGTGGCCTTCACAACACACAACAGCGCAGAGTCGCTGAGCAAAGACTGATAGCCAAGTTCCGCACACATGAGGACAGCCTCAACCGGGATCTTGGGTTCATGTCACATTATTTGTAACCTCCACGACTTGCCTGGGCTTGCAAAATCTCACTAACTGTCCTGTCTGGAGACAATACACATCTCTTTAACCTGTGCTTAACGCTCTCTCCACTCACATTGTCTGTACCTTTAAGACTTGATTACCTGTAAAGACTCACATTCCAACCATTATTTTGTAAATTGAGTTTGTGTCTTTATATGCCCTGTTTGTGAACAGAACTCCCACTTACCTGACGAAGGAGCAGCGCTCCGAAAGCTAGTGGATTTTGCTACCAAATAAACCTGTTGGACTTTAACCTGGTGTTGTGAGACTTCTTACTGTGTTTACCCCAGTCCAACACCGGCATCTCCACATAATGTCAACATGGCCATAAAGCCGTCATTTTGACAAACTATAGGAAGTCGGACCACATAAACAGGTCTATATTTCTTCTGTCTCTACAGCATGTTATCTGATGCTGGAATGTCGAGAGGAAGTCTCCCCATTCATCATACAATTCTAAATTTAATCTCAGGAGGGTTCTTCAGAGCCTCTGTGGATGTATTTAATTTTCAAAAGAATCACATTTGTCCAGTCAACTCTCTTCACGCCCTCCATCCAGTAAACAGACTAATGTAGTGTTCTTTCCACTGCTTATAACAAATACATTGGAGCAAGTCTCATTGAGTCATTTTATTCATCAGCATACTTAGATTCTAAAATGGGCTAGATATTTTTAGTAATATGTGATAATATAATTCAACCGCACATTGATACAGTGATCAAGTTTCAGTAGATCATCACTGATTGACCCTAACTTCTTAAATATGGACTATCTAATCTTTTGGACTGTGGAGTATGAAATTTAACGACTTTGCAACCCATGGGCTATAATTCTCTGATTGACGGTGGCACAGTGATTAGCACTGCTGCCTCTCAGCGCCAGGGACTCAGGTTCTATTCTGGCCTCTGTGTGGAGTTTGCACATTCTCCCCTGTGTCTTTGTGGGTTTCCTTCGAGTTCTCCGGTATTCTCCCACAGTCCAAAGATGTGCGGGTTAGATTGATTGTCCATGCTGAATTCCCCTTAGTGTCAGGTGATTAGCAGGGTAACTATGTGTGGTTACGGGAATAGGGCCTGGGTGGGATTGTGGTCGGTGCAAACTCGTTGGGCCGAATGGCCACCTTCTGCACTGTAGGGAGTTTATGATTCTATGATCAGTCTGCTTTTAGCTTGTTTCCTATAGCATTTCTTTCTGTCTTCTGTCACATTACCACATTAAAAAGGAAGGTTCTGGGTAAGTATCTCAACAGGCATTTATAGTACTTTCCCATAGTTTTTTATCCAGCAGTAGAAATGTATTCACAATCAATGTTGTTTCTCAGGAGTTTTCACTAATTTTCCAGCAAAATTACAGATCATTATTTGAGATGGGGAAAGCCCCAATGGAAATTGCAAGTGTAGGTGCCTGATTTTCCTGACATCACTGCCATCCATACTTATGGTCTTAGAAAGAATTTGGAATTAAATGCCAGAGAGAATTCTTCATTACCGGGCCATCATTTAATTTAGTTCTCATGACAACATGAACAGGAAGAACTGTCTCTACTGTTTCCATTGCGTGAAGTCATAGGGTGGAATTTCCCCCATGCCCATGCCAGTGGGTTCAATGGTGGGTGGGGGTAGAATTCAGTCAGAGTACAAAAATTGATTTTACGGTGGTGTGAATTTCCTGCAGGATCTTCCACTGATGCCTGCTATTAGTTAGTTAGTTATGCTCCTAGACCCAGGTCGCAACAATATTCCTCCATCGGGCCCAATCTTGTGCAGTGGCTTGTGTCTCACCTGATGTAAGCCCCATCTCTTCCAGTTCAGCCACCACAGTCCTAGGTCATGTTGTTTTTAGCCTGTCCAGTTTATGTTTCCCAGCTGGAGTCCAACTTGGAACAATCTTTAGTATTTGATCTTGGGACATTCTTCACATGTGTTGAAACTATCTTACCTGGCACTTCTTGATCTCAAGGACAATGCTGTAACAACCAATCTTCTTGTACAAGTGCTCACTGCAAACTTTATTTGACTGGTAGATGTTGCAGATCTTGTGTAAGTAATATGTATGAGATCTGATATTGAAACTAATAATAAACTACAAGGTCAGTGGTAGTAAACTAAATGGAACAGTTTATTAGCAAGTCTTTATCCGAGCACAGTCAGCAAAAGACTGCCTGGGCAAGCTCCACCCATGATGGAGCTTGAGTCCGGGGTCACCTGACCCATTCTCTTAAAGAGGTATGCCCAACATACATAATAGTAAGCAACTGTTATGAAAGGTCCATGCCCATGCCTTCTTCACTATCCTCCAGCATTCAGCTCCAATTTTACATTACTGTTGTAGATTTTGGTCCAAAGAGCTCTGGATGGTTTGAAGTCTGCTAATTGCACCTCCTGCTTTCTTCAGCCAGGCCTTGATCTTCCTGTTAGCATCATTGCCATTAGTGATAAGGCTGCTGAGGTAAGTTAAGTTGTCAACATTCTCTCGGGCTTCTCCATCGATGGTAATTGGAGGTGCTGCTGATGTGTTGTGGCTCATGTGTTTTCTGCTTATTGATATGCAGACCAGTCTGTTTTGCATGCATGTTGAGTATTGTCAGATTTCCCCTGGAGGTGGGTGTATCTTGAAGAGATGGCAGCAAGGTCATCAGCAAAGTCGAGGTCCTCCAAGTAAGAAAAGAGGGTTCACTGAATTCCCCTGGGACAATCTGATGTTTGACATGTGGCCTAGTCAACGGGGATGAGAAATAGAGTAGGAGAGAGGATGCAATGGGGTTGCATTGGACCTCACTTCAAATCACTCAATGTATAGCCGAGGATGGTACTGCATTTGATGTGCTCGTAGAACTTCCGAATGCGATTGACAATCTTGGGCAGAGTTCTGTAGGCTTTGAGAATCTTGCACAGGCTCTCATGGCAAACACTGTCAAACACCTTGAAGCTGATGTAGAGGGGTGCATTCCATTTGAGGCATTGCTCGATGATGTTGCTCAGAGCAAATATCTGGTCTTTACATCCTCTGTCCTTGTGGGACCCTGCTTATTGCTGCCTAAGTTTCATCAATGGTGTCAATCAGCTTGAAGAGAATTCTGAAGTAGACTTTGCTGGGGATGGAAAGGAGCGTAATTCCTCACCAGTTGCCACAGTTGTGGATGTCCGTGGGGTGGGGCGGGGGGGAGAGGGATGCTGTAGTGGGGAGAAAATATGGCCCAAAGATTGTGTGCAGTTTTGGCCTATTGTATGCGGTTTTGGTCTTCTTTTCTGAGGAAGAATGTTCTTGCTCTTGAGGGATTGCTGCGAAGGTTTACCAGACTGATTCTGGGGATGGCGGGACTGATGTAAGAGGAGAGATTGACTAGGTTAGGATAGTTTTCACTGGAGCTCAGACGAATGAGGGGGGATCTCATAGAGACTTATAAAATTCTAACAGGACTAGACAGGGTAGATGCAGGGAGGATATTCCTGATGGTGGGAGAGTCCAGAACCAGGGATCACAGCCTGAGGATTCAGGGTGGATCATTTTGGGTGAAGAAATGTCTCCTCACCTCCATCCTATGAGTTTGAGCCTATGGAATTCATTACCACAGGAAGTAGTTGATGCCAAAACATTGAATGTATTCAAGAGGCGGCTGGATATAGCACTTGGGGCGAATGGGATCAAAGGTTCTGGGGAAAAAGCAAGATTAGGCTATTGAGTTGGATGATCATCCGTGATCGTAATGAATGGCGGAGCAGGCTTGAAGGGCCAAATGGCCTCCTCCCGCTCTTATCTTCTATGTTTCTATGTTTCTATATCGATTTCACACTGACAAGAATTTACAGCAGGATCTTCTGCTGATGCCTGCCATGGCAGGTCAGAAAACTCGCTGGAGGCCGGCATGAAGCTTATTTGCATCCCGTTAATGGGATGTAGATGAAGGACCAATCCCCTTGCATCAGATTCTATGTGGTGCTGGTGGAGAAACATTCTGGCACAAAGCATATTCAGAACAAAGTGACGTGTAGGCGTCACGATTCACCTGAACGATGCCTAGGGCTGACTCTGGGTTTTCGGACCCTGGAACAAGATAGCAATGAGTTGAGGGAGCATCTGCAGGTGGAACTTCCAGATTCAGTATCCTTGCGGAAGTCCATCTTCCAATCTCAGAGTGCTCCTGCAGATCCATCTTTGTTCTCAGGTGATCCACCTCCTTTCTTCAGTTGTGGGTTTGTGATGTTGGACACCTTTTCTAAATGGCGCTTGAAATGATGGCAGACTGCCCCATCAGGCCTGCCTCACCACAGAATATGGTGCATAGTACTCAGGTGCATAATAAATAGACTACTGGCATCCGCAGCAGGTAACACTCCACATTTCTGCCCCTACCACAGGACTTAGTCCCAAATTGGGAGAATTCCGGCCTTCATTTTCTCAAATCTTAGGAAAAGAGATTACAAAACAGCCTGGCAGCCATGTTCACATCTGCTTTTGATAGCTCTGCCTGCAGAGAGTCAATTCCAGAGGTATTTGCCACTTTTTTATGGCTTTGATGGCTGCACGCACTTATGCTGCAATGAGTGGACTGATGCCAATACCAACAGTGTCTGCTGGATTAGCTGGATCATCAGGTCAGGCTGATTAAGAACCACTTCAAAGTGCTGAATCCATCTTACAGCTTGCTCTCTCTCTCTCTCTTTGCTGTTATCACATTTCCATGTTTGTCCTTGACTGGCATGGTGTGATTAATGTTTTGTCCACAGAGTCATTTTGTGATCTTGTACAGTGTGTTCAGTTCTCCTCTTTCTGCTGTCTGTTCTGCCTCTCACCAATTTCTCAACCGTCATCCCAGTACAATAGAAAAGCCAGGCAGTGCCTTAATGACTATCGTCCAGTGGCTCTGACACCCATCCTTCTGAAGTGCTTCAAAAAGGTTAATCATGGCACAAATCAATTCCTGCCTACCAGACTGCCTGGATCCAGCACAGTTTGCCTATCACTGCAACAGGTCCACAGCAGACGCCATCTCCCTGGAACACCAGGATAACAGAGGCATCTGTGTCAGACTCCTATTCATAGACTAGAGCTCAGCCTTTAACACCATTATTCCTATGAGACTCATTTCCAAACATCTTGACCTAGGGCTCAGCTCCTCCTAGATCCTAGACTTCCTAACCCACAGGCCACAATCAGTAAGGATAAGCAATAACACCTCCTCCATGATCATCCTCAACACCGGTGCCCCACAAGGCTGTATCCTCAGCCTCTTACTATACTCCTTATACACTTTTGACTGTGTAGTCAAATCCCCCTCCAACTCGATTTTTAAGTTTGCTGATGGCACCACCGTTGTGGGTCGGATCTCAAACAATGGCAAGACACAGTTCAGAAAAGAGATAGGGAATCTGGTGAACTGGTGCAACGACAATAATCTCTCCCTCAAATGTCAACAAAATGAAGGAGACAGTCATCGACTTCAGGAAGCGTAGAGGAGAACATGCCCCTGTCTACATCAATGGGAACGAAGTAGAAATTGTCGAGAGCTTCAGGTTTTTAGGTGTCCAGATCACCAACAACCTGAGCTGGTCCCTCCATGTGCACGCTATAGTTAAGAAAGCCCACCAACGCCTCTACTTTCTCAGGAGAGGAAGGAAATTTGGCATGTCCACTACAACTCTCACCAGCTTCTATTGATGCACTATAGAAAGCATTCTTTCTGGTTGCATTGCAGCTTGGTATGGCTCCCGCTCTGTCCAAGACTACAAGAAACTACAAAGAGTTGTGAACATAGCTCAGTCCATCACTCAAACCAGCCTCCCACCCATTGAAACTGTCTACACTTCCCGCTACCTCAGAAAAGCAGCCAGCACATAATCAAGGACCCCACGCACCTCGGATATACTTTCTTCAAACTTCTTCCGTTGGGAAAAAGATCATGTACCAACTGATTCAAAAACAGCTTCTTCTCTGCTGCCATCAGACTTTTGAATGGACCTTGTTTGTATTAAGTTGATCTTTCTCTACACCCTAGCTATGACTAACATTACATTCTGCATTCTCTCCTTTCCTTCCCTATGAACGGTATGCTTTGTCTGTATCGCACATAGAAACAATACTTTTCACTGTATACTAATACATGTGACAATAATAAATCAAATCGAAACAAAAATCAAATCAAAGGCTGTCTTGTCTCTTCTAGCACTCTTCTTTATTTTTGGCCTTACATTGTTCTTCAGCTTGCTCAGACAGCCTGGGTGACTTAGCATTTTTCCTTTAGTTGTCTTCTTTCTTCAATCTTTCTTCACATCTCTGTTGTTAACCACTTCTTATCCCTCTTGTGGCTGAATCTAGTGACGTTCTTAACTACTTCAGAAGATGCATCTTTGTTGTTACCCCACTTCTTTTCAACTGTGCCTTCATCTTTTTCATCTGCATTTGCCATTATGGCCACTTGATTCCTGAGCTTGATGATAAAACCCTTCTTCACCTCAGGAGATCTCAACTTGACAATATCAAAGACCTGTCGCCATTGATGTTTGGTATGGGTGACCAACAACTTCAGTTTGACCCAAGTTATCACCAGGTAGTGGTAACTATTGACATCTGTGACATGATGGACTTTGACATCCTGTAGAGACCTCTTCAGAACACTAGAGGCCTGACCTTTCAGACGTATATATTCCAGTCTGTGCCCCCTGAACTTTTACGCCAAGGTATGTCTTGGTCCTGACTTACTTTCTCACCTTGTCTATATCCACTGAAGCTACATGGGGAATGTGCCAACACAGTCAGGTTTTTGGTTCAAATATACTTACAATGTTCCTCTACACAACAAGGAAAATTCCTTCTTTTGCTCTTAGTATTTTATCCAAAATTAAGCAGAAGAGCCAACAAAACAGTTATCTGTTTACTTAGTCTGAGACATGTTCACTGTTTACATCTTTATTTTATTCTAGCAATGAATTGCACATGAAAAATGACATTCGTCGGAATTTACTCGATGATGGCACCTTGATGATCCAGAATGCGCAGGAGTCTGACCAGGGAACATACCAGTGCATGGCAAAAAATGTAGTGGGGGAGGCAACAACTCAAGGCGTTGTACTCCGATATTTTGGTACTCCAAGTAAGAAATCATCCATGTTATTTCTTTCCTGTTTTATTTGGTTGATGCCTTTTGTCCTCAGTTATATTCTCACAGCAACTTGAACTTGAATTCTGAAAAAAAAATCTGTAAATTTTTTTGTATCATTTTATAGGATCATTGAAGTTAATGAAACACATTCGCCAAAATTTTGCTGCTGTTCATGCCGGCGGGGTCTTATGGTCCCACCAATGCTGCACCCCCCCCCCACCCCCACCCCACCCCCCCGTGCATTTCCCAGCAATGAGGGGTGCGTTCAACAGAAACCCCACTGACAACAGCAGGACCCTAAGATCCCACCACCAGCAAACAGTGCGCCTCCTTTCGCCACTGCCAAATATGTTGTGGAGAGCGGGAAAAATCCCACCCATAAGATCCTGAGGCAGCTCGATGGAGTGGATGTTGGAAGGATATTTCACCTTGTCAGAAAGACCAGAATACTGTTTAAAAATAAGGGCCGGAGTTCTCCGACCTCGCTTGAAGCTGGAATGATCCAGTCCCGCTGCTGTGAATGGAGATTTGGCTGAGCACCACATCTCTGTTCTTGTTGGTAGCGGGGAATGCAAGACTGGAGAATTCCAGCCATGGAGTCTCCCATTTAAGACAGAGATGAAGCAATGTTTTGCTCTCAGATGTTCAGGAGTCTGGAACTGTCTTCCTCAGAGAGCGGTAGATGCAGGGTCATTGAATATTTTTTAAGGCAGCGGTAGATAGATTCTTGACTAACAAGCGAATGGAAGATTACTGGAAGTAGACAAGATAGACAAGTAGACGTTGAGGTCACAATCAGATCAGCTTTGATTTTATTGAATGGTGGAGCAGGTTTCATCTTTCATGGTGAAGGTGAAAAAAGCAAACATGAACCCCGTCTGAAAAAGAAATATGAAAAGAGACATTTCAAAGGAAACCTACAGATATCAAAACCCAATACTAACCAAGGAAGAAATGAAAAGTGCAAAGTGTTGAATTTTAATCAACAATAAAGACAACAACAACTGCTTACCAGTCAGATACACCCAATCAACACTTAAACCCTCCTAGGGCAGCTGAAATAACCCCATCCCCTGTTATTTTCTATTATCTTGAAATGTGCCAAAGGTTTCTGAGTTTAAGATCAAAATTTGATTATTTGTTTGACAACAATGACTGCAAGACACGTTAATCAAATTCCTTTCTGGAAATATACCGACAGGAAGTTTAAGAATTTGTTTTGCCAAGCGTGTCTGTTTTGAGAAAAGCCCTAACTCTACAGTATAAAAATCCAATCAAGAGACAGTGACTGTCCATCAGAAATACCTCAAGAGAAACCCATTGATTTCTGGCAGATAGATTATGAAAAGGAAGAAAATTGTGTCTTGCAAGGTTCAGTTCCCTGGACTCCAATTCAACTCCAGGATTTTAAAGGGAACCAGCTAACTTCAAACAGATTGGAGAAAACCCAGTTTCTACCTGGAACTGCTTCTAGTAACCTTCCACAGGAGGATAAGATAGCACTCAGTGCAAATCCTTGAGGCAGCACTCTTGGCTGGAACCTAAAGAAAGTGTTGTATTCTTTGGAACTCTTCCAGAAGCTCCATCTAACTGAAAATCCACCTCCTCTGGTGCTGGAGCAATGCCCCCTGAAGAACGTTCAATTCCAAATGAATCCAACATAAGAAAAATGGGTTGCTATTAGTGCAGGTACACATACATATATATATAGTTGGGCCTCACTGAGAAGATAAAAGTCCAACTCTGACAAATGAATCCTAAGTACAATGGCAGGATCTTGAGCCCACACTTTACGTGCACGAGATCAGTGGATGGGGCTCAAAATCCGGCGAAAACCAGAAATCACAAATCTCGCCGACGAGATCGCGATTTCTTGTTTTTCCCGCCCCTCGTCACTGACCCAATTAGAATCATGCCCAGAATGGACCAGGACCTGATTTTAATAGATTTTAATACATTTTCATCTGTTTTTCCACCCCCATCGCCAAATTATTCCCCCCTCACCAAATTTTCATACCTTGCCGATGTGACATCACATTGGCGAAGTTCTTGACAGGTTTACCCCAATGTATTACCCCCCTATCGAGGGAATCCCCCTGGGGCGCAGAGGTCAGTATAGCCCCTAGGGAAGAAGGCTATGGTCAGGCAATGCCCCCTGGCACTGCCAACTGATGGTTGATGCCAGCGATGATTGGGGGGAGTTGGGGGGGGGGAGGGCAAGAGAAATCTTTGTGTTCCTATCAGGGTGCCTGATCTCAAGGAAACTTGTTCCCAACTCAGAGTCCCCACCTCGCCATAGTGACGCGGTAAACAATGCCCACTTTTTTTTTCAGACCAAGTTGCTCAAAATCTGGAGAGAAATCTGGTCTGGGGAGCTGGAGTACTTCATGGCAGTTTTCTTGCCAGAGCTGAAACTTTGCGAATTTCTGGTTAGATCGCCCTCTGTATTTTTATGTATTAATGTCAATCGAAGTATAGAATATTTAAAATAGCTATTTAATTTGCCACAATTTTCTGCCGCAGCCAAGCCCAGTTTTGTGATTCAGCCACGGAACACTGAAGTTCTAGTTGGATCAAGTATCACTCTGGAATGCAGTGCCATTGGACATCCCCAGCCTCGAGTTACATGGACTAAAGGAAATGGGGAACTGCTCCCTACCCACTCCAGGTACACCACCACTCCCTCCGGAGGCCTCTTTATCCGGAATGTTTCCCTCCAGGATCATGGCCAGTTCATTTGTCATGCCAGTAATAATCAAGATTCCATCCAATCGTCAGCATCCATCATTGTACAAGGTAAGTCTGATTTTACTGTTGTTTAATGATGATTCTGGGCTCACAAAAGAGCATTGCAATTTGAATAATTTGTGCTGATTTATCTTTATAGTAAAAAAAAAAGTTTACTTACTCTGTTGGGTTTTCCAAAATTGGGCAGTGGAGAATAGGGAAGTCAAGACCCAACGTCCTTTTCCATCCCAATCTGCTCTTTAATGCAGTGAGAGAGTGGATGTGTCAGTCAACCACTATTCGCCACTCCATGTGAATGATGGCAGAGGGCCCACTGACTTGGCTCATGTTCCTGCTAGTCATGCCCACCGCGGGGATTAAAGGCCCTCATTGATCCTTTTGCCGATTTTGCCAGGAAGCCACCCTATGTGTGGAATGAGCCCTGAGCCAGGAAGGCAGGTCAGTTCTGTGCCAAGTTTGAAACAATAGGTAGAATTTCCATTCCAGGCCTCCTCTGGTGGAAGGAGTGCCACTTCACCCACCATGGCATTAAAGGGTTTTGTGGGACTTCAGCCTTGATGGTTCATATTTCATTACAACTAATATGATTAGCTAATGCTATTTCAGAGATAATAAATATTCAAAACAGTATGAATCCTGCACACACTATCAACTAGTGAAGTTATATGCTTGGAGATCAGCTCACATGATAACTGACATTTAATTAATGTATGACAATCGAAGCATATTCATTGTTGTCTCAACTTAAGAATGCCTGGCTACTGTGTATAGACAGTTCAGATCCTTCCATGGGATTGCTTTGATTATATTATGATTTAAGATAGTGTTATTCTTCCTTTGATGATAATTAGTTATTAGTTCTCTCTCCAATTAATTAAAGATATAAAAACTATGACCGTTCAAGGTTTGGAAGTTTTGTGGTCCTATCAATGTTTGGATGTGTTGAATTTTATTAGCAGTCGCTGTGTCACACCAAGGGTCTTGTGGGTGGGGGAGTGAGCAAGGCTTAGAGCTTCCAGTCCACTCTTGCCCCAATTAATGACCACCTTAGGGCTGCTTGCCACCTGGCCTCAATTTCAACACTGGTGGGAGAGGTTCGGGGGCAGAGGGAAGCTTAGCAGGTCAGTCTGCTCAGGCTTAGGGCAGGAACAGAACAGTGCCTCTCAATAGGCCATCGTGTCCAAGGGATGTATCGGATTTTATTTCCTTAAGTTTCTTCAATAACTTGTCACTGCTGATATTAATCACCTAGGTTCCTGACTTTTTAGTCACTTAGTTACCCTCCGCGACTAATGTATAACTGTTGTCTCCTGTGTCTGGCTCTAAGAGACAAACATTGACTTTAGTTATTCACCATTTTACAAACTTGTAGACACTCTTGCAATCAGTTTTTATATTCCTGGCTAGATTTACTCTTCTAGATGTTTTTTATCTTTTTAACCAATGTTTTGTTGCTTTCTGAAACACTCCTATTGCAATTGTTCTTTTGCTGCATTATATGTCTTTTCTTTCAGTCTAATCCTCCCCTCAATTTCCTTTGTAAGGCACGAGTGGATCTTTCCTGCTGAGTTTGTTTTTCAGTGGAATATATTGGAGTGAAATATCTGGAATACTTTCTCTAAAAGGTTTCCCACTGTTTATTTATTGCTATCACTTAAATCTCTTTTTTCCCCCCAAAAGTGTCCGAATAACTGAAAATTTTTTACCTTAAGGTCTGAGATGTTGTTATGGAATTTAATGTTTAATTTTACTGAATTTCACTCATTTTAATGTTACTGAATCCATGTACAAGATGTCTGTATGGAGATAATCTACAGCACAGAGGGAAAAGGCTGCTCTCGGCTCACTGTAAAGCTAATTATTAATTGACTTCTGATGCATTTACAAGATAATTGAGACTCTGAGGCCAAACTGTCATCATCTGTTACTACAGATACAAACACATATGATTCATTTTATCTGCTCAATTGGCTAAGAGTGATGATTAAAATGGTAAACCAACATTTCAAGCAGATCAGGTCGCACCCTTGGAGAGAAAAAGACAGGGTTAACATTTCAGGTCCCTCCCAGATGCTGCCTAATCTGCTGAGCACAGTTTCAGTATTTTGTTTTGCAACAGAACAATAGCGATTTTAAAATAAAACCCTACTACTGTAAATCAGCCTGCAAATCAAATTCTAATGGCCACTTGTTCTCATGAGAATATTCCTCTCTCCAGTATGCAGCCAACACAAACAAGCTTTGCAGTGACGGAAACGCACATGGAAGTTGCCTTATCTGGTGCATTAAGCATTGGACTCAGAAGGCATGGGATGAGTGAGTGAGGTGGGGGCAGGAAAGAAGTTTGTCCACCATAAATTTCAGACCAGAAGCACAGGAAACAAAACTAAAGATTCCACATACTGATGTATGTGTAAAGAGGATACCCTTGGCAGGAATGAGCAAGCTAATGGATAACAACAGGCGAAAATGAACCAATTAACAATATACCCTGGAAACCAATGGAAATTCCTGTATAGAATTAAATACATGTTGAGCAAGACCGTTAGTTCACTTCCCTCTCAGCTCTGTGGCCTATTCACTGTTCTGTATTATTATCCTATGAAGTAGGGGGGAGGGGGGTGGAGGAGGGTTGTAGATTGGAGATGATTGTAATTGACATATTGACATTGCAAGTGATCACACTTTTTAGTTTATTATTGAATTTTTTGTCCTTATGAGTCCCAGATGTGCAAAAATTGTTTTAGTTACACAACTAAAACAAACAAAGAGCAAAACACAGTAATGCAGCACAAATCTGTCAGCTCATTCGGAGCACAGAGAATTACAAGGGACGTCAATTCATAAAGGACTTGGTATTGTATTCCACAAAATAACTGAGCTGGTTGGCAAACGAAGCACTGAAGTCATTTCTTTCTGTGGTTTGCAGTTGAGTGCCAAAACTAGCTTATAATACTTGGCCTTAATCAAAGTAACAAAGCAGCCAATAACCCAAGTGACAATGCTTGGTGCCAAATGAACATTCCACCACCCTACATGGGACATGCAAAACCCAAAGCGAATAATCATTTTTTTTTCCACATTGTTCCCAGCTGATCTCCAGGTCATTGTGTAGCAGGGAATGTTATTCTGACAAGGCGACACAGTGGTTAGCACTACTGCCTTACAGCGCCAGAGGCCCGTGTTCAATTCCACCCTTGCTTGACTGTGTGTGGAGTTTGCAGGTTCTCCCCATTTCTGCATGGGTTAACTCCAGGTACTCCGGTTTCCTCCCACAGTCCTAAAATGTGCAGATTAGGTTGGTTGGTTGGTTATGCTAGATATCCCCTTTGTGACCCAAGATGTGTAGATTAGGGGGATTAGTGAGGTAAGTACATGGGGTTACAAGGATAGGGCCTGGGTAAGATGCTTTGAGGGAAGGTCGATGCAGACTCAATGGTCTGAATGGTCTCTTTCTGCATTGCAGGTATTTTATGAAATGTAGAAAGCCTTATATCTGGAATAAATGTGTAAACTTAGTAGCTAGCCTTACCTGTTACTTTACTGACCTTTAGGGAGAGTGATCCAAGTATAACAACAATATAATATATATTATCATAGCAGCTTTGAATTTAGGGGGAGTGAAGGTGTTGAGAAAGGTGATGGAAAGGTAGAGTCTTGTGTCATCAGTGTATATGATTAGGCTGACTCCATATTCATGGATGATGTCAGTAAGGGGCAATATATAGATGAGGAAATGAAATGAACCAAGGTAATGATACAAGGGACAGAAAAAAAGGCAATCCTAAAAGGATTTCTTTAGTCATTCCATGGGACATGGGCATTGCTGGCCAGCCAGCATTTATTGCCCATTTCTGGTTGCCCTTGAAGGTGGTGGTGAGCTGCCTTCTTGAGATGTTGTGGTCCATGTGCTGTGGGTTGACTCACAATGCCATTAGGGAGGGAATTCTCGGATTTGAACCCAGCAACTGCAAAGGAATGGTGATATATTTCCAGGTCAGGATGGTGAGGGGCTTGGAAGGGATCTTGCAGGTGGTGGTGTTCCTACATTTCAGCTGCCCTTGTCCTTCTAGATGGAAGTGTTTATGGGTTTGGAAAGTGCTGTCTAAGGATCTTTGGTGATTTGCTGCAGTGCATCTTGTAGATAGTATACACTGCTGCTACTGAGCATCGGTGGTGGAGAGAGTGGATGTTTGTGGTTGTGGTGTCAATCAAGCGGGCTGCTTTGTCCTGGATGGTGCAATGGCTATAACTGGATGTCTACATATGGAACCAAGTGACTGAACTAGAAGACATCTGAGGCAAAAACAGAAAATGTTGAAAAACCTCAGAAGGTCTGAAGCATCTGTGGAGAGAGAATAGAGCTAGCAAGTTCTCAAGTCTGGATGACCCTTGTCAGACCCTGAGGCATTGGAGCCCTAATTGACAGTGTTGACAGTTACAGGGAACTGAGGAGCACAAACATGATGAATGCACCATGATTATAATTACAGAGAATGTTTAACATTGCATTAGGGATGTTTCTGTGTTGTGAAAAAGGCAAACACCTGATTGAAGTGATTCAAAGAAAGCAAAAGCCTGATTGAGGGATTCAAACAAGGGATTGTTGGATAGCAAGAGAGACGAGGGCTGAAATTCTGTGTCTGTTCACGCCCTGCTGCTGTTGCCAGCGAGGGTGGAGAATTTGGCACTCAGCCAAATCCCCATTCACTGCAGCAGGACCAGATAATCCCGCTGGTGTGAACAGCTGGTGAATCCTGCTCAAGGACATTGAAGGCAACATTTTGAAAAGGAAAAGGAGGCTAGATATGGGGCAAGAGCAATGGTCAATGAGGACAAATGTATAGAAAGTAGTCTTTTTGAGGAGGGATTTTGGAAGCACTTGCGAAAGGGGGGATACTGCCTGTAGAGAGGGAATACTTGACGGTGACACATGAGGGTCAGGGGTAGGTCCTGATATCAATTTGAACCTGATTATTTTGTAAATTTCCATCAGTCATTGCCTCAAAAATCTCTCCATGCTGCCTGAGGAGCAGAAATAACAGCAGGAATAAATGCATTTTTTCTTTGTGTTTGTTTTTACAATAGTGTTATATTTCACAAAATAAGTGATTTCACTGCATCCTACACACAGAATTTATAGGAACATAGGAGCAGGAGTTGGCCATTCAACCCTTAGATCCTGCTCTGCCATTTATTAAGATTATGGCTAATATGACTGTGATCTTAGCTGCACTTTCCTGTCTGCTCTGAGAACTGTTGACCCCCTTATCTGTCTAATAGCCTTGAGTAAATTCAATGACCCAGCCTCCGCTGCAATCAGGGGAAAAGATTTCTACACGCAAATGACCCTCTGAGGGAAAATAATTCTTCTCATCTCTGTCTTAAAAGGGAAAATTTTATTCTTAAACTGGGTCTCCTCGTTTCTAGTCGCATCCACAAGAGGAAACATGCTCCCTGTATTCACTATCAAATCCCTCCAGATTTTGTGTTTCAAAAAGCTCACCTTTCGTTTTTCCAAATTCTAATCAGTACAGGCCCAATCTGTTCAACCTTTCTTCACAAGAATAATTGAGGGGGAGTGAAGGTGTTGAGAAAGGTGATGGAGAGGTAGAGCCTTGTGTCATCAATGTATTTCAACCCAGTAAATGAATAAAGTGAACCTTCTCTGAATGGCTTCTAACCCAATTACAGGTACAGTGTGACAAAGCCGTCAAACTAGAATCGGGTCCGTGCCGGATTTCAGATCTTGCCATTTTTACGGTTGGACAGTTAGGCCGAGTCAGTTCATGTGATTGGACCTGTCTCCCATATTACTGTAGATGGGTGAAGCATCAAGCTGCTGAGACTTCCAAGTGGCCAATTAATGACCTCATTCTACAATGGCTGTGATTTGACTTGCAGCAGGGGAAAGCGAGGGCAAGGTAGGTGGCCCGGCAGCTTTCACTGCACAGGTTGCTGTTGGGCAGGAAGGACGGGTAACTGCTTTGGGTCCCCAAGCCCATTGGATATGACAAGCTGACCAGCAATTTTACCTGTCATGCAAACCCTATGCTGACAAGCCCGTCTGCCACTGAATTAATACCAGCAATGGTGGAATGATGTTCTAAAGTGGTCATTAATTGACCACTAAAAAAGACCTCAGTAGATGGTGGAGTGGAAAGTTTGACCATGAGCCTTCCAGCCCAGAACTTAATTCCAGTGGAATGAAGAAGGCAATGGGGTCCCAGTCTGCCACCATCCAAATGTAATTGCATACTCTTCCCGCGTCCAAGCTCTCCTCTACTTTCTCAGGAAGGCTAAGGAAATTTGGTATGTCTGCTACATCTCTCACCAATATTTACAGATGCACCATAGAAAGCATCCTTTCTGGATATATCTCCTGCTTTGAACAAGACCGCAAGAAGCTATAAAGGATTGTGAACATAGCCCAGTCGATTTTGAGAGAAGTTGCTTGTGAGGTTGGATGCTACTAGCTTGTGACATTTGGTGTCTTTCTTGTACACAGCAGAGCCAGAGATCCAACCTTAAATCCAGCAGAGATACTGGGGAACAAAAACAGAAAATCCTGGAAAATCTAAGCAAGTCTAAGAGCATCTGTAGGGAAAGAATAGATCTAATGCTTCGAGTCTGGTTGACTTTCATCAGATCCCAGCATCCATGGTAATTTGCTTTTATCTTAGAGATACTCAGGATCCCTCTTTGTTTCCCTCCAACAGAACAGAGTGTCTCCACTTCAAAGTTTCTCTCCTTGTCTCTTTTTATGCATGCTAACTGGATCTCTTATTTCCCTGTGGTGAACCATCGTTGGTTCACACTGGATAGTACTGAGCCAGGGCTGGCCAGTACTACAGGAATGTATATAGGTTACTGTGGGATTGTACTAATGTTGCTGTTGGGTTAGGGTGGGATTGTTACACCTGTGTTTGTTACTGTTGTGGCACATCCCAGTCGATCTCCGCCTCCTGGGAGAGGTATAAGAGTCCCTGCTCGGACGGGACCCCTTCAGTCTGGGATAGTGTGTTAAAGTTCTGATAGCTTCATTGTTAGTTAATAAAAGCCTTCTTTTACTGAAGCTTCGAGCCTCGTGTCCAATTGATGTGCATCATTCCCCTTCTATGTTCAACCCCAAAAAAGTCTTTCCCTCCCACCCCACAAAACACAAAGGGGTAAATCTTGACTTTGTACAATAGTGCAATCAATAGAAATAAAAATTGGGGAGATTTAAAATGGGTTGCAGACTCACTGTTACTCATTTTGAGCTTCACACAAAGTCAAGACCTATCCCAGTGCCTTTCTCCTTGTACCATCTTCAACTAGGTCACTAAGATAGTTAGGTTGATTGGTTAGGTGGATTAGGTTGATTGGCTATGCTAAAATTGCCCCTTAGTGTCCTGGGATCCGTAGGTTAGAGGGATTAGCGGGTGGATATGTAGGGATAAGGGGGTGGGGCCTGGGTGGGATTATGGTTGGTGCAGACTCGATGGGCCGAATGGCCTCATTCTGCACTATAGGGTTTCTATGATTCTACTAAGGATCTGTTTGTCTTTCACTCTTAGATTCTTCCTCTCGAGTACATCTCTGTTCATTCCTGCTTTAAGATGGCTCTCTTTATCTCCTTTCTGCTTCCCCAACAACATATTTACTCTCCCCCACTCCCCCCCCCTAATCTGTCCTCAATTTTAGGCTACTATGCTCCTGAAATGTGAAATATGGAGAGCTTGACAAACAGGTAAATTCATACTTGTGTGCACATTGTAGGTTATCTGATTTTTTAAAAAAGCATATTCCTTTGCATAGCTGCATGGTAGCTTCTGGGAATTACTACCTGAAAACTGACTGTTGTGAGTTTATGTCTAAATGGTAAATGACATTCCTTTGTTTGACATTTTTGCAGTGCACTTAACTAGTTCATTTTAAAATGGATTATTATCTTTGTCAAGCAGTGGACAAAGGACTGTCATGTAAAGGCCATTGCATTTTTACACTAATAATCCAATCAGGAACTCCTACGCTATAGTCTTTTTTGCATCAGAGATTGACAGAATTATAATATTCTGCTTTGGAAATAAGGGCTACCGTTACATATTTATGTTTTATTTTAATTGGCTGCAGAAGATTTCAGCGCTCTAAAGATAAGGACAAAACAGCTATCTCTAAATGTGATAGGTTCAGATTTGAAGAAACAGGGACAATGTTTATTGTACTTGTGTTTAATAGAATATTTTGTTACCAGAGTAAATATGAGTTCTGCTAAGATGCATTTTAATGTTGATTGAACCTAGCTTTGTATTGAAAACCTATTTTTAAGTTTTCATAGCTGAGGATGTCATATCTGATTATAGCGAATGCTCATGCACCACATTGCACATTCAATTAGGATCCCCACTGTAAAGCTTGTGGTTGATTAGATTTGATGTCTTTTTAAAATGATGATATGTGCAGTGAAACTGAAACAGACGTTGGTCTCTTTGCAGCATCACCCAGTATGACTATAACAGCGCTAAAAGGTCTTTTGGAACAGCTGCACTCTTCCCTTTGGCCTCCACATTCTCAAAAGGCAATCTACTCCTCCCTGTTCCGTTAAATCAACCACACTTAGTTTAAGATGCCCATGGTATGTTGTCTACTGAGGTTTACAGAACTGTGTTTACTGTTGGATAATGTCAGTTTTCAATTTACCTCAGTTGTGCACTAAAACACTAGATTAATAAGAACCACAAATCAATAGCTGCACAATGTAATATGCTCATTGGATAACACGAGGAACACCAATGAAATGATGGGAGAATACCAAGAAGTAGTAATAGAGACATTTAACTCAAAAGGGAGACGTGGAAAAATGAAGACAAATGCAGAAAGCAAATAGAAATGTAGAATGGTTACAGTACAGTGAGAAGCCATTCGACCCGTCAAATAAACACTAGCTCTACAATAATCTAGCTTGTTCCAATCCTCTGCCCTTGCCCTGTAAACATGTTTTTTTTTATATTCAGGTGCCTATGCAATTCCCTTTTGATAGCCACAATTGAATGTGTCATCACCACCCTCTCAGTGGATTCCAGATCTGAATCACTCATTGTGGCAAAAATTGTTACATGACCTTTGATTCATTGACTAATCACCTTACACCCTTGCCCTCTGTTTTTTGACATCCCCACCAATGGGAATAGTTGCTCCTTTTCTACTCTGTCTAGACCTCTCATGATTTTGAACATCTCCATCAAGTGTCTTGTCAACCTCCCCACTCACCCCCTATTCTCCGATCTATACTTGTAACCAAGGTCCTTTATCCTTGACACCATTCTTGTTCATCTTTCACACCCACTCTAAAGCCTTCACATTTGTCCTAAGTGTGTTGCCCAGAATTTTCTTTATATACTTTAATGGAATGTGAGCGTCACTGGTAAGGCTGGTATTTGTTGCTCATATTTAATTACCTTTGAAAAGTGGTGGTGATCCACCTTCTTGAACTGTTCCAATCCCTTTAATGTAGCTATACCCGCAGGGCTGTTGGGAAGATAGTTCCAGGATTTTGACCCTGTGACAATAAAAGAATGACAAAATAGTTCCAAGTCAGGATTGTGTGGCCTGGAGATGAACTTGCAGCTGGTGGTGTTCTCTACCCTTGTCCTTCTTGGATGTAGAGGTTGTGGGTTTGCGAACAGGTCCTGGTGCATTGCACCTTGTAGACGATACACTCTGCTGCCACTGTGGCTCAGTGATAGAGAAAGTGAATGGTGTAACTTGGTGAATGAGTTGTCAATCAAGGGGGTTGCTTTGTCCTGGCTGATGTTGAGATTTTTTGACTGTTGTGGAGCCGTATTCATCCAGGCAAATGGAGAATATTCCATCACTCTCCTGTCTTGTGCCTTGTAGATGGTGGACAGGCTTTACGGAGTCAGGTGATGAATTACTTGTTGCAGAATACCCAGCCTCTGACCTGATTTTGCAACCACAGGCCAAAACTTTTCGGCATTCATGCTGGCACGATTTTCTAGTCCCACTAACAGCACACCTCCCACTGCGGGTCTCCTGGCGCCAAGGGGTGCATTCAATGGAAAACCCTGAAGATACTGTTGCCGGCCAATGGCGGACTGCCTCCACCACCACAAAACACATGGCAGGTTGCGTAGAAAATCCTGTCCATAGTATTTATATGACTTATCCAGTTCAGTTTCTAGTCAGTGGTAAACCCCATGATGTTGATACTGGGGGATTCAGTGATGGTATGTCAAGGCAATTTGGTTAGATTATCTTTAGTAAGAGATGGTAATTATCTGGCACTTGTGGTATGAATATTTTTTACCACTTATTCAGCCCAAATCTGAATGTTGTCCAGGGCTTCCAGCATATGGACAGGGAGAACTTCAATATCTGAGGAGTTGTGAAATCTTCAGTGAAAACCTCCACTTCTAAACTTGAGGGAAGAAAGCAACTCAAGAAGGTTGAGCTTAGGACATGTCTGAGGTACTCCTGCAGTGATGTCCTGGAACTGATAAACCAGAACTGCGAAGTGGACAATCTATGATGGTTACACATGATTCAGTCTTGTGTTTTGACTAGTGCATTGGGCTGTCCCATCATTGAGGATGGGGATATTTGTGGATCCTTCTCTAATTAGTTGTTTGTCTACCACCATTCATGTCAGGGTGTGGCAGGGTTCAGATCTGATCCTTTGGGTGTGGAATTGCTTAGCTCTGTCTATCAAATGCTGCTTCTTCTGATAAGCATGCAAGGAGTCCTGTGTTGTGACTTAGATGTGTCAGATGCTGCTCCTGACATGCCCTCCTACACTCTGAACCAGGTTGATCTCTTCATTTAATGGTAATGAGAGAGATATACCAGGCTGCAAGGTGTGGCGATGCCAGCGTTGGACTGGGGTAAACACAGTAAGAAGTCTCACCTGTTGGACTTTAACCTGGTGTTGTGAGATGTCTTACTAGGCCGCAAGGTGACAGACTATGGTCAATACCCCGGCTCGGGTCACTGTCTGTGTGGAGTTTGCACATTCTCCTCGTGTCTGCGTGGGTTTCCTCTGGGTGCTCCGGTTTCCTCCCACACTCCAAAGATGTGCGGGTTAGGTTAATCGACAATGCTAAATTGCCCCTTAGTGTCCTGGGATGCGTAGGTTAGAGGGATTAGCGGGTAAATATCTGGGGATAGGGCCTGGGTGGGATTGTGGTCGGAGCAGACTCGATGGGCCGAATGGCCTCTTTCTGCACTGTAGGGTTTCTATGATGATTTCTATGATTCTATGAATACAGTACTCCAGTTGAGATTGAACTAGTATTTTATAAATGTTCATTATAACTTCAGTTTGTACACTCTTAATTTATACAGTCAGTATAAATGAATAAGTAATGATATTCAAAAGGGCTGATTTTTACTTTGGGTAGGCTGTGCAATGATTCCACCTCCCTAATATTCCCAGTTAAATGTTGGCAATATTTTGATGGCTGTGCCTTAGTTGCATTTAATCATTGAACAACAAGCACCAACTCAGTGCTCAGAACTAACTTACTGATTGGTAGGAGTGTGCTGGTGCAATTTAGGTGGGAAATCCAGTAGCACCCCTGCATGGACAGATTGTTAGCAGGTTGAAGAATTTCCATGCTACTCTTATGATAAAAATCAGTTTAAAAAAAAGGAACTAACATGGTTTCATTCCAGACCAATAGTTAGGCAGTTCTCCATTGAATATCAAAATGGGCCCGAGTTTACCATCAAGTTGCACCTGTTTTCAGGAGTGAAAACTTGGTAAAGTCAGGCATGAGGGGAGTAGTGTGATCTGCGCCCACCTCCACGCCAGTTCCCCCTTCACCTAGGGTTGAAAATGGCCACCATTGGGACTGCACCCGAAACAGGCTTGATGTCAATTTAAATTGACATAATGGGCTGCTCGCCCAAACTCCCCCCTTTACCACTACGTTCACCTGTCCTGATTCAGCGTGAAACAGACATGCTCGGCAAAGGGTGCTCCAGCTTCTGAGGTGGCAAGTTCTGAGCTTCTGGCAGCTCTAACTCAGATTGGTAGGGGGGGGTGGATCAGATGCCTGACTCAGATCGGGTGGGGGGAGGGCAGGGTGGGTCCACTGCCACTCTGCATCTGATTGAAGGGGGGTTCTGCTGCCACTCTGACCAGTGGGGGTAAGGGGGCTGCGATTGGTCTGGGTAGTGGGGGGGGTGAGGGGGTCACTAATGTTGTGGGGGTAGGGCAATGTCTGTGTGGGCCAGGAGGAGACATTATCCAGCCTGGGAGGGGCAATGTGGCAGGGGAGCATTTCTCCATTTTTTTTTTCTGTGCCTGCGCAGTTGAAGGCTCTGATCGGAGCTGCAGGATTTAGTGTGTGTTAAGCCCCACCTATAGGTTTCTGCAGCACAATTCAGAATCACTGCTGTTTTTTCAGGCAGAGTGATAAGGGGGTACCTGAGAACAGGTCTAAAAGTCAGATCTGAAACACTTCCAGTTTCAAGTCCGCTGAGCACTTAGAATGAAAATGTTAAAATAGGGCTCACAGTGCTTTTCCCATTGCTGCCAGGAAATTATGTTGGGGTCCAGTGCCCATCCTAGGACCCCAGTGTGCAATTTACAAGTAGGCTCGCTTCTGAAATTAATGGACACCCACACTCAACTTGAAGGCTCCAATCAAAATGGTGGTGAAGAAAATGAAAGCAAGAACAGACACCACGTTTTGCCATAAGATGAATGCTATTATCTCAATCCTATAGTACAAAGGGTTAACAGATAGGATATGCTCATTGTCATGGTGATGTGACTTGTGCACAAGTGATATCATCCTGTAATTTCATCAGAAAATATATATTGAACTGGTTCAAAAGAACTTTTTAAAAGCAAGATAGGACACTGACTTAAGATGGCTGCATCAAGTCACCTGCAAGTGTTACTGGAAAGTTGCAACCTAAATTACAATTCAAACATGCCACAATATCCATCTATGGAATTTCACATCTGCTGATGTCAAGAACTACTTCAAGAGGGTTTACTGGAAACTTAATTGGATCTTACATTCACATTTATACAAGGCCACATCAAGCAGAGACAGAAAGTTCACTAGGACAATAGCTACATGGAAAGGTTTTTTACCGTATGTCATCATGATGAATAATGAATCATTCAGAAGCTGATGGTAGGTACTTAATGGACCATGGGACAATATCCACAGGGAGTTCAAACATCGGCTAAACAAATACCTTCTGAAATCATTATGGGGAGAGAGATCATGTGACTGGAGTAACCATTTTTGAAAACTCTTGAATACAATGTGCAAACTGCTAAAACAGAAGTAGTCTGGAAAAGCTGCCAATGAAGCAGTAACAAGCTCCGTTCTCTTCCAAGTTAAGGCCCTACCTCTGTTCCATTTAAAAACCCAGCACAAAGGTAGCGAGTGAATTGACATTGACAAGAACCTCAGGAACACATTTTCCAGAATTAAAACAAAAGGATTGCATTTTTAAAAATAAATTTTCTTCAACAATTTCAGTTATATCCACATCCACTCCAGGTAGTGCCAGATCGTGGCGACTGCTTGCAAGCTGCCCCCAGTATACCCTCTAATTCTAGCTTTTACTCTCATTCTACTATTTTAGAACTGTATTCTTATAAACTCTAACAATGCTCTATTTTAATCTTTCAGATTTGGTGACTATATTTTGCACCTTCTCCTTTTACCCTATGTACTCTATGAATGATATGCTTTGTCTGCATGCAAGAAACAATGCTTTTCACTGTATACCAATACATGTGACAATAATAAATCAAATCCTGGAACTTCAAGATAGAATTATAGAATCCTATAGTGCAGAAGGAAGCTATTCAGCCCATCAAGCCTGCACCAACCACAATCCCACCCAGGCCCTATCCCCATAACCCCCATGCATTTACCCAGCTAGTCCACCTGATACTAAGGGGCAATTGAGCATGGCCAATCCACCTAACCTGCACATCTTTGGGCTGTGGATGGAAATCAGAGCACCTGGCAGAAACCCACAGACACAGGGAGAACGTGCAAACTCCAGAGTGATCCAAGCCAGGAATCGAACCTGGGTCCCTAGCACTGAGGCAGCAGTGCCAACCACTGCCGCCCTTCAGATTACTGTGGAGAAAATTCCGCCACAGAAATCAGCAAAGCACTCAGCAATTTACTCTTTACCTTTTAAAATTGAACTTTAACTTGGCTAAGAAAGCAAATTTCTTTATATATCTTGTAAATCTGCATGTATGTAGCAAAGGTTGGGTGCAGTTTTACCTTTTTAAATATTTTAATATCTTTACCTGGGTGGGTTTAACTGAATAAAACTAACCCCTTTTTGTTTTAAATTCAAGAAAGCCTGTCAGACTAGTTTTTTTGCCATCAGCACAACAATGGCACTGAGTAAATACCTTCATTCTTTTAAATCCACAAGAAACCCTGTTACAGTCAGACTTGGAGTAATAGGATAAGGCAGTCATTTTACCCTTCCTCAGTCAGAACATACTGTATGATGCAGATGATGATGTATCACTGACGTCAATCAGTGATGTGATAGAATAAAGAGATAGAAATGGAAGCAGAAAATTGTGTTTCCGCTAGTTTACTAAAATTAATGCAGCTTTTAACCATTCAATTGTTCAATCATTCTTAAAAAAATAAATATGCTAAATGAATGAAATACTTCTGCAGGGCATTTGGAAGAGAAGGGGATGAGCGGCAGAAAGGCATCCTCCTGACCACCTGTGGGGCCCCAACTTTCAGCATTATAAAGAATTTAACCTTTCTGGATTCAAAATCCTTTAATGAACTGAGACTTGGGAGTGAACCACTACAACCCCAAACCATGTGTTGCAGCACTACAGGTTAACAAGGCAAGAATTCCATAACTGGGGAACCAGTTATGGAATTCTTGACAAGACTATGGAGATTGGTAGAACACCGAGTATGGGCCAGCACTACTGAAAATGGTAAGGGATTGCTTAGTATGTGGGGTAAATAATATAATGACCCAAAGGAAGCTACTGACTGAAACAAATCTAGAAATTAAAAAAAGACATAGAAATGGCCCTTTCTCATGAAAATGCAGAGAAAGGAGCAATATAGCTTTTCACAATATAGAGAGAAGCAAACACATCCATGCTGTACTTGCAGTTAGTGTCCACCCCAGACAAGGCTACCGAAACAAGCAAAACACGTATTGCCCAAGCCGAAGGGTGAAGCCACCTCAGGACAGGGCTTTGCAAATAAGTCAGCCCGATGATGAGGAATTGATGCAACTAATGCATCTCTGCACCCAGAGTATCCCCAAACCAGGCTCAACTAGAGGTAAATGGCCACCTCTTAGACATGAAGGAAGACAAAGATGCTGCTGTATCCATCATTGGGGAGAACAACTTTACCCAACTCTGATTGGGCATCTTGCCTTTAAACCTGCAAGACACTAGGGCTAGATTGGCCACATACATCAGGAAGCCGTTATACATTATTGGGGTCACTGTAACCACAGTTACACATGGGCAACAGACAGTTCAACACCCCCTAATAGTGGTGCAAGGACCAGAGCCCAACAACCTGGAAAGGGACTGGCTACAGAAAATCCACCTTGATTGGCAAAAGATCTTTAAAATGAACATTGGCAACTTATACCAGATCGTTGGGAAGTACCCCACAGTGTTCCAAGGCCTCAGGGAGATTAAAGGTGTCAGGGCCAAGATCTACATAGACCCAAAGAGCTCAAGGCTCCATATGCCAAAGTCTAGAGGAACCTGACATTATATGCACAGTACAATTTGCTGAATGGGCCATGCCAGTAGTCCCAGTTTAAATACCTGACAACTCAGTCCAACTCTGTAGGGACTACAAGTTGACAGTCAACAGAGCTTCCTATTTTTTAAAGCTTGAAACCAGCCTCCGAGAAACTCCATAAGACATCCCCAAAACATTCCTTTACATTAGCTGCTGAAGTTAAAATATCATCCAGATAGACTGGAATTCTGGGCACTCCATGAAGAACTCAGAAGTAATTTTGCCATGAAGGTCCTGACAGGCCTTTGAATCTTACACACTCACTTGTGTTCATCTTGTCTTCCCACCTGCTGCCCCTAATTCAATAGTGATCCTTGGGATAGGTTCCCAGTTGGATACCTTTGGAAGATTGGACGGGAAGACCCCTTATTCACATGTCCAGGTTTCTGACCCAGAAATAACCCCCAACATGCAAAAACTAAGATGGCAAAATTCTGCCCTACATTTCCTTGTTTTGAAATGAATAAAACATTGGAGAAAAACATTACATGAAACATATCAGATGCTTTTCAGACTGAGGCATACATACAATGAGGTTCAATTGCAAATGCAAAGACTGGCAGCTATTTATTTCTTTACAAAGACACCATTCACTGAAAACTGGCAGTTTAGTAAGGTAGAAACCATATCCAAAGGGAAGAGTTTTGAGAAAATTGTTTTAAATGTAACTTCTATTTAATAACATCTAATAGTTTTCTCATGTGAGGTCTTAGAATTTACTAGATGATTGCAAACAAATAGTAGAATTTAAAGGTAAATGTTATTCATCCAGCAGAAGATACTCTTAATTTATAGGCAATAAAGTAAAACAAAACTTACTCCAACAGATAAATCAAAGAAACAGGTTTAATAAAGAAACTTCATTCCTCCAACACTCACAACCTCAGTCATTCCAAGCTCTCCAACAATTCCCAACAGGTTCTTATTTATACTGAGTCAGCTGGTCAGCTGATCATCACATTATTTTGTCATTAGTTACATAGTTTACTGGGTCAGCTGACCCTTACAACATGTTACCTTTGGTCACACGACAACATTGGTTACATGCTAACAAATGTTGCAGGTAATTGCTAGTTGTGTTGAAGGCTTACACACAAGGCAAGTGCTAAATTCATTAAGGCCTCAAAAAATTGAGCTGTTGGCCCAAAAATACCATTTAAGTGACGGAACAGAGCTGCAACAACACAATTGTTAAGGAACGACCAAAGTAGAAGTAAAACTAGAAAATGTTGGAAATACTCAGCAGGTCAGACAGCATCTGTGGAGAACAACAGATAAAATATCAGGTCAATAATTTTTTGTCAAACCCCTCCACCATGTCAAGGTGTCGAAGGAGTAATGTTGCAAATGTAGGTCAGTAAGAACAGCAGTGATGGGTGAATGGGATATGCTGCAAGTTGGATTAAGGGCAGTAGAGTTCTGGTGAATTAAAATTTATTGTTGTGGAAGATGAGAAGCCAACTAGGTGAGTATTGGAAAAGTCAAACCTGAGTCATGGATGAGAGTATTACCAGCAGCAGTTGTGCTGAAGTGGAGTTGGCCAATGTTATGGAGATGGAAGTAGGTTGTCTTGGTGATGGAGTGAATATGTAATTGGAAGGTCAACCCGGGGAAAATATATCAAGGTTGTGAGCAGACTGATTCAGCCTTAGACAGTTGGTAGAGAGGGATGGAGTAAATGGCCAGGGAGTGGAATGTGTAGGCTGTGGACTGAAGATAATGGCTTACATCTTTCTGATATTTAGTTGGAGGAAATTTCTGATCATCCTTCATTAAAAAGACCTCTGAGTTGCAAGAAAAGTGATGGAGGAGTGAAACTAATCTTGCCAAACTTCTTCAGAGGTATGTTTTCACTGCATGATACATAAGGAGTGAGTCTGCAGTATTCTCCCAATCATATATTTCACATAGTGGTGCGTTTGCGGCCTTACTGACACTCCCAAAAGGCCTGGACAATGAGTTTCCAAGATGGTGGCCCCAGCAACATGATACAACTCTGTTTTGCTGCTCTTTGCCCTTATTCCAGATTAGATGAGTTCCCAAGCAATCCTCAAGGTGATATCAGTTATGTAATGAACACCTGCTTAGATGAATTTGGCTGATATCACACAGCTCCCCGATGGCTGCTTGAAAGGAAATGATAGCATATAGATTGCACTAATAACTTATTCAGCCCCAGGCAGAGCTAGCCAGTTATTTGATCTTGGTTATAGTTTTTCATCCAGAAGCTGACAGAGCTCTTAGAGCCTCTTTGGGGCAGTGAACTATTCTCACTGTAATAAATCGAGGGTGACTCGATGCGGTTCAAAGAATAAAAGGGTTTATTGCCAATGATAAATAATTATTTACAGACAAGGGTCTGACAGTAGACAGAACTAACAATGCGACTATTCTTCACTCCTCCCTGGCTCCAACTGAGGATCCTACCTGGCCCATATGCAGCCAATTGGCTTAGCTTCCTGCCTTGATACTCCATAGGGTCCAGCTGTCAGAGATTGTCCCCTTAAAGGGGCCACGCTACCACATTCCTTCCCGTCCTAACTGCTGAAATCACCTATGGATGAAAACAAAAAGAACATTATTAACACAGGCATGCAATTTACAAAAGAATACAGGAACACCCCAGCTGAACTCATCATAGATTTGGTCGATCTGGGGACTTCCGCATTCTGATAGAATGTCTCGATTCTGTGGTAGACGCTTCTGGAAATTATGAATTATGTCAGATGGTTGTGAAAGGCAAACTCATTAATCTGGGGTCGTGATCCCCCTCTGTAGCTGTAGGCTACTCAGTTACAGAAACCACTGGTTGTTCCGATTCCACATTTATAACTGGGATCCTTGTAACCAATCCTGACAAACTCGAATTTACTGTAGGAGTCACTTGCTGATTCCTTGTATCAGGCACTGGTCTCATCCTCAGATGGTCTACATGTTTCTTGACATGACAACCATGTATCTCTATGATATAGGAGACCGGTCCTGTTCTTTACACAATCTTAGCAGTCACCCATGCCGGTCCTGTTGAAAAGTTTCTGATCATGACTAAATTCTCAACTTGGAAAAATCTGTATATTTTTCTTGGGTCGTGATTTTCCTTCTGTGAGGCTTGCCTAGCCTCCACCCTTCCCACCAAATCTAGGAATATCATATCCAACCATGTCCCAACAACTTTGCAAGTTTTTCCTCGTCGCCAGTGTAATAAATCAAGGGTGACCAGATGTTGCTTAAAGTATAAAAAGGTTTATTGCCAATGATAAATAATTATTTACAAACAAAGGTCTGACAGAAATAAAAATGCTAACTAACATTTCTCCACTCCCTGGCTCCAACTGAGGATCCTCTTTGACCTGGAATGAGTGCCCTTGCACCCGATAGTCTTGTCTTCCCACTTGACATGCCATAGAATTTGTCCCAATCACATAGCCCTTAAAGGGGCCATGCTACCACACTCCTGAAGAACTCATTGCTGAGATGTTCATAGGATCTTCATTCCCGATGAATTCTTCAAGAGAGGCACTATCTTGTTGGGTGCATCCTCCTTAAATCCTATTTTACTATCCTGTTTTCCATCTTGCACTATTCCATTAAAGTAGAAAAGTGAATAGCACTTCCAAATACCTTCTGGTATTCAAGGGATCACTCCAACGCTTCTCCTGGCTGCAGGTTTCAAAGTAAAGTATTTGTGTCTGTATCAGGTAAGTGTTACATTACTCATGGTTCACTGGGGGTATAAGTTACAGATTTTGATCATTCATATACATGGGTACACGCATTTGTACACAAAGACAAATCTATATATGCATGAATCTTTGCACATATACCCTCGCCTGAAGAGAAATGCAGTCATCAGACTGGCTGGCAAATCCCAAGGACATGACTTCCTCCCTGGAGAGGGACAGAAGTTCCACATTGTCCCTACTTAGCCCACCGAGGGCGAGTCATCCACCCCCTGTTGTAATATTCTGACCTTAATCTTTTTCTCTTATTTTAGTGCTATTACTTAACAAACAACTCTAGGACGATGTGAACAGAGCATGTAATAGGACTGCTCCATTTTCTGCTTCCCCATAATGTTTAAATTAAAGTTTTAAATGCACAGCATCGGTATGCAGTTTCAATAATTGCCAGTAAATGTTTCCTTATGTGAGACTCCTAGCAACTTGGATGAACTGGAACTGACAAATAAAACCAAAGAGAAAAGCAATGATAGCAAATGTGCCATAGAGTAATAAAACTTAACTGATCCTCAGTGTGTAGTTATGATTCCCACAGCAGTCTTTCTATGCATTTTTTTATTACAGACTCCAGGTGGGCAAACACAGCTCAAATAACTTCCTGCGAGCATTGCTAGGTATGGTCTAATAGTTCCTTGACAAAGTTCTTGATTTCGGGACTCCTTACTTATAATTCTAAAGGTGCACAGGAAGGCCTTGTCAAAGTCATTTTTCTTTTGGAGGAGGTACAATGTGCATGTTTCTACTTAGCACTTTATCAGCAAAGGAAAATGTTTAACCAGAGTTGGCCTTTAGCATTGAAGTCTTGTCGTTTGTTTCTTGCTTTCTTTCTTGTCACATTGTTTTATAGAGTGTTGCTATGCCTGAGAAATGTTATGTTCTGTGTTAGAACAGGAAAAAGAGTTAAGTGCTTTGGCCAGTTGCACTATTGGCCAATTGAATGGCTCAATCAGCTGCCCTTTGAGGGACTGTAGAAGGCCACTCAAGAAACTTCTAAGGAAGCTTTCAATCATTCCTTAGCGGATGCAGGAAGTAGTCCCTCCTGGAATCCCCTAACAAACTATTGCTCATTTATGCCCCTCCTGGTGGGATCACCTCCCATCTCACTGGTCTGACATTGAAACCAGTTCAATAGTGGGAAACATCAGGTTTCCTTTATTCCAGTTCCACTGAACTGCTGTGGGATGCTTGATGCTGCGGGTTGCTGGCAGCAAGCTAATGAAGCCCATGTCTCAAAATTGTTACCGCCATCAATGATATACTTGCATTCAGCTCTCTGAGGGCACAATCAAGGAGTAAACCCCTTGTTGCAATTTGGAGTTCTCCTGATGCCTTGAAATGGATATATTCAGTTATCACATTCCATATGTTTCTTCAACAATAACCCAGCAGCCTGGAATTTGAATCAACAAAATTGAGTTGTGGTATTAACTAATGATAAGTGTAAAAATCATTGTATATATTCTCAATTATTGTATGCTGTTGTAACAGAATCACTCCTTGTGACATCTAAGGATCTTGGTGTCATTAAGTTTCATTGGCACCGTGGAGAGTGACCTTACTAAGGTCAACATGCGGGAGTCTCTTACTCTTAGATCAAATGGTTTGCATTCGCCACAGGCAGTAACTTTGATGGAGAGTTCAATAAGTAAAGTCCTGTGCCTTAGAGGTTCGGCGAGGTGGACTTTCTTTCTCAGACACTGAGGAAGATCTCAAAAGGAAAGAAAAAAAACTTGCATTCATATTCAAAACACCAGGATGTCCCAAAATGCTTCACAGCCAATGAAGCACTTTTTGCAATCTAGTAACTGTTGTAATGTCAGGATTCTATGATCTTAAAGCAACAGCAAGAGGCTGTTGTTTTTCAAACATTTAGGCCATTTCGGTTTGAGTGGGTTAGTTGCATGCATGGGGAGCTGATGTACTGTGCTCTTATAATTTTCCATAACAGAGGAGGGTAGGGAAACCGAATTTACTTCTGTAAGGATTATTCTTTGTCCATTTTTGTGCTTTATGTAAAGAAACCAGGTGATGGTCTGAAACTGTGTTGCATCTCAGTCAACAGCTCATAAAAATAGAATTCATATAGTGGCACATCATTTTGTTTCTCTGTAGATCTTTGGTTCAATCTTCTCATGAACTACTTCATCGGCAGGAAAGGCATTCCAGATTGTAGAAAACATAAAGTTTGCTTTGGGGTGGTATAATGCTGACACAGCGAGAGTATCACATGCAACATACACAAAAACATTGCCACTCCCCTACTTGCTTATATTTTCCTTCCTTATTTCAGTTCATCTGTATTTACAGCAAATTGCCCACAAAAGTTGTAAACAGCCTCTTAGTTCATGTATGAGGCAATGTAGGTAACAAACACTCTATAAATGACTAAAATGGATAAATATGTTTTAGACACTGGATCTTAAACATTTACCGTGCACATTTTAATCTAACAGCTTGTAAAATGGGATGACAGGAGTGCATGCTTCCCTGGTTGTGTTCTCTGTGCAGTTGAAATATTTCTTTATGTTAGAATTCAAAGATCTTATTAGTTAACTTATTGAGGTAATTTTATGACAGGAACTATTCTTCTCAGCATATTTTCTGCAACTAAGGCTTAGCAAAGGTTTTAATAATGTAATATAGATGGCAGGATTTTACTCATTTACAATGTTTACTTCCACCAAGTTTTATCATTACATATTATATGGAGTAGTGGTTTGATCCTAATCTGATCCTGATGTTTATTTGACAACAAACTCCAAATTATGTAATGTAAATGTATTGGAATACATTTTCCCCAATACTTGCCAGTTTCACCCTGCTAATATCTGAGCAAAAAGGGGCAGAATTCCTGTGGGGATTCTTTAGATTATTCACTGTAATTCCATTGAACGATATGGGAAGCCTCAAAGGAATCCTGTAAACAACTGGTTATAATGTTCCCCTAAGATCTCTCCTGATCTTCCACTGATGTTCCATTGGACAATTGGGAAAACCCAGAAGAATGCAATGCAGCTGAGCACAATGCATTTAGTGTTACTTGTGAGAATTTACAAAACCAAAAGGTGATAAAGATCAGTTAATGAGCTATTTGATAACCAAAGAAATAGGTGCAAATGCAAATGCAATCACAATGTTGGCTGCTCTAGTCTCAAATGCATTCCTAAAATGGAAATAAAAGGGTCTATTTTATTACTTTCACTATGTGGGTGGTTAACTGGCAGAGTAGATCAGCCACTCATTACAGAATGAATGCTGGGTGGGTTTCATTACGGATGGCAATCTGTTCTGGTGATTCAATCCCACTTGCTTTTTAATATGATTGATCATCTGAATCGCTTTTGACTAATATTAGTTGTAACCTGGGTGGCTTCTGTAAACGGTGAGGCTGGGGAAGGAGGATGGAGGAGAAGGAATTTAAATGGGGGTGATTTCAATGCTCCGCAGCAGCATCTTTATCTTTTCAATAGGATCCCCACCCTGAAACCAGCCTGCTTAACAGGGTTTGCTTGCTCTCGGGCGAGGAAGGCTCTGGGGGATACTGCACTAGTTGGTGAAGAACCTGATACTGCATTAGTGGGATCCACACTCTTCTAGAACATTCAACCTGGGGAACAGGAGTCTGGGTGAGGTGGGTGGAAGAGGGCATCTAATGACTAGGTTTAGCTCAGAGGCAGGATACAAAGGATTGATGTTTTAGTGAGTGGAAGGTTGTTTCTGGTGGAGTTTTGCAGGGTCTGGCACCAGGTTACTTGCTTTTGTGGAATATATATGGGATATAGACTCAAATGTAGGGGGTATGATTAATACATTTGCAGGTAATACAAAAATTGCCTGTGTGGTTGATAATGTAGAAGAAAGTTATAGATTACAATAGATTACAATAGGATACCATTGGGCTAGTCAGGAAGGCAGAAAAATGGCAAATAAAAGTCCTATGGCCTATGTTCTCTAAATAGAGTTCAGTCCAGAAAAGTGCGAGTTAATGCATTTGGGAAAGGCTCTATAGTCAAGGGAATACACAATAAATGGTAGGATAGTAGTTAACTGAAGGAGCTTAGAGTTCATGTCCACAGACCTCTGAAGGTAGCTGGACATATCGATAAAGTGGTTAAGAAGGCAAATGGTAACTTGCCTTCATTGCCCGAGACATAGACAATGAGGGCTGAGAGGTTATACTGGAACTGTATAAATCACCAGTGAAACCAGTGCTGGAGAACTGTTTGCCATTCTGGGTAGCATACTGTGTGAAATACATGATTGCACTAGACAGGATACATAGTGGATTTATGAGGATGTCGCCTGGATTGGAGAACTTTATTAATGAGGAAAGATTGAATAGGCTAATATCATTTTCTTTGGAACAGAGGAGACTGAGAGGAGATTTAATTGAAGTGTATAAAATTAAGAGGGATCTAGATAGAGTGGATCGTCAGATCTGAATACAATTCTTAATTTAAAGTGGCATATTAATTGCTAACCAATACCAATACAGCACAATGTTGCTGTTTACTGTGACCTTAGTAATTACTGGGGTGTTAAAAAAAAACCTAAAAACAAGATTATGTGGGCATGCAGCTTTTTTACTTAAAACCCTCATTGTATTTTGTCAATCAAGCGTTGAACATTTTCTTCTGACAAACCATTTGAAGTTTATTATGCTAATATGCAGCATATCAGGAACCATTTATTATAAATAATTATAGCATTGGTTTGGATGCTTTGAACATTTCCAATCTATAGAATACTTTTATTAAAATAATGGGGGGGATTTTCTGGCCACGCTCATCCCAAAACCGGAAAATCCCGCCCGAGATCAACGGACCTCTACATGGTCCGCGTCCGCCCCCCCCCCCTCCCCCCGCCTGCTACAATTCCTGTGACGGGCGGGATGGTAAAATTCCCCCCAGTGTCTATAGCAGCAAAATGCACTCCGTGTTACTCACTGTAAAATCTAATGATTGTTTGATTTCTGCCTGGCTATTGTCAGAGATAATGAGCCGTAATTTGCTGGGTTAGGTTAGGTGGATTAGCCATAGTAAAACCTTACCCCCAACCCCTTTCCAACCCACTCCCTTCTCTACACATCTTTGGACACTATGAGGCAATTTAACATGGCCAGTCCACCTTACCTGCACATCTTTGGAGTAATATTTGAGTTAATTATTTTCCTTGATCTTTCAGTCATGGGCACATGAGTATTGGAGCAGGAGGTTGGTGTTTGATTCAAACCTTAATTGTAGATGAAAATACGATTCAATTTGATTAACTGAAACTCTCCTGCATCTTCCAGTATTAAATATGCAATCGCTGAAGAGCTTTGATTAGTGATTAAGGTCGGAATGTTATGGCCATTCACGCCAGCAGGATTTTCCCATCCCGCTGTAATGAACTGAGATTTTCTGGGCGCCAAATTTTCCGAATTCGATGCAGCGGCAGCATGGTGTGAATAGCCGGTATGATTGCACCCGAAGCCTCTGTCACCAATGTTATTATTGCCGAACAACATGTTTAGGGGTGCCCTTTCCTGTCATCATAATGATTTTTAAAATACCAAAAGTGTAAGAATGAAGGACATTTCCAGACTTATTAGACTTGAGACTATCCATTTTCTTTATGTCAGCGCACTGTTAGCAGTTGTTTTTGGAGTCACTGAAATTAAATTCCTTGACCAATCTGTCCAACTGATGCATAGAAATGTGACAAATAATGCAGAATGGCGGAGAAAGAGTAACTTATAGATAAAACTAAAATACTTGGCTCATACCCAAATTGGTGCATGAACACGGGCACAACGACAGTTGTGCAGAAACAAATGTGTGGAAGGACCACAAAGATTTAGTCTGTATGCATCATCAGGACGCACTCAGCATTCTGGGTGTGCCTGTCGTGTATCAGGAGGCTGGATATCAGGTTTGAAGAGATCGAAGGTTGACCACTTGGGTCATTACCTCTGGAGCACAGTGAGTCTGGGAGATGGGGCAATAGTTGACCCACAGAACCCATGTGGAGTTAGAAGTAATACTCTAGCTCTCAGACTCCCATTTTCCTCTTCTTGTCACCATATTGGCAAATATATGCACCGAGGACAATTGGCAATAGTTCTGTAATGTGTGTGAGTTACAAAGTTTTAACGTGTGGAAGGAAGGATTTCATGAGGCTGAAAAACTCCATTAAGTTATGCAAACCCACACCATTAAAAAGAAGAAAACTATTAAATCTTACACCAGTAAATATTTTACTAGCCAGCATTTGTGTCCGCATTAGAATAAGAATCCACAGGGTAGATCACTACAGCACAGGACTGGACTTCAAAACTTCATGAAATATTACCAGGAGACAGTTAACCATAAATCTGAAATTGATAGCCCATGACTAATAAAAATCACTTTTTCCATAGGTACTTGCTTAATTGAAGTTGAACGTATTGTTCACCGCTTGTGATCTGAACAGATTGGTTCAATCAAGTCAGAGCAATAGGATTTGCTTCATCTGTCTGTGTTTCCCAGGCTCTTAGAAGTCATCAAAAAGGATTGTTTTGCATTTCAGACTTTGGTTTTCTTTTAGAACTGACAAACAGAGCGTGTAGGAATCTGAATGACAATTCTATTGCCCATAAAGTACAAATGCTTAAACGTACTTTTCATAGAAGAAAACATAAGCGCTGGAACGTTACTGCCTCGCCCGCCACGGAATCGGAACGGACGAGGGGCCGACAACGGAAATGTCCGTTGACCTCGGGCAGGAATTTCCGGTCTCGCTCGTGCGAGGCCATAAAATCCCACCTAAGGTTATTTCTGTGCCTGTAACAAAATTGCCACATAGAACAGTTAGTGTGGAATGTATACTGGCAACCACTGCTTCCCCTGCTGACAAATGTATCTGAACAAAGAACAGTACAGCACAGGAACAGGCTCTTCGGCCCTCCAAGCCTGCGCTGATCATGACACCAGCCTAAGCTAAAACTGTATGCACTTACAGAGTTCATATCCTTCCATTCCCATCTTATTCATGTATTCATCTAGATGCCCCTTAAATGCCGCTATCGTACCTGCTCCCACCACCTCCCCAGAAAGCACATTCCAGACATTCACCACCCTCTGTGTAAAAAACATGTCTCACACATCTCCTCTAAACTTTTCTCCATGCACCTTAAACCTATGTCCCCTAGTACCTGATTTTTCTGTCCTAGGAAAGAGCATCTGACTATCCACTTTGTCCACGCCTCTCATAATCTTGTAAACTTCTATCAGGTCACCCCTCAACCCCCGTTGTTCCAATGAGAACAAACCAAGTTTATCCAACCTTTCCTCATAGCTAATACCCTCCAGACCAGGCAACATCCTGGTAAACCTCTTGTGTACCCTCTCCAAAGCATCCACATCCTTCTGGAAGTGTAGCGACCAGAATTGTACACAATATTCCAAATGAGGCCTAACTAAGGTTCTGTACAGCTGCAGCATGACCTGCCAATTTCTGAGCAGTAGATACATGATAATCGACAATGGACAATATTAAAGTTCTAAAAGTAATGATTCTTAAATTCAGATTTGTACAGTTTGCACCTGAACAGAGCCAGGGGTTTGATGTGGGGTACTTTGCTAATACGGTTGGAAAGGTTTTAAACTAGCTTGGCAAGGGTGTGGGAACCAGGAAATAATATCAGAGAGGAATACCAAGGTGCACAGGACATTGGGAAAGGTAATTCACATTAGAGCAGGGAATAGGTGAGGTCAGAGGAGAGGAGAAAGTAATGGAGTGTAAGTCAGGATTACTGTGCGTGTATGTGAATGTATGGAGTGTAATAAATAATATTGATGAGTTATAGGCACAGATTGCCAAATGGCGATATGAAGTTGTGGCATATACAATATATATATGTTAACTCAAGAAGAGCAGGACCGGGTGTTAAATGTCCCGGGTATAGGTGTTCTGGAAAGATAGGAAAGGCAGAAAAGGAGGAAGGGTGATAGTATTAAGAAGGGCATTGCAGTGCTGGAGAAAAAGAATGGCCTGGAGGGGAAAGGACAGAATCTATATAGAATCATAGAAACCCTACAGTGCAGAAAGAGGCCATTTGGCCCATCGAGTCTGCACCAACCACAATCCCACCCAGGCCCTACCCCCATATCCCTACATATTTACCCGCTAATCCTGCTAACTTACACATCTCAGGACACTAAGGGGCAATTTTAGCATGGCCAATCAACCTAACCCGCGCATCTTTGGACTGTGGGAGGAAACTGGAGCACCCGGAGGAAACCCACGCAGACATGAGGAGAATGTGCAAACTCCACACAGACAGTGACCCAAGCCGGAAATCGAACCCAGGTCCCTGGAGCTGTGAAGCAGCAGTGCTAACCACTGTGCTACCATGCCGCCCATATGGCTGGAGTTAAGAAACAAAATAGGTGCATTACATTTCTTGTTGTATTCCATAGGCCATCAACTAGTGGGAAGGATGTAGAGGAATAAATCTGCAAAACGTTCCAAAAAGGTGCAAAAATTACAGAGTACTTAGTATAGGGGACTACAATTATCCAAATATAGACTGGGATATCATTGATGTAAGGGCAGAGAGGGCCTAGGTGAAATGCTTTTTCGGAGAGTCAGTGCAAACTAGGTGGACCAAATGGCCCATCTGCACTGTAGGGATTCTATGGTTCTCCTGCCCCTCAGACACCCAGGACTTGGTTCCACTCAGAGCGCTTCTAGCCATTGTGGCACTGCTTCCAGCCATGTTGGAAAGCTGTTGGCCAATATGATTAGCTGACGCTCTCACAGCCGGAACTTCCTTCCAAGGGTGGATAGAAGTCCCGCACAACGCCAATCAATGTTCAAGTGAGCATTAAATGGCAGTGGGAGTTAGAGAGTTGACGATTGCACTTTAGGCGCCGACTCTCAGGATGGCAAATGCTGAACACTCACTATCCTTAAAATTCTACCCCATGTTTTATTCAACAAATGATTTCTCTCCGTGCAAATTACTTCTCACTCAATTAGAACAGTAATAGATGTCCAGGAATCCGCAATGAAGATTCAGTTGTTTGGTTACTTAAATTACATTTCCTAATTTGATGCATCTCAAAATTCCCTTGTACCTATAAAGAAGTTAATCTTATGCGCCTTATGCTTCCCTCTCTCTTGCTGTGCCTGTGCTCCTGGACATTTTCTATTTGTTCTACCGCAGTCTACATTGTCCATATTGAGCATGATTGTTATCTTCTAAGCTTTTACTTTAGGGGGTAATATTAAGTTAACCTGCTCAGCAGTGAACTAACGGAAATAGATGGCTGCCCAGCTATATCTTGCCTGATTTAATTTTCAGTTGAGGTCAATGAAAAGTAAAATTGGGCAATCAATACGATCCTGTCAAGACTGCCAGGATTAAAAGTGACAATTATGTTATTCTTTTAGATGCTATCCTCTATCAAACCTCAATTTCTGATTGTCTGCAACAACTATGAATTCCTTTATTCAAAAGTCAAGGACCTTGTACACAGCTCACTACACATTCAGTAAAACCTATTTTTTGTCTTTTCCCCTTGTCCAAATTTTTATGTTTTTATGCCAAATTCTTTTATCATTTTATGCATCCATTTCTAATCTTTTACCCTTCCATCCTTTCTTCCACCTGTCTGTTTACTCTGTCCTGGGGCCACTTGTTACTTGCAGGAACTCACTTTACTGCTACATTTTTAAATGCAGCCAGAATGGATGATTGTTCTGGAATGAACTTTCCAATTTTTCCACTCAAAGATTGCCTGCAACTGTTACATGCCTTTTTGAGGGGGGTAAAAAAGCTATGAAAATGTTCCAAGTGCTGGATCCAAACTTCAGCTTCAAATAGAGTTTGCGTCAGATTCACTTTACAATCCTCTGTTTTCTTTGTTGATGAAAGGTATTGGTTAACAATGTTTGAGTCATGGCTCTATGCTCTAGTCTTTATTTAACCAAATTTACTGGATTGCAGGGGGTGAACTTATCCACTATTTTCAGCATGTTTCCTGTGCGTAAATGGGCTAATAACTTCTTTGTGGCAAAAAAATTGAGAATAAGTTGTTCCAGTATAAAATTGCTTCCATTTCCCTCATGTTGTTTGGCCTTTTCTGCAATGGTCCCAAGTGGCCTCCGTTGCATCTGTTAGAATAAGTGTTGCAACTCCAAGTTTCCTGATTTTGCACCTGCAATTCACTCATCGTGGATTTTATGAAGGATGAGGAAGGTGCAGCAGCTGCCAGTATTATCTGGGACTGGCAGAGTTGAGGAGTTTCTGAGCCTGGAAAGTATCAAGAGTGATTTCTGCAGCTGGGTGAACATTTTTTGATGTGATTCTTTTTTTAACCATATACAACTTTTGTGCTATTTTTGACAGCCAGACCACCGAGGGTATTCAACCCTGATCGCACATTAGCCAGTCCTTCTCAGGAGTCAGCATTCCCAATGGCATACACACGTGTGTCCATATGGATGATGAGGAAGAGCAGCATTGGTTGGAAGCAATAGATTTGAAGTAACATTTAAAGCAAATACAACCCACTACCTATTAATCCCCTCCCCCAACCCCAGTAGAATAAATGAGTCACACAGAGAAGATGTATGCAAGACAAGTGTGCTTCACCAAAGAGGTAATTGAGAGCACTGCTGCTTACTGCATGAGTAAAAGCAAAATACTGTGAATGCTGGAAACCTCAAGTAAAAACAAAAAATGCTGGAAAAACTCAGCAGGTCTGGCAGCATCCATGGAGAGAGAAACAATAAATGTGTTGAGTCCATATGACTTGTACTCAAAATGTTAATGCTGTTTTTAGTTTAACAATGTATTTTCTTTTTGCTCTTGCATTATTAGTTTTATGGTCCCTCAAGGTTGGATTCATAGCCCCTTCTCTTTCTGCCGCTTGTCAACCTCATCTAAACCAATGGACCCTTAAGAAATGTAATAATGATGTCCACATAAAACCTTCCAACGACGTGATGTTAGTTCCTGTCAAATGCCTACCAGGCCAAGACCAGGAGTCTCCTCTTGTGCAGGCATTGGAATGAGTTGAAATGATGCAGCCCCATTGTCACTATCACAAGCACAGTCTTAACTGGGCTAATGGTCTGAATTAGAGCAAGCCAAATATCCCCAATTAAGTCCATGGAGAGTTCTGATCAGAGCTGGGGTGCTCTTCAGGGAATGCAGTCTTTGCTGTCACTATAAAAGAATAATTGCCCATAAGAGTTCCTCATGAAATGCTGTTCTGTGCAAATTTCTTGGACTACTACACTCACCTTGTTCTTCGGGTCAGGCCATAACTCCTTCAGACATCACAGATGTAGTTTGTGGATTTCTTCGACCTATTCGCTAAGTACAACCAAATAAGAAGTGACTGTCTCCACTGCTTGCACATGAAGTCTATGCTCCCGAATAATAGATCTTTTACAGAGCGGACTGTCCGCAGCACAGTGGAGTCATTGCTGTGTCTTCTACTGTATCTTCATCAATCTCTTCCAGCTCATTCCACTCAGTGATTTCACACTTTGATAGTCTCACCAGTCACTGTTGTAATATAGGAAATGTGGCATCCAACTGTGCACAACAAGCTCCCACAAACAGCAATGTGATAATGACCAGATATTTTGCTTTTGAGATGTTGATAGAGGGATAAATGTTGGCCAGGACACTGAGGATAGCTCCTCTGCTTTTCTTCAAAGTAGCATGATGGGAACTTTCAAGTCCACCTGAGAGAACAGGCAGGACCTCAGTTTACCAAATCATCTGAAAGACAACACCTCCAACAGTGCAGCACTCCTTTAGTGTTGTCAAAATTATTTTTTGTTCTTACGTCCTCTAGAGTGGGACTTGAACCACAACCTTTTGACTCGAGGTGAGAGTGAGCCACAGCTGACAGCAAACTCCATTGTAAACCTGAACCTGACAATTCATCTCCATCTCCCACACATTCCTTAGGATGCCCAGGAGCTCCAGAGCTTCCTCCACATCTCTATTCACAGGATGACATGTTCCATTCCTTCACCCATGCCACTTCTTTGTTTTTTGATTGCAAGCGTGCTCCTTCTTCACAAAGTACAACCAGATATTGACAGGCAGCTGGCACAGTTATAGTAATACTTTCACCCATCTGTATGTGGACATTCAATTCTAATCATTCTCTCAGGTGCAGGCAATGAGGCAACCTCTTCCACTTTCACTCAAACACTGCAGGAAATTTGATATGAAAGAGTGGAATGATGGGATGTTTGACCATAAATGGCTGGGGAGCTGGGAGTGTTTTGGCAAACATGCATTGTGCTTGTTAACAGTCTCATTCATCCCTACTTATTTACACTGCAATGGTGTGGAATTGAGTCAAGCTTCCATTTAGATGGATACTTCTAGTTTCACTTTAAGAAATAATGAACATAGTGTGCTCTTGGCTCTTTAAGCTGCAGGATGTTCTGCATTTTCTTTCTTTGAATGGCAGGGAACCATTCACAAACAAGATTTCCACTCTAAACCAGGCCTGTATATGATGTTAGCTCCCACCCCTTGCAAAGGAACATGGAGGGGAGGGGGAGTGCGGGATCATCTAAGCAGGTGAAATTCCTACCTGCTGCTATTTTGCTGATTGGTACAAAGAATCCAGGCTTTGCTCTTGTTTCAAATGCATTTAAGTGTATGATTTGATCTTAGCACTGCTGCCTCACAGTGCCAGGGACCCGGGTGACTGTGTGGGGTCTGCACGTTCTCCCCGTGTCTGCGTGGGTTTCCTCCAGGTACTCTGGTTTTCTCCTGCTGTCCAAAGATGTGCAGGTTAGGTGGACTGGCCATGCTAAATCATCCCTTAGTGTCCCGGGCATCTAGGTTAGGTGGGATTATGGGGATAGGGCGGGTTGGGGGTGTGGGTGGGGTCTGGACATGTGGACCTGGGTAAGATGCTCTTTCAGAGACTCATTGAATGGGCCAAATGGCTTCCTTCTGCACTATAGGGAGTGTATGTTGATTGGACCAATGAGCACATGACAAGTAAGTGTTATTATGTTAACTAGCGTATCATGGGAAATGACTCCGCAACTGCAGCATTATTTATAGCCAATTCCATTAACTTATATGGCTGTCAAGTCTGGAATAATTAAGTGATTTAGATCAATTTTTAGGTATGCATTAATCTATCTGTGCTCAGATACTCTGCTTGGTTGGATAGCGTGTCATGTTTTATTTATAGCTGCCATGCTTCATTAGGTTTACATAAACGCAAAGAAGTACTGCAATATGGGAGTTTAGTTGATTTATTTTCTCCAGATTTATCTATTGATAATATTCAATGTTAATTACTACATTTGTTTTATGTCCAGCTCCCCCTAGATTCACAATTAAACCAAAGGACCAGGAAGTCATTGAGGGGCGTACTGTAGATTTTGACTGTTCAGCTGAAGGTAATCCAATTCCAGTCATCGCTTGGACCAAAGCAGGTATTTTACACAAAGTGGACTTTCATCATCATAGTATATTATATAAGGATTGTATCATAATTGATTCATAAGGACATTTTACATTTAAATTTCAGGCAGCATCATTGCAAATTAACAAGCTGTCTGCAAGTGATTTCAAGGATAATATTGTTCTAATCAAATACTTACTTCATGGGGAACTGCTACCCTTCATAAATTTTAATGTTCAACATATCAAAGCTTCCTTCTCTTAAGGTTTTGATCACCATTCACAGTTTCTTTTAACATAAAGGACGGAATCATCCCCTCCCACCCGAAGTTCCATGGCAGGGTGAGAAAGCCGGAGTAATTCACAATGCAGAGCGAGGCAAGCTTTTATGCGCAATTATGCACTACCCGCCTTATGAGTCACGCATGTGCGCAATTCGTATCAAGACTCATGGCGAGGATGGCGGGAAGTCGAGTGCCTCTCTGTCATGTCTGGGCACCCTATTTAAAAGGCACCTGGTCAGCCCTTCACTAACTGGAAGAAGGTAAGGATGAGTCGCAGAAGGCAGCAAGCCATAGCTCTCCACTTCAGCAACCCATCCCTGGAGCATCTCCTGGAGACATTTCAGCAAAGTCCTCTTCCCCAAGGATGGCTACAAGGGGCCATCCCAGCTAACCACTGTGGCCAGGGAGGAGATAGCCATGGCAGTCAATACCCATGAGGTGCAGAGGAGAACCGCCGTTCAGTGCAGGTAAAGAGTCATGGTAAATGAACCTTGTACTCTTCCAGTATACCTCACCTCATCGATGTTTGTCTCATAGGACCGGATGCCACTGGCAAGGCCAACATTTCTCTTGCTCACCCCTAAATGGCCTTGACAACATGAAGGGCTGCAGCCCATGTGATGTGCTATTTGGGAGGGTACTGCAGCGTTTTCACCCAGCCACAGTGAAGGCACAGGGCAACTGCAAAGACTGCTGATTCCATGTGCCAGCTATGCTCCTGCTTCTAGCAGGTAGACCTCGTAGGTTTGGAGAGTGCTGTTCCAAGAGCTTGGTGACTTGCTGCAGTGCATCTTCTACATGGTGTACACAGCTGCTGCTGTGCACAGGTGGTGGCAGAACTGAATATTGAGGGTGCTGGATAGCATGTCAATCAGCTGTCTGCTTTGAGCCTGAGTGTACTGGGAGCTGCACTCATCCAGGCATCTGGGCACTATTCCATATCACTCCTCACTTGTGCCATGCGTCTGGTGGTCAGGTTTTGGGGAGTCATGAGATCAATTAATAGCCACAGAATTAGGACCTTTCATCATACGTGCTCACAATCCATCGATCTGGCTTCATGCAGGAGAAGGTGGCCCACCACAGGAGAAAGAGGAAGAAAGCGGGAGGGAGGATACCTAAGCCTCCTCTCACAATTTGAACAGCAGACTGCCAAGCTGGCAGGGAAGGACCATGACCATACCTGTACCACCAGCAAGGTTGATGCCCTCAACTGTCTAGTAAGGGAGCATATATAATCAAGACAACCTGAGAAAATCAAGGTGATTGATGAATGCCAAGTTTGAGCCGAGGCTGTCACTCATTCTCTCTCTCCATTCCATGTGCCAGCGGGAAGCAAGTGAGGCCAACCCTCGCCTGAAGTCAGCCCCAATCTACAGGAAACCTCGAAGAGGATGACTTATCACCTGTAGAGCCATTGTATCATTCACCTGCAGCAACCAGCGGCCCAGAGGCACACACCTTGATGGCTCATAGATCACCTCACGGACACTTGTCCACAGCAGGAGGAGAAAGTGACAGCCAAGATCTCTGGTACCTGGAGACCTACTCGGAGGACTCCTAAGTCTGAGTCACACTTCCTGCTGCCTCGGCAAAGCAGCCAGCATAATTAAGGACCCCACGCACCCCGGACATTTTCTCTTCCACCTTTTTCCGTCGGGAAAAAGATACAAAAGTCTGAGGTCGCGTACCAACCGACTCAAGAACAGCTTCTTCCCTGCTGCTGTCAGACTTTTGAATGGATTTACCTTGCATTAAGTTGATCTTTCTCTACACCCTAATTATGACTGTAACACTACATTCTGCATTCTCTCGTTTCCTTCTCAATGAACGGTATGCTTTGTCTGTGTAGTGCGCAAGAAACAATACTTTTCACTGTATGTTAATACATGTGACAATAACAAATCGAAACAAAAATCAAATCAAATCAAATCTTCCCTGCAACAATCAGACTTTCGAAAGGGCCTATCATATATTAAGCCACTATATTATTTCTCTACACCCTAGCCATGACTATAACACTATACTCTGCACCCTCTCCTTTTCTTCTTCCCTATGACCAGTATGTTTTGTTTGTATAGCATGCAAGAAACAATACTTTTTGCTCTATCCCAATACATGTGACAATAATAAATCAAATCAAATCAAATCAACACTTCCTTTGATCTACTACTGCTCCTAATTCATGTTTGTATGTTCATTCCATTTCCCTCATAATAAATGCCAACATTTCATTTGGCTTTCTAATTACTTGCTGCAGCCGCATACCAACTTCTTGTGATTCATGTACCATGACACCCGGATCCCTCTCTACTGTAGCATTTTGCAACCTTTCTCCATTTATATTATATACTGCTTTTCTATCTTCTTGCCAAAGTGAACAAGTTCAAATTTTCCCACTTTATACTCCAAGTAGCAAATTTTTCGCCACTCATTTAAACTATCTAAATCCATTTGCAGACGCCGGGGGCGGAATTTTACTGGCACGTCCGCCCGAGCTTCGTACGATCCCGCCTGAGGCCAACAGAGAATGTTGTTTTCCGAGCTTTGCCCGTCCTGATTCCAGGGGTAAAATTCCGGCCCCCATGATCCCTGGACAACTTGTTTTCTACCCTATCTATGTGCCATCAGCAAATTTAGCAGTTTGAATCGTGGCAGGTTGCATATAGGTAAATGCAAAAGGTTGCATATACTTGGTTTGCATTCCCTTGAGTATGGAAGTTTGAAGGATCATCAAATTAGAATGATTAAATGACAAAAGGATTCAAGGATACAGCAAAGCTACTTTCTCCGTTGGGGAGTCTGGAACAAGAGGGTACAATCCTGAAATTAGAGCAAATCTGAAATTTTCTCCCTCAGAAGGCTGTGGCTACTGGGTCAATTCCAGTTTCTATGACTGAGGTACAGATTTATCCTTATTAATTAAGGATATCAAAGGGATATGGAACAATGGCAGGTAAATGGAGTTGTGATCAGCTATGAACTAATTTAATGACAGAATGGATTCAAGAAGCTGAATTGCCTCCTTCTGGCCTTATGTTCCTTTTGTGGAGGGCTGCATGATTTATATCTTTACCACAGATGGAGACAAAGAGGAAGAATTATCTACAGATTGGCCAAATTCTCATTGCTGCAAGGAACAATTAATGGAACATGTGACACTCAAGTCTCAGATAACAACTGGTTCAATTTTATCAATAGGAAAATTTTCACTCCACATCTAACTGGTCATGTCGCCCTAAACAGGAATGCCAAGTCATTGACTTTTTTCTTAATTTATTTTCCACTTTGTGATTATTATGGAGCAAAAGGTCCACAGCATCAATGGAAAAAAGTTTTATATTTACTGCTGTTTTAGCGATTTATTATTTTAACGATATTTTGTTTTGCATTGACTGAAGAAATACTTCCCTACTTTATATTACAGGAGGTCAGCTTCCCAATGACAGAAGACATGCAGTATTACCCACAGGAACTCTGAGAATTGTGGATGTAGCCCTTCATGATCAGGGCCAATATGAATGCCAGGCTATCAGTATCGTACAAGTTAAACTTGTCCCAGTGCATCTAAAAGTACAGCCCAAAGGTATACTTATTTGCATAGGATTTGTTATCTTTGATGTTGTGATCTCTATACAAAGCATAAATAATAGTTTGCATGTGTTCTGAACTCACTTTCAAGTGACGTGAGCGAAATAATCTATTATCAATTCTCTACTGTGTGTTGCAATCTTAAAAGAAAACTACTGATTTTTAATGCAACATATACCATTTTAAGCATTTGTATTGCCAATATCAGGATGTTCCATTATTATAGGTGCCCCACTACAACCTTGAAATTGCAAAGGCAATCTTGTTTAGTTGGAGTATAACTGAGGAAACTGTGCTCAAGGGTCTGCACACCAGATTTCAATGCGCACAATGTTTTTTGTTCTATCCTTTACTGACATGTTTAAATGATTGTAAAATTAAAAGTATTGCAAATCAGGTGTACTGAGTTCCACAGCTCCTCAGAGAGGTCTTCATAGGACTGGTGTGAATTGCACATACAGTGTAGTGTGGGGTGGGAGGTGGTGTCAGAGGGCTGGACTTGATGCCTGTTGACCTCTGCCATGATGCTTTATTCTCCTTCGCTGGAAACACTGTTGTGACAAATTCTCCTCCATTATAATACCATGCAGCAATGTGCCAGGGGGGAAATCTATCCCTTGTCCAAAGCCAATGGGAGGTTAGCCTGATGTGGAGATGCCGACATTGGACTGGGGTGGGCACATTAAGAAGTCTCACAACACAAGGTTTAAGTCCAACAGGTTTGTTTGGATTCACGAGCTTTCAGAGCACTGGTTGGAATGCCATTTTTCACATTCCAATCTATAATTATCTTGCAATTGTGTCTTTGCCTATATATGCCATGTTTGTGAACCTACCTCCACTCATCTGATGAAGGAGCCGCGCTCCGAAAGCCCGTGATTCCAAATAAACCTATTGGACTTTAACCTGGTGTTGTGAGACTTCTTAATGGGAGGTTAACAAGAGCAGACAGCATGATTCACGCATGATTTTGCATCAGCAGTCCGGCAGATGTTATCTGACAGAATCGGCTGAATGCCATTTCAATGAAATTCCATTGAAATGGCATTCAGACGATTTTGTCAGATAACAGTCACTGGCCCCCAGGATATCCATTAGGATTGGAAGAATTCCCAACGCAGCAAATATGGGAGGGGGATGTTTGCTGGTTCTTGTGGCAGAATGGCAAAGTAAGAATAGAGATCTATGCTTTCATTGTCAGTAAAAAGAAACTTGGAAGTTTTTTTTTAACGTATCCAACCAGGGGTTCTCTGGTTTTCTGATAGGAGATGGTTAAATTCCAACAGGGTCTGCTGCACAAAACTGTGAATCAGTGCACAACTGAATCTTAGCTCCAAGGTTAAGGGAAGTAAAAATGTTGCAACTACCTTTCCAGTGGCAGCCATCACTTTTAAGTTTAAGTAAGCTTAATTTATATTCCTGTATTTATGTGCTACGAAAGGGTTAAAAACCTTAGTTTAGCTTAATTTTTAATTAATTTACGGGATATGGGTTTCACTGGTCAGACAAGCATATATTGCCCATCCCTAGTTGCCCTTCAGAAGGTGATGGTGAGCTGTCCTCTTGAACCACTGCAGTCCATGATGTGTAAGTACACCCACACTGCTGTTAGGGAGGGAATTCCAGGATTTTGACCCAGTGAAAGTGAAGGAACGCTGATATATTTCCAAGTCAGGATGGTGAGCGACTTGGAGGGGAACATCCAGGTCGTGGTGTTCCCAGGTATCTGCCGCTCTTGTTCTTTTAGATAGCAGTGGTCGTGGGCTTGGAAAGTACTGTCTGAGGAACATTGGTAATATCCTGCAGTATATCTTGGAGATGGTACACACAGCTGCCACTGTTCATCAGTGGTGGAGTGACTGAATGTTTGTAGAAGGTGTGGCAATCAAGCAGGCTACTGTATCCTGAATGGTGTCCTCTTGAGTGTTGTTGGAGCTGCAATCATCCAGGCAAGTGGAGAGTATTCCATTACACTTCTGATTTGCACCTCGTAGATGGTGGACAGGTTTTAGGGTCAGGAGGTGTGTTACTAACCACAGGATTCCTAGCCTCTGAATTGCTCTTGTAGCCACAGTATTTATGTTGCTACTGCAGTTTAATTTCTGGTCAATGGTAACCCCCAGGATGTTGATAATGGGGGATTCAGTGATGGAAATGCCATTGAATGTCAAGGGGTGAAGGTTAGATCCTCTCTTGTTGGAAATGGTCATTGCCTGCCAATAGCGTGGTGCAAATGTTACTTGCCACTTGTCAGCCCGAGCTTGGATATTGTCCAGGGTTGCTGCATTTGGACATGAACTGCTTCAGTATCTGAGGAGTCATGAATAGTATTGAACATTATGCAGTTATCAACGAAAATCCCCACCTCTGTCCTTATGATGGAAGGAAGATCATTGGTGAAGCAGCTGAAGATGGTTGGGCCTCGTACACTATCCTGAAGAACTCCTGCAATGATGTCCTGGAGCTGAGATGATTGACCTTCAACCACCACAACCATCTTCCTTTGTTCCAGATATGACTCCAACCAGCGGAAGGTTTTCCCCCTGATTCCCATTGACTCCAGTTTTGCAAGAGTTCCTTGATGCCATATACCGTTCAATGCTGCCCTAATGTCAAGGGCAGTGACTCTCTCTTCACCTCTGGAATTCAGCGCTTTTGTCCATGTTTGATCCAAGGCTGCAATAAGGTCAGGGTTGAGTGACCCCAGCGGAACCCAGACTGACCATCCTTGAGCCAGTTAATAACTTTGCTAATGATGGAGAATGGACTGATGGGGTGATAATTGGTCGGATTGGATTTGTCCCATTTCATATGTAAAGGACATACCTGAGCAATTTTCCACAATGCCAGTTGATACCACTGTTGTCGCTGTACTGGAACAGATTGGCTAGTGGCAAGTTCTAGAGCACAAGCCTTCACTATTATTGCCGGAATATTGCCACTCCCTATTGCCTTTGCAGTATCCAGTGCCTTCAACCATTTCTTGATATCATGTGGAGTGAATCAAATTGGCTGAAGACTGACATCAGTGATGCAGGGACATTTGGAGAGGGCTAATTTGAACAAAGGTGTCCAGTCTCTAGATTTAGTTTCACTTTAAACTTTACCTGCATTGTAATGGGGGTTTTACGATGCAAAAGCAATAATATGGTTTAAAAACTGCACTGTTGCTTAGCAACCAGAGTCTGAAAATCAGAAGCACTCGAGTCAGTTTGGAACCAAGTAACCCGGGGGCACCTTTCTACAGAAACTGCCAGAACAGGCAGGACAATGCAGAAGACAGAAAGCAAATCCCAGAAGCTAATGAACAGAAAGTTTCAGAAATTAGGGAATGGAAAGGTTCCAGAAGGACTATGAAGTTAAAAGAACAAGCTCCTGTTCAGTGAAGCTAAAGCAAGGACAGAAAAAGGGTCCTGAATTAAAGAGATGACTGCATGATGCAGATTTAATGTCAACTAGTGAAAAGTCAGATATCTGTGCTGATCCCAAATTTGGTGACACCTTCATATAACCTGTGAAGCAGTGGTGTTGTGTTGGCATGACTGGGTACCTGAGAGATTGTGTGGAAGCTTAAATGCACAGCGTGTTCCAGGATAGATGAAAGGAGAGGCTGAAATCCTGGATATGGATCCTTGGTGAAGAGAGAAAGTGTTTTTTGGAAGAAGATTCCAAGGCATGTTCTTCAAGAGTAGATTTTGGAAACCCTCATGTGAAAGTCAGAGTTTCAGTGAGAGCAGTTGGCTCACAGCATAACAAATATCTGGGGGGATTTGATGAGAAATCCATAGAAGTTCTATTGGGTGGAATCTGTTACTTGGTTTCAGAATGTGGTGTGCATGACCACAGTTTCCCTATTGGTTTACATGGACTGTGTACTTACTGAAAACATTAGAGTGTAAGATATATTTTGTAACTTGTGTTATCCATGCAAAGCTGTATGGACCTGTAAAGGTATAGCTGCGGTAAAGGAGTAGCGTATTATCGTTAATCTTTTCTTGTTTAATGAATGTTAATCAACAGTCCTGTGACTCTGTTCATCCACATCTCCAAACAAAAAATAAAAGTTAGGAGCTGCAATCCACTTTGGGACCTAACTTGTCCAGTAGTAACATCAGCTGGGATTGTAACAGTTCCATAGGACGCTGCACATAACTGCACCTTCTCTAAAACCAACCCAAATCTCTCACTATAAATTCTGTGGTACTTCCTGCACTACTCTCCAATGCTGCTATACTGTCCCTCTCACAGGACAATCAACATGAGTCTAGGAGTTGGAATCACAGCAGTAATGTTATCCATGCCACTGGGTTTGCCTGTTTGAATGTCATAGACCCAAGGCTATAAGCATTTGTTCGGAAGTTAGAAATTCAAGTGAGGGAATAGCAGACTAGCAGAAGTGAGTAAGGCAAAGGGAAAAGCACCAAAGTTGTCATTGAGGAGGCCTTTGTACTTTACATACAGAGCAACTAAATGCAGAATTCTGGTGAACAACTAGAACATTCAAAGCAATTTGAGACAATTATTTTGGCTTTTTATGGATTTATTTTCATGTCCTGGTTTGATGTCAATAGAATAAAATACTGTATAATTTTATACTAAAAAATATAGTTGATATATTTAAGTTCAACATATCCAGATATTTAAGACATCAATGTTGAGTATGTCAAAGAATATGATGAAGTGAACTGGGTGCAACCTTCCACTGTAACATTCCTACAGTATAAATTGCATTTTAGTTCAAACCATATGATTTATTTCTGAGGACTTGTTGCTCGTAAATACAATAAATCTAGTGAGTCAAGAATGTAATACAACATGAATGGAGATAATGGTCACAAAGACTTGTTCTCAGTGTTTTTTTACAACCTCCATATCAGCTGCACTTTGTACATAATAGCCTCTGCTTAACCGGGAAATATACAAAGTATCCACTATTTAATCGTTCCGTCTGTCTTAGATTATTTTATTTTCCTAAGTATGTTGCAGGATGTTTAAATTATTCCATTTCCACCTCTTTGGGATTTCAAGTCCCCTAAAGATTCAATTGATGACAATTTGACAATCTTATGATTATAGCTCATTAAAAATGAAATCAGTCATATTCTACGTAACAGTACTGCGACTCCAGATCACTTGTGCTTTGGGTTGCTGTCGAATTCCCAAATGGAACGTTTGTTGAATGCTTGGATTTGATTTTGAATTGAGTCATTAATTTTGTTGTCTATTGACAAAAGGCAGATTTGAAAGAATTCCATATGGCATCGTGTTTCATTTCAAATTACTATTATATGAATTGCTGCAATATATTAAACGTCCATAATGGAACCAGTTCTTGTATTTCAAGCAATTGCCCTGACTAACACCAACATTAACAAAAGAAATGTTCTTGATTACTTATTACGAGAGTTGACCTTTTACGTGTTCTTCGTAGAAAAAGTACTTGCCAAAAATGTTTTATGTTTGGCAAAAATAAGCAAGAATAACTGCATGATTCATGTTTTGAGATCTCATTGAAAATAGACGCAATGATGCACTGCATTATTGATTTGAAGTCATACATATGTTTGTAAGCAAATGGGAAAAAATGGCAAGCTAAGGTTTTCATGAAGTTAATACCCCTTTAAATTTGGATTTATATTGGAAGGCGGCAGTGGGGAAAAATAGTTTCTAATAATTAAAATATATGTGGAAGTAGGTAACCTTTTATTGTGTTGCGAAGTATGTGGTGAAATCAGGAAGGTTCCAAATGCTTTATTTATCTGTATCTGGAATTAGAGGAAGAACTTACATATAGGACTTTTCAAAATCTCATGGAATTCAAAAATGTTTTACAGCCAATGAAGTGTTTTAAAGTAGAGTCACTAAATGTAGGAAATGCAACAGACAATTTGCACATGTTCACACTCTCACAAACAGCAATGCTTTAAAATGTATTTATTAGTGCCATAAGTAGGCTTACATTAACATTGCAATGAAGTTACAGTGAAAATCCCCATGTCGCCATATTCTAGCGCCTGTTCAGGTACACAGGGAAAATTAAGTATGGTCAATGCACCTAACCAACACGTCTTTCGGACTATGGGAGCAAACCGGAGGACCCGGAAGAAACCCACGCAAACACAGGGAGCACATGCAGACTCCACACAGACAGTGACCCAAGCCAGGAATTGAACCTGGGTCCCTGGCACTGTGAGGCAGCAGTGCTAACCACTGTGCCACCGTGCTGTTACAAAGGTGGGATTTGTAAAATGTTTTGGGGCTGTCTTTAATTTAGGGTAAATTGAAGACAATCATATGGCCTATTCTTACATCTGTGTGATAACAGGCCTGGGCGATGGCCAATTATCACTAGACTATTAATCCAGAAACTCAGCTAATGATCTGGGGATCTGGGTTCGAATCCCACCATGGCAGGTGGTGGAATTTGAATTCAGTAAAACATATCTGAAATTAAGAATCTATTGATGACTATGAAACCATTGTCGATTGTCAGAAAAACCCATCTGGTTCACTAATGTCCTTTTGGGAAGGTAATCTGCCGTCCTTACTTGTCTGGTTTACATGTGACTCCAGAGCCACAGCAATGTGGTTGACTCTCAACTGCCCTCAGGCAACTAGGAATGGCCAGAGATGCCCATGTCCCACGAATGAATATAAAAAAAGGTGACAGAAATTAAAGATTAAAGGAAAGCTTGGGCTGTTTGGCTGAAAGAAGATACAAGGTGTTCACACTTGGAAACAATGTCAGCAGCATCTGTGTCTCCAAATTCCCAGTAAGGTGTTGAGAATGTTTGGTGTAAACACATATGCTTTAAACTGTCTGTTTACTTCCAAATTAAAAGAGAGTTGGGGTCTCAAGGATAGCTGATCAGCATTTCTACCTGGATAGAAGACTTTGAGGGAGGAAGGGTTTCCAAGATATCCCTGGAGCTCTTAGACACAGGCAATCTGCTACGATCCAGGAGAGAGAGAGCAGCAAGAAACTGAAAGTCACCAAGGCTCACTGCACAGGAATGCAAGTGAAAGCTTGCATTTGCGAAAAGACCAAAGGTCAGATTGAAAGACCTAAGGTCAGATTTTTCAGGAGTTTCACAAGAACACAAGAATTAGGAGCAGATATAGGCCTTTCAGCCCCTCAAGCCTTCTTCACTATTCAATAAGATCTTGACTGATGAGCAGGGGAGAAGAGGCTTCAGAAGCCCTCCACAATCCCACCGAGTGGGAAGAACCATGGAAATAGAACAAAAGGCCAGAAAACCTCTTGAAAAGTAAATTAGAAAATTTTAGGGGCTTAATGATGGCATTGGAGGCAAGTTAACATTGAAGGAGGTTAGTTAGGGAGGGAGGGCCAAGGTAGGGGGAAGATGCCATGAAATGGCCAAATGTTTGGGCAGACTGCAGTTTTGATGCAACTTCTCTCATAGATTCAAACTTCTTTCATTTGGGTGAACAACAGAAGTACTGATCAGGTGGTCACAGATAATGGAATTTATAATCCCAAGAGGCAGGTAGAAACCAGTCAACTGCAAACCACACGGCAAGAGACAGCAGCAACAAGCAACAAATTGCTAGCCTGTTCCTTTATAAGTTCAACAGAAACTTGGCCTCCTTGTAAGAAGGCCACAAGTAACTAACTTTGCGGCAACACACTCAGCGGTAGATTATGGACAGTAAGAGAAGGGGATTGGGCTTTCCATTCTCTCTCATCCCTGTCCATAACAAACGGTTACAAGGATCATTTTATGGAGATAAATGAATAGTCCATCAAACTTGATAGTTCCAATCTTGCTAGAATGAAGAAATTGTAGTTTGTAGAAATCAACCAGTCAAGGTGAACTTTAAATTGTATAACTTAATTAATGCTACATCTCTATCAACAGCACAAAATTTAAGACTATTTCAACATATTGTCCAAAATTCTAACAATGGATTATCAATTGTGTTCAGTGATTCCAGTGTTTATTGATGTGCCACGGGATATCACCACAGAAGTTGGCCAAGATGTAGAGATATCCTGCAGTGCTCAAGGAGAACCACATCCTAAAATCACCTGGACCAAGGTAAGGAGCAAAAAATAGTGAGATGTAAATACTTTCTGACCATAGGAAAATTGGATTTTTTTCCTGAATTTTAAACACAAGGAATATCTCTGGTGGTATTAAAACACCATAACCATCAAGTTCATCCATGGTGTAAATCAAGTGATATTGGATCAACTGTCTCTTCCAAGGCCAGAATCTGTCCAAAAATGCACAGAGTGTTGGCTCAGGTGAAAAAACCAGTGTGAAGCTTGCAGGCTGCACAGCCGGCTTTTCTCAGTGTATTGAACACTATTCCATGCAATTTCACAGGGAAACAAAATTCACACAGTTAGCTGGAGGGGTGGGGCCTAAGAAAAAACCCTAACCCTAATGCACCGATCTCCAATTGAAATAAAAGGTAGCCTCCCACCCACGCACACTGAAACCTGCCATGGTCACAGTGGGGGAGTGGGGAACCATCCCACCCCCCAGACACACAAGGCCAACCGCCCACCTGCCCTCCATGCCCCATGGATAAGGAGAACCTCACAATGAAGCTCCACCGAGGGCTATAGCTACCTGTGCGCTTTCAGCATGGTCATCTCAACTCATTTCTGTTTTTGAAAACCAGCAGTGATTCATGCCTGCATGGCATCATGCGGGCTGGATGGGAAGATACATAGAGGCCGGACGTTGTATCGTGACAGCCGCAAATGAGATGATAATGCATGCAAATCGGGCTTGTGGCCTTCCTGGGTGTGATCGGGGGCGGGGGGAATGGGAAGATCGCAAACCAAAATCTTGCCACCGAGATTCGTGTTTTCGGCATCTCGTGAGATTTATTGGCCATTATGGGAATTGTACTGTAGACAACACGGCCGCTAAATCGTGGCCCAGGACTTTGAATACTATTTTTGAACAAATCTCGTAGAAATATGAACAAGTGGCCCAAGTTAACTTCCCCTGTAATTTTCAATTCTCTCTCCCTTGTCAGGATGCAGCTTGACTGTATTCAATATTTTCCTGAGTGTTATGGATTAAAGTGCAAATTTGTCATATTGTCACATTGTGAATCATAAGAAGTAACAAACATACTAACCATGTTACTTTTAATTAACAAAATGTTTTTCCACAACACAACGTGAAGGCCATGGGGGCGAACTTACCAGAATTTGGCAGGGTCTCAGTTCTGGCAGGACAAAATGGAGTGAATCGCGTCGACGGCTTAGGGGTAATTTCTGACCGAATCTTGAGCCTCACTGATAAAAGTTTTTATGGCCACGAGAATAACACTGTCCCCGTGGCAGCCTCCCTCTGATTCGCCCACCACTCCTGAACTCAATCGTGCCAAGCATTTGGGGAGATGCATATAAACGGCTCCCCAGTGCTTGTTCCGCAGTGACAGCAGGGAATGGCAGCCCAGAAAACTGCACCGCGATTCTCAGAGGAAGCCCTGAGCAGACGTCTTGATGGAACGGGGCAGAAGCGGAATACACTCTACCCCCAATCCAGGAGAGGGCCTCCCACAAAGATCACCACCCCCGCCTGGGATGCAATGGCAGCCCTGGTGAGTACAAGCTCACTGCAGAAAAGCACAGGGCAGCAGTGGCACAGGAACCACATCTTCAACATTCCAATCGCCTGCTCCACCAACACGTGCATTGAAGCATGAGCCTCATTTTATCTATTCTCTGCTGGTATTTGTGACCGCTGCTGGTGTTTGTGGTGTCATTGGCCACCTCCTAAGTGGGTACCCCATGTCCCCAAGGAGCCGTCCCTCATGCTGCTGATCTCCCTCAAAGACAGCTGGGATTTGCGAGCGGCCCAAGATGTAACTGTCATGTACACTTCCCGGGAAACAGGCACACACTTGCATGAAGCACATTGTGTGGTCACAGATGAGTTGAATGTTGAGGGGGTGGAATCCATTGCAGTTCCTGAATGGTGCCATTCAGAGTGAGTAACGTGGGTGCCGTCTATCAGACCTTGTACTTGGGGCATCCCTGCTGCTGGGCAAAGCCCAGGCGTCCTGGCTCACCTGGTCCCAGTCAAAATTGATCAGCATTTCAGCCCTGGCATAAAAGGCAAATGTCACCTCCCTAATACATTTGTGAGTGGCAGACTAGGAAATGCCACAGATCTGTTGCCCTGGAACGAACCGCTAACATAAAAGTTCAGAGCAGCTATAACTTTAAGGGCCACAGGCATTGAGTGTCCTCAAGTTCCATGAGGTGTTAGCTTGTGCAGTATGTGGCAGACGTGGCCCACTTTCCTGGACAGTTGTAATCTTCTCCAGCAAAGATAACTGAATGTAGGAGCATTGACGTCGGAAGATTCTTGGTCAGTACTGTCTCCGACGATGCTCCTCTGTGCTCTGGCTCCCTGAACAGCTGCGGGCTGCTGATCCTGGCCACACGCAGCAGCATCTCATTGTCTCTGCTGCTGGTCAATTCCAATCAGTAGAAAGGCCAACTCAACAGACTCCATGCACTGAAATCATGCACTGAAAGAGTAAGAACACCACCGTGAGTGCTGAGAGGTTGTCACAGAGCTCTGACCCTCATCACTCCATTCATCTGTGACTTCTACCCCAGTGCTTCCCATTACCTGTGTGAATGTCTGTTCTCCTGCACACCGTCCCTGACACTAAAGCCACATCCCCACATAGCTTCCTCTGTACTCCAGCAGGATGAATAGCGTTGACCCTCTATTGTCTCATGGCATCTGACCCGCACATTCCCCCCTCCCTCCTGCCCCCCCACCCACCAAAGGACAGAAGTCCTGACCTTGCCAGACATGATATTGAACAAGGTGAGTGTTGTCAGCTATCACCATCATACCTTGCCTGGGGATTCTCCACGTTGTGAGCTGTGTACTGATAAGGCTTGAATTGGAAGACAAATCTACATCCATGGGGCTTGGTGTTCCAAAGGGTTAACCTTTTTCCCCAGACTGTGCAATTCGATCTAGCTCTGGATATTAAAGTGGCATGCTGGACTCCTCAAATCGTCAGTTAGTCTCTCTGGCAACAGCATTCATCTTGATGAGACACAACTGAATCCTGAGAGTTATAGAATTAGCTTTTGAAGCAATTCCCTGGAGGCAGCCTCGTTCTCTGGCCTCTTCAATGCTGTGGAGTTAAGCAGCCTTGCATGCGAGCAATCAATGCGCTCCCAATGCTGTACCTCATAGTCGGAGTTCCCAAAAAAGTGGAGTTAACCTTCCTGTCCAGTAATCCCCTGTGACCTCACCACCATTGATAGAGTGAGGATTCTAGGTTTCACTGCATCCGCCCTCCCCCAGATGAGAGGGCCTTTACGCCTCATGAAGGTTGCTCCCCATTGCCGATACCCATATACTGCCCTTGCAGCCTGGCCTCTCACAAGCAGGACGCAGGACCTCATAGTCGCACCCAGTACTGCCTCTCTCTTGTGGCTGCCTCCCAGCCAGTTTTCAGCTCCAAACAGGAAGGACACCCACTTAAACCTACTGTTTAGGCACAAATCCAGCATGGAGGAACTGGGAGGCGGTCTCCCTCTCCACCCTCACCACCACCACCCCCCCCCCCCCCCCCCCCCCACCCCCCGGTCCCAAGTTGCACTTTCATGGATCCACAGCTTTCTCCCTGGTGCCCCTTGCATTTTGGACTGCCCAGGAAATAATGGTCGCCTGAGTGCTCACCTCCGATATGTCCCCTGGTGATGGCATCAGATTCACGCTTATGTAGAGCTGTTGTAAATGGCGCTGGCATCTCGTGAATATTAGGTTAGTGCTCAATATCCAGCGTGAGTGCTCTCTAATATGTTAATGCATTCAAATTAAGTTCATGCTCTTCCCCGGCATGTTCCACATTACTCCGCTGGCAAGGTTCATTCAAAATTGGAAAACAGGATCTCGCCGGCTTTTCCAAACTCTATGCATTTTGAGCCCATTCCGCCATTGCGGCAGACGGTGAACGGGGGCTCAAGATTCCGCCCTACATCTTTGCAAACATCTAAAATAAGATTTTTCTGGTGAACACTTTGAAGAACTCACATGCCCTTCACCATCTTTGATTCTTCAAACATTCTCATTGAAAATTCCATACACAATCACAGTTACATTTTAAGAAATGTTATCTATCTTGCTTTAGAATTTGTGGCTTTTGAATTTAAGTCATTTTCATTGGTAATATATAATTCCCATAACTTTGAGAGCATCTTGGAGAGTGGCATAGTACGGTAGCACAGTGGTTAGCACTGTTGCCTCACTGCACCAGGACCCGGGTTCAATTCCGGCCTTGGGTGACTGTCTGTGTAGAGTTTGCACATTCTCCCCGTGTCTGCGTGGGTTTCCTCTGGGTGTTCCAGTTTCCTCCCACAGTCCAAAGATGTGCAGGTTAGGTGGATTAGCCATGGTAAAATCGCCCCTTAGTGTCCCAAAATGTGTAGGTTAGATGGATTAGCCATAGTAAATGTGTGAGTTAAGGGGATAGGGTGGAAGAGAGGGCCCGGATAAATTTATGCAGATTTGATGGGCCGAATGGTCTCCTTCCGCACTGTAGAGATCCAATGATTTACTAACTTTGGTAGTTAACTAAGCTCAGTCGTGTGCTGTCAGAATAAGAAACAGAATTTCCTGTATTTTGTGCCTAGGAATAAGTGTTCCCTAAGATGCATTCCACAGGAAAATCAGTCCCATATGATCTCAAATCAAGCGTGCATCTATCATCCTCCAGATTTCACAGTTCAAAGTGTCAAAAGTATTCATAAAGAGAAAGGCATGCTATTCTGTTCTTATCTTAAACCAGAAATTTACAAGTGCTTGGCAGTTTGTATGCTTCTCTCCGCAAAGATCGATTAAACTCTGATTGCGTTCAGGTCTTGCCCCGCAGCAAGTACCTTAAAATGACAGGCTAGTTTAAAAAGTAATAACAACCTTTTTCAGAGTTAGGTTGCTTGGAACAATGCCAAGAGAGATCTGCTAGTATTGTTCCCGATGGTGGGGGTGTCCAGAATCAGGGTTCACAGTCTTAGGACGGAGATGAGGAGACATTTCTTCACCCAAAGAGTGGTGAGCCTGTGGAATTCATTACCACAGTAACTGGTTGATACCAAAACACTGAATGTATTCAAGAGGGGGCTAGATATAGCACTTGAGGCGAATACGATCAAAGGTTATGGGGAGAAAGCAGGATTGGGCTACTGAGTTGGACAATCAGCCATGATCGTGATGGATGGCAGAGCAGGCTCAAAGGGCCGAATGGCCTCCTGCTCCTATCTTCTACATTTCTATGTGAAAGAGAACCATGAGAATGGACTGGGTTTCCATTTTGGCAGTTTCCCTGTAAGATATGGTCAGGTTGGGACATATTTTTGCCAATGTGCTCTTTCCATATCACAGGAGTTTTCCTGGGTCTCTGATGAATATCTATGCCAGATGGCATCTTCATCACCAAGAAGGAGCAAGCTGCTGCAAAATTCTGGAGTGCTGCAGTGGGACACCCATTACGAGTTAGCCACAATTAAAGGACCAGATGGTTTTAAGATTTAACATAATCTTATTGAACCATATAAAATCCTGAGAGGGCTTGGATACCAGAGGATGTTTCCATTTATCGGGGAGGCTAGAACTAGGGTACACAGTGCAACAACAAGATGGAGATCCTTTTAAGATGGAGATGATGAGAATTCTTTCCTCTCAGAGGTTCATTAGTTTGTGGAGTTCTCTGCCACAGGAAACAGTGGAGCTAGGTTTTTGAATTTATTCAAGGCTAGATTAGATTTTTGATAGACAAGGGAGTGCTGAAATGCAGAGTTGAGACCATAGCCATTTCAGCCATGATCTTCCAAATGGTGGAGCAGGCTCAAGACACCAAATGGCCTACTCCTGCTTCTAATATTTCAGAAGTGTTTTCCTTGAGCCAAAGTCCACACCGGAAAACTAAAGTGCCTCAAGCTAAACAGAGGAGCTAAGCGGAGGGTCATCCTGACTCGAAACATTGGCCCTATTCTCTCTCCACAGATGCTGTCAGGCCTGCTCAGATTTTCCAGCATTTTCTGTTTTTGTTTGAGCCCATTGTAAAGCTGTTTCCTCTAACGTTCTTGGAGAAAGTTTACCACTGCTGCAGCAGAGTGCACTACCACCACTTTCTTGGTGGTCAGTGGAGTTGGTGATGGCTGTGGCACAAAGGGAAATTGTGTGTGAGTTTTGCCTTTCAATGTCCTTTACATGTAATGAAGCATTCTGGGTTCAGGTGGCCTACAATCCACAGGAGTGGAGGAAAGGGACATTATGTTAATGTATATAAATGTGGGTAGATGCTGGTAGGCCTGTCACTTTGACTTTCCTCTGCTGTAGCTATAATGGTAGAATGGAGAAAGACCCAGCCTAATATTTGCCATCATATAGGAACTCCGTGGAAGAGTATCTTTCCATGCTTTCTCTTTCTCTTAAAATGGGGCCTACAAAGGTCTATTTGTTTCTGCTTTAGAAATAAACGGCTATAAATATTCTGTTCCTTGTTTGTTTCCACAAGCTTGTAAACTTGTTGCCAGCAGCTATCACTGAAGAAGGTTTTTTTTTTCTTTTATGAAACTTAATTTTGTGGAGGAAAAATTGGTCGTCTGCTTGGAAGAAACGTCTAATGGAAATATAAAATTTCTTTCAGAAATAGCGTTTCCAAGTACCTTCAAATAAATATGTTTGTTGAACAGGATGGAGTTCAAATTACAGAGAGTGGGAAGTTCCGTGTTAATGCAGAAGGAACACTTGCTATCAGGGATATTGGGCAAGCAGATGAAGGAAGATATGAGTGTGCTGCACGCAACATGATTGGCCAAGCAACAACAAATATGCTGCTAAGAGTGACTGGTGAGTGATTTATTTTTCAACCGTGCATTTATTTTCCCCATTGCTTTAATGGTGTTGATTATAATCATGCCATAGGAATCTTTTCTGAATAACCACAATCATATGTAAGTATTTCCTATGGACTTCTGTTGATTATTTATCTATGCAATGAGGTTTTCAGTTTCTGCATGGGGTACAGATCTTTTGGAAGTTTATTTTTGATTGTCTTTCTTCTGCCTCCCCCCCTTCCCCCACACACAAATATAGTTACAGTCCTATAGTTACTGCAACCTGAGCAGATTGTTTTCTGAGTACTGATGAAAAAATACATTTTTCAAAGCTTTCCATCTTGCACTTATTAGGATAATCACAAGAATACCAACATCAGGGGAAACAACAACTTATACTATCTGAAAAAAGAGTGTTGATTAGTTGGCAAGTGGACACTGATTGGTTGCCATGGAAAATGCACCAGCTAATGTGACTGATAGTCAACTACCAAACAATGTTAACAATTTAAACCAGGCAGCTTGACTTCACTTCGCATACAGTATAAAGTTGTTGTTTGCCTTGACATTGGTATTCTTGTGATTATCCTGATGAGTGCAAGGTGAAAAGCTTCAGCAAAATGTTTTTTTTTTTCAAAAAGTACTACCAAATGACTATTACAGGACTGTTAATGCTTTGTCAATTGTGGAGATAACAGGACCTTCTATCTGGCTTTCCTTTTACTAATATAAGCTATAATATTAGGTAAATGGTCAGTGTAAGTGAAATTATAGTCCTGTTGCCTCACAATGCCAGGGACCTGGGTTCGATTTCAGCCAGTCTGTGTGGAGTTTGCATATTCCCGCTATGCCTGTGTGGGTTTCCTTCGGGTTCTCCAATTTCCACTGTCCAAAGAAATGCAGGTTAAGAACTAGACTAGAACTCGAGGGCAAACCTCAAGGTGAAGGGACGCTTCTTTAAAACAGAGATGAGGAAGAATTTCATCAGCCAGAGGGTGGTGGATCTGTATAACTCATTGCCACAGAGGGCTGTGGAGGCCAGGTCATTGAGTATTTTTAAGACCGAGATAGATAGGTTCTTAATCAATAGGGCAATCAAGGGTTATGGGGAGAAGGCAGGAGAATGGGGATGAGAATCATATTAGCCATGATTGAATGCCGGAGCAGACTCGATGGGCCGAATGGCCTAACTCTGCTTCTATATCTTATGGTCTAAGTGGATTGCCAATGCAAGATTGTCCCTTAGTGTCCCAAAATATGTAGATTAGAGGGATTAGTGGGGTAATTTGTGAATTTACAAAGATAGGGCGGGTGGGGGGGGAGAGAATGTGGGGCTGAATGTGGGGCTGGGTAAGATGCTCTGCCAGAGAGATGGTGTTGACTTGATGGTCCAAATGGCTTCCTTCTGCACTATAGGGATTCTATGATTCTTAAAATGCACTTCTTTGTTTGATTCTCAAGTGTTGCTGCCTTACGAGCTTCCAGGATAGGGGTAAAGAGCAAGCAATGTGGATTTATCTTGATCACCTATGCGCAGTTTTACCATCAGGTGTATGTGCCTCTTCCACACACAATAAATTTCTGAGCCATTTTGTATGAATATATGACCCTTTTCAACTTGATGTTTCTTCCTCACAGTTCCAGAGAGGGGTCGGACTGGTGACAACTTTGTGGAGTCTTCCATTCGCGAAGCGATTCATAGTGTTGACAGTGCAATTAATTCCACACGCAGGAAATTATTTAACAAGTAAGCTATTTTCTTTTTGCCAATTTTCTCCCCACTCTCGCCCCTTTTTATTTCTTGACGTGGTGATTTCTTGTTGGATATGATTCCATGTTTCATGGGTACTTGCTCTGTGATGGTGGTGATGAACAGCAGGCTTTTTGCCAGGGCAGGCATCACAAGTGAACATGATCCCATCTAATTTAGTCAGCTCGCTTTGGAGACTCATAGAGCCCGATTTTACCATCGCGTGTACCCGTTTTTGGGCATGAAAACTTGGTAAAGTCGGGCGTGAGGCGAGTAGCGTGATCCGTGCCTCTCTCCGCGCCGGTTCCCCCTTTACCAAGGTCTGAAAATGGCCGCGATCGGGACTGTGCCCGAAACGGACGGCCATTTAAACGCTTTTGCATGCATTTAAATTGACTTAATGGGTACAACTTTACCGGCACTCACCCCTTTTCCACCGTGTTCGCCCATCGAGAATCGGCGCAAAACAGACATGCTCTACAAAAGCCCGATTCGGGTGCTCCAGTTCGTGAGGATGTAAGTGCCGAGTGTCCGATGGGTCTCTGCTTGAGATCGGTGGGGGGAGTGGGGAAAGGTGGGTCTGACGGCTCCCTGCTTAAGATCGGGGTGGGGGGGGGGAGCGGGGAAGGGGGGGTCTGCTGCCATCCGCCTGAGATCAGTAAGGTGGAAAGGTGGGTCCACTGCCATTCTACCTGAGATCAGTGAGGTGGAAGGGGGGTCCGCTACCATTCTGTCTGAGATCAGTGAGGGGGAAGGGTGTGTCCGTTGCACTCTGCCTGAGATGGGGGCAAGGGGGGAGGGGCCCGCGATCGGTCTGGGTGGCGGAGGGGGTGGGGGATAGAGGGAGTCAGTAGTGTTGTGGGGGTGGGGCAATGTCTGTGGGGGCCAGGGGAAGGCATTATCCAGCCCGGGAGGGATGTGGCAAGGGAACCACATTCTATCTTTTTTTTTTCTGCGCATGCGCAGTTGGAGGCGCTGATCGGAGCTGCAGGATTTTGGGTGCATTAAGCCCCGCTCATAGGCTTCTGCAGCATGATTTGAAATTGCTGATATTTTTTCAGGCAGTGTATGGGAGCGCCTCAGAACGGGTCTAAAAGTCGGATCTGAAACACTCCCAGTTTCAAGTCTGCCCAGTACTTAGAATCAAAATGGTAAAATAGGGCCCATAGATTCATCAGTTCTGCACACTTGGATAATGATAACTAAGCATGAACACAAATTCTAAATATTAGTCCTTCTTTAGAAGAGGGAATGTTGTAAAATGCCTTTAAGGGATAGCAGCATGACATCGCTATATGGAAAACGTGTCATATGATCCTGTCTTAGTTTCACTTTTGCATTGAACAGAGCACATACGCACAGTTCTGATGCCTTTAAGATTTATATCTATGTATAATGATTCTCATGTGCCTAGTCTGAATATAAGAACCCACAAAGTGCTTCCCCAATCCATTATATGTGATTAATGCCTTGTGTCTTGTACAGTAAATAAGTCC